>NC_136425.1:82520000-83250000 GCF_052625555.1 Lactuca saligna | reverse complement strand
TTCAATGCATATATGTATACGTGAGTATGTAGTGTGAGTGTGTGTGTTCATTTGTAATATTTTAACACTTCTACAAACTACAAACTCTCCCAATAACATCACAAATCTTCATCCTCCTCAAGAACAAAGACAAATCCCTGGAGCCAAATGAAGAACACCAAGATCAAACAAGAAGCCAAGTGAAGAACACCAAGATCAAACAAGAAGCTAAATGAAGAACACCATCAACCATCTTCATCTTCTTCATTGAAACTAAAGGTTTTTCATCTTCACCACTTTTGATCATCACATCATACACCACCAAACACTTTCCTTACATCAAAACACCAAAACACAACCATGAAACAACCCAAAACCTTCTGCATCAAGATCAACCACAAAACCCATCACTATTCATCATCATCTTCATGAGAAATTTCACCACCTTTACCACCTTATATAAACCTCCTTCCAACCTCTAAACAACCTTGAAAATATCCTCAAAACACCATAACACCATTACCCTAGCCAAAACATCACAAACAAAACTTACCTTCAAATCACAAAAATCCCGAAATTGACTTTGACACGAACACGCCCCGTGTTAAAAACCAAAGCAAAATCAACACGCCCCGTGTTTCCCTCTGATTGCCTTCTTCATACTTTTGAACCTCAACACGCAACGTGTTCAGCAAGGCTAAATCAACACGCCCCGTGTCAGCATCAGCATCATCAACACGCCCCGTGTTCAGCAAGGCTAAATCAACACGCCCCGTGTCAGCATCATTCTTCAAGAAAACCCTCCAAAACCCTCCTACACAACCCGTGTCACTTGTGCCTTATCTTACACGACCCGTGTGCATGTTTTTACCCAAAAATACTTCAACTACAAATACATTAACCCATGTATTTTGTACCCTTTTGTAAACACTTGTTTTACATAAAATCGAGCTTTAAATGAACTTTTTGTTACTTATCCAATGTCGGATTGATCTATGAACAAATATCGACCAGTCGCTCCAAGAGTCCCAATATCGACCAGTCCATTCAAAGAACATATATCGACCAGTCGCTCCAAGAGTCCCAATATCGACCAGTCCATTCAAAGAACAAATATCGACCAGTCGCTCCATGAGTCCAGTTCAGTCAATTAATTGACGAACCTACTTGATATATATTTATATATTTATATACTTTATTATAGCTTTATGTCATTTAAATATAGTCATTTATATTATTTATAGCTTTATGTCATTTAAATACAGTCATTTATATTATTTATAGCTTTACGTCATTTAAATACAGTCATTTATATTATTATAGCTTTCAGTCATTTATAGCTTTCATATTTATACTTATTCCGCAATTATTATTCTTTATATATATATATATATATATATATGTATATATATATATATATATATATATATATATATATATATCTTATATCTTAAACTAATATATCTGTCACACAGTAACTGGTAACCGAGCCTTTTGTTGTGGTGATCAGATTGTTATATTTCCAACAAATCGGTATCTGAGTTGATATATAAAAGGAATAATATCCAACATATGTTATTTTGGTTGAGTATTTGGATTATCTAGTAAATATTTAGTGATATGTTATTTTATAATTTGATATTATAACTATTCTAGTTTGATAAGTAATATGTTACTTCTTAATTTGACTCAGATGTTACTTTGTTTGATAAGTTAGATGATCCAGTAAAAATATTAGTAAAATAGTCTTTGGTAACTTAATATTCTAGGTATTATGATTTGTCAAGTTAGGTGTTACTTCATAAATTTGATTTGAGATGTTATTTTATTGATTAACCAGATGTTACTGCTTACTCAGATAAGTCAAAACTAAAATACATTTTGAGAATTTGTTATTCTATCCTGACATAATTGAATTCGTCTATTTATGTTTTAGTTTGATAATATTATATTCAGATTTAGATTCTACATATTGTAGATTCTAAATCATCTCTTGTAATAGGCTTTAGGAAGTTGTTAAACAATTTATTCTAATTAAGGAATTACTTTTGTGAAATTTATATTGTAGCTATGGTTAGTGTTTAATGCAGATTCACTATAGCTTAGGCTAGAAATGAACTTCTTTATTGTAGTTTCAGTTATATAATTTTGAAATTATTTACTGTAGCTAGGATTAGTGTTTGATACACATTGAAAGCTAATGAAATTTATTTTGATTTGTTCTTAATGCGATTCTGATGTGTTCTTAATGCGACAGATGGAAATTTATTCTGGAACAATAAGTGGAAATGTGAAATAATGACTTGGGTAAAGAAGGTTTTCTGCAGAATAAGAAGCATACAAAATAGTTATGCTTTGACCAATCAGACTCCATTTCCATAAGAAAGTAACTGACAAAGCTAAGGAATAGGGAAGGGTTGATAAGGATGGTTATTAAAAATGATGCAGGAATGGATCGATGCAAGAAACATACTGGAAGGATATGAATAATTTACTTAGAATATTTGAAAGTCTTTGATTATGAATGATATGGTAGTGTTTTGTTCGTTTAAATATTGGTTATCTTTTTTTAGTTTTGAACAATAGCTATGGTTGTTTCAATGGCCAGTGAATGTTTCACAAAATAATAGTTCTGGTTAAAAAATAGTTATGCTTTGAACAATCTGAAATATCATACTTTTTATGATCAAATGTTCATTTTTTGTTATAGTTCATGTACAATATTCTAATAGAGTAATGTTATAGGTTTTCTGTGCATTTATAATATTCTATTAGAATAATGTTAATATTCTAATAGAATAATTTTATAGGTTGTATTTTCATGTATAATAATTTTATGTGAATAATGTTCTATGTTTTAGAATATTAGAATATTAGAATATTACATATATTATATTTTTATGAACACTGAAATATTAGAATATTTTACTAGAGAAAAGTGGTCTCATGGTCTTACTGTCTCAAAAAAACTGACATTTCGAACATTCTATTAGAATAATGTTAAATTTTGTTGGTTTTTATAGATTTATATGTAATGACCTTTTTACAAAAAAATGATATTATAATCTATAGATATATGTAATGTTAATAAGACTTAATTATTATGTATATGTAGAATATTCTCATAGAATAATTTTATAGGTTGTATGTTCATATATAATAATAATTTTGGAATATTGTTCATGTATAATAATTTTTTTGGAGTTTGGAAAATGTGATCAAACAAAACATCTTAACTTGGAGCAAAAAGGGAAGTAATGGAATGATAATTGTTGAATTGATAAAATATTTAGAAGTGTTTAATAGTTAATAAATATAGATTATCCTTTTTTTTTTTAATTGCAGCTATGTTTTCTATATTTTAAACAACATGAACAGTTGAATCTTTGCTAAACAGTAGTTATGGTCTGAAGGTTTAAAGATTGGTGAATGTTTAATAAAATGATATTATGGTTCAAGAACGGTTATGCTATAAATAATAATACATGAAATTTGTAGTTAATATCGTATAATGTTAGTAATGTCTTTCACATACTAGATAAGCTTAAAATTAAAGTTTGTATGTACAATATTATAGTAAAATAATATTATATGTTTGTCATTATAAAAAGGAGATGTATGTTATTCTAATAGAATAATGTTATGTGTTATTTGCTATTAAAAATTATAGGCTAACTGCAAACATGTATAAAATTAGAATATTCTAAAAGAATAAAATATGTTGTACGTACATATAGAATATTTTTACAAAATAATGTTATAGTTTGATCGGTAACAATGCACCAAAAACCATAAAAAATATTAAATTTTTGTGACATAAAATCTATTACATATTTATTAATCTTGACTCTTGTAGTTGAAAATTTATATCTTGAAATATTCAAGTTCCTTTCAAGTTGAGCTTTATCAGTTACAACTATCTGCAACCATAAATGAAATAATTATTAGAATCAAGTATGGATATATTCAAAGATCTGAAAATGAAGTCTATGAGTGATTATACATCATAATAATGTATTATGTAATGTAATTGATCATACAAGACACAATATAAACACTGACAAAAAATACTCTGAATTTAATAATCTTTCTTAGTACATCCTCTTACTGCATATTAATAAGAATAATAAACATTACTAAAAGAGACATCCAACCTTTTGTGCTTGATGGAAAAAAAAACAAAAAAAAAAACTATAATAATGATCATATTCTAAAAACATCTGATGTATATCATGCACCTGAATTTTACTTATTGTAAATTTAAGAGCATATAGTCTTCTTTAGCACAATCCTTTTCTGCAACATAAGAAGAGCATATTCAAACCAAACTATGCTAAAAAGACATCTCCAGTATTTTTATGTTTGACAAAAAAAACATGTTTTAACGTAACTATGGTAAATATAATAAAAGTAGTTAACATTACATTGTTTTTATACCAATTGTGACTCATATTTTAAGAAGTATACTCCAATTCTTAAAGAAGACATTAGTCGTGGGAAAGAGGAATGATGCATCGAACTCTTTGTTCATACAGGATTTTCATCAAACACATAGAATGCATGTATAGTTTAAGAGAATTTGCTAGAGAAGATTAACTGTTTTGTACATACATTATTAGATTGAAAATTTAAGATCTAGGAGTAAAAATCAAAGCTTGAAGGGGCTGAAAATCGATCTCGATCTGATGACGATGATGATGAATAGTTGAAAGAGCTTACCAGGAAGCAAAATCGAAGCTTGAAAATACTGAAAGCGGTATGAATCTTATGATCAATTGCTAACATCGGTTTATGTAACTTGATTGTCACACCCCAAAACTGGAACGACGGAAACATTCTAGGGTGGATGACGTCATGTCAAGTATCACAACACATGCATTATAGTAATCAAAGTACAACAAAACATTGCATTGATAATAATAGTTTTTACAAGGTTACATTACAACACTTTAAAGTAATACAAGTAATAGTATAAATACAGCGTGGTACAAAGCTATCTTCATCAACAGCTCCGGGGATGTACCTGTCTAATGCTAACCTGAGAATACAAGTTATTTGAAAAGCGAATATCAACATTTTTACAAATGCTGGTGAGTTCATAAGCATTTAGTGACATTTCATTCAAATAACTTAAGAAAGTAGTAGTTTAAAAGATTTCAGTGTACTAGAGTCCTTTCCAGAAAATCCTATATTTTCTTTAATAAAAGCAGCCTTCTACCAAGACTGGTCAGTGATGTGGAGTAAAAAGTAGTTTTCCCTAAATTGCTATCATTATCAAAATACTGAATTTGATTATTGAGGAAAGCAACGACATCAGGGAATATCATATGCCTCAGCAGTGAGGACTGTTGACTAAGGCAAAGAACCATAGACCCCAGGAAAGTATCAAACATACGACACGCCTGGTTCAGTCTAACAAGTGGAGACGCAGACCCCAGAAGGTACCAAATGAAAAGTACATCTCGCAAGGTCAAAACAGTGAAGACAGACCGCAGACGATACCAAATGAAGGGTACATCTCGCAAGGTTAAAACAGTGAAGACAGACTGCAGACGATACCAAATGAAGGGTACATCTCGCAAGGTCAAAACAGTGACTACAGACCGCAGACAGTATCACATGAAAGACACGTCTAGCAAGGTCAAACAGTGTAACTCTGAAAAAGGTGACATCAGCATACAGTGTAAATTGCTGACGAAATACCATTACCTTAAAGCCATGAATTATAAGGAAACCCAGGATACTCATAACCATACTGACTAGAGTACTAGACGCCCTACAAGCATCTATATATTGTGACATTTGTCACCCCTTGGCTTGGTAGGCCGTGGACTGTAGCTAGCAGTCAGGGTGCGGGGTTGTCAATCCCGTATAGGCCTATACACACAATGTCCGCTCTCCCTACAGGAGACTCTGGTTACCAACTAGACGACGGAGAAGGCCGCGTCCCGAAGATGCATCCCAAATAGAGGATAGTGTGTTACTAAGAGGGAGTGGGTTTCTAATGTAAGTGTAGACTAGAGGTAGAGACTCTTAACAGACTGAAGAAAACTCGTATGTCTATGCTCGTATACATAATATATAACTAATGAATCGAACGACCTTCAGATGGACATCCGATCCCACCAGACCACATCTCAACGAAGAAAAGGAAATAGGGTTAACAAGCCTTCGTAAGTCCTTCAATCATTATTTATATGCATCTATACAAGCATAAACATACATCTAACTACGCTTGAGTGTGTATCATACAGTGAAGTATAAGTGTACACTGGAACATCTGAGTCGTGAAGTATAAGTGTACAGTGGAACATCTGAGTCGTGAAGTATAAGTGTACAGTGGAACATCTGAGTCGTGAAGTATAAGAGTACAGTGGAACATCCGAGTCATGAAGTATACATGTACAGTGTGGGATAATCGAACCATGAAGTATAAGCGTACCAAGTATAAGTGTATCTCGAAGCAGAGACGACAATAAGTGATGTAAGAACGTCTATCAAGTATAAGTGGAGTGATGTCGTTATCCAGTATAAGTGAAGGAGAAATCGTATCACTAAGTAAGAGCGTGAATAAGTATAAGCATCATCAAGTATAAGCGACTATAGGTATAAGTGAAAGTGTTACCAAGTCAGAGTACAAAATAAGTATAAGTGAAGCAGCAGTGTTTAACAAGTAAAAGTATACGTCAAAAAGGGAAATCTTTAATGAAAATCCTTTATGTACAGAGAAAATCACAAATTGTATTCCTTTGTAAAATACATTTAAAACCTTAGAGGATCTTTCATAAACCAATTTAGGATGAATTTGAATAAATCAGTATAAGTAAAAGTTATGAAATAAGTAAAAATCATTATAGTGTCCCACTCGGTAAAACAGTGTAAAGTGGTTAAATCTTGTGCATGCGGGTTATCAATCACATGTGATTGACATGATAACTGCCATGTTTAACTTGTATTTCCCCCCCCCCCCCCCCCCCGCTATAAAACATTTAAAAGCATTTAAAAGGTTCATTCAGGGGTATGAACTCACCTGGTGTAAGTAGGTCCGACAAGAGTGTCGATTGGGCATTCGGGGTCACGCAAGGACTTGAACACACACAAGGACCTATTTTAACATATGATAACATATGTTCACATACAATTAGCATATAATATACTAATTAAACAATTATACACACTCAAAGGAGTGGAAAAACACTTTTGGTTGAGTGTTTGGGGTCCTGGGTAGCGTTTACGGGTGCTAAGGGTCTCTTATCAGTTGTAGGACTTTGCTATACTCACATATCAAGTGTGTAAATGGATTTAAAACACCAACATGGACCAAACAAGGAGTTTACGGCCTAACCTAAGGGATTTTACGGTCGTAAACTCCCAAGGTTCTATTCTTGGGTGTTTGATGCTTCTAGCTTGTTCATTGAATTATTCTAAGCATTTTTCCTAAAGGGCATGAGTGGAATTGAGGCCTCTAAGGGTACTAAACAAGAGTTTACGGCCTAGGAACTCTCCCAAGGGAGTTTACGGCCGTAAACTCTCAATCTTTGAGTTTAGTGAAGTTTTAAGCCCCTATTGCCTTCCTAGAATTTTCTTATGAAGTTTGATGCTATTTTGGGTGATTAAAACCAACATTTGAGGGGGTTTTGGGGAGTTTACGGCCTAGATAAATGCTTGGGCTGTAAACTCCAAGAAATCCCTCATTTTCCTTGTGTTTAAGCCCTTAGATCCTTCCTAACATTTTATAGAGATAGCCTATGGTCATTTGGGGGACAAAAACTAACTTTTGGGCATGATTTAGGGTGTTTACGGCCTTGACCTTTGTCTGGGCCATAAACTCCTTTCTTTAGATCATTTTGGAGTGTTTCAAGTTTCTAAACTCAAGAGGATAAGTCCCTAAATTTTGTAATAAGCCCTAGGTTGAGTTTGGAGTGCATTTGGGACCATGACTTGGGGAGTTTACGGCCTAAGCATGTGCTTGGGCCGTAAACTCTTCTTTGAGTCCTAAATCCATGCATTTTAGTGTTTAAACACCCCTAGGCTATATCCCCTAATTATTCCCTAGCTTATGGACAAGTTTAGAGGTATGTTTGGCACCATTTTAGGGGTTTACGGCCCTAGAGTGTTCCTGGGCCGTAAACTCCTTATTCCATGCCTTCTTGGATGATTTTTGGGCTATAAACATAAATCACTATGTTTAGAATAAGCTAGGGTAAGGGGACTTACAATTTGGAAGCGTTTGGTTGCGGATTCGGGGCGAAAACGGGTCTAGAGAGAGAGTATAGAGAGAGAGTGTAAAAAGTCTCCAATAGACTCCACTCACCCTTATATAGGGTTTTGAGTCGGGGCATAGTGAAATTCTACCCGATACTGCCGTTAAACGGGGCTTTAGGTCGCACCCGATTTAGTGGTCGTAATAATAAAACTTGACATTTTCCAAATGAATGAAAATGTGTGTCCTGTGTTTTATTTCCTTTTTCACGACTTAACGACATGTAAACATACACAATTGAAATGTTTATTAAATTTGACGGCTTCTTATTAACGGAACTTTTGAACAGTGGAAAATTCCGTTAACGTTAACGGAGAAATGTAACGGGACAACTTGGGTAGTCACATCATCCCCCCGTTAGAGGGAATTTCGTCCCGAAATTCAGATCTAGGCAAGGAAGTAGGTATGGATGGCCAAGTAGAGGTAAGAGAGTACTTCCTATGTGATTGTCCTTGCATCCCCAAGTGATCTCTGGTCTGTGTTTGTCATTTCAACAGACCCTCGCGTACGGGATGCGGGTTCCGTCTCGTGTAGCTAGTGGGTTCCAACTGGTGTATCTACAAGGTTAGGGTTCTCGATGGATTCTATCAAGATGAGTGAGGTACGAAAAGTGTTGTCGGGAATTCATGTATCAAGTCTAAGAAGTGAGTCGATCGAATGTGAACCTTGTGGTATATCCGAAAGTAGTAGCGGCCTGAAAAGGGTCGGACCATGTCTCCATGAGGATTCTCGGATGGTCCTAAGCTCTCGGAAAGGAGTAGAGCTTTTCAGTACTAAGAACATAGTGTACTTCTATGGCAAGATCAACACTGGCGTGATCGCCATTACGAAGTTCCTAACATTCTCGCTTGTACTGGATGTGTAGTCCTTCAGGTTAATCCTTAGGAAGCTCAGGTGGTCTTCGGTTTCGTGTTTTCTTTCAACTGGCTGATAGAGACTTTCTAGATCGTCGAGTGGGTTGCATGACTATGGTTATTGGTTTGCTATAGAGTGTCTATCTCGCGCTTGTGCAAAGTGAACCTGCACTAACGAAGCTTGAGATACGGAAACCCTGAGGATCGAGGAGTTAGGGTTTCACTAGATGAACGTTGGACTATCTCGGGAGGTGGTTCTACTATCTCTGCGTGAGATAGTATTCGTGGAACACCTAACAGTCCAATGAATCTCCAAGACTGTGGTTTGTTCTAGCGTGGAAAGTGCGTGCTCTTGCATAACCCTTCGACTAACACCAGGGCTGGTGTCAAGTCTATAATCTCTTCGGGATCAGGGTCACAAGGCTTAACGCAACTATGTTCGCACTTTACCAAGTATTCTTGGCTGCGAAGGTTATCCTGTGGTTCTCGGCATTCTAGTGTCCTCTTCGGAGAATGTATTCCATCGTCTACAGGGCGACGACGATTTCCTCCATGCAATAGGGTAGACGATGATAGGCACCACTTGTCTATAATGAGGTGGACGAAGTGCCGGAGTAGTGCGGGCAGATACTGCAACTACTCATCCGGAGATTCTGGGTTTTCTCGGTCTAGGTTAAATCTAGTGAGTATAGAGTCTTCTCACTCGGAACTTTTAAGAGTTCAACCCGTAGTGATTTTCTTGACTTCGGCTCCTATGTTATGGAATATGGTGAAGGTGTTTTGCTAAGAGGTACGTGGTAGAGCTCATACTAAGCCTAACCGCAAATATCGCGTGTATGCGAGCAGTATACAGTTGAGGTCGACGGGACGTTCAGCTGTGCGACTCCACCGCAAACCCACAACCCAACGAGGAACAGGGAATAGGGAGGAAACACACACCTTTAATCTTTTTGATCTCAATTATATGCCGCCCTTATGCATATACCTGATTATAGCGGTCAGTCTCATGAGTTCTATTCTCTAGGTTCACGAACCTAATGTGCGAGGTGCAAAGGGTCTCTCGGGGAAATTATACGGAGTATGCTTCGGTCGGATGTCATCTTCTAGAGTATCTTGTAGTGTGTTTCACTTCGGTGTTCATCTGACTACGAGGGGTCCGTCAACAGTGTATGGTACCCTCCCTTGGGTACTTCGAAAGGTTTGAGATAAGAGGGACGATTGACGGATCGTATTAGGTTGATTTATTCGTGTTAGATTCAGGTTCGGAAGAACCTTTATTTGCCAATATGGCTATGGAGAAAGTTCTTTTTACATAGCACTTAAGGATTTACACACGGTTGCACGAGATCAAACCATGATCAATAGAATCGTCGAAGTTGGCACACTCCGACATGATATAAAGTGAAGATCGATAGAGTCATGCGCCGAACAGGCACACCAGTTCGAGGCGTCTCGGGTTTCGTCCTACGTATCACTACCACGGATACTTGGACTGATAGATTCGATGCGGAACTATAGAGAGTTCTAAGTGTTTCCGAATAGAGTATCTTTTCATGAACGGATTCTCACAAGGCATTTCTATAATCGCCTCACATATACTAGTCATGTATATTTAAGGTGGGGAGGACTGTTAACTGAGCGACCCCGCCCTAAATCCACAACCAAACGAGGAATAGGAGATGAGGCGGCATTCGCTCACTCTAGGTCTGTCCATCTTAAATATACATGGCCGTAACGTATATGTTTAGCCACTATAGTTTTACCTAATGAATTTAAAATTTTTATAACAGTGCTGCGACTTTCGCCTTACTGGAAAGAATTTGCATTTGAATTAGTCTTTTATTGTTCTTAGCTTAGTTATCTGAGATCGAGAGTCGTACCAAAATCTAATGAGTTCTTTGCCGCTTCTCCCTAAGCAGTAGTGTCAGGTTCCTTCTCTGTCTTTGCCTTTCCATTTGGTTGGGCAATCCTTCTTGAAGTGTCCAAACTCGCCACATAGGCGGCAAACCTGTGTGGCCGCCGCATTGGTGATTGATGCAATACGTTCCACCGGAGTTCTGCATACACGAGTAGTATGCCCCTTCATGTGGCACCTAGCACAATAGAGTTCTCGGCAGGCACCATGATGATGGTAGTTGCACCTGCTGCAGTGGGGAAGGTCTCCTAGATAAGGTCTTCTTGGAGTCGGGAGAGAGGGTTTGATAGTGGTACAGACTGCCTCAGCTCGTTGTCCATCGGAAAGTCCTTGAGCCGAGGTACTTCCCTCCTCTATCTTGAGTTTCCTCTTTAGTGGGTTTAGTTGGGGTTCTCGGGTGGCTGAGTATGGAAGTGTGGATTGATGCTGGCCATCGTCAGAATTGGAATTTCCAACGGGCACCTTGCTAACATTGGCGTTGTTAGCATTCAGGTGAGCCATGATAGCTGCTACGGCTGCTGAAACTGCAGCTTGGAACGTAGCTTCATCAAATAGGAGATTAGGTTTCTTGCTTGTGGATTGGTTACGCTTCTTCGGTGGCATGGTTTTTCCTACACGGAAAGGAATACAAGGTAATGAGAGACGATGTTTAACCCTGGACATTTCCGTCCTGAACGTATTAGGCATAATATTTTTCCCGTGCCTCAAGTATTGGTTGTTTGAAGGTCGACCTACATCCCTATGATGTAGTCCTGGAAATCAAAGTGGGTGTATGAATATCAGAGAAAAGGCCATATGATGCGAGTCGTTCCTACTAAGTTACCTTTATACTGAGAAAGGTTTCACTCTCCGGTCTGGAGAGATTTGAGAATAGTTCGGAACGAAGCTGCAGGAAGAGAGGCTCATGAGGGCTTATGGCTAAATAACCTCACAGAGGTGTGAGGATCCGCTCTAAGCGCATTACTGGCAACGGGAACAAGGCGATTTACCTAACACATAGCGTGAGCAGTGTAATCACTAACTCACTAAATTGTATTATTTTGTGGGTGTATTAGCGTGAAGAACATGAGGAAAAGACTCTTCTCGGGGTTCCACGTACTGGCTCCCTCGGTCTGCCTCGTATCCTTGATTGGAATCGGCGTTGGTTTCCTTCGGGTAGTTTCCTAGGGTTCTCTTCTCGTATGGACATATTGAATTTCTACTCCGCCTTCCTTCTGACTCCGATTATGGGTGTCATCACTTCATGATGGATGACCGGGAATCTCCGAAGTTTAGGCGAATTTCCCACCGAAGTCCCTAAAAGAATATGGGCACTTGGTGCTTTCAATAGTCTCGACCCAGTTCACTTATTTCCGAACGGAAATCTTCTGAATGAACTTCTTCGGGGTTGGAATCAACTCTTATGTTATGCACTGAAGTGGGTAGGGTTTTCTACAGGGTTCGTGCAAGAATGGAAATGTCTAAAGAATCCTAATAGATTATTAACATTTCGCTGGATGATCCACATCGAGTCCTGCTACGATTACACAGGGTATACAAATCATATATAGCTTAGATCCGATAGGCCTTCGAATATGTGATACTACTCTAGAACCACATCCCAACGAGGAAAAGGAAATAGAGCGAAACCACACATTCTTAGCCTATGGGATCCTTATTATATATAACCTTGGAAGTATACCCTATGTAGTTGTAGGTATATCAATGAGGATCTTTTAATTCTCACGCCAGGTTATCTATGTATCCTAAATACCCATATGGTATTTTAATTCTTGTTTGTTTTCTCATCTTCTGAATGTCATTCTGGGATTAGTGTGAATCTTTTAGCGCTCTAAAATACTCCTATAGTATTTTAACTTTATGTTTGGCTCTAACAAATCCTAGTTGGTAAGTTTCAGACCTGTTGCACACCACAATCACTCCTGAGCACACGTTCATCGCATCTCAAATAAAGGTAGTTGATCAGGTTACATTTATTCCAGCGTACGATTACATAACTGCCCAGATTTGTCTGTAGTGCTCAACATCCAAAGACTTTTATTCTTGTTCTTCTTGTGATACTTGTGTTCGAGTGTTTAGATTCCGGATGTTATTATACTTTGGTAAAATATGGTTATATTTTAAAGTATAATTCTTGGTCAGAGTGTTTTATCCCTTTTGTATTTATAGGCTGTATATCTTTTATGAATTGATATACTTAGCTCACTATAAACAATGCTCTGATACCAATCTGTCACACCCCAAAACCGGAACGGCGGAAACGTTCTGGGGTGGATGACGTCATGTCAAGTATCACAACACATGCATTATAGTAATCAAAGTACAACAAAACATTTCATTAATAGTAATAGTTTTTACAAGGTTACATTACAACACTTTAAAGTAATACAAGTAATAGAATAAATACAGCGTGGTACAAAGCTATCTTCATCAACAGCTCCGGGGATGTACCTGTCTAATGCTAACCTGAGAATACAAGTTATTTGAAAAGCGAATATCAGCATTTTTACAAATGCTGGTGAGTTCATAAGCATTTAGTGACATTTCATTCAAATAACTTAAGAAAGTAGTAGTTTAAAAGATTTCAGTGTACTAGAGTCCTTTCCAGAAAATCCTATATTTTCTTTAATAAAAGCAGCCTTCTACCAAGACTGGTCAGTGATCTGGAGAAAAAGTAGTTTTCCCTAAATTGCTATCATTATCAAAATACTGAATTTGATTATTGAGGAAAGCAACGACATCAGGGAATATCATATGCCTCAGCAGTGAGGACTGCTGACTAAGGCAAAGAACCATAGACTCCAGGAAAGTATCAAACATACGACACGCCTGGTTCAGTCTAACAAGTGGAGACACAGACCCCAGAAGGTACCAAATGAAAAGTACATCTCGCAAGGTCAAAACAGTGAAGACAGACCGCAGACGATACCAAATGAAGGGTACATCTCGCAAGGTCAAAACAGTGAAGACAGACCGCAGACGATACCAAATGAAGGGTACATCTCGCAAGGTCAAAACAGTGACTACAGACCGCAGACAGTATCACATGAAAGACACGTCTAGCAAGGTCAAACAGTGTAACTCTGAAAAAGGTGACATCAGCATACAGTGTAAATTGCTGACGAAATACCATTACCTTAAAGCCATGAATTATAAGGCAACCCAGGATACTCGTAACCATACTGACTAGAGTACTAGATGCCCTACAAGCATCTATATATTGTGACATTTGTCACCCCTTGGCTTGGTAGGCCGTGGACTGTAGCTAGCAGTCAGGGTGCGGGGTTGTCAATCCCGTATAGGCCTATACACACAATGTCCGCTCTCCCTACAGGAGACTCTGGTTACCAACTAGACGACGGAGAAGGCCGCGTCCCGAAGATGCATCCCAAATAGAGGATAGTGTGTTACTAAGAGGGAGTGGGTTTCTAATGTAAGTGTAGACTAGAGGTAGAGACTCTTAACAGACTGAAGAAAACTCGTATGTCTATGCTCGTATACATAATATATAACTAATGAATCGAACGACCTTCAGATGGACATCCGATCCCACCAGACCACATCTCAACGAAGAAAAGGAAATAGGGTTAACAAGCCTTCGTAAGTCCTTCAATCATTATTTATATGCATCTATACAAGCATAAACATACATCTAACTACGCTTGAGTGTGTATCATACAGTGAAGTATAAGTGTACACTGGAACATCTGAGTCGTGAAGTATAAGTGTACAGTGGAACATCTGAGTCGTGAAGTATAAGTGTACAGTGGAACATCTGAGTCGTGAAGTATAAGAGTACAGTGGAACATCCGAGTCATGAAGTATACGTGTACAGTGTGGGATAATCGAACCATGAAGTATATGCGTACCAAGTATAAGTGTATCACGAAGCAGAGACGACAATAAGTGATGTAAGAACGTCTATCAAGTATAAGTGGAGTAAAGTCGTTATCCAGTATAAGTGAAGGAGAAATCGTATCACTAAGTAAGAGCGTGAATAAGTATAAGTTGTTGGATTAATGTCTAAGTCCATAACTATAATTGGTAAGACTTGATCCGACCCGGCATGGTCCATTTGGGTTGCCTGGCATCATGTACTTGGATAGACTATAATAAGAGAAATAGGACACTTATGGTTATTAATATATTATAAGTTCAAGTATATTAATAATAAGAATAATAAGATTATTTAATTAGTATTGATCAAGAATTAATCTAGGATTAATTAAGTGATCAAAAGAAGACTAATTAAATATATGGGTTGATTGTGTAAATCATCCATACTTATATAGTGGGCTAATGCTCCATGGATTATCTAGTTGGGCCAAAACCCATATGATGCTCCATGGATGCTCGATGGTGTATTTGAACCCATGGATCCAAGGAAATGGAAAGTCATGACAATTAGGGTTTACCCTAATTGTAACACTATATAAAGATATTATTCTTCCCAAAATCGGTCACTAGATTATTCTAGAGTGGGCTAGCCGATTTCATGAAGTGTAGAATTCTCTCTAAGTTATTCCAAGTGCTTATGGTGTTGTGTGAACCATTTGAGGTGTCACACTTGGGGCACTAAGCACTCAAGATTTATGAAGACAAGCACCATTAAAGAGGTATGTATTCTATCTTGTTATATCCATTATTTTGTATGCTAGATTAGGATAATACCTTGGATGTTCATATTTGCATGTATAATAGAGAAAACATAGATCCAAGGTATTTAGGGTTGCATGTACACTTAGGAGTGTTAGAATGCTCATAACCTAATAGTGGTATCAGAGCCTAGGCTTGTTTTCTTGTTATACCTGCAATAGAAGCTGAAAAATCGAGTTTTGATGCTGTCAGCCCAGCTGACTCGCCGAGTCCATGAAGGGACTCGACGAGTCCAAGGCAAAATGCATCCAACTCGCCGAGTTGTATTCATGCACTCGACGAGTTGGACCACAGACAGCATATCTTCGAGGTTTTTGGCTAGAAATGGACTAGGAACATTACCCTAAGTTGTTTTTGAACTTATAAACTTGTTTTTAATGTGGTAATGTTCATGCTAATCCATTTTCAAAGATAATTGTCAATAGATTCATGTTTTGTATTAGTTTAAAGGTTAGACTAATTACATGAAAAAGTTTGATTTGAATTATCTTGTTCTTATGAGTTGCTTAGATTAATAGAAAAGTTGAGTGAAAAAGTTGTTTTCAATCCAAATTAATCTAAGAGTTGATTCTAAAATGTGTTTTTTGTAACTTGTCCTCGAGTTATATGAAAAGTCACATTTAAGTTTCATAAAAACTCATAAAAGATGGCAATGGTTACAAAAGATGAAGAGTCTTGTCCTTAACTTATGGAGGTTCAAGAGTCACTTCATTAATAAATAAATAAATAAAAATGTAACCTTAATTAATTCCATAAGTTATAAAATAAAGAAAAAGTTAATTCTTTATTAGTTTAAAGTCTTCCATAATTTGTCCACAAGTTATGGAACTTGAAGAGTTTTTGGATTAAAACTACTTTAAATACATAAGTTATGGAATTAATTAGTTTTGAATAGTTTCAAAACTTGCCCTCAAGTTTTGGAATTTGTAAAGTTTTCTCTTATGAATACTTTAATTCCAAGTTAGCCCTTAGAATTTTAAAAGTTAAAATTCAACCCTTATACTTTATAATATTATAAGTTAATAATATTTATATGTATAAGAGTAAAGTCGGTCTTACCGCTAGTACGCCTCACTCACGAAGCCGGTCTATAAGGTGGGTATAAGGTTGTTGCCTATAAAATGGCAACTTAATGGGTGTTCACTCTCACCCACCGCTTGCTTGACTGGTGGAGGGTCGTTAGCCGAACGGGTTTGACATGACTATAATTCTCCCTTCATTGAAAGTATTAATGATAAATACTAAGTAACTAAACTCTTTAAAAATACCCAATCTTAGTTACTTAGGAAAATGTGAAGAAGGTGCTAATCCATGAAATTACACTTTGCACTTTGTTTAAGTCGGTTAGTGGAGCGTGTGTGGTTAACCGGCATACTAACTCGTATTTAACAAGGTAGGCAAAGGGTAACTTAATGTTTATCATAGTATCGATGGAGCGTGTGTGGTTAACCGGCACATCGATTGAGGGATAAACACTTAAGGGTACCCAGTAATTTGCATGGTTACTTCACACCTTGTTTTGTGATCCTCGGCATCCCAGTCACAAAACCTGAAGGGCACTCTCGAGATTGAAACATGCCATTGAACAGTTCAATGAATCTCAAAAGATCTAGGAGTTTCAAATCCAATTAAAACCTAATAATACATTTCGTTTATCTTGGTGGAAATTGGTGAATCGTCATTCACCTACCTTCAAATGGTTTTATAGCTTGGATTACGGCATACCTCTTCTAAGTTATAAAATAGTTTGTTGGGTCCTAGCCTTAATATTTTCATATTGGGTGTCATATTAAGGACTTTAAATCAACTATCTTGAATATGTCCCAAAACATGTCTGTTTTAGACATTTATGATCTTCCCAAATCTCTTGAAACAAGCATTCCTAATGAAGATGATGTCCCATGGATATCATACTTCTTTCTCCTCCTCCAATTATTCTCCCTAACCCACAAGTTCTTGAAAAGTTTAAGGTCACTCAAGCCCTATTGGCAAGGCAAGGTCTAGGTGTGATCACATCTTGGAGATGTAGTCACATATTGACAAGCCGGGAGAGTTGGGTGTCAAAGTCTTGAGAAAGTTGGTGGTTCAATCACTTTCTAAGTCACATACTGAGTTCTTTTGGAACACCTATGAAACAGACTATGAAAAGACCCTTAATGATCTTATTTATTTGTTAAGATCAACTTCCTTAAAACTTAATGGACATTAACAATGATGACATTGGATATCTAGTAGAGCATTCTCTTCCCAATGGAAAGGGATCGGCCATAGTCAACTCGGTTGAACAAATGGTAAAGAGAAAAGCTAAGTCTGTGATACTCCTATGTACCATTATCAAAGGGTCCATTTGTTTATATTGCCAAAGTAAGGGTCATTAGTTGCGAAGCTGCCAAGTTTACCTAAGGATGTTAAAGTCAATAAGTTTGACTCTACTTCAGGTAAAGTCCACTATCTAACTCTGCTAAGTCTCTATTCTGAAATTCTTATTACATGATGTGACTAGGTCACATGTTAATGTTTTAAGAATCAAAGAAAAGTAAAGGAACTTAAAGAAAGAATATGTTGAATCTGATCGCATAGATGGATTTCTATCGCGTAGTTTGAAAATCGGATTCTTGAGCTACTTCTTAGGAGTTATGAGATATTGCTTAGGAATAGATAACAACAAGTTTTCATATGGGTTGTAAGGATAAGTTTTTCCGCATAGTTTTAAAATAAAAGGAATTTTTGATTTTATTTATTTTAAAATATCCTTACAATGGCATTTGAGGAAAAATTGTTGCTTATATGATTCCATTAATAGCAAGAGTGGAAATATGAAATTGATTCTTTCATTTGTGGTAATGTCTAAATTTATCAAATAAAGGAAAGATTCTCATCACCCAAGTTTCAGTTGGACCGGAACTTGGAATCATGCAAGTTGTATAACATGATGGATGAGAACTTTCAAGTATTGAAAAAATTAAGACTAATTACTTATTCACATGGATGTGTGAGTCAAGTAATGGACTAAGGGATCGACTACATAGTCATGTGCACTGATTAAGTCCACCACAAAAGATATAAGGCTATTCGTCATATTTTACTAGAGTTCAGTAAATATGATTATACTTACAAGCTTAAGTGTAACTCTGAGACATTGGAAAAGGTTTCAATGCATAGCAGAGCGAATAAGAAGAATCAAATTAGGCAGAAGGATAAAAGTTTCTCAAATCTGAAAAGATGGGAGAGTACTTTAGTATCAGCTTTGTGATCATCTTAATGATTAAGAAACCATATCAAAATTTGTTCTCTAAGGAAGTCTTAGTGCATTCTTATGACTAAGAAAAAGGGATCTTGAAATTGTTGAAATGGTTAAATCAAGAAGATGAGTCATAATTTGTTCCAATACAAGTCTTAGAGTCATACTCCAAGATTGTAATTTGTGTGACATGTCTTAAAGAAGGTTTAAAACACTTGACAAATGTAAGAGTAAAAGTTTTCTACTCTTGTACATTTGAAATTGGTAAGTTGTGATGTTTTGGATAAAACAAAGACCAACTTAGGCCAATTGTGTGAAGTGTTTGTCTTGATTAGAATCCACACTATCTCTTGAATGTTTGACAAGGAAGTCTTATATGTCAAGAGGACAGTGGGAGTCTTTAAGATCTTGAAAGTCTCAAGAACTAATCAAGAATGAAACCTGAAGTTCTTCACTAGCACACGACTTAAAGTTTATAACCTATCGTGTTGACATATTCTGTGCCCATTCTAGTTAAAGTTGGCTTTGCATATGAGTTCTTAGAGTTCTCAATGTGTTGCACAACAACTTGGAAGCAATGGTAGGCCCTTGAGTTGCCAGGTGGCAAGAAATTAAGATTGAGTTCAATCCATATGGTTTTGGATTTGTCATTATCCTTGTCTTGTGATTATGGTTTTGACAAATTCATATGGGTAGGAACTCATACACCAATAAATCTAAGTGTCATAAGGTTTCTCTCTGATTCATGAAAATGATGGTGAGGAAACACTTCCACTAAGTAGATTTTAGCTTGATAGCAATTGGGATATTTGCATTCTCAAAGTCGTTAGTGGAGCGTGTGTGGTTTACCGACACACTAACTTGGACTTGTGAGAAATGGCAAAGGTCAAAACAATCAAGACTATGATTACGGCATCCCTTTTCATAGTTCTTAAAATTGTTTTGACACACCCATGAGCTATCTAAGGGAAGGTGTATGTTTTTGATAAAGTTTTATCAAAACAATCTAGTATCAGAAATCTGAACTTTGGTAAGAAAGTCAATAAAGTATTGATTTCTAGAAGTCCAGTGATTTCTGAGTACATGTCAAAGCTAGTGGGAGCATAAGTGTTATGCTAATAATCATCATGTTAGTGGGAGCATGATAATTACGATAAGTATTGCAAGCTAGCAATGTTAATTATAGAAAACAAAAGGTTTCAATTGGGAAAAAGTTGTTTTGCTATAATTAAGGGAGAGGAAATTATACTTCATCTCAAATCTATAAGCTTAGATCGTGAGGTTTTAATCATTTAGTCAAGGATATATATGAATTTCATGTTGGAATGGCTCAACATAAGGAAATTCTATATATGGTTCCATTATTTGCGTTCTTAAATTCGATTATGATTACGGCATCCCTTTTCATAATCTGAATTATGAGAACATGGCGAATTGAAATGGAAATGTTATAGCAAAAGACTGGTTTAGTCTTTATGTGAGACATCATGAATCGTGTCCCATATGCTTCAGATATAGGATCGATTACATGTGCTATATTCATCCGTTCTAAAATTTTCCAAATGCCTAGGGCATTAAGAAGGGAAAAGGTTTAGAACTGGATATGACTAAAAGGATTAAACAATTGTCGAGGACAATCTAAGGTTTACCAAAGATTGGTTGCTCAAGGACAGTTAGAAGTATAATAATAATTCTGGAAGGACCATATTGACATAATCTGTAAGGAGGCAACTCTTGTTCAGAAGTGATAGTCGAAATGGAATCTGGAAATGTTTCAAAGTTAGAATTTTCAATCTGTGTAAGATTAAGGAAACTTAATGCAAGAAGGATGGTTCCAAGGACTTGATCTCCTTTGGAATGCTCTGTAATGATTGTTGTTAAGTCTTTCTGACTTTGTGCATAATCATTACAAGAGGATCAATGCATATAAGTTTAGAATCTAACAGATTTCAGTAAATGACATGAATTTGGAATTCTTGCATTTGTAGTAAGGATTTGGGAGTGTGAAAAGAGAATCATTGAAGTTATGTTCATTTGATCTAGTTCACAAAATAAAGATCATAGACAAACATATTATGCATACTTGGTGTATGGCATGACTGCTGTTTAGAAAACATAGTGTACATGCTTGGAGCATGGGACAACTATTGTTTTAAATTCAAGAATAAAGTTGATAGCTGAAACAATATACAATGAATAATGTGTAATCATACGGTGATAAATAAAAAGTGTTTTATTTATATTCATAAGTTCTGAGACCATATTGGATTCAATTATTATTGTGTTTCTCTTTGCATGTTTTGACTTCCCGAATAAACTAGGTTATTCTTCCGGAATGACTAAGTTATTCAAACCATCCACAGTCAGTCATATGTTGGAAGTAGATATGAATCAAGACTGTCATGGGTTGGCTTGTAGAGGTCTAAGATGTTGGACAAAGGGCTACAACACTCATGAGTGCTCATAAGTTCTGAGTATTGGATTCAACCCGCGCTCATTGGAATCACTTCATGGATTTTATCATGAGTGATCATGAGACGATAATATCTTATATTCTTCAAACCTAGAGATATGAGTTGTTACTATGAGTTGATAGTACATTGATTACACGAAACGCATTGGTAACTCGATGTTATAAAACGTGTCTTTGTGTATGATTCAACAAGTAGTAGAACAAGCCATATGAGTCGAAGTTTATCCATTCCTTTTACCTTCGGGATGAAAGCGATATATGTGGGCCCCTCGATGATTTGATGATGACAAATGGAAGTGCTCGGCCGGGCCAGGACTGATTTGATTTGTTCAATTAGTCAGTCGTCATACATCGGAAATCGGGAAACAACAAATGGACAAAGAGAATGATTATAATCCATGTCTCAGTCCATATGATATCTAGAATGGAGGAATATATGATCCCTTATCTAATGGACAAGTCATTGACAAAGATCAGAGTTCATCTACAAGGTCATTGTTCGACAAAAAGCTTTTGAGAGCTACGATTGCCAGTTGGTTCCTGAAGTCATACGCAATAATAGTTTTAGACTTATCCAAGTGGGAGACTGTTGGATTAATGTCTAAGTCCATAACTATAATTGGTAAGACTTGACCCGACCCGGCATGGTCCATTTGGGTTGCATGGCATCATGCACTTGGATAGACTATAATAAGAGAAATAAGACACTTATGGTTATTAATATATTATAAGTTCTAGTATAT
This sequence comes from Lactuca saligna, assembly GCF_052625555.1. NCBI lineage: Eukaryota > Viridiplantae > Streptophyta > Magnoliopsida > Asterales > Asteraceae > Lactuca > Lactuca saligna. Next base: position 83,227,876 of record NC_136425.1, on the reverse strand, counting down.
TAATAATAAGAATAATAAGATTATTTAATTAGTATTGATCAAGAATTAATCTATGATTAATTAAGTGATCAAAAGAAGACTAATTAAATATATGGGTTGATTGTGTAAATCATCCATACGTATATAGTGGGCTAATGCTCCATGGATTATCTAGTTGGGCCAAAACCCATATGATGCTCCATGGATGCTCCATGGTGTATTTGAACCCATGGATCCAAGGAAATGGAAAGTCATGACAATTAGGGTTTACCCTAATTGTAACACTATATAAAGATATTATTCTTCCCAAAATCGGTCACTAGATTATTCTAGAAAGGGCTAGCCGATTTCATGAAGTGTAGAATTCTCTCTAAGTTATTCCAAGTGCTTATGGTGTTGTGTGAACCATTTGAGGTGTCACACTTGGGACACTAAGCACTCAAGCTTCATGAAGACAAGCACCATTAAAGAGGTATGTATTCTATCTTGTTATATCCATTATTTTGTATGCTAGATTAGGATAATACCTTGGATGTTCATATTTGCATGTATAATAGAGAAAACATAGATCCAAGGTATTTAGAGTTGCATGTACACTTAGGAGTGTTAGAATGCTCGTAACCCAACATAAGCGTCATCAAGTATAAGCGACTATAGGTATAAGTGAAAGTGTTACCGAGTCAGAGTACAAAATAAGTATAAGTGAAGCAGCAGTGTTTAACAAGTAAAGGTATACGTCAAAAAGGGAAATCTTTAATGAAAAGCCTTTATGTACAGAGAAAATCACAAATTGTATTCCTTTGTAAAATACGTTTAAAACCTTAGAGGATCTTTCATAAACCAATTTAGGATGAATTTGAATAAATCAGTATAAGTAAAAGTTATGAAATAAGTAAAAATTATTATAGTGTCCCACTCGGTAAAACAGTGTAAAGTGGTAAAATCTTGTGCATGCGGGTTATCAATCACATGTGATTGACATGATAACTGCCATGTTTAACTTGTATTCCCCCCCCCCTATAAAACATTTAAAAGCATTTAAAAGGTTCATTCAGGGGTATGAACTCACCTGGTGTAAGTAGGTTCGACGAGAGTGCCGATTGGGCGTTCGGGGTCACGCAAGGACTTGAACACACACAAGGACCTATTTTAACATATGATAACATATGTTCACATACAATTAGCATATAATATACTAATTAAACAATTATACACACTCAAAGGAGTGGAAAAACACTTTTGGTTGAGTGTTTGGGGTTCCGGGTAGCGTTTACGGGTGCTAAGGGTCGCTTATCAGTTGTGGGACTTTGCTATACTCACATATCAAGTGTGTAAATGGATTTAAAACACCAACATGGACCCAACAACGAGTTTACAGCCTAACCTAAGGGAGTTTACGGCCGTAAACTCCCAAGGTTCTATTCTTGGGTGTTTGATGCTTCTAGCTTGTTCATTGAATTATTCTAAGCATTTTTCCTAAAGGGCATGAGTGGAATTGAGGCCTCTAAGGGTACTAAACAAGCGTTTACGGCCTAGGAACTCTCCCAAGGGAGTTTACGGCCGTAAACTCTCAACCTTTGAGTTTAGTGAAGTTTTAAGCCCCTATTGTCTTCCTAGAATTTTCTTATGAAGTTTGATGCTATTTTGGGTGATTAAAACCAACATTTGAGGGGGTTTTGGGGAGTTTACGGCCTAGATAAATGCTTGGGCCGTAAACTCCAAGAAATCCCTCATTTTCCTTGTGTTTAACCCCTTAGATCCTTCCTAACATTTTATAGAGATAGCATATGGTCATTTGGGGGACAAAAACTAACTTTTGGGCATGATTTAGGGTGTTTACGGCCTTGACCTTTGTTTGGGCCGTAAACTCCTTTCTTTAAATCATTTTGGAGTGTTTCAAGTGTCTGAACTCAAGAGGATAAGTCCCTAAATTATGTAATAAGCCCTAGGATGAGTTTGGAGTGCATTTGGGACCATGACTTGGGGAGTTTACGGCCTAAGCATGTGCTTGGGCCGTAAACTCTTCTTTGAGTCCTAAATCCATGCATTTTAGTGTTTAAACACCCCTAGGCTATATCCCCTAATTATTCCCAAGCTTATGGACAAGTTTAGAGGCATGTTTGGCACCATTATATGGGTTTACGGCCCTAGAATGTTCCTGGGCCGTAAACTCCTTATTCCATGCCTTCTTGGATGATTTTTGGGCTATAAACATAAATCACTATGTTTAGAATAAGCTAGGGTAAGCGGACTTACAATTTGGAAGCGTTTGGTTGCGGATTCGGGGCGAAAACGGGTCTAGAGAGAGAGTGTAAAAAGTCTCCAATAGACTCCACTCACCCTTATATAGGGTTTTGAGTCGGGGCACAGTGAAATTCTACCCGATACTGCCGTTAAACGGGGCTTTAGGTCGCACCCGATTTAATGGTCGTAATAATAAAACTTGACATTTTCCAAATGAATGAAAATGTGTGTCCTGTGTTTTATTTCCTTTTTCACGACATAACGACATGTAAACATACACAATTGAAATGTTTATTAAATTTGACGGCTTCTTATTAACGGAACTTTTGAACAGTGGAAAATTCCGTTAACGGTAACGGAGAAATGTAACGGGACAACTTGGGTTGTCACATTGATGAAAGCGTATTTTGGTGAAAAATATATTTCAATCTAGCTCTGAAGTTGAAAATCCTCAAATGAAGGGGATAAGATCTGATTCCGAAGAAACCTCCAATTGCTGAAAACGATTTCAATCGAAGATATCAATTAATGATCAGTTGCTCGTGAAAGCTTGAAATTGATGTGAACTACTGATCAATTGTTGAAATCTCTTCCAATAAGCTTGTAACATCACAAATCTTCGCAGCGTGAGTGACAATTAACGTACAAAACTCAAGTTTTTTGCTTCTCATTCAATCAAAATATTGATGCGATTGAGAAAACCATATGAGGAATCAAAGGATGAAAGAGCGAATATGATTTTGTTACGTTGATTAAGAAAAGATCATCTAAATTAGGGGATTTCATTATATGATTAAAAGCTGACTAATCTACCCTTGAGTGTTTAATTAAGTGCTTTAATCATGGTTTTTTTTTTGAACCACAACATCAAATTCGATCGATGACTAAGATTTGGTCCCTATGTGTCACAAAATATAGGTGGTCTTAGATGAACCTCTACTATATATATATATATATATATATATATATATATATATATATATATATATATATAGAGAGAGAGAGAGAGAGAGAGAGAGAGAGATTATTTTTAGTTGGTTATGCGTGATAGTTTTATATAAAATCTAATTAATTTTTATCTAAAACCCTCTAAGAAAAAGTATGAGTTTAAGAATGTATGATTCAGAATCAAATACCAATGATTGGTTAAATTAATATAAAACATGCAGATAAAAACGTAAAACACGGTGCTGAACCGCAAACATTGTCGGGATGATTCCCTTCTTTTAATCATAACTAAAACATGTAATCTTTCTTATTAAATCTCGAAATAAAATTAATTAAATTCGAATATGTTTTCACGCTTATTATCTAAATATTTTTTTTTTTGTAGAAATATCAATGATGCAAAATATTATGATAATAATCAAATAAAATTCTATCAATGAAACTATTGATGGTATAGAACGAAGTTTAAATGATTCTACTATAACAAATATATATATATATATATATATATATATATATATATATATATATATATATATATATATATATATATATATATAAAAGAGTAACTTCGATTACTTTCAAAGTTAGTCAATCAAAATGATAGAGCAAATTTTGTGTGTACAAATTGTTAAGATCAATTTTAGAACATAGGCAAAATAACCAAAATTTAAATCTATTATCATTAAGATCAATTTTAGAACATAGACAAAAATGTAAATTTCTTCATATATGCTTAGTACAAATTGTTATTAAGCCTTTTTTTTGTAGAATTGATATTGATGTTCCCGTTCTACTAATTTAACATATAAAATGCATAAATATTTTCAAAATTCTATTTTAGCTGTGGCAATATATCAATTTATTTTAATTGTTATCCAAATTTTTTTGCATGATAATTTGATAAAAATATGTTATATACTTTGGTTTGAACGGTAGAAACAAAAAATTTAGAATTTAAAGAAATACTAAACCTTTAGTAATAATGTATCGTGTTTGTTATAAGATAATGAAAACCACTTTGGAAACGAAAACCCGTTTATCAAGTTCAAAAAATGAAACAATTATTTTCTTAAAAGTTAAAATCATACTGAGGTCTATAGTTTAAACGGTTAGAAATTTATTAATCATGTAATTGAAAATTGTAAAACGTTATTGAGCCAATGGCTTTAGATTATTCAAAACAAATGTCAAACATAGTTAAACATAATGATGGAACAGTTAATGTAATTTTTTCTTCTATAAATTTTTTATTATCATGTTTTCAGCAAGTTCAATTTCATAAGTTAGCACTTCAAAACCTCTGTTTTCACAGTCAAGATCTTTAAAATTAAATTTTTTTGATTATACTAATTATATTCCAAAACAGCTTTATCAAGATAAACAAAATAGCGAAATTAGTTTAAATAATCCTACTAATCTGATTTTGTAGATGAACTTTGGAATTATAAACAACAATTATAAGTAATAAAGTTCACATAAATTCTAATTATAAAAATCAATATTTAGTTAATTCACTCAAAAGTATATGAAGACTACTAAAAGAAACTACATTAACTTTAAAAGATCATGAAAAAAAATACTAGTTTCAACAATAAAAAACAATCACGAGTACTTTAAAAATACTTTAAATGTTTCAAAAGCTAATGAATTTTGGACAACTAAGAAGAGTCAAATGTTTCAATAAAAAAATAATAAAAATAATAATAATAAACTTGAACAAATCAATTAGTAGATATTCCATAAGTCGAAGTAAATATACGTGTTATGTATATCAGTTTTAAAATACAAATTAGTTGTTAAGCTCAAATACTTCTAGGAACAATTTATTTAAAGAAAGATGGAAAATCATTAAAAATATAATCATAGATATTGAAAGAATTAAAACTAATAATTTATAAGAAGAAATTAGTTCATTCAAATTTAAAATAGAAACAATTGATTATAAACAATATTTCTTTTCAAGTAAATCAAGTAACTTGTTAATATGGAAGTTTATATTAGAAATCATAATTTAGCATCATATGTTAATTTTGATTATTTAAAAGATGTTAAACTCTACATAGAATATAATACTAAAAAGACAGCTTAACATGAAAAAACTTGTCATATTGATTATGTTTTATCAAACAAAAATTTTCTCTATTTTTTCAATGGTTTTAATTATTTTATGCTCTTAAATATAATACTGATTATCCATTCAAAATGATTCTATTACTCATGTATTCAACAAAACAAATATACAAATATTGTCTATAATCAAGAAACAATTTCGAATTATCCATCGAAAAATGGAATTTTTATTGATAATGATTTTATAGAGAATTCTAACATAAAGGTTCGAAATCAGCTAACAACTAAAAAATGTTTACAAAATATTATTTACCAAAACAATTATTCAAATGAATTTTTAACAAATGTTGGAGAACAACTAGTTATAATAGAAGAAAAAGTTTTAAAAGAAAAACCTATACAAAAGGTTTTAACAAATTTAGAAATAATAACAAAAAAAAAAAACTTTTAAAAAATATGGGATTACAATATTCAAAAGAAAATGATAAAAATGAGAAAATAAGTTAATAACAAAAACAACCAAACAAGTTCTAGTAATTATTCATATACTACTCTTGTTCCTTATCAAAATGAAGGAAATCTTAATTTAGGAAATAAAGATCTAATACACAAATTAGAAGATATACTTTGAAAACTAAATACATAAATATTAATACTCTTAAACTGATAACAACTAATGAATCTAAAGAAAATAACGGTGTTAGTGAAATTGATATTAATACTCTTGCTCAACTATTTACAAATAATCAAGATATTGATCAACTTACAAATGTTCAAACTCTTTACAACACAATCCTTCTACCTACGATCGAACTTCTGTTTATGAATAAAATATCGATGGTTGCTCTAAAAATCAAATAATGAATACTATGCTATAAATTGTGTAATACAAAATTATTATTATGTTTATATATTACAAAAACGTATTGAAATACTATCAATGAAGATAAACAAAAAACTTACCAATAAGAAATTAAAGATGGTAATCAATATTGAGGCTTGCGAAGCAATTTTCTAAAACATAAATTCATCCCTATTAGTGCAATAGTTTATGGACGGATACAACTATCTTCAATCATGTTATTACACTAGAACTTGACTTGTGATGAATCTACAATATGCATTCTTGGAAAATGAGAGACAATTTTGGTATGTATTTTGCGGTTATTCATTCAAGAGATCCAACAAATTAGATTTTGTGACAATCCGAAAAATTTTGGCTTTATAAATCAAGCAGTCAACTCAACTAAGTGTTAGACTCGTTCCTGCTATCATTTACCCTTGTTTAGAGTCCGTTCAAAGGTTCAAAGCTCAGTACATTCAAGCATTAAGTAAAGGATTGGATCGCGTACACGTAAAGCACCAAAATTGAGCCTTACAGTCCAACACAAGGAGTGTGCGGACGCACACCCCTCTCCTGGAAGCACACTCACGTGTATAAGTAAAGATCTCATCCTTATTTCATTCCTTTTTCACCATCCCAAGTCTAGAACTCAATTTCTCTCTCAACTAGCATCCGATTTTTAGCCTAGATCTTCAAGAACGGAAGTACTCTTTCCCTTTTGCTTGAATCTTGTTTAGAACACTTGATTTAATCTTAGAAAAGGCACAAAACTCATAATCTTATGTTGTGTGTGGCCACACACACAGGTGTGGCCATACACCCCTCAAAATATCCTCAAACACCTTCAAAACACCCTAAAAGGCTTCCATATTTTAAGTACCATCCCCTAAGCTTGTTACTTACTAGATATGCGCCTTATAAAACATCCAAACCAAGTTCATCAAGGAGTGTGCGGCCGCACACACCCCATGTGGTCGTACACCCCTTTGTTTAGTGATTAAGGGCCTGAAAAGTGCCTTTCTAGCTTAAAATTTTGATCAACATTAGTCCTACAAGCCTCCCTATCATTGGAAAACGTTTTTGTGCATTCTTTACCATGAGTGTGTGGCCACAAACTACCTGGCCGCACACCCATGGCCACACACTCCTCAAAGTGGCCATACATTCCCCTTAGTTCAATCACATGCGATTCCAATACTTCATCAAAGTGTTTCCTAGTCCCATGAGGTGTTTCCTTACATTTGGTTGCTTCTAAACACTATATGTAACAACCCGAAGTTGTCCATCGCCGAAATCCGTTCCTCGCGTAAAAATCAGCGTGTATCGATTCATCCCGTTTTCGTTTTTGCGCTAAGATATATAAACTATAAGTTTATTTTAATCTCGTAAGTGTTCAAATCCGTTTAAAACTCATGAAAATGACCCAAAATCATTAACTTGAAATTTCTAAATTCTATCTCGTCGAATTACGGAAACTTAATCGGGTGCGACCTAAAGCCCCGTTTAACGTCGGTATCGGGTAAAATTCCTCTGTGTCCAAGTTTTGGGACCTATTTAAACGTGTTTAAACATTCATTTAAAGCTTTTTCTTCCTCTCTCTACTCTCTCTCTCTCTCTCTAACCTCTCTCCTAAATCCAAGTTTAAGGGTCCAAATCACAAGTTTAAGGCTTCTAATCACTAAGGGACATCGCTAGTAATTAAACCCCGAACCAACATTTAGTGTCCGAAACCGTCGCATTTCCTAGTCCAGTGAGTTCCTACCCCTACCCTTTTCCGTGTTTTCAATGGTTTTACTTACTAAATGTCTTGATTTCCAAATACTTGTGATAACTGACATTTCGAATTGCAGGTTAAATATAGATTTCTTTTAAAAGTGTTATAACTATATTCTCTTTAAATAAGAAATCATACTAATCTAGTACGAATACGAATACGAATACGAATGCAATCTAGTACGAATACGAATGTAACCTAGTACGAATATAAATACGAATACGAATGTAATCTAATACAAATACGAATACGAATGTAATCTAATACGAATACGAATACGAATGTAATCTAGTATGAATACGAATAAGAATGTAATCTAGTACGAATACGTATACGAATGTAATCTAGTACAAATACGAATATGACTACGAATATAAATACGAATACGACTACGAATGCGAAATGACACCTTTGGTTGACATTAAGACTTCGAATATACAGTTAGTGTACCCCTTGAGTGTCACCAGAGTTTCGAATTAAATGCGAAAATACGCCTCTAGACCTCTACTGAGTTTCGAATATATCTGCCTCAGAATGTCGACAGAGCTTCGAATATACAACTAATGTACTCTCTTGGAATCAACAGAACTTCAAAAATACTGTGATGTACGCTTCTGTGTGATTCCAAATATTCAAAAATACAACTAAGTTAGTAGATAATAGTCATTCGAATGTAGAATAACTAAGGGTTTAGAACACGTAATTAATACTATTTACATGGTAATTACTAGTACTTCGAAATTAGACATAAGAACCAACTGTTGGATTAATATCTAAGTCCATAACTATACTTGGTAAGACTTGACCCGACCCGGCATGGTCCATTTGGGTTGCATGGCATCATGCACTTGGATAGACTATAATGAGAGAAATAAGACACTTATGGTTATTAATATATTATAAGTTCTAGTATATTAATAATAAGAATATTTAATTAGTATTGATCAAGAATTAATCTAGGATTAATTAAGTGATCAAAAGAAGACTAATTAAATATATGGGTTGATTGTGTAAATCATCCATACTTGTATAGTGGGCTAATGCTCCATGGATTATCTAGTTGGGCTAAAACCCAAATGATGCTCCATGGTGTTTTTGTACCCATGGATCATGGAAATGAAAGGCCATGTAAATTAGGGTTTACATGGTGTAACCTTAACTATATAAGCATCTTATTCTTGACCAAAATCGGCCACTAGAGAGAGTAAGAAAGCGCTAGCCGATTTCATGAAGTGTAGAATTCTCTTATGTTATTCCAAATGTATTTGGTGTTGTGTGAACCATTTGAGGTGTGACACTTGGGGCACTAGGCACTCAAGCTTCATGAAGACTTTCTACATCAAATAGGTATGTATTCTATCTTGCTATAGTCATTGTTTTGTATGCTAGATTAGGATAATACCGTGGATGTTCATATTTGCATGTACAATAGAGAAAACATCGATCCAAGGTATTTAAGTTTGCATGTACACTTAGGAGTGTTAGAATGCTCATAACCCTACAGTGGTATCAAAGCCTAGGCTTGTTTTCTTGTTTTACTTGCAAATGGAGCTGAAAATTCGAGTTTTGATGCTGTCTGCCCAGCAAACTCACTGAGTCCATGAATGGACTCGCTAAGTCCAAGGAAAAAAGCATCCAACTCGTCGAGTTGGTTTGTGCACTCAACGAGTTGGACCCCCAGACAGCATAAATTCAACCTTTTTGGCTGGAATTGGACTAGGACCATTACCCTAAGATGTTTTTGAACTTATAAACTTGTTTTTGATGTGGTAATGTTCATGCTAATCCAATTTCAAAGATAATTGTCAATAGATTCATGTTTTGTATTAGTTTAAGGTTTAGACTAATTACATGAAAAAGTTTGATTTGAATTATCTTGTTCTGATGAGTTGCTTAGATTAATAGAAAAGTTGAGTGAAATAGTTGTTTTCAATCCAAATTAATCTAAGAGTTGATTCTAAAATGTTTTTTTGTAACTTGTCCTCATGTTATATGAAAAGTCACATTTAAGTTTCATAAAACTTATAAAAGTTGGCAATGGTTACAAAAGATGAAGGGTCTTGTCCTTAAGTTATGGAGGTCCAAGAGTCTCTTCATTAAATAATAAATAAATAAAAAAGTGTAACCTTAATTAATTACATAAGTTATAAAATAAAGAAAAGTTAATTCTTTTATTAGTTTAAAGTCTTCCATAACTTGTCCTCAAGTTATGGAACTTGAAGAGTTTTTAGATTAAAGCTACTTTAAACACATAAGTTATGGAATTAATTAGTTTTGAATAGTTTCAAAACTTGCCCTCAAGTTTTGGAATTTGAAATTTTTTCACTTATGAATACTTTAATTCCAAGTTAGCCCTTAGAATTTTAAAAGTTAAAATTTAACCCTTATACTTTATAATATTATAAGTTAATAATATATATATATATATATATATATATATATATGTATCTATAAGAGTAAAGTCAGTCTTACCGCTAGTACGCCTCATTCACGAAGCCGGTCTATAAGGTGGGTATAAGGTTGTTGCCTATAAAATGGAAACTTAATGGGTGTCCACTCTCACCCACCGCTTGCTTGACTGGTGGAGGGTCGTTAGCCGAACGGGTTTGACAGGACTAGAATTCTCCTTTCATTAAAAGTATTAATGATAAATACTGAGTAACTAAACTCTTATAAATACCTAATCTTAGTTACTTAGGAAAATGTGAATAAGGTGCTAATCCATGAAATTACACTTTGCACTTTGTTTAAGTCGGTTAATGGAGCGTGTGTGGTTAACCGGCACACTAACTCGTATTTAACAAGGTAGGCAAAGGGTAACTTAATGTTTATCATAGTATCGATGGAGCGTGTGTGGTTAACCAGCACATCGATTGAGGGGTAAACACTTAAGGGTACCAATTAATTTGCATGGTTACTTCTCACCATGTTTTGTTATCCTCGGCATCCTAATCACAAAACCTGAAGGGCACACTCGAGATTGAAACATGCCATTGAACAGTTCAATGAATCTCAAAGATCTAGGAGTTTCAAATTTAATTAAAACCTAATAATACATTTCGTTTATCTTGGTGGAAATTGGTGAATCGTGATTCACCTACCTTCAAATATTTTATAGCTTGGATTACGGCATCCCTCTTCTAAGTTATAAAATAGTTTGTTGGGTCCTAGCCTTAATATTTCATATTGGGTGTCATATTAAGGACTTTAAATCAACTATCTTGAATATCTCCCAAAAGATGTCTAGTTTAGACATTTATGATCTTCCCAAATCTCTTGAAACAAGCTTTCCTAATGAAGATGATGTCCCTTGGAAATCATACTTCTTTCACCTCCTCCAATTATTCTCCCTCACCCACAAGTTCTTGAAAAGTTTAAGATCACTCAAGCCCTATTGGCAAGGAAAGGTCTAGGTGTGATCACATCTTGGAGATGTAGTCACATGTTGACAAGCCGGGAGAGTTGGGTGTCAAAGTCTTGAGAAAGTTGGTGGTTCAATCACTTTCTAAGTCACATAGTGAGTTCCTTTGGGACACCTATGAAACAGACTATGACAAGACCCTTGATGATCTTATTTATTTGTTAAGATCAACTTCCTTAAAACTTGACGGACATTGACAATAGTGACACAGGAAATCCAGAAAAGCATTCTCTTCCCAATGGAAAGGGATCGGCCATAGTCAACTCGGTTGACCAAATGGTAAAGAGAAAAGATAAGTCTGTGATAGTCCCGAGTACCATTATCAAAGGGTCCATATGTTTATATTGCCAAAGGAAGGGGAATTGGTTGCGAAGCTACCAAATTTACCTAAGGAGGTTAAAGTCAATAACTTTGACTCTACTTCAGGTAAAGTCCACTATCTAACTCTGTTAAGTTTCTATTATGAGATTCCTAATACATGATGTGACTGGATCACATGGTAATGTTTTAAGAATAAAAGAAAAGTGAAGAAAATTAAAGAAAGAATATGCTGAATCTGATTGCATAGATGGATTTCTATCGCGTAGTTTGAAGATCGGATTCTTGAGCTACTTCTTAGGAGTTATGAGATATTGCTTAGGAATATATAACAACAAGTTTTCATATGGATTGTAAGGATAAGTTTTTCTGCATAGTTTTAAAATAAAAGAAAATTTTTAATTTTATTTATTTAAAATATCCTTACAATGGCATTTGAGGAAAAATTGTTGCTTATATGATTCCATTAATAGCAAGAGTGGAAATATGAGATTGATTCCTTCATTTGTGGTAATGTCTAAATTTACCAAATAAGGAAAGATTCTCATCACCCAAGTCTCAATTGGACCTGAACTTGGAATCATGCAAGTTGTATAGCATGCTGAATGAGAACTTTCAAGTATTGGAAAATTAAGACTAATTACTTGTTCACATGGATGTGTGAGTCAAGTAAATGATTAAGGGATCGAGTACACATTCTTGTGCACTGGTCAAGTCCACCACAAAAGATCAATAAGATTATTCGTCATAAGTTACTAAAGTTCAGTAAATATGGTTATACTTACAAGCTTAAGTGTAATTTTGAGACATTGGAAAAAGGTTCCAATGTAAGGCAGAGCGAATAAGAAGAATCAAATTAGGCAGAAGGATAGAAGTTTCTCAAATCTGAAAAGATGGGAGAGTACTTTCGTATCAGTTTTTATGATCATCTTAATGATTTAGAGACCTTATCACAATTCATCCTTTAAATGCTTTCTTATAGCTAAGAAGAGGAACTATGAATTTTTGAAGTGGTTAAATCAAGAAGATGATTCATACTTCATTCCAAAAAACAATTCTTAGAGTCATACTCCAAGATTGTAACTTGAGTGACATGTCTCAAAGAAGGTTTAAAACAATGTAAGAGTAAAAGTTTTCTACTCTTATACATTTGAAATTGGTATGTTGTGATGTTTTGGATAAAACAAAGACCAACTTAGGCCAATTGTGTGAAGTGTTTGTCTTGGTTAGAATCCACACTATCTCTTGGATGTTTGACAATGGAGTCTTATAGGCCAAGAGGACAGTCGGAGTCTTAAAGGTCTTGAAAGTCTCAAGAACTAATCAAGAATAGAACCTGAAGTTCTTCACTAGCACACGACTTGAGGTTTATAACCTATCGTGTTGACATATTTTGTGCCCATTCCAGTTAAAGTTGGATTTGCATATGAGTTCCTAGAGTTCTCAATGTGTTGCACAACAACTTGGAAGCAATGGCAGGCCCTTGAGCTGCCAGGTGGCAAAAAGTTAAGATTGAGTTCAGTCCATATGAGTTTGGATTTGTCATTGTCCTTGTCTTGTGACTATGGTTTTGACAATTCACATGGATAAGAACATATACACCATTTAATCTAAGTGTCATAAGGTTTCTCTCCAATTCATGAAAATGATGGTGAGGAAACACTTTCACTAACTAGATTTTAGCTAGATAGCAATTGTGATATTTGCATTCTCAAATTCATTAGTGGAGCGTGTGTGGTTTACTGGCACACTAACCTGGACTTGTGAGAATTAGCAAAAAGGTCTATGCATTATGATTATGGCATCTCTCTTCATAATTGTTTAGACATACAAGTGTGCTATCTAAGGGAAGGTGTACGTTTTTGATAAAGTTTTATCAAAACAATCTAGTATTAGAAATCTGAACTTTGGTAAGAAAGTCAGCTGATTTCTGAGTACATGTCAAACCTAGTGGGAGCATAAGTGTTATGCTAATAATCATCATGTTAGTGGGAGCATGATAATTATGATAAGTATTACAAGTTAGCAATGTTAATTATAGAAAACAAAAGGTTTCAATTGGGAAAAGTTCTTTTGCCATAATTAAGGGAGAGGAAATTATACTTCATCTCAAATCTATAAGCTTAGATTGTGAGGTTTTAATCATTTAGTCAAGGAAATATATATGAATTTCATGTTGGAATGGCTCAACATAAGGAAATTCTGTATATGGGTCCATTATTTGCATTCTTAAATTCGATTATGATTACGGCATCCCTTTTCATAATCTGAATTATGAGAACATGGCGAATTGAAATGGAAATGTTATAGCAAAAGACTGGTTTAGTCTTTCTGTGAGACATCATGAATCGTGTCCCATATGCTTCGGATATAGGATCGATTACATGTGCTATATTCATCCGTTCTAAAATTTTCCAAATGCCTAGGGCATTAAGAAGGGAAAAGGTTTAGAACTGGATATGACTAAAAGGATTAAACAATTGTCGAGGACAATCTAAGGTTTACCAAAGATTGGTTGCTCAAGGACAGTTAGAAGTATAATAATAATTCTGGAAGGACCATATTGACATAATCTGTAAGGAGGCAACTCTTGTTCAGAAGTGATAGTCGAAATGGAATCTGGAAATGTTTCAAAGTTAGAATTTTCAATCTGTGTAAGATTAAGGAAACTTAATGCAAGAAGGATGGTTCCAAGGACTTGATCTCCTTTGGAATGCTCTGTAATGATTGTTGTTAAGTCTTTCTGACTTTGTGCATAATCATTACAAGAGGATCAATGCATATAAGTTTAGAATCTAACAGATTTCAGTAAATGACATGAATTTGGAATTCTTGCATTTGCAGTAAGGATTTGGGACTGTGAAAAGAGAATCATTGAAGTTATGTTCAATTGAGCTAGTTCACAAAGTAAAGATCATAGACAAACATAGTATGCCTACTTGGTGTATGGCATGACTAGTGTTTAGAAAACATAGTGTACATGCTTGGAGCATGGGACAACTGTTGTTTTAAATTCAAGAATAAAGTTGATAGCTGAAACAGTATACAATGAATAATGTGTAATTATATGGTGATAAATAAAAGGTGTTTTATTTATGTTCATAGGTTTTGATACCATATTGGATTTAATTATTATTGTGTTTCACTTTGCATGTTTTGACTTCCCGAATAAACTAGGTTATTCTTCCGGATGACTAAGTTATTCAAACCATCCACAGTCGGTCATATGTTGGAAGTAGATATGAATTAAGACTGTCATGGGTTGGATTGTAGAGGTCTAAGGTGTTGGACAAAGGGCTACAACGCTCATGAGTGCTCATAAGTTCTGAGTATTGGATTCAACCCGCGCTCATTGGAATCACTTCATGGATTTTATCACGAGTGATCATGAGACGATAATATCTTATATTCTTCAAACCTAGAGATATGAGTTGTTACTATGAGTTGATTGTACATTGATTGCACGAAAACGCATTAGTAACTCGATGTTATAAGACGTGCCTTTGTGTGTGATTCGAAAAGTAGTAGAACAAGCCATATGAGTCGAAGTTTATCCATTCCTTTTACCTTCGGGATAAAAGCGATATCTGTGGGCCCCTCGATGATTTGATGATGACAAATGGAAGTGCTCGGCTGGGCCATGACTGATTTGATTTGTTCAATTAGCCAGTCGTCATAAATCGGAAATTGGGAAACAACAAATTGACAGAGAGAATGATTATAATCCATGTCTCAGTCCATATGATATCTAGAATGGAGGAATATATGATCCCTTATCTAATGGAGAAGTCATAGACAAAGGTCAGAGTTCATCTACTAGGTCAAAGTTTGACAGAAGCTTTTAAGAGCTACGATTTCCGGTCGGTTCTTGAAGTCATACGCAATAATAGTTAAGGACTTATCCAAGTGGGAGACTGTTGGATTAATGTCTAAGTCCATAACTATAATTGGTAAGACTTGACCCGACCCGGCATGGTCCATTTGGGTTGCATGGCATCATGCACTTGGATAGACTACAATGAGAGAAATAAGACACTTATGGTTATTAATATATTATAAGTTCTAGTATATTAATAATAAGAATAATAAGATTATTTAATTAGTATTGATCAAGAATTAATCTAGGATTAATTAAGTGATCAAAAGAAGACTAATTAAATATATGGGTTGATTGTGTAAATCATCCATACTTGTATAGTGGGCTAATGCTCCATGGATTATCTAGTTGGGCTAAAACCCATATGATGCTCCATGGTGTTTTTATACCCATGGATCATGGAAATGAAAGGCCATGTCAATTAGGGTTTACATGGTGTAACCCTAACTATATAAGCATCTTATTCTTGACCAAAATCGGCCACTAGAGAGAGTAAGAAAGGGCTAGCCAATTTCATGAAGTGTAGAATTCTCTCAAGTTATTCCAAATGTATTTGGTGTTGTGTGAACCATTTGAGGTGTCACACTTGGGGCACTAGGCACTCAAGCTTCATGAAGACTTTCTACATCAAATAGGTATGTATTCTATCTTGCTATAGTCATTCTTTTGTATGATAGATTAGGATAATACCTTGGATGTTCATATTTGCATGTATAATAGAGAAAACATAGATCCAAGGTATTTAAGTTTTCATTTATTCTTAGGAGTGTTAGAATGCTCATAACCCTACACCAACCACCACACATAGGAAAATATGAGATTTTCCTAGGATAACATAACAACCAGTAACGAACTTCGATACGAATAGGCAACTCAAACATAGGAAAATATGGGATTTTCCTGGGTAGCACATCAATTCATAAACGGATAAAGTAACAAACGAATAACTAAAACTATAAGGAAAATATGGGATTTTCCTGGAATGAGATAACCAACCATTTTCGAAATTGTAACAAAGGATAACCAACTGTTTTTCATAAGAAAGTATGGGTTTTTCTTGAACAACAACTTTTTCAGAAAGCAAAGGAAACTCGTTGTTTTCAAAACTAAACCGCTTATGAACTCACCAACTTTATGCTGATTTTCAAACTACTTGTATTCTCAGGTCAGCGATAGACAGGTACATCGCAACCTTTTGGAGAAGACGGAGCGTCCCGAAGACTCGTCTTTACTTTTGTTCATATTACATATGTAAAACACCTGTACAACTTTACTTGCAGACAGATGTAAACAATATAATGTAATGTAATGTTTTGTGATTACTGCTTTACTATGTGCATTGGATTTGATATTCAACGTGGAGTCAACCCCGGAAATGTTTCCGCCTTTGGTTTTCGGGGTGTGACAGATTGGTATCAGAGCCCTTGTTTATAGTGAACTGGTATACCAAAGCTTGCATGGTATAAGACTATAAACATTAAAGGGCCTAAGTGCTCTGAACTAAAAGTATACTCTACAAATATAAGTATTTTCTAAAGTATACAAGTATATCGACCGTCGAAATTCGTAACTACATGTAGAATAAAATATAAGTAAATGGGTGTTGTACACTGCGGTTAAACCTGCGCAGTTATGTAGTCATGTCTAGGACCAATATAGCCTGGCCAACTATATTCATTCAAGACACGGCCAACATGTGCTTCGGGGTGACTGTGGTACACAGCATACCTAAAACTTACCTAATATCCCAAACAACGAGTCGTCGCTGCAGCGAACCAAGAAATACTATGGGAATATTTCTCGAGCCGATCCTTTGTAGAAATCCCTCGTACCCGGGTTGTTCCTTGGTCATTCCTCTAGCGATAAAATTTTCAGCCTTGATAACTCTTTCCTGCCTCATCGCTTAATATAATGTTATATCTGTCTTGATGAGATATCCCCTAATCCATATCTCTTGATTCAATTCAGAGAACTTATGATGCTCTCTTTCCTGATCTTTTTAGATCAAGATGCCTCCAAGGAAAAGACCCAACTCAAAAAACACCAACAACCCTCCGCCGCCACCACCTCCTCTTCAAATCGATCTAGAAACACTTCAGGCAACCATTTCTGCCACCATATCAGCTCTCCTACCTCAACTAAACCCCAATGGTTCCGGAGGTGGTTCCGAAAACCAAAACCATGAAGGTAATCAGGGACACCTGAAGGAGTGTTCCTATAAAGACTTCATGAATGCAAAACCGACATTCTTCGATGGAACAGGGGGTGTCATTGCTCTAACTCAGTGGTTAGAGAAAATCGAATCTATCTTCGAGATTTGCGCCTGTTCGGAATCTGATAGGGCGAAATTTGCCGCCTGTACGCTCACCGATAAGGCTTTGACTTGGTGGAATGGCCGAGTCAAATCCCTGACTTTACCTGTAGCCAATGCTATGGGATGGGAAGTTATGAAGGAACTACTATGTGCGGAGTATTACCCTCGGGGTGAAATCCAGAAGCTGGAACATAAGCTATGGAACCTGAAGATGAAAGGTTCCGATATCACCTCTTACACTTCAAGGTTTATTGACTTGGGACTTCTTTGTCCGGGAATGGTTACCCCAGAAAGCAAAAAGGTAGAAAGGTTCATCTGGGGATTAACTCAGCCGACCAAAGGGAACATTATAGTAGCAAAGCCAGACACCTTTGACAGCACAAAATGTCTGGCACAAACTTTGATCGATCACAATGATGACCAAGAAGAAGCAGACACCACTCTCGAGCCAACAGAAAAGAGTGGCGAGAAAAGAAAGTTTTGGAAAAAGAAAAAGAAGAGTCAGTCTTCCCCAATACCCTCGAAGAAACAACAAATAGTGGCAGTCCACGCTGCCACTATTCCTGCTACTGTTTCTATTGTCAATTCCACATCTCAAGTACCTGTTACCGGATTTGTCGGTACCTTCTCGTGGTGTGACCGATGTAACTACCACTATCGCATCCCTGGCCCTTGTCGTGCAAAGTTCTATAGAAGCTGTGGCCAGGAAGGTCACCTCGCACAAAGCTGCAAAACCCCAACCCCATCAACTAGTCAAGCTTCCGGAGCTGGTATCGGTCAATCCTGCTACAGCTGTGGAGAGATCGGGCACTATAAGCGAAACTGTCCAAAGATAGTAGCATCTAGCAACACCGGGAGAGTCCTAACTATGGGACAGGAAAGAACAATCGCTGACCCCACCGTTGCCACAGGTATACATCTCCTCGATAAATCTTGTGCCCGTAATCCTTTTCGATTCTAATTCTGTAAGAATTTGCTAATCATTCATTCAAATATCTTTCTAAACTAAATCCTTCGTTAGTGATCGAAACGTGCACCGTCGAGATGACCAACCAGTGAGAAAGAGAACGTTAACTCCGTACCCCTAGATCGTATCCTCAATTCGGATGATTATCCCTTTCTATTTGATCTAAAGGTAAACCTTTCATGGAAAGATTTGATGCAAACTTGGCATGGAATGACTTAGTTTCATTCATGTGGTTATTCTTGTCTTCGAAAGGGTCGTCCATCCGAATCTTTTCTCTGACCCGACTCTCATGATCTTCGGCATCAAACCTAAATCCAACCTTTTCATCTTTGTGCATCAAAGCTTAGAAACTTTCCCATACATTCCCTGTTCATGTGATATTCGGAAAACAGGAACTCTACAGCGCTTTCCCCGATGCCTTTTCCAAGAATCCTCGAGAATTCCTTCCGAACGGCTAGTCAAGCCTTGTATTAACCTAATTCTTGGAACTGTCTCATAACCGAACCTTCGGGAAGATGATGTATCCAATACAGTGACCTAGACCTGATCACCACGAGTTCGTAGTGATGCCCTTCGGTCAAACCATTTTTCCTTGGTTATGGAGATAAGCAAAGCAAACTTGTAACTTAGTAACATTAGACCCTTCGCGATCCTCGTAGGAACGATTCTGTAACCTTCAAACTTCAGCTACCCCCAGAACTTAGTAACATTCCTATGGTACCTCATGTCTCGATCCTTAATAAGTATCTACGAAACACAACCAAGACATGTCCCGATAGTGAGGGTTCGCTAGAACGTCAAGCGGAGACCCAATGCCACTTGGGAGCGTGAAAACCTGAAGCAGTTGATCCATCCGCATCTCTTTTCATTTCATGATCTGTATCTTAATCTTTGAATTTCGGACGAAATTCCCTCTAATGGGGGGATAATGTAACAACCCGAAGTTGTCCATCGCCGAAATCCGTTCCTCGCGTAAAAATCAGCTTGTATCGATTCATCCCGTTTTCGTTTTTGAGCTAAGATATATAAACTATAAGTTTATTTTAATCTCGTAAGTGTTCAAATCCATTTAAAACTCATGAAAATGACCCAAAATCATTAAGTTGAAATTTCTAAATTCTATCCCGTCGAATTACGGAAACTTAATCGGGTGCGACCTAAAGCCCCGTTTAACGTCGGTATCGGGTAGAATTCCTCCGTGTCCAAGTTTTGGGACCTATTTAAACGTGTTTAAACATTAATTTAAAGCTTTTTCTTCCTCTCTCTACTCTCTCTCTAACCTCTCTCCTAAATCTAAGTTTAAGGGTCCAAATCACAAGTTTAAGGCTTTTAATCACTAAGGGACATCGCGAGTAATCAAACCCCGAACCAACATTTAGTGTCTGAAACCGTCGCATTTCCTAGTCCGGTGAGTTCATACCCCTACCCTTTTTCTGTGTTTTCAATGTTTTCAGGGGGGGAATACAAGCAATAAGTACAAGTGTATTTTGTACTAAAACAGATTTTCAACTCAATGGTTTTACTTACTAAATGTCTTGATTTCCAAATAGTTGTGATAACTGACGTTTCAAATTGCAGGTTAAATATAGATTTCTTTTAAAAGTGTTATAACTATATTCTCTTTAAATAAGAGATCATACTAATCTAGTACGAATACGAATATGAATACGAATGTAATCTAGTACGAATACGAATACGAATACGAATATAAATGTAACCTAGTACGAATACGAATACGAATACGAATGTAATCTAATACAAATACGAATACGAATGTAATCTAATACGAATACGAATACGAATGTAATATAGTATGAATACGAATACGAATGTAATCTATTACGAATACGAATACGAATGTAATCCAGTACGAATACAACTACGAATACTATCACACCCCGAAAACCAAAGGCGGAAACGTTTCCGGGGTTGACTCCACGTTGAGTATCAAATCCAATGCGCATAGTAAGTAAAGTAAAACAACCATTACATTACATAAAGAAAAGTTTTACAATTGTTTCAAAAGTAAAGTTGTACAGTTGTGATACATAGTATATATATGAACAAAATGAAAACGAGTCTTCTGAGTGCTCCGTCTTCGAGCAAAATATTTTTGGGTACCTGTTCTAACGCTGACCTGAGAACACAAGCGGTTTGAAAATCAGCATAATGCTGGTGAATTCATAAGCGATTTTTGTTGTGAAAATGTTCAAGTTTCCTTTCTGTTTCTGAAATGTTATGCACCAAGAAAATCCCATATTTTCTTAAAAAGGTTGGTTATCGTTTATCAACATGTAAAGTAATGTTGTACACTGAAAAACATGTTTTCTCTTGTAAAGACGTATAGTTAGGTTATCTGGATTGACATACTGTTCTGGTTATGAACCAATGTATTTCCAGGAAAGTCCCATACTTTCCTGATTGTGTTACCAATTGTGAAAGATGTAAAGTTATCCGGTTTGTTATCCTTTCTGGTTATGTAAACGTTCCCCAGGAAAGTCCCATACTTTCCTGAATGTTTGTTACCATATGTAAAAGATGTATTCCTGTTAGACTTGGTTATGTACAAGGTTTCCCAGGAAAGTCCCATACTTTCCTAAATGTTGGTTACCGTATGTGAAAGATGTATTCCTGTTAGACCTGGTTATCTTGTGAATTGTATAAAGTTGTTCATTATTACTATAAGTAAATCTCTGTTATCCTAATTGTGAGTTCCATAACCATACGATGGACTAAACTTGTGGCGATAAGTAGTCCACATACTTATGACTTTCGTCACCCTTGAACCATTTTGGTTCGGCTGTAGCTAGCAGCCAGGTGTAGGGTAGTCAGCCCCGTACAGATCTATACACTCAAGTCATGCTCTCTAAATCCCAGAGATTCTGGTTACAGGTGTAGTCCTCCACTCGCATATCTCTGTGGAGTGTTCGCCGAGGACGTGGCTCCAATCATACAGGATTAACAAATTTACTAGTAATAATATGATAGTCCTCCACTCGCGTATATATATGTGGAGTGTTACCGAGGACAAAATAGTGTACAAGTATTATGTTCAAATGTTCTAATGTCATGCTTTTAACTGATAAAATGTGGAAAGCCATTTGTGAAATATATATGTAAAACATAAAAGTTTAAAAACCATTTAACAAATATATGTTTACGTGATCTTCATGTTCAAACGGTTATCAGTTGTAGTAATCAGTATTAAAAGCATATAAAATGTGAAACACACATTTGAAAACATGTTCTGGAGTACAAGTAATCCCTTGTATTTTGCTTGTGTTCCCCCTGAAAACAGTGAAAACAGTGAAAAAGGGTAGGGGTATGAACTCACCGGACTCAGAAATGTGACGGTTTCGGACACTAGACGTTGGTTCGGGGCTTGATTACTCGCGATGTCCATATGTAAAATGTAATAATGTCCATATATATCTAATTATATTTACAATCACTAATTATATGGAACATTACACTCCAACGAGGTTAAACACCTCAAAATGAGCGTTTGGAGTGACCCGGGTGACATCTTCGGACGTGTAATGGCACTAGGGACTTGGGATTTGAGTTTACTTCCCAAAAATAAACATTTAAGGGAGTTTACAGCCACAAAACACACACACATACATGTGTTTACGGCCGTAAACTCATGTTGGTGTGATTTTGAGTGTTTAATGGCTTGTTTGGACATGGGGATTGTTGGAATGGATTTCTAAAATGCCTTGGAGTTGATTAAATGAATTTAAACCACTTAAAAGGGATTTTATGGCCCTAAACATGGAGTTTACGGCCGTAAACTCACCCATGGTCAGGAATGATTAATTTGAGGTACAAAGGACAATCACATGTGATTCTAGTTAATTTTCCAAACCTTGTTATGGATTTAGGGCACCATTTAACACACTTATAGGAGTTTACGGCCCAGGAGATGTTCTATGGTCGTAAACTCTCATATGTAGGGTATTTGATGTGTTTAAGGTCCCCAAACTATTTTTAGATGGTTCTAGAATTTACCACAAGGCTATTGGTTAAGTTTCAAGGCATTCTAACATGTAAAAATGAGTTTATCCCCCATGTTTGAGGAGTTTACAGCCCAAGCACATGCCTTGGACGTAATATCTTGTTTTTCGCTCAAAATGCATGTTTAGGGTGTTCCAAGACCAGGTTTTTAAGCCTCAACGTCGTACCTAAGTCCCAACTATGATTTGGAAGGGTTAAATGGCTCAAAAACCCCATTTTTGTGTGTTTACGGCCCAAGCTTACTCCTTGGCCATAAACACATGTTCCAGGTCCTAAATCTCATTTTGAACTCGGATTTGAAGGCCTAAGAGGTTGAATAACAAGCTAGGAAGGTTACCTCTATGATTTGGAGCCTTAAATCTTTGATTTTGGACCTTAATTTAGAGTGAGGAGAGAGGTTAGAGAGAGAGAGAGAGAGTAGTGAGATGAGCCAAAAGCTTCAAATGAAGGCTTAGAACACATTATATAGTGTCTAAGTTTTGGACACGGTGGAATTCTACCCGATACCGGCGTTAGGCGAGGCTTTTGGTTGTACCCGATTAGGTTGCCTTAACCCGATATGGTAAACTCTTGAAATATTCTGATCACTAATATGGGGTGTTAAAACGATTTCTAATTGTATTAAGACCCCCATGAAGTCATTTTAGATACGTACAAGTTAATGACTTAATTAAATAAGAAAATCGGAATCGAATTTAAAAACGACAATTGGTTGCTTGAATTGAATTACGAAAGAGTTACAAGATGTGGTACGAAAATTTCGGGTTGCTACATTATCCCCCCATTAAAGGGAATTTCATCCTGAAATTCAAAGTTGACAAAATACAAATCATGGATCTGGAAAGAGTTGTGGATACTTCTGTTTCATTGAATCTTCTCGCTCCCAAGTGAATTCCGGTCCCCGCTTGGCATTCCAGTGAACCTTCACTAATGGGATTCGACTTTGCTTTGTACGTTGGACTTGTTGATCCATGATTTCGATCGGTTACTCCAAAAAGTTGAGGTTTTGATTGATCTCGATCTCGTCTATGGGAATCACTAGGGTTTCATCGGATAGGCACTTTTTGAGATTTGAGACATGGAAGACAGGATGAATGTTACTGAGTTCATGAGGTAAACGAAGTTTATAGGCAACCGGACCGATCCTGGAGAGGATCTCGAAGGGTCCAATGTATCTAGGGTTAAGTTTCCAACGTTTATCAAAACGTACAGTGCCTTTCCAGGGCGAGACTTTCAATAGAATACGGTCTCCAACATGGAATTCTAGAGGTTTCCGACGGTTATCAGCGTAACTCTTTTGGCGATCTCGTGAAGTTATCAATCGACCTCGGATTCGGATGATCTTTTCGGTGGTTTCGTGGATGCTTTCGGGACCAGTGAGAGCACTGTCGGGGACTTGACTCTTGGCTAATTGTGTATCCCCCACCTCGGCCCAGCACAGAGGGGATATGCACTTACGACCGTATAGGGCTTCAAACGGAGCAGCCCTAATGCTGGTGTGGTAACTGTTGTTGTATGAGAATTCGATCAAAGATAGATGTGTGTCCCACGATTTTCCAAAGTCAATGACACATGCCCTAAGCATGTCCTCCAGGGTTTGGATTGTTCTGTCACTCTGTCCATCGGTCTGAGGATGATATGCCGTGGTCATATCTAGTTTGGTTCCATGGGCTTTCTGAAGGGACTGCCAAAATCTGGAGGTAAACCTGCTATCTCGATCAGAGATAATGGATGCAGGTACACCATGTAGTTGAACTACCTCCTGGATGTAGATTCGCATGAGTCTTTCCATCTTGTATGATTCTTTGATCGGAATGAAGTGAGCGGATTTTGTCAAATGATCGACAATTACCCAAATGGTATCGTACCCACTAGGACACTTGGGTAGTTTGGTGATGAAATTCATGGTAATCATCTCCCATTTCCATTCGGGGATCTCGGGTTGTTGGAGCAGACCCAAGGGTTTCTGCTGCTCACCTTTGACTTTGGCGCAATTCAGACACTTGCCCACGAACGTAGCTATCTCAGTTTTCATGTTTGGCCACCAATATTGTTTCTTGAGATACAGGTACATCTTGTCAGAACCCGGGTGAATAGAGTATTTGGTTTTGTGTGCTTTCCCCATGACAATTTCCCTGAATCCTCCGGATTTTGGAATCCAGATCCGATTCATGAAACAATAGACTCCGTCACCTCTGATCTCAAGTTTCTTTTCCATTCCTCTCAAGGTTCCGATCAACATGTTCTCATGTTTGAGTGCTTCTAACTGGGCTTCTCGGATTTGCATGGGTAAGTTGGAATGGATAGTCATCGTCTGGTTCTTCACTTTGTGGCCTGCACTGTCCTTTCGACTAAGGGCATCTACTAACGCATTGGCCTTGCCGGGGTGGTAATGGATTTCACACTCATAATCACTGAGTAGTTCTACCCATCGCCGTTGCCCCATGTTCAAGTCTTTCTGGTCAAAGATGTGTTGCAGGCTCTTGTGATCAGTGAAGATCGTGCACTTGGTTCCGTAGAGATAATGTATCCAAATCATCAATGCAAAGACTACGGCTCCTAGTTCCAAGTCATGTGTGGTATAGTTGACCTTGTGTGCTTTCAGCTATCTTGAGGCATAAGCAATCACCTTTCCTCCTTGCATAAGCACACAGCCTAAACCTTGATTAGACGCATCGCAGTAGACAACGAAGTCCTCTGTCCCTTCGGGTAGGGACAGAACAGGCGCGCTGCATAAGGTTCTCTTCAACGTTTGGAATGCAGTTTCTTGTTTATCACTCCAACAGAAGGGTACACCTTTCTATGTTAGAGTGGTTAAGGGTTTGGCGATTTTGGAAAAATTCTAGATGAATCTCCGATAATAGCTAGCGAGACCCAAGAACTGATGGATTTCTGTGGGTGTCTTCGGTGCTGACCAATTTTCTATCGCTTTAATCTTGGAAGAATCCACGTGAATGCCCTCCTCGCTTACTACATGACCGAGGAAAGTTACCTTCCGTATCCAGAATTCACACTTGGAGAAATAGCTGATCGAAGGTCTATCTTTGAGAAATAGCTAGCTCGTAACTGATGGTACCCTGACCGAAGGTCTATCTTTGAGAAATAGCTGGCTCCGTGGAGTTGATCGAAGAGGTCATCTATTCGCGGAAGAGGATATCGGTTCTTAACGGTCAACTTGTTCAGCTCACGGTAGTCGATACACATCCGAAAGGATCCATCTTTCTTCTTGACAAACAATACCGAAGCTCCCCAGGGTGAGGAACTTGGTCTAATGAATCCTTTACTGAGCAACTCATTGAGTTGATTGGATAACTCCTGCATTTCTGCTAGACCTAAGCGATACGGAGACTTCGCTACGGGAGTAACTCCAGGAATTAGGTCAATACGGAACTCGACCTGACGCTCGGGAGGAATTCCTGGAAGCTCTTCGGGAAACAGATTAGGAAAGTTACAGACTTCGTGGATGCTCGTGAGGTCTTTAACTTCTTTTTTTTCATTGATCACATGGGCTAAGAATGCAATGCACTTTTTTCGTAGGAGCTTCCGAGCTTTGATGCAGGAAATGATACGAAGATTGGAACTGGGTTTATTACCATAGATTACGAGGGTCTATCCCGAAGGAAGATTGAGGCTGATGGATTTTTCGTAACAAAGGATATCAGCATGATTGGCACTCAACCAATCTATGCCAATGATAACATCAAAGCTCTTAATGGAAACTGGCATGAGATCTATAGGAAATGAGTGGTCATTTAGGGTAAGCATACAACCTATGAATACATCGTTAGCGCTGTCTTTCTCACCGTTAGCCATCTCGATGGTAAACGTTTCAGTTAGTGGTTGGGGATTACGTTTTAGGTTATGTTTGAATGTATGACTAACAAAACTCCTTTAAGCACCCGAATCGAAAAGAATACTAGCATATGAGTTCTCGAGAAGGAACGTACCCGAAACAACATTGGGATCAGCGACTGCTTCCTCCCGTCCCATGGTTAGAACCCTTCCAGTTTTATCAACTGTTGACTTCTTGGGACAGTTCCTTTTAAAGTGCCCAACATCTCCACAGTTGTAGCAAGCTTGACTAACGCCTGCTCCAGATGATTGGTTGGCCGATTGGGTCGAAGTTTTGCAGAATCAAACTGTGTTCCCTTTCTTACCACAGTTGGTACAGGATAGTTCTCGTAGGGGGCAGGATTGTGATGGTATTTGCACTTGTCACACAAAGGAAGATTACCAGCATATCTACTAGTAGGAGTTGGAGCTGTGGATCCCACAACAGAAGCATCAGCAACGGGGGTAGTAGCAGCATGGACCGCTACAGTCTGCTGTTTCCTGGAAGATCCTTGAGAAGATTGACCCTTCTTCTTCTTCTAGAACTTTCTATTCTCACCACTCCTTTGATTCGTCTCATAAGTGGTAGTGATTTCCTCAACATCATCGCTGTGATGAATCAGGGTTTGGGCTAAAGTCTTGGCGCTATCATAGGTATCCGGACGGGTTGCCAAGACATGACTCTTTGTCGGTTGGGATAACCCCCAAATGAACCTTTCGATCTTTTTGCTTTCAGGAGTGACTAATCCTGGGAAGAGAAGTGGGAGATCATAGAATCGGGAAGTGTATGCAGCAATGTCGGAACCTCTCATCTTTAGGTTCCAGAGCTCGTGCTCTAGTTTCTGCATTTCACCACGGGGATAGTACTCAGCAATGAGGAGTTCTTTCATGGCTTCCCAGCCCATGGCATTGGCTACGGGTAGGGTCAGAGATTTGACTCGGCCATTCCACCAAGTCAAGGCTTTATCAATGAAGGTACAGGCTGCGAATTTGACTTTATCGGACTCCGCACAGGCACAAATTTCAAAGATGGATTCGATTTTCTCGAACCATCGGGATAAAGAAATGACACCTCCAGCACCATTGAAGGATGTTGGTTTCGTGTTCATGAAATCCTTATAGGAACCCCCTTATTGGTGTCCCTGGCTATCTTCGGGGTTCTGGGATTGGGGACCACTTCTTGAACCACCAGGGTTCATTTGTGACATGGCTACCACCATTGCAGCAGTCAGGACTATCTGGAGCGATGCAAGGTCAAATTGAGGAGGAGGTGGTGGCGAAGAAGGATTGTTGTTGTTCTTTGAGCTGGGTCACTTTCTGGGAGGCGTCTTGATCTAATAAGATCAAGAAAGAGAGAGGATGGTAAGTCCTCTACATTGAATCGATAGATATGGCAGTTATATGTTCTGAATAAGCGATAAAGCCGGAAAGAGTTATCAAAATAGATAATTTATTGCTAAGAATGATCACAGGACGCCACTCGAATGAGGATTTCTACAGAGGATTGGATTGAGAAATACTCCCATAGTATTTCATAATTTGCTTACGATAATGGTTCGATGTTTGTGGTATTAGGGTAAGTTTTAGGCATGCCGCACACCACAGTCACTCCCAAGAACATGTTGGCTGTGTCTCGAATGAATATAGTTGGCTAGAATATATTGACCCTAGACACGACTACATAACTGCCCAGGTTTAACCGTAGTACACAACACCCAAGTACTTATGTTCTGTTCTACTTGAAGTTACGGATCACGACGGTTCGGTATACTTGTATACTTTTGAAAACACTTGTAGTTTGAAGATACTTTTAATTCAGAGCACTTAGGTTTTTTAGTGTTTATTGTTTTATACCATGTAAGGTTTGGTATAATTCATTCACTATAAACAAGGGCTCTGATACCAATCTGTCACACCCCAAAAACCAAAGGCGGGAACGTTTCCGGGGTTGGCTCCACGTTGAGTATCAAATCCAATGCACATAGTAAGTAAAGTAAAACAACCATTACATTACATAAAGAAAAGTTTTACAGATGTTTCAAAAGTAAAGATCTACAATTTTGATACATAGTATATATATGAACAAAATGAAAACGAGTCTTCTGAGTGCTCCGTCCTCGAGCAAAAGATCTTCGGGTACCTGTTCTAACAATAACCTGAGAACACAAGCGGTTTGAAAATCAGCATATTGCTGGTGAGGTCATAAGCAATTTTTGTTTGTGAAAATGTTCAAGTTTCCTTTCTGTTTCTGAAATGTTATGCACCAAGAAAATCCCATATTTTCTTAAAAAGGTTGGTTATCGTTTATCAACATGTAAAGTAAAGTTGTACACTGAAAAACATGTTTTCTCTTGTAAAGATATAGTTAGGTTATCTGGATTGACATATTGTTCTAGTTATGTACCAATGTATTTCCAGGAAAGTCCCTTACTTTCCTGATTGTGTTACCAATTGTGAAAGATGTAAAGTTATCCGGTTTGTTATCCTTTCTGGTTATTTAAACGTTCCCCAAGAAAGTCCCATACTTTCCTGAATGTTTGTTACCGTATGTAAAAGATGTATTCCTGTTAGATCTGGTTATGTACAAGGTTTCCCAGGAAAGTCCCATACTTTCCTAAATGTTGGTTACCGTATGTGAAAGATGTATTCCTGTTAGACCTAGTTATCTTGTGAATTGTATAAAGTTGTTCATTATTACTATAAGTAAATCTCTGTTATCCTAATTGCGAGTTCCATAACCATACGATGGACTAAACCTGTGGCGATAAGTAGTCCACATACTTATGACTTTTGTCACCCTTGAACCATTTCGGTTTGGCTGTAGCTAGTAGTCAGGCGTGGGGTAGTCAGCCCCGTATAGATCTATACACTCAAGTCACGCTCTCTAAATCCCATAGATTCTGGTTACGGGTGTAGTCCTCCACTCGCGTATCTCCGTGGAGTGTTCGCCGAGGACGTGTCTCCAATCATACATGATTAACAAATTTACTAGTAATAATATGGTAGTCCTCCACTCGCGTATAGATATGTGGAGTGTTACTGAGGACAAAACAGTGTACATGTATTATGTTCAAATGTTTTAATGACATGATTTTAATTGATAAAATGTGGAAAGCCATTTGTGAAATATATATGTAAAACATATCAGTTTAAAAACCATTTCACAAATATATGTTTACGTGATCTGCACGTTCAAACGATTATCAGTTGTAGTAATCAGTATTAAAAGCATATAAAATGTAAAACACACATTTGAAAACATGTTTTGGAGTAAAATTAATCCCTTGTACTTTGCTTGTGTTTCCCCCTTAAAACAATGAAAATAATGAAAAAGGGTAGGGGTATGAACTCACCGGACTCGGAAATGCGACGGTTTCGGACACTAGACGTTGGTTCGGGGCTTGATTACTCGCGATGTCCGTATGTCAAATGTAATAATGTCCATATGTATCTAATTAGATTTACAATCACTAACTATATGGAACATTACACTCCAACGAGGTTAAACACCTCAAAATGAGCGTTTGGAGTGACCCAGGTGACATCTTCGGATGTATAATGGCACTAGGGACTTGGGATTTGAGTTTAGTCCCCAAGAATAAACATTTAAGGGAGTTTACAGCCACAAAACACACACATACATGAGTTTACAGCCATAAACTTATGTTGGTGTGATTTTGAGTGTTTAATGGCTTGTTTGGACATGGGGATTGTTGGAATGGATTTCTAAAATGCCTTGGAGTTGATTAAATGAATTTATACCACTTAAAAGGGAGTTTACGACCCTAAACATGTAGTTTACGGCCGTAAACTCACCCATGGTCAAGAATGATTAATTTGAGGTACAAAGGACAATCACATGTGATTCTAGTCAATTTTCCAAACCTTGTTATGGATTTAGGGCACCATTTAACACACTTATAGGAATTTATGGCCCAGGAGATGTTCTATGGATGTAAACTCTCATATGTGGGGTATTTGATGTGTTTAAGGTCCCCAAACTATTTTTAGATGGTTCTAGGATTTTGCACAAGGCTATTGGTTAAGTTTAAAGGCATTCTAACATGTAAAAATGAGTTTATCCCCCATGTTTGAGGAGTTTACGGCCCAAGCACATGCCTTGGCCGTAACCTCTTGTTTGTCCCTCAAAATGCATGTTTAGGGTGTTCCAAGTCCTGGTATGTAAGCCTCAAAGTCGTATCTAAGTCCCAACTATGATTTGGAAGGGTTAAATGGTTCAAAAACCCCATTTTTGAGTGTTTACGGCCCAAGCTTACTCCTTGGCCGTAAACACATGTTCCAGGTCTTAAATCTCATTTTGAACTCGGATTTGAAGGCCTAAGAGGTTGAATAACAAGCTAGGAAGGTTACCTCTATGATTTGGAGCCTTAAATCTTTGATTTTGGACCTTAATTTAGAGTGAGGAGAGAGGTTAGAGAGAGAGTAGTGAGATGAAGCCAAAAGCTTCAAATGAAGGCTTAGAACACATTATATAGTGTTTAATTTTTGGACACGGTGGAATTCTACCGGATACCGGCGTTAGGTGAGGCTTTTGGTCGTACCCGATTTGGTTGCCGTAACCCGATATGTTAAATTCTAGAAATATTCTGATCACTAATATAGGGTGTTAAAACGATTTCTAATTGTATTAAGACACCCATTAAGTCATTTTAGATACGTAAAAGTTAATGAGTTAATTAAATAAGAAAAACGGAATCGAATTTGAAAACGATGATTGGTTGCTTGAATTGAACTACGAAAGAATTACAAGAAGTGGTACGAAAATTTCAGGTTGTTACAAATACGAATACAAATACGACTACGAACACGAATACGACTACGAATGCGAAATGATGCCTTTGGTTGACATTAATACTTCGAATATACAGTTAGTGTACCCCTTGAGTGTCACCAGAGTTTCGAATTAAATGCGAAAATACGCCTCTAGACCTCTACTGAGTTTCGAATATATCTGCCTCAGAATGTCGACAGAGCTTCGAATATACAACTAATGTACTCTCTTGGAATCAGCAGAACTTCAAAAATACTGTAATGTACGCTTCTGTGTGATTCCAAATATTCGAAAATACAACTACGTTAGTAGATAATAGTCATTCGAATGTAGAATAACTATGGGTTTAGAACACGTAACTAATACTATTTACATGGTAATTACTAGTACTTCGAAATTAGACCTAAGAACCAACCACCCCACATAGGAAAATATGGGATTTTCCTAGGATAACATAACAACCAGTAACGAACTTTGATACGAATAGGCAACTCAAACATAGGAAAATATGGGATTTTCCTGGGTAGCACATCAATTCATAAACGGATAAAGTAACAAATGAATAACTAGAACTATAAGGAAAATATGGGATTTTCCTGGAATGAGATAACCAACCATTTTTGAAATTGTAACAAAGGATAACCAAACTGTTTTTCATAAGAAAATATGGGCTTTTCTTGAACAACTTTTTCAGAAAGCAAAGGAAACTCGTTCTTTTCAAAACTAAACCACTTATGAACTCACCAACTTTATGCTGATTTTCAAACTGCTTGTATTCTCAGGTAAGCGATAGATAGGTACATCGCAAGCTTTTGGAGAAGACAGAGCGTCTCGAAGACTCATCTTTACTTTTGTTCATATTACGTATGTAAAACACCTGTACAACTTTACTTGCAGACAGATGTAAACAATATTATGTAATATAATGTTTTGTGATTACTGCTTTACTATTTGCATTGGATTTGATATTCAACGTGGAGTCAACCCCGGAAATGTTTCCGCCTTTGGTTTTCAGGGTGTGACACTATATTTATGTCAATATATACCATTATGTGTCATTTGAGACTCGTTAAGTCTCGGGAGTTCATTTGTGGAGCTTCTCATCCTTACACACATATTTGTTTGAATCGCCCACATCAGGTGAGTTCATACCCCGTAATCAATCTTTTAAACTGTTTTAAATGCTTTTAATGGGGGAAATACAATTTGAACACAATTGATAATTGTGTCATTGTTTGTGAAAACATATTTCAAAGGTTTCTTATGTCTTTAATAGTGATTAAAACATTTCAAAAACTATTTTAAAGTTATGTTACTTTATATTTTAACAAAACTCTATTTATAAAGTACACACATAAATTTGTAGTAAAATGAGTCTTTTCAATAATAGTTCAAGTAAAACATTAGTAAACTATAATGGGTATAGTTTAGAGGTTCAGATCATAATAGATACAATACACGATAACATACGAGAATACACAATAAAGAGAAACATAGAGGAAGATCCAATACACGATAATAGAAAGAACATACTAAGATACTATAACAGAACAAACATAATAAGGTGCTATAGCATAGGACAACTACAGGATCTATTTATACCAATGAATCTCTAATGCATTGTTCTAAACAAAAGGTGATAGTTATATTTGATGGGTTTTTGAGCATTCTAACACTTCCTAAGTGTACATCCAACCCTAATAAACCTTGGATCTATGTTTGTCTAAGACACATGAAAATAATTATTTTCCACGGTTCATATCCTAACTAGCATGGAATGGGGAACATGAATAAAATAAAGCTAGTAGAAATACTTACCTTGCACTAGTAGTTGATTGCTTGGAGTTTTAGAGCCTAGCACCAATAGTGTGAATGCCTCAAATGGAAATCACAAATCACCACAAACTTGGAACTTTGAGAGAATAGTCACTACTATCTTGAAATCGGCCTTCACCTTAGCAAGTGTCAACTAGTGTGATTTCAAGAACCAAAGCCTCCTTTATATAGTGTGGTGGATTAGGGTTACATCCATGTAAACCCTAATACCCACGTCTCTTCATTTCGATGAGATCCATAGGTTAAAGCTCCATGGAGTATCCATGGACTTTTCCATGCAAGCCTATCCTATTCCAAATAAGCATTAGCCCACACTATATAATTATAGAAGCCATATTTAATTAGTAATATCTTTGATCTCTAAATTAATCCTAGATTAATTATAGATCAATACTAATTAAATAATATGATCTTATATTAATATATTAGAACTTATAATATATTAATAAATAATAGCTTGTACTATTCTCAAATATTATCCATAAATTGTTCGGGTGAAGTGCAACCCAAATGGACCATGCCGGGTCGGGTCAAGTACATACCAAATATAGTTATGGACTTAGACACTATATCCAACAGTCTCCCACTTGCATAAGTCTAATAACTATAGTTGCAAGTATGATTTCAGGAGCCGTCCAACAATCATAGCCCTTTAAACTCTGTTGCACTAGAACGTGCCATTTTAGATAAGTGATCATATAATTCTCTGCTCAAGATATCAGCCGGACAAATACATGGAACATGGTCTTACTTATTGTCCAACATTTGTTTCCCGATTTCCAATTTGTTTGACATAGAACTTAACTGAACACATCAATTTAGTTCTGACCGGGCCCAGTACATAGGTCAAAACACAATTATCGAGGGGCCCAGATATAAGCTTCTAATCCTAGAAGGAACAGATAAACTTCGACTCATATGTTTGTTTCACCACTCATTGAATTATACACAAAGGCACGTTTTATAACATCGAGTTACCAATGCGTTTTCATACAATCAATGCATAATCAACTCGTAAGTAACAAATCATATCTCTAGGTTTGAAGACTTATATGATATTACCGTCTCACGATCACTCAAGATAAATTCCATGAAGTGATTCCAGTAACCGTGGGTTGAAACCAATGCTCAGAACTTATGAGCACTCATGATTGTTGTAGCCATGTCCAACACCTTAGACCTCTGCAACCAATCATGATAGTCTTGATTCATACCTACTTCCGACATATGACCGACTATGGAGGTTTGAATAATATGATATACCAAACATAATTATTCTGGAAGTCAAAACATGCTATAGAAATATAGTGAACGATCGACAAGAGATAGCAACACTTTGTTCTCATCCGATGATACCCTCTTTGCTACGAGGATTCCTTCTTCTATTCGATGTCTGATGAAGTGATATTTTTTGTCAATGTGTCTGGATCTCCCATGATCTCTTGGTTCCTTGGCTAAGGCAACCGCACTATTGCTGTCACAGAAAATCTCCATTGGCTCTTTTATAGCTGGTACAACTCCAAGGTGTCTGATGAAGTTCTTTAGCCATATAGCCTCCTTTGCTACCTCGCTTGCTGCTATATACTCTGATTCACAAGTGGAATCAGCCACTGTCTCCTACTTGGAACTCTTCTAAGTGATTGCTCCTCCGTTTAAGGTAAAGACCCAGCCCGATTGAGAGCGGAAATTATCCGTATCAGTCTGCAAGCTAGCATCACTATACCCTACAACTCTCAAGTGATCACTCCCACCGAAGGTAAGGACCCAGTCCTTAGTTCTTCGCAGGTACTTGAGGATATTCTTTACCGTAGTCCAGTGTTCCTTTCTAGGGTTCCCCTGATACCTGCTAACCATGCTCAAAGCAAAGGCTACATCAGGTTGAGTACACGTCATAGCATATATGATCGATCCTACAGCTGAAGCGTAAGGTAGTCGACTCATTTCTGCTATCTCTGCCTCAATATTAGGGCTTTGTGTCTTACTCAATCTGGCGTTACTCTGAATGGGTAACTCACCTTTCTTGGAGTTATTCATGTTGAATCTTTTCAACACCTTATCCACATAGGTGCTTTGACTAAGTCCAATTAGTCTTTTACTCCTGTTTCTCACAATCCTTATCCCTCGGATATAGGCAACTTCATCAAGGTCCTTCATAGCGAAACACTTCCCAAGCCAGGACTTTACTTCCTGCAGGGTTGGGATGTCGTTTCCTATGAGTAGTATGTCATCCACATACAACACCAAAAAGCTAACTATATACTCCCACTAGCCTTGACATAAACACAAGATTCATCTTTACTCCTAGAAAAGCCAAATTCCATGACCTTTTCATCAAAGCAAAGATTCCATCTGCGAGGTGCTTGCTTTAATCCATAAATGGATTTCTCAAGCTTACACACTCTATTAGGGTACTCGTTACTAACAAAACCTTCTGGATGACTCATGTAAACATCTTCAGTCAACTTTCCATTAAAAAAAGCGGTTTTGACATCCATTTGCCAAATTTCATAGTCATGAAATGCCGCTATAGCTAACATAACCCTAATAGACTTAATCTTCGCTACTGGAGAAAAGGTCTCATCAGAATCCACTCCAGGAATTTGAGAGAAGCCCTTTGCAACCAGTCGAGCCTTATAAGTGTGTACATTACCAACCATGTCGGTCTTCTTCTTGAAGATCCATTTGCACCTTACAGTCTTACGACCTGGTACATTCTCAACCAAATTCCAAACTTGATTGTCATACATGGATTGTATCTCGCTATCCATAGCCTCTTTCCATTTAGCAGACTCGGGGCCTGCTATGGCTTCCTCGTAGCTGTTAGGGTCATCTAAACCTACTAGTGTCCCATCACTAATAAGTGTCTCACCTTCTGCAGTAATATGGAAATCATAGTAATGCTCAGGTGTACTCCTAACTCTCGTGGAACGCCTCAGAGGTATAGATTCGTCAATTGGCTCAACAGGAGTTTCCTCCTCAAGTCGAGGGCTAGTGTTTGAAGTTCCTTCACCACTTGACTCTTGAATTTCTTCAAGATCAACTTGCCTCCCACTGTCTCCTTGGCTTATAAATTCTCTCTCTCGAAAGACTCCTCTTCTTGCTACAAAGACCACATTATCACTAAGTCTTTAGAAGAGGTAACCAAAGGATATTTGTGGGTAGCCGATGAAAATACACCTCTCGCTTCAGGGTTCTAGCTTGTCATGAGTCTCGCGTCTCTCAAAATCCTCGCAACCCCAAATCTTGATGTGGTCTAGTCTAGGTACTTTACCAGTCCACATCACGTGAGGAGTTTTGAAACTTTCTTTGTAGGGACTAGATTCAGAATATGGGCGGCAG
Source organism: Lactuca saligna (assembly GCF_052625555.1). Taxonomy (NCBI): domain Eukaryota; kingdom Viridiplantae; phylum Streptophyta; class Magnoliopsida; order Asterales; family Asteraceae; genus Lactuca; species Lactuca saligna. Next base: position 83,191,302 of record NC_136425.1, on the reverse strand, counting down.
TCTCTAAGGCATACCCCCAAAATGAGATTGGTAGTGAAGCTCGACTCATCATGGAATGAACCATGTCTAACAAGGTTCGATTACGCCTCTCAGCCACACCATTCAACTGCGGTGTCCTGGGAGGTGTCAATTATGAGACAATCCCACATTCCCTTAGATTGTCAAGGAACTCTGAACTAAGATACTCACTACCTCGATCGGATTGAAGCATCTTAATGTTCCTGCCCAATTGATTCTCGACTTCCTGTTTAAATTCCTTAAACCTTTCGAAAGTCTCTGACTTATGCTTGATTAAGTAGACATATCCATATCTACTGTAATCATCAGTGAAAGTCAAATAATAATGATTAGCATCCCTTGTGGCATGTTTGAATGGTCCACACATATCCGTGTGTACAAGGTCCAACAAACCTTCACCCCTCTCACAAGAACCTGTGAAGGGTGACTTTGTCATTTTTCCAAGTAAGCATGATTCGCAACTATCATCTGACTTTAGGTCAAACGACTCCAAGACTCCATCCTTTTAGAGTTGGCCTATGCATTTCTTGCTTATATGTCCAAGACCACAATGCCATAACGATGCTTTATCCAAGTTATTATTATTATCAGAATCAATACACAATACATTATTTCCTAGGTAATCAAGCACAGATACTGTTTCATACACGCCATCACAAGCTAATGCTTTAAAATAAAGAACATTATTAAAGAAAGCATCAATAGAACCAACTTCATTATTAAATGAAAAAGTAAACCCTTGTTTATACAATGCATTAAAGGAAATAATATTTCCTGCCATTTCTGGCGAACAACAACATTTATTCAAATCTAAATTTAACCCACTACTTAGCGACAAAGTATCAACTCCAATCTTGGTGACAGGTGTAACTTTCCTATTCCCCATGATTAAGTTTATCCTTCCTTGCTCCACATTCTCACTTCTTCTTAGTCCCTGCAAGTCACAACAAATATGAATACCACAACCGATATCATGGACCCAAGACTTAGAATGGGGTGAGTTATTAAAAATGATAGTGTATATACCTGCATGGTTGGGTTTAACTTTGCCATCCTTCACATCTTGCTGGTACTTTGGGCAGTTCCGCTTCCAATGAGCCTTTTCATGGCAATAGAAGCATTCATCCTCTTTTGGGTCAGAAGAAGGAGTGATGAAACCTTTCTTGGTTCAACTTGAAGAAGAGCCATCAAGGGTCCCAACCTTGGTACCCTTAGAAGAACTCTTTCTCTTCTTCCCTCATCCTTTCCCGATTGCCAAGATAGGGGCGGAGTTGATAGGAGTAGGAGTAGTAACAACTATCTTACCCTTAAGACCACTTTCCGCGGTCTTTAAGAGTCCTTGAAGTTTGCTGAGTGTGACCTATTCCTTGTTCATGTGGTATGTCATGCGGAAGTGATCATAACATGAAGGTAAGGAGTGCAAAATTATATCTATTGCATGCTCCTCAGGGAAGTTCACATTTAGCTTCAGCAAACGGTCCATAAATCTTTGCATTTTCTGCATCTGGCCCGTGATGGGTTCACCATCCTTCATGCGAGTTGTTATCATGGAGGAGATGATTTCGTACCTCTCTTGACGAGCACTTTGATGGTGTCTTTCCATCAAGTCTTGGTGCATCTCATAGGGGTAGAAATCTTCATAGGATTTTTGGAGATCAGCAGTCATGGTGGCCATCATGATGCATGCCACTTTCGTGGCATCCCTTTCATGTGCCCTAAACTCAGTGATCTCTTGAGGAGTTGCACCTGTCTCATGAATCTCCTTAAGCTCCTTATCGAGGACATATTCCTTGTCCTCGTAGCGAGTAATCATTCTGATGTTTCTGATCCATTCATTAAAGTTGTATCCATCAAAAGTGACTTTCCCACACAAGTTCATAAGAGAAACGGAGCCATTAGGATTAGAGCCAGAAGCAACAGTGTTTGCAGACATCTAAGAAGAAGAAACGTTTAGTTTAGAAATAGGAATAGTCCTTAATAAAAAACCCTAATGTAGTATTAAGGCTAGTAACCAATCACAATATATTATACTTAGAAGAGGTATGTCGTAATCTAAGTAATAGCATATTTGAAAGGTAGGTGAATGACGATTCACCAATTTCCACCAAAGTCGAAATATTAAAATATTTAATTTGCTTCTTACAAACTCCTAGATTCTTTTGAGATTCAATGAACTTTTCAAAGGCATGTTTCAATCTCGAGTGTGCCCACCAAGTTTTGTGACTGGGATGCCGAGGATCACAAAACAAGGTGTGAAGTAACCATGCAAATTACTTGGTACCCTTAATAAATTACCCCTCAATCGATGTGCCGGTTAACCACACATGCTCCATCAATACTATGATAAATATTAGGTCACCCTTTACCTACCTTGTTAAGTCCAAGTTAGTGTGCCGGTTAACCACACACGCTCCACTAACGACTTAGACAAAGTGTAAAGTGTAATTTCATGGATTAGCACCTTATTCACATTTTTCATAAAGTAACTAAGATTGGGAATTTAATAAAACATTTAGTTACTTTATAATATTCATCATACTTTTAGTGTGAATTTATAAGTCCTTGTCTTACCCGTTCGACTAACGACCCTCCACTAGTCAAGCAAGCGGTGGGTGAGAGTGGACACCCATTAAGTTGCCATTTTATAGGCAACAACCTTATACCCACCTTATAGACTAGCTTCGTGAATGAGGCGTACTAGCGGTAAGACGAATTTGATCTTATACATACATACACACACACACATATATATATATATATATATACATATATACATATATTTATATATATATATATATATATATATATATATACATATATATATATATATATATATATATATATATATATATATATATATATATATATATATTAACTTATAATATTATAAGTATAAGGGTTGAATTGTAACTTTTACAATTCTAAGGGTTGGAACTAAAGTTTTACTATTACTTTACTTGTTCCAAAACTGGAGGGCAAATTTTGAAACTTTCAAAACTTTTCATTTCTTGTAACTTATGAGTTGAATAGAGTAATAAAAATGAAGACTCTTCATTTTTCTAACTCTTGTGTTCTTTTAATGGTTTTAATTCAAGTGTGACTCTTGACTTTCCATAACTTGAGGACAAGTTATGGACTCCATTAAAACACATTATGATCAAGAATTAAACTACCACATAGGTTACAAATAATTCCTATGATCATCTAACATCATAAGATCAAGAACATAAATATGAACACTTTCATGAATCAAAAATTACACATAAAGCTTTGTAATTTTGATAACAAGTTGTTGTAAATGGATTAGCAAACACATTACACCTTCTAAAACAAGTTTTCAAGCACCAAAACAGTTTAGGGTAATGTTTCTAGTCCATTTCCAGCAACTAAAGTTAAAAATCTGCACCCTATCACTCCTACTCATCGAGTTCATAAACCTACTCGCCGAGTAGGTTGAAGATACACATGAACTCGGTGAGTCCCCCCCCCCCCCCCCCCCGCCCCCATGGACTCGGCGAGTTCAACTGGCAGACAACAAGTGTTTCGACTTTTTAAACTATATTGCATCAAGTATCAAACAAACAAGCCTAGGCTCTGATACCACTGATGGGTTTTGAGCATTCTAACACTTCCTAAGTGTACATGCAACCCTAATAAACCTTGGATCTATGTTTGTCTAAGATACATGCAAATAATTATTTTGCCAAGGTTCATATCCTAACTAGCATGGCATGGGGAACATGAATCAAATAAAGCTAGTAGAAATACTTACCTTGTAGTAGTAGTTGATTGCTTGGAGTTTCAGAGCCTAGCACCAATAGTGTGAATGCCTCAAATGGAAATCACAAATCACCACAAACTTGGAACTTTGAGAGAATAGTCACTACTATCTTGAAATTAGCCCTCACCTCAACAAGTGTCAACTAGTGTGATTTCAAGAACCAAAGCCTCCTTTATATAGTGTGGTGGATTAGGGTTACATCCATGTAAACCCTAATACCCATGTCTCTTCATTTCCATGAGATCCATGGGTTAAAACTCCGTGGAATATCCATGGACTTTTCTATACAAGCCTAGCCCATTCCAAATAAACATTAGCCCACACTATATAATTATAGAAGCCCATATTTAATTTGTAATATCTTTGATCTCTAAATTAATCCTAGATTAATTATAGATGAACACTAATTAAATAATATGATGATATATTAATATATTAGAACTTATAATATATTAATAAATCATAAGTTGTACTATTCTCAAATATTATCCATAAATTGTTCGGGTGAAGTGCAACCCAAATTGACCATGTCGGGTCGGGTCAAGTACATACCTAATATAGTTATGGATTTAGACACTATATCCAACAATATTAGGTATACATGATCACATAACCTTACTGTGAAGTTACACGGCCTAGCAAGTCATTTGCTGAAGTCAAATTTGGTTCCCAGAATGTTCTCACAGGGAGAGCGTGTAGTATGGGAACTAGCCTTCACCTTATGACCTTAGGTAGTTAACTCTATAATACCTCAGTTTATACATTCAAGGTTATATATAATTAATATCTAATAGGGAGTTGGATGTGTCCCTTTTGCCTCATTCCCTGTTCCTTGTTTGGTTGTGGGCTTAAGGCAGATTCACACAATTAACTATCTGTTCGATATTAGTTATATATAGCTAGTATAAACGAAGTGATTATAGAAGGAACCACTGTGGTTACTATATTATTATAAGAAGTAAGGGTTTTCTTAAAGAATATTTTCATAAATTATAAAGGAACTATTACAGTTAACTCCATGAGTACCAAGGGAATACACCAGAGCTATATGCAACAAGGATCTAACAACCAATGAGATGTGTGTAATCTGCCTCATTCCCTGTTCCTTGTTTGGTTGTGGGATTATGGAAGATAAACACAATTGATTGCTTGTTTACTCTGAGTTTTATATAACTTGTATCCATTTAGTACTCATAGAAAACATTGTATAGTTATTTTTACTTATCTTTCATCAAAGTAGGAAATATAGTATTTTCTAGAGGAACATGCGAACTTTTCTAAACATAACTTACAACTTACGTAAGTTACAACTTACTACATTTTACAACAACTTTCTAAAACTTACTTACATCAATAAAATCTTATGAGCTCACCAGCTTAATTGCTGATAAACTGTTTCAAGTAAATTGTATTCTCAGGAAACTAGTAGACAGGTAATCACGCTGGGAATTCAGAAGATGGAGCAGTATAGCTCCAGGTCTTGTTTTGTTGTTTGCTTATGTATTCTATGTTTTGTGACCACACACATTGTAAACACTTCCTTTCAAATGAAATGGTTGTTCGTTACTTTGGTTACTATGATGCATGTCTTGTGATACTAAAGATGACGTCCTCCACCCCTAAACTTTCCGCCGTTCCGGTTTTAGGGTGTGACATATATGTATTAGAGCATTTTTTATAGTGAACTAAAGATATCAACTGATAAAAGATATATAACTATAAATACAATGGGGCTTAAGTGCTCTGGATAATAATATATTTTAGGAATATAAAAATAAATTATAAAAATATACCTACTTGCTTATATATGTATACTTACTAGAATAAGTATCACAAGAAGAATATAACATAAGTATTTAAGGGTTGAATAATGAGGTCAAACCTAGGCAGTTATGTAATCATATTTGGGATCAATATAGCCTGATCAACTATATTCATTTGATATGGAACTGACATGTTCTTGGGAGTGATGTAGTGTTGCAACGTTGTTAAAACTTACCTAACTCGATACAAAGGATCCCTAGATTAGAACATGAAAGTTAGAATACTATGAGAGTATTCTATGATACTATAACACAATAACAAGTTTGAAACACTAAGTACATTATATTAAGATACTATAGGAGTATTTTAGGAACTATATAAATAATTTATGTGATAAATTAAAAGACCCTTATGGATAGGTCTATAATCTTGCAATGTATACTTCCAATGTTTTATATAATTGAGATTTTATAGACTTAGAATTTGTGATCTACGCTTCAATACATGTTCCTTGTTTGGTTGTGGTTTTGGAGTAGGATCACTTATTCGAATGCCTATTTAATCTTAAATTATATAAAGCTTGTATGCATTGTAAGATTATAGAAGGACGCTGTAAGGATCACCCCATAAAGTTACCTTTAATCTCATAGATTCTTAAGACAATTCCATTCTCGCACAACAAACCCAGATAGATGTAACCACTTCCTTATAGTAGTCGGCAAAAGAGTCTAGGAGGGACAAGAGTGTTCAAAAGAAGTTCTCAAGTAGGGATCAGCCGAAGTAACCAGAGTAACATATGTGTCACCCTAATAAGTAATAATCTTGGTTAACTTAATGAATTAGTGGAAACACTGCTCACCCTATGTGTTGGGATTATTTGATTCAGATGCAACTGGTAACAGTTACTCAGGTAACATATATTCATTCGAGGATTGCCTTTCTCATTCATAAAGTTTATTCAATATAAACTCTTTTATGAATCGTTTCCAGAACCATGTGGAAGTCAGGACTTGTTACATTCAGAACCAGGATAACCTTGTCTTTATGCTTTCGGCTCATCTTCACTTCTATAGACTTATCTCATCTCATCTTTGTGTTCTTAGCAATAGATGCCTTGCGGTAGAGAAACACGTAGTCAACAGCATGACAGAGAATCCACTACCACAGTTCGACCTAGCTGCTTTCCAGGCAGCGGTAATAGCAGCAATGGTAGCCGCCCTAAGCTAATTTCGCGTAAATGGTATCAGTGGATCTGGTAGCGGTGCTCAACCAACCACCCACGGAGATACCCATGAACACCCACGGGAGTGTTCATATAAGGACTTCATGAGCTGCAAACCCAAATCCTTCAATAGAAATGGAGGAGTCATCGCTTTGATGTGATGGTTCGAGAAAATAGATTCGTTCTTCAAAATCTGTTCCTGCCTAGAAGGGAGCAAAGTCAAGTTTGCTGCCTACACCTTCTCCGATAGAGCCTTAACATGGTGGAACAGCCATGTTAAGTCATTGGCTCTATCAATGGTTAACTCAATGGGTTGGGAGAACATAAAAGAGATGATGCTGGTAGAATATTGCCCAAGGGGCCATGTACAAAAACTGGAACAAGAGTTATGGGAGCTCAAGATGGTTGGCACAGACATAGTGACCTACACTGACATGCTTAGCGACCTGGCAGCACTATGCCTAGGGATGGCTACCATGGAGAGCAAGAAGATAGAAAGATACATATGGGGTCTAACTGCCCTGACCCAAGGAGATGTGTTGTCCTCTAACCCAATGACATTTGATAGTGCCAAACGCCTGGCCTAGCAACTCATCGTCCATGGATGTCACACCCCAAAACCAAGAACGGCGGAAACGTTCTGGGGTGGAGGACGTCATGTAAGTATCACAACATAGTAATTGTAAATAAGCAAACAACATCATCCATTGCATTAAATATATAATTTTAATACAAGTGTGTTCTGTACAGTATAGACACCAAAAATAACGTATATCAAAATAATAAGATGAGTCTTGAATGCGCTCCATCTTCTCAAAAGCTGGCCTCGGTACCTGTCTACTGATGACCTGAGAATACAAGTTATTTTGAAAGACTTTATCAGCATTAAGCTGGTGAGTTCATAAGTATTTTAGTGTCGGTATTTGTCATTCAAAAATGTTTAAACGTGTATCAAGTATAAGTTTGTAAAATGTATGTAAAGGTTTGCAATTGTTTGTAAAAGTTTGAATCTCTCAGAAAAACCTATATTTTCTATTAAAGTAGCCTTCTACCAAGGCTTAACTATTTTGTATGCTCATTTGATGTAAAAGTGTGTAAATTCCCAAGTGTAACTATCATTTAACAAAATATAGTTTGTACATAAACGTTTAAGTGAGGTTATCACTAAAAATATGTAATGGGTAAATCATTGTAGTACTGTAGCCTTCTATTATAAGAACTACTGTTGTACTAACTACCTTAAAACCGGATTTATATTAAGGCATTACGTGATAAATTGCACCATACTATCGACAAGTAACAACGACATAATGAATGGTCGTAATAACGGAATGACGTTTGGCACCCGCAGACCTGCAGGTCCAGCTGTAGCTAGCAGCAAGGTGTAGGATTGTCAATCCAGTATAGATCTATACGCAAACTCACGCTCTCCCTTCAAGAGAATTATGGCTACAACTCGAGCCATGACAATTAAGTCATGCTCCGATTTAAATCACAATAATAAAGTATTCATGTATATGTACTGTTTCTCGTTCTAGTATAGTTGTATATGTATTGTTTCTAGAATCATTGTGTATGTATTGTTTCTAGCATCATTGTATATGTATTGTTTCTAGCATCATTGTATATGTATTGTTTCTAGTCTAGTTGTATATGTATTGTTTCTAGCATCATTGTATATGTATTGTTTCTAGCATCATTGTATATGTATTGTTTCTAGCATCATTGTATATGTATTGTTTCTAGTATAGTTGTATATGTATTGTTTCTAGCATCATTGTATATGTATTGTATTACCCCGATGGTAACTAACTATTGATGTACTGATAAATATGAATATGGAAGTACCTTTTATGTCTATACATGTATATATGATATATAACTAATATGGAAACGACCCTCGGATGGTCACCCAAAATCCCACTAGACCACAACTCTGTGCGCGAAAAGGAAATAGGGCGGATGGCCTTCCTAAGCCCTTTAAACATTACTTATATATATACATATATGGGCATGCAATTTATAAGAAGTAAAACAAAGTTTAATAAAAGCATTTGATAAGTAAAAAGAGTTTGTAAAACATTTGAAGTGAAATAGTTTGATAAACAGTTGAATAGTGGTAAAATCATTGGTTTTCTAGTTATTAATCACATGTGATTGATGTAATAACTATAAGTATTTGACTTTTATTCCCCCCCGAAAGTATTTAAAACATTTAAAAGTATTTCAAAGGTTGATTAAAGGGGTATAAACTCACTTGTGGTGAGTAGATTGAATTGATGTATCGGGTACCGTGCTAAGTGCAAAATGGAGACTTGTTCACACGTTCGAGCCAAGTTATCATATAATAAGCATATATATATATATATATATATATATATATATATATATATATATATATATATATATATATAAAACTAATTAGCCACATAATAACTTAACAAAGTAAGTTAACACAATTAGGAACATGTATACACTTTATATAAGTGTTATAGGTCCTAATGGTTGTATCTAACTTGATACGGGAGAAGGCAAAAGGGTTTTAAAGCACAAATGGCCTTGTAAATGAGTTCACCACCCAACAAACCCTACCCATTGGAGTTTACGGCCATGAACCCATGGGTTTATGGCCGTGAACTCCTCACATAGAAGGTTTTGGGTGTTTTGAGGTCTTATCTTGGTCCTAGAATAAGCCTAGCCTTGTTGGAATAATACTTGAAGTAGTTTCAGGCCTTGGAATGCTCCTTTGGGGAGTTTACGGCCAAGGGACCATATCCCCTAGAGTTTACGGCTGTAAACTCCTATGGGGTGTTGGTATTAATTCATTTGAGGCCCTTGCATGTGTAGGATAGCTTCCATGCTTTTATCTAAGGCTAATGGGGACAAGATGCACACATTTGTGTCATTACTTGGAGTTTACGGCCCAAGATATGTTCCTTGGCCGTAAACTCCTTTTAAGGAGTGATTTTGATGTCTTTTGTTCTCCATTCAAGTCCCATGTGTTCAAGGTAAATTGTCTTAAGCCTTAGGGGTGTTTAGGGTGCATTTTTCCCTTAGAAAAGGGGTTTACGGCCCAAGATCTTTCCTTGGCCGTAAACTCCTATAAATCTATGATTTTGAAGTGTTTTGGTGTCCAAAATAAGCACAAGCATTAGAGGGTAAAGTCCTTAGGCTTTAGGGAGTGATTAGGGCACACTTTGTCCCTTGGAAATGGGGTTTACGGTCCAAGAAACCCTTGGCCGTAATCTCCAAAATCCTTATGATCTTGGATGATTTTGGACATGTAACAATGTTATAAAGCATTTAAAAAACATTAAAACACATTTAGGAAAGTAGACTCACAATCCGAGATGAAAACCCGAAGATCCGTCAGAGAGAATTGGCGTTTCTCTAGATGGAATTGTGAATAATGAATTAATTAAATTCAGAAATATATTTATAGTCTTGAAATATTTTGGCAGAAAATATTTTTATCCCGGAAGTCGGACTATAAAATTATGAAACTTACCACGTCCAAGTTTCACAATTACAGGAGCATCCACTCTCCTCATATGTCCAGAAATGTAACCCTAATGTATACAAACTTGTTCGGACAAGTCTGAAAATTATAGAAACTGGACTAGCTTCTATTGAATAGATAATGTTCGTACAAATTGAAATTTCGGGTTGTCACATCATCCCCCCGTTAGAAGGAATTTCGTCCCGAAATTAGAATTTAAGCAAATAAGAAGTTACAAATAACTAAGCGAAAAGATGAGGATATTTCAGTTTCATCTGATCCTCTCGTTCCCAAGTGAATTCCGGTCCTCGCTTGGCGTTCCAGCGAACCTTCACGATAGGGATACGGCTTTGCTTCGTCTGCTTGACCTCACGGTCCATGATCTCTACAGGTTCTTCCACGAAGTTGAGGCTCTCGCCGGTCTCGATCTCGTCGAGTGGGATTACGAGAGTCTCATCGGACAGACACTTTTTCAAATTAGATACGTGGAATGTAGAATGTACGTTACAAAGTGTGTCGGGTAGATCAAGTTTGTAAGCTACGGGGCCGACTCTTGCGAGAATCTCAAAAGGCCCTATGTACCTAGGATTTAGCTTCCCACGCTTACCGAAGCGTATCAAGCCCTTCCAGGGTGAGACTTTGAGAAGGACTCGGTCTCCCACCTGAAATTCCAAAGGTTTTCTTCGTTTATCCGCATAGCTCTTTTGTCAGTCTCTAGAGGCTTTCAATCGTTCACGAATCTGAACGATCTTCTCCGTTGTTTCCCGAATGATTTCCGGACCAGTGAGAGTACTGTCGGAAGCTTGCCCCCTAGCTAATTGGGTATCACCCACCTCAACCCAGCACAGAGGGGATCTGCACTTTCAGCCGTAGAGAGCTTCAAATGGTGCTGCCTTTATGCTCATGTGATAACTGTTGTTGTAGGAAAATTCGACGAGGGGTAAATGAGTATCCCACGCTTTTCCAAAGTCAATTACACAAGCACGCAACATATCTTCTAAATTCTGGATCGTCCTCTTACTCTGTCCGTCGGTCTGTGGATGGTAGGTTGTGCTCATGTCCAGCCTTGTACCTAGGGAATGTTGCAGTGATTGCCAGAATCCTGAGGTGAACCTACTATCTCGATCGGAGATAATGGATATCGGTACACCATGTAGCCGTACGATTTCCCTAATGTATGTTCTTGTAAGTTTCTCCATCTTGTCGGTTTCTTTGATAGGCAGGAAGTGTGCAGACTTGGTCAATTTATCAACGATGACCCATATGGTATCAAGTCCACCCGTTGTCTTGGGAAACTTGGTTATGAAATCCATAGTGATCTGCTCCCACTTCCATTCTGGAATCTCTGGTTGTTGCAATAAACTGGAGGGCTTCTGGTACTCGAACTTTACCTTTGCGCAACAAAGGCATTTACTTATGAAGGTAGCAATCTCTGCTTTCATATTAGGCCACTAGTATAGCTTTTTAAGATCCATATACATCTTATCTGAACCTGGGTGGACGGAATACCGAGTGTTGTGCGCCTCGGCCATGACTAAGTCTCTGAAACCACCGTATTTCGGTGTCCAGATCCGGTTCATGAAGTATAAGGCCCTGTCACCCTTGGCTTCTAAATTCTTGTCCATTCCTCTGAGGGATTCACTCGTCACATTTTCAGGTTTCATTGCTTCAAGTTGGGCCACCTGAATTTGATTAGACAAGTGTGAATGGATGGTTATTGACAATGATTTGACTTTGCGACCAGAATATTCTTTCCGACTCAGGGCGTCTGCTACTACGTTGGCTTTACCCGGATGATAACGAATATCGCATTCGTAATCACTGAGTAGCTCGACCCACCGTCGTTGTCTCATGTTGAGCTCCTTCTGATCGAATATGTGTTGTAAACTCTTGTGGTCGGTAAAGATAGTGCTTTTCGTTCCATACAAGTAATGTCTCCAGATCTTCAGAGAAAACACCATTGCTCCCAGTTCAAGATCGTGTGTCATATAGTTAACTTCGTGTGTCTTCAACTGTCTGGAGGCGTAGGCGATGACCTTACCTCGCTGCATCAGAACACACCCGAGCCCTTGGTTCGATGCATCACAATAGACTACGAAGTCTTCTATCTCTTCAGGAAGAGATAGTATTGGTGCGGTGCACGAGGCTCGTTTGAGCGTTTGGAACGCTCTCTCTTGTTTCTCTTCCCAGTCAAAGGCCACGCCTTTCTGGGTCAGGGTTGTAAGAGGTTTCGCTATTCGGGTGAAGCCCTGAATGAATCTGCGGTAGTACCCAGCAAGACCTAGAAATTGACGAATTTCTGTCGGCGTCTTGGGTGCTGACCAGTTCTCAATGGCTTTAATTTTGGATGGGTCCACGTGGATTTCCTCTTCGCTTACCACGTGTCCTAAGAATTCGACTCTTCGGATCCAAAATTCACATTTCGAGAACTTCAAATAAAGTTTCTCCGTTCGTAAAGTTCCTAAAACTAGTCGTAGGTGATCGCCATGCTCTTCCTTACTTCGGGAGTAGATCAGGATGTTGTCAATGAAAAAGATGACGAACTGATCCAAGTAAGGTCAGCATACTCTGTTCATCAGGTCTATGAAAACTGCTGGCGCATTGGTCAATCCGAATGGCATCACCACGAACTCGTAGTGTCTGTAACGAGTTCGGAAGGCTGTCTTCGGCACATCCTCCTCTAGCACTCGTAACTGGTGATATCCGGACCTTAGATCAATTTTGGAAAAATAGTTCGCTCCTTGCAGTTGGTCAAATAGACCGTCTATGCGAGGTAGAGGGTAACGATTTTTGACCGTCAGTTTGTTGAGTTCTCTGTAGTCGATACACATACGGAATGATCCGTCTTTCTTCTTAACAAACAAGACCGGTGCTCCCCAAGGTGAGAAGCTTGGTCTTATGAAGCCCTTGCTGAGTAGTTCGTTAAGTTGACCAGATAATTCCTGCATCTCTGCTGGAGCTAGGCGGTAGGGCGACTTGGCTACTGGGGTAGCTCCTGGGACTAAGTCGATTTTGAACTCGACCTATCGTTGTAGAGGTAATCCAGATAGTTCTTCTGGGAAAATGTCGGGAAAGTCGCTCACTATTGGAATGTTCTTGAGTTCTTTCGTTTCGAGGTTCGTGTCGACGACGTGAGCAAGGAATGTGTGGTATTCTTTGCGCAGATATTTATGTGCTTGAATACTTGATATAATGCGAAGACTCGCACCAGGTTTGTTGCCGTAGACTATAAGAGTTTCGTTAGACGGAAGGTTTAGTCGGACTGCTTTTTCGAAGCACATGATGTCGGCGCGATGAAGACTCAACCAATCCATGCCGATGATAACGTCGAAGCTTTTTATTGAGACCGGCATGAGGTCGATAGGGAATGAATGGTTTTCTAGGGTTAGGATACATCCTAAGTATATGCTACTGGTGTTTTCTGTTTTTCCATTAGCCATTTCTACTATGAATTGTTCTTTAAGTGCGTGTGGTTGTTGTTTAAGCATGTGAGAAAATTTGTGGTTTACGAAGCTTCGATCCGCTCCACTATCGAACAGAATGCATGCATATGAGTTATCGAGGAGGAACGTACCAGTCACCACTGTCGGGTCAGCGACCGCTTCCCCATGGCCTATAGCTAGTACCCTCCCTGCTCCTCCAGCATTTCTCGCTTTGGGGCAGTCCCTCTTATAGTGGCCTATTTCGCCACATCCATAGCAAGTTGGGCTCGAGCCAGAGCCAAGGACTTGCGTGATCGGTTGCGCCGGGAATTTACAGAAACGGACGGTGTGTCCTTTCCTGTTGAAGTTAGAGCACTACATTTCACGGCAGGGGCCGTTGTGGTGGAAGTTGCATTTGTTGCACTTCGGAAAACTTCCAGCATACTGCTTCGTCAGAGCAGTAGCAGCAGGGCTTACCGCGACATGTACTGCCACAATTTGCTACTTCTTGGCAGCTCGCTGCCTCTTCTTGTCATCCCAGAACATCCGCTTGGTGTCAACGGGTTTGGATGGTTCTGAGATGGCTAGGGTTGTTGTGGTTGCAGGGGTTTTGACACCATGGTCAATGAGTTGCTGTGCCAGTCGCTTGGCACTGTCGAAGGTAGCGGGGTTTGATGATAGGACATTCCCCTGATACGGAGGCACTATCCCCCATATGTACCTTTCAATCTTCTTCCCTTCAGTGGGAACCATATTAGGGCAGAGGGCCACCAGTTCGCTAAAACGGGCGGTGTAAGCAATAATGTTGGTGCCCTTCATGGTCAGGCTCCAAAGCTCCTGCTCTAGTTTCTGGATCTCGCCCCTCGGGCAGTATTCCTTAATCATGAGGTCTTTCATCGTATCCCATCCTATGTCGTTGGCCACGACGAGAGTTAGAGATTTAATGTGGCTGTTCCACCACGTCAGTGCCTTCCCTTCGAAGGTGCATGCGGCATATTTGACTTTGCTCGCAGCAGGGCAAGAACAAATTTCGAAGACTGATTCAGTCTTCTCGAACCATTGCGAGAGAGCAATGACTCCGCCGGTCCCATGGAAGGGTTTCGGCTTATAGTTGATGAAATCCTTGTAAGAGCAGTCTCTTGAGCGCACAGGAGTTTCAACCGGAATGGAGTTAACCGGGGTCCCACCTCTTCTGGCATCAGTAGAGTGATACTGTGCCATGGCAGTTGCCACTGCTGCAGCTACGGCAGCATTTAGGGCTGCTGTATCAATGACCAGAGGTGGTGGAGGTGTAGGGTTATTCCGGGTAGATTTGCGAGGAGGCATATTTCAACTATAAGTTTATAAAGATGAGAAAAGTCGTAAGAATCAATTTGTAAGTAATGTGTGAATGACACATGGACTAACTAACCATAGCCCAACAATTGAATGAGTGTTTGTGTTCATAACCAGAAAGATGTGTAGGATAACCCAAATGTAAAGATTCTTCCCACAGAGTAGGTAGTTGTCAAAACTACTGGTATTACTGATGTAATGAGTTCGATGAGAAATGACCTAACAGTAGGTCTTACATCATACCATACGGAAAGTTTGACAGTTCTTAGATTCCTAATTAGAGTACTGAAAGTTAGGAATATTTTACAGATAGTGCTACTTGGAGCATAGATGTTAAAGGCTAATCCTGAACCCAAAAGATAATGATGTACTAGACATCATCTAACAGCGATGAGTATTCCTCGGGAGAACCCTGAGGTCTCTCATTTGACGTACCACCTCTTGAAGGTGTCGTTCATGAGCCCTTTGACGAGCTCGAAGTTCCATGACTTCTGCTTGAGAGGCAACCAGACGTTGCTGTAGGGTTTCATTGATTCTCCGGGTCCGTTCCATATCTTCTTCGAGACGGAAAATACGGACTGTATTGACACCAGAGTTGGCATCAATCTCCACGACCCGGTCGATGGCTGCTCGACCTTGCTCGACATTACGAGCTATTCTGCGGATAATGATAGGTAGAGATCGGTCAGCAGAGCCACCATCACTGACGTTGTAAAAGGTTCGGTCCCCAAAGTATGGTAAGGGTTGACCCTGTTCGTCACTCCAGCGATTCAAGTTATCTACCCACAAGGGAGTGGGACCTAGAAAAGCTGGTCGAAGGTTGTTGTTCGGGGCTTGACCTACTGGAGGTAGGTTGTTGACTTCGGGCTCAAAGTCTGATCCATCCGAAAAGCCTTCAGCTTGATGATCATCCAACGGGATTGGGTGTTCATCATCAGACTCTGCTTCGAGCCATTCTGCGTTGCCTTCATTTGGAATGTACGGGTCGCCGTGATGGAATCCAGCCATTTAAATCTACGCGAGAAGAGAGGTATAAAGATATAGTATACAAGTAGTTGGTAGTACAAAATACACCTATAGTATTTTAAGTTTAGGTTCTATTGATCTTTTTGTGGTATTGTTGGTAAGTTTTTAGACTTGTTAACACATCACAAACATTCTAGGGCATATTCTAATCACTCCTCGGACCAGCATAGTTGATCAGGCTATGCCATTCCCAAGACTGACCATATATCCCTGAGCTTACCTATGATATTTAACAATCGTAATACTTTTGTTCTTGTCGTTGTGACACTTGTTTTAGTATGAATGTAGACTAATATACTTAATTAAATATTTTAGTATTTTAAGTATAAACTCTTGGTCAGAGTGTTTAAATCCCAAATGGGTTTATAGTTTAGTATATCTTTTATGGGTTGATATATTTGATTCACTATAAACAACGCTCTGATACCAATCTGTCACACCCCAAAACCAAGAACGGCGGAAACGTTCTGGGGCGGAGGACGTCATGTAAGTATCACAACACAGTAATTGTAAATAAGCAAACAACATCATCCATTGCATTAAATATATAATTTTAATACAAGCGTGTTCTGTACAGTATAGACACCAAAAATAACGTATATCAAAATTATAAGATGAGTCTTGAATGCGCTCCATCTTCTCAAAAGCTGGCCTTGGTACCTGTCTACTGATGACCTGAGAATACAAGTTATTTTGAAAGACTTTATCAGCATTAAGCTGGTGAGTTCATAAGTATTTTAGTGTCGGTATTTGTCATTCAAAAATGTTTGAATGTGTATCAAGTATAAGTTTGTAAAATGTATGTAAAGGTTTGCAATTGTTTGTAAAAGTTTGAATCTCTCAGAAAAACCTATATTTTCTATTAAAATAGCCTTCTACGAAGGCTTAACTGTTTTGTATGCTCGTTTGATGTAAAAGTGTGTAATTTCCCAAGTGTAACTATCATTTAACAAAATATAGTTTGTACATAAACATTTAAGTGAGGTTATCACAAAAAATATCTAATGGGTAAATCATTGTAGTATTGTAGCCTTGTATTATAGGAACTACTGTTGTACTAACTACCTTAAACCGGATTTATATTAAGGCATTACGTGATAAATTGCACCATATTATCGACAAGTAACAACGACATAATGAATGGTCGTAATAACGGAATGACGTTTGGCACCCGCAGACCTGCAAGTCCGGCTGTAGCTAGCAGCAAGGTGTAGGATTGTCAATCCAGTATAGATCTATACGCAAACTCACGCTCTCCCTTCAAGAGAATTCTGGCTACAACTCAAAACATGAAAATTAAGTCATGCTCCGATTTAAATCACAATAATAAAGTATTCATGTATATGTACTGTTTCTCGTTCTAGTATAGTTGTATATGTATTGTTTCTAGCATCATTGTATATGTATTGTTTCTAGCATCATTGTATATGTATTGTTTCTAGTATAGTTGTATATGTATTGTTTCTAGCATCATTGTATATGTATTGTTTCTAGCATCATTGTATATGTATTGTTTCTAGCATCATTGTATATGTATTGTTTCTGGTATAGTTGTATATGTATTGTTTCTAGCATCATTGTATATGTATTGTATTACCTCGATGGTAATTAACTATTGATGTACTGGTAAATATGAATATGGAAGTACCTTTTATGTCTATACATGTATATATGATATATAACTAATATGGAAACGACCCTCGGATGGTCACCCGAAATCCCACCAGACCACATCTCAGTGCGCGAAAAGGAAATAGGGTGGATGGCCTTCCTAAGCCCTTATATATATATATATATATATATATATATATATATATATATATATATATATGGGCATGCAATTTATAAGAAGTAAAACAAAGTTTAATAAAAGCATTTGATAAGTAAAAAGAGTTTGTAAAACATTTGAAGTGAAACAGTTTGATAAACAGTTGAACAGTGGTAAAATCATTGGTATTCTAGTTATTAATCACATGTGATTATTGCAATCACATGTGATTGATGTAATAACTATAAGTATTTGACTTGTATTCCCCACCATAAAGTTTTTAAAACATTTAAAAGTATTTCAAAGGTTGATTAAAGGGGTATAAACTCACTTGTGGTGAGTAGATTGAATTGATGTATCGGGTACCGTGCTAAGTGTCAAATGGAGACTTGTTCACACGTTCGAGCCTAGTTATCATATAATAAGAATATATATAACTAATTAGCCACATAATAACTTAACAAAGTAAGTTAACACAATTAGGAACATGTATACACTTTATATAAGTGTTATAAGTCCTAATGGTTGTATCTAAGTTGATACGGGACAAGGCAAAAGAGGTTTAAAGCACAAATGGCCTTGTAAATGAGTTCACAACGCAACAAACCCTACCCATTGGAGTTTACAGCCATGAACCCATGGGTTTACGACCGTGAACTCCTCACATGGAGGTTTTGGGTGTTTTGAGGTCTTATCTTGGTCCCAGAATAAGCCTAGCCTTGTTGGAATAATACTTGAAGTAGTTTAAGGTCTTGGAATGCTCCTTTGTGGAGTTTACGGCCAAAGGACCATATCCCCTAGAGTTTACGGTCGTAAACTCCTATGGGGTGTTGGTTTTAATTCATTTGAGGCCCTTGCATGTGTAGGATAGCTTCCATGCTTTTATCTAAGGCTAATGGGGACAAGATGCACACATTTGTGTCATTACTTGGAGTTTACGGCCCAAGATATGTTCCTTGGCCGTAAACTCCTTTTAAGGAGTGACTTTGATGTCTTTTGTTCTCCATTCAAGTCCCATGTGTTCAAGGTAAATTGTCTTAAGCCTTAGGGGTGTTTAGGGTGCATTTTTCCCTTAAAAAAGGGGTTTACGGCCCTAGATCTTTCCTTGGCCGTAAACTCCTATAAATCTATGATTTTAAAGTGTTTTGGTGTCCAAAATAAGCACAAGAATTAGAGGGTAAAGTCCTGAGGCTTTAAGGAGTGATTAGGGCACACTTTGTCCCTTGGAAATGGGGTTTACGGTCCAAGAAACCCTTGGCCGTAAACTCCAAAAGCCTTATGATCTTGGATGATTTTGGGCATGTAATGATGTTATAAAGCATTTAACAAACATTAAAACACATTTAGGAAAGTAGACTCACAATCCGGGATGAAAACCCGAAGATCCGTCAGAGAGAATTGGCTTTTCTCTAGTTGGAATTGTGAATAATGAATTAATTAAATTCAGAAATCTATTTATAGTCCTGGAATATTT
The DNA here is from genome assembly GCF_052625555.1 of Lactuca saligna. Classification (NCBI taxonomy): domain Eukaryota; kingdom Viridiplantae; phylum Streptophyta; class Magnoliopsida; order Asterales; family Asteraceae; genus Lactuca; species Lactuca saligna. The sequence continues at coordinate 83,171,993 of NC_136425.1, read as the reverse complement.
TGGCAGAAAATATTTTTATTCCGGAAGTCGGACTATAACATTATGAAACTTACCATGTCCAAGTTTCACAATTACAGGAGCATTCACTCTCCTGATATGTCCAGAAATGTAACCTTAATGTATACAAACTTGTTCGGACAAGTCTGAAAATTACAGAAACTGGACTAGCTTCTATTGAATAGATAATGTTCGTACAAATGGAAATTTCGGGTTGTCACAATGGAGTCCGCCATAACATGGAGGTCCCGGTTCCCGAGCCATCGAAGGGAAGGGATTATAAACTGAAGTCGGGGAACAAGAGGAAGAAGAAGCGAACAACATAGGAACCCCGACAAGAGAAACAGACGAGCACCATGTACGCCGCTACAACACCTGCTGCTCCAGCATCTGCCAGTCGATTTGCTGGAACCCTCCCGAAGTAATGATAGTGCAAATATCACCACGCCGGGGTATACCGGGAAATGCAGAGCCTGAACTGCCACAAAAAAGGACACAGTCCGTTTCTAGAGGGCACCAGCTCAACCGATCTCCCAAGTCCTCGAAATTGAGAAAAGCAAGCCTGCTATGGTTGTGGTGAGACTAGACACTACCAGAAGGACTGCCCGATAGTGAAGAACTTAGGCGAAGATGGACGCATTCTGATGATCACCGCAGGAGAATGAACCCCGGAGTCGCCAGCGAGCAGCGGTACGTTTTCGACTTAGTAGTTACTTTAAAAATTAATTTATATTTATCTATAAGATTAAAACTTGGGGAAAACACTTAAAAGTAATTATAATAACCCACTTATTGAAACAAATCACAGTAATAAGGAGAACTAAAAGATCCGTTCAGAGAAGCTATGATGGCTTAGCAAATACATCAGGGTTGTGCATAACTAAGAGGTTGCAGACTTAGTGTGAGTGGTTCCGCCTTAATTCTTGTTCCTTGTTTGGTTGTGGATTTGAGGCAGAGTTACTCAGTCGACTGTCTTATTCATCTTAATTATTCATAACTTGTATATCACGGGCGATCGTAGTGGTACCAAGGAGGATCGTACAATAAACTATCAATACTAGTTATCAAAAAATTATCTTTAGTATGTACTCGCTCATCGCGGTATGATACGTAGAAGTGTTATCGTCAATGGGAAAACAGAAAGCACTAGAACATTTACAAAGAGTACATTATCGAACACACTAGGAGTACATTGTCGAACACACTAGCGGTGCATCATCGTGTAACAAACGTTTCTTTCAAGGCGGCCAAAACTTTTGTTCAGTATAACAGTCCGTTACTATCATTCGTCATGAGTTGGTGTCGTCCTCACCATACTAAGGTCATAAGTTTCTATCACCTCGACCTTCAAGTTCGCAAAGCCTTCATCATTCATATTGATAGTCCGACCTAAACATCAGTATTATATTTCGTATTCAAAACCCCGAAGTACTCATGCGAAGAGTACTTTGATCTCCGAAGCCTCATCACCGTATGTTCCACAGATCGTCACGAAATACCACTCGTCCAGCAGACCAAGTTCGAGCACAAAGGTTAAGGACGAATACAGCCAACCTATTACTATTCAGTATATATGCGAGGGTGGTATATGATTAGATTACGCATATTTAGTATGTGTGCTTCCTCCCTATCTCCTATTCTTTGTGTGGTTGCGGACCTGGGGCATAGTTGCACATCTGACCGTTTTACTAATAAAAATGACATACGACTTGTATACATGAGGTAATGATAGATGGACCATGTATGAGTCCAATCATCAACACTAGGGTAGAATTTCTAGGTCTACAAGTGAGTATCCTGCAAATCAGAGGAGCGAAAAACCAGTAGTACTTCGAAGAAAGCTAATTTCGGGACGAAATTCCATTTAACGGGGGGATGATGTGACAACCCAAGAAAAAATTTATTTATAAATCCAGCAGTCAAGTCAACTGAGTGTCAGACTCGTTCCTACGATCATTTAGCCTTGTTTAGAGTTCGTTCAAAGGTTCAAAGCTCAGTACATTCAAGCATTAAGTAAAGGATTGGATCGCGTACACGTAAAGCACCAAAATTGAGCCTTACACTCCAACACAAGGAGTGTCCAGCGGCACACATGGGCGTGCGGCTGCACATCCCTCTCCTGGCAACATACTCATGTGTATAAGTGTAGATCTCAGCCTTCTTGCATTCCTTTTTCACCATCCCATGTCTAGAACTCGATTTCTCTCTCAACTAGCATCCTATGTTTAGCCTAGAACTTCAAGAACGTATGTACTCTTTCGCTTTTGCTTGAATATTATTTAGAACACTTGATTTAATTTTATAAAAGGCCTAAAACTCATAATCATATGGTGTATGCGGCCGCACACACAGGTGTGGCTGTACACCCCTAAAAACACCCTCAAAACACCCCTAAAAGGCTTCCATATCGTAAGTACCATCCCCTAAGCTTGTTACATACTAGCTATGAGCCTTAGAAAACATGCAAACCAAGTTTAATAAGGAGTGTGTGGCCTCACACACTCCATGTGGCCGTACACCCCTTTGTTTAGGGCTTAAGGGCCTACAAAGTGCCTTTCTAGCTTCAACACTTGATGAACATTAGTCCTACAAGCCGCCCTATCATTGGAAAACGTTTTTGTGCACTCTTTACCATGAGTGTGCGGCCACACACTCCCTTGCCACATACCCATGGCTGCACACTCTTCAAAGTGGCCATACACTCCCCTTAGCTCAATCACATGTGGTTCCAACACTTGGTAAAAGTGTTTCCTAGTGCCGTGAGGTGTTTCCTTGCGTTTGTATTCTTCTAAACGCTATATTTATGTCAATATATACGATTATGTGTCTTTTAGGACTCGTTATGTCTCGGGAGTTTATTCGTGGAGCTTCACATCCTTACACACATATTCGATTGAATCGCCCACATCAAGTGAGTTCATACCCTGTAATCAAAATTTAAACTGGTTTAAATGCTTTTAAAGGTGGGGGGATACAAGTTGAACACAATAGATAAGTGTGTAATTGTTTGTTAAAAACATGTTTCAAAGGTTTCTTATGTCTTTAATAAGTGCTTAAAACATTTCAAAAACTATTTTAAAGTTATGTTACTTTTTAGTTTAGCAAAACTCCATTTCTAAAGTACATGCATAACATAGTAGTAAAATCAGTCTTTTCAATAATAGTTCAAGTAAAACATTAGTAAACTATAATGGGTATAGTTTAGAGTTTCAGTTCATACTAGATACAATACACGATAACATAAGTGAACACACAATAAAGAGAAACAAGGAAGAAGATACAATACACGATAACAAAAAGAACATACTAAGATACTATAACAGAACAAACATAATAAGGTGCTATAGCATGGGACAACTACATGATCTAATTATACCAATGAATCACTAATGCATTGTTCTAAGAAAAAGGTGATAGTTATATTGGGTATACATGATCACATAACCATAGTGTCAAGTTACACGGCCTAGCAACTCGTTTGCTGATGTCGCGTTTGGTTCCCATAATCTTTTGACAGGGAGAGCATATAGTATGGGAACTAGCCTTCTCATTATAACCTTAATAAAGAAATTACGTTTTAAGGTAATTAGTACGTTAGATGTTCATTCATTAGACAACTGAGTAGTTATATTTTCCCATTACTTTTATAAAGTGACAATTCCACTTGAAATTTAATGCAAACTATTTTCGAGTCAAGATAGTTATAAACAAGGGAAAAACTTACATCTTTTCAAACGACAAATAGAATAGTCGGGTGTAGTACATTCAGTAGAAAGGGACCATAATGCTAACCTTATGATTCCTTAATGTATACATTAAGAGATATATATATTAATAATATCTGATAGGTAATAGGATGTATGCTTTCTGCTTCATTTCATGTTCCTTGTTTGGTTGTGTGCTTAGAGTGGATTCACCTAACTTATTATTCATTTGATATGAGTTATATATATATATATATATATATATATATATATATATTTGTTTTGTATACATTAAGTCATCATAAGGGGTACCAGGTATGGTTCAGGTCATAGGACACTAATTCAATGCACAATTTTCTAGTACAAAACATACTTTTCATATCAGAACTTTGGATATACAAAAAACTAGAAACTTACAAGTAAAGGGTTTAATCCATTTCATTAAACCACCATTTTAAAGGACATTAGGTAGTTAACTCTACAATACCTTAGTTTATACATCGAAGGTTATATATAATTAATATCCAATAGGTAGTTTAATGTGTGCCTTCCGCCTCATTCCCTATTCCTTGTTTGGTTGTGGGCTTAGGATAGATTCACACAATTAACTATCTATTCGATATTAGATTATGTATAACTAGTATAAACTATGTGAGTATAGAAGGAATCACTGTGGTTACTGTATTATTATAAGAAATAAGGAACTATTACAGTTAACTATTACAGTTAACTCCGTGAGTACTAAGGGAATACACCAGGGTTATATGCAACAAGCATCTAACAACCAATGAGATGTGTATCATCCGCCTCATTCCCTGTTCCTAGTTTGTTTGTGGGCTTACGGCAGATATACACAATTGATTGCTTGTTTACTCTTTGTTTTATATAACTTGTATCTATTTACTACTCATAGAAAAGATTGTATAGTCATTTTTACTTATTTTTCATCAAAGTAGGAAATATAGGATTTTCTGGAGGAACATGCGAACTTTTTCTAAACATAACGTACAACTTACTACATTTTTCAACTACATTTTACAAAAACTTTCTACAACTTACTTACATCACTAAAATCTTATGAATTCACCAAATTAATTGCTGATAAACTCTTTCAAATAAATTGTATTCTGAGGAAACTAGCAGACATGTACTCGCGCTGGGAATTCAGAAGATGGATCAGTATTGATCCAGGTCTTGTTTTGTTATTAGCTTATGTATTCTATGTTTTGTGAACTCACACATTGTAAACACTTTCTTTATAATGAAATGATTGTTCATTACTTTGCTTACTATGATGCATGTCTTGTGATACTAAACATGACGTCCTCCACCCCCGAACGTTTCTGCTGTTCCGGTTTTGGGGTGTGGCAGATTTGACTCCTTTAAATAGGACCGACATGAAACTCTCAAAATACAGTTTTGATAACTTCTCAAAACTAATCTTATCTGACAAAAAACTAAAATTTAAAAAAAAAAAAAAAAAAAACTATTTTTGGACTTATCTCTTAAGACCCTAAGAGCACCAAGGCCCAAGGCCATATTTTCACCATTAATATATCATTAAATTGCTAGTAGTCCACTAGTAATTTAAAGCTCACAAACCCATAATAGCCCACCTTAAGCTCTTAGTCTATTATAAAAAGAATAACAAAGCATGCCTTTTAAACATATACAAATTTGATGTTCATTCTTGTATGGAATACGTGAGTTTGACAAAAGATTACATAAACACAAACAATCTCTTCCATTTTCGGATCAAACCAAAGAGAATAGAAAATAAGCATTACAATTCCATAAAAACAAGATTCAATACGCATAAGAAAAAGTATATTATGAACATGAGCTTTTCATAGTGGATATATATATATATATATATATATATATATATATATATATATATATATATATATATATATAGAGAGAGAGAGAGAGAGAGAGAAATTACTTAGTGGATAGTGACTAATGTCTTGAACTACAACATGAAATAGTAATCTAAACAATACATATATCACATATCATTTCTATACATATTTCGACTCTTATGGTTGTGTTTATTTTGGTCTAGAACAATTCCAACTTCATTAGACTCGTAGAATATGAAGCCATAATAATCTTCATAGATACGACTGCACATCAATATCATATAGGTGATGCTAATCTGGAGCATTCTGCAATCTTCTAGTCAACTATCAACATCATTAAGAATAAAATCAAACCTAAAACAGTAACAAAAACATACATAATTCATCAAAGGATCAACAATATACTTGAGATGTTGCCTTATATGTCTTGATTTACCATTGTATATTTGATTCTTACCTCTATAATAGCAGCAATACTATCATAATTAACACAATTGTCCATGGCAGGTTTCGTCACCAAAGGAATACATTCTAAAAAGACTTTAGTACATTATGCTTCTCCAATAGTATCTAAACCTTCAAATTCAGCTTCGATAGTAGACCAAGTATTTACAGTTTTATATTGCAATATTTCCAAGATACTGCAGCACTTCCCAAAGTAAACACATATCCACTTGTGGATTACCGTTAAAGTTAGTTGAAATCCAATTTACATCACAAAATCCTTCCAATAAATGAGGTTATTTAGTAAAATGCACATCATAATGCATGGTATGGTTGAGCTAGTGAGGCGGTATTACTAGTGCTAAACAATGATCATGCCTTGGATTGATGAAATATTGAATAAGATGATTTATTGTAACTACCAAATTTGGTTGTGTACAATTCACCAAGTACATCAAGCCACCAAGAACTTGAGTGTATTCCAGTTGAGAAACACTATATCTTTGATTTTTCTTCTGTCAAGTTGATGGGTCAAAAGGAGTAACAACAGGCTTATCACTAAAATGACCGAAACATCTAAGTATTTTCTCAACATAATGTGATTAGGTTAGAACTTATCCTTCTTAAGGCCTTTGAATTTTGATTCCCAATATCACATTTCCTACTCCCATATCTTTCGCATCAAATGAGATCTTAGCATCTATTTAGTTTCATTGATAACATCCAAATTGCTTCCTATGATAAGCATATCATCAACATAAAGACATTTGATAATACATGGATTCTTATACAATTTGACGTAAACACATTTGTCACATTCATAAATATGAAAACCATTTGACAATAACGTCTGATCAAACTTCTCTTGCCACTGCTTTGGATCCTATTTAAGTCCATATATAGACTTAATTAATTTACACACCTTGTGTTCTTGACCTTTCACGATAAACCCTTTAGGTTGCTACATATATGTTTCTTCATCTAATTCAAAAATGCAATCTCGACATCCATATGATGTATAGCCAAATTATGAATCAATGTAATGGCTAACAATGTCTTGATGGATAAAATGATTGTTACTGGTGAGTATGTATCAAATAAATCTTGTGCTTATTTTTGATGAAAACCCTTAGCTACTATACGATCTTTATATTTCTCAATAGTACCATCGGGTCGGAGTTTTCATTTGAAAATCCATTTATGGCCAATTGGTTATTGTCCAAGAGTCAAATGAACCAATTGCCATGTTTTTGTTAGGGTGGAAAGTCACGCTTGGATGTAGTTATTGCTTACCTTCTTGTATGTGTAAATGGATTGAGTTATTCATATAATTAGTGTGACAACCCGAACATTTCTAGCTTACATTCTTCATTTCTTATCAAAGTTAAACTCATTTTTGCTATTTTCTAGCACTGTTTGGAGTCAAATAAATTGTTTAAAGCCTAGTATAAGCAGGGTAGGAGTCGTGGGATAAGTATTGTGGGTGTATCTCCTTGCATTTGTGACAACCGTCAAGTTTCGGTCAAGTCTAAGTCAACTAAAGTCAACAAGTCAAACCGTTTGACTCAATTTGCCCGTGGGTACTAGAATTTACATTATGAAATTTCTACACAACTCTCTATTCTAATGAGAAATCATAAAGCAAAAAGTGCGAACATCTAGATCTGCTTAACGTAAAACTGTGGTATGTGGCGAGCCAAACCGATAAAACAATGTTGCATACTCATCGGGAGTGTGTAAGATCCTTAAACAAGGCTTAACATGGTTTATGAACCATGCATTGCGATGCTGGATGCTCGCAAATGCCACACATGAAACCTCTCTCAATCGTTTTCACTCTATCTCTTCTTATCAAGAATCTCTCCTAAATCTCTCTAAGAATGTCAAATCTCTCCCAAATCTCTCTAAGAGTGTCAAATCTCACCCAAATCTCTCCAAGTATGTGAAATATCTCCCAAATATCTCTTTGTGTGAGAAATCTCTCCAAGTATGTGAAATCTCTCCCAAATATCTCTTTGTATGAGAAATCTCTCCAAGTATGTGAAATCTCTCCCAAATCTCTCTCAAAAGTTTCTGTAACTTTTTGAAGTCATTTGGGTCATTCCGACCCTTAACCGGGTCAAAAACAGCTTAAAATGGGGTAAAAACAAGTAAAATTGGCTTAAGGACCCGAAACCCTCTTATAATAGGCGAAACCTTTAAGAACCGAAGGTCCCTATAGGGACCGAGCCTACTAAGAACCGAAACCAAGAGGACCGAATCTAGGAGACTCGAACCCGAAGGTCCTCTCAGGGCCGAACCTCGCCCAGGAAGAACCGAACCCGAAAGGTCCTTGCAAGCCCGAACCTCGCATATACACCCGAACCCAAAGGCTCTTGGAACCGAACCCGAAGGTACTGTTCATTCGGGCTATTTCGCTTCCTCGCCACCCTTCGCTCCCTTGCCTCCTTTCGCTTCCTCGCCTCCCTTCGTTTTCGGCTCAACATCAGCATGGACCGAACCTTGGCCTAGGACCGAGAGGTCTCGCTGGGAATGCTTTTCATCCCGGTTTTCGTGTAGTTTTGCGTTTAAGGCCCGTTTTTAATTATTTTAACGCGGGATTTTCACCCAAAATAATATTTTAACATAATAAACCCTAAATATGAACAATTTAATCATATTTTCATGAAAATCTTTATTTAAATAATAAAAGCAAGTGGGTAAAGTACAAAGAGGTGGAGTGTTGACTTTGTTTTACCTTATGACACAAGCAACTACTCCCACACCCACTTTATGACCAGCCACACCTCCCCACCTTACCTAGGTCACATCAATGTCCTTTCCACTCAATTATCACTCTTTCCCACGTTTTTGAGATCCGGAAATTCATCCACTCTCCTCATTTCTCCCATTTTCTATCATTTCACGAAGAAGATCAAACTCTTTCCCCTCTTACTTCCTCTCTCTAAAAATTCGAGATTCAAGGGCTGATCTTGGGTTTTTCCTCCACATTTGGTAAGCATAATTCATTCTCCTTATGAATATCTCACCTATTTCCACTCAAATCATGGATATCTTACGCAAACTCTATCATAATTGTGTTAGAGCTTCGAATCTTCAAGTGATTCTTCAAGTGTTCTTGGGTTGAACACTTCTCTTCTTCAACACTTACCTACTGAAATCACTCAAGGTGAGTTCATACCCCTACATTTTCATGTTTTCTCAAGTTTTTAGGGGGGTAATACAAGTTAAAACACCAAGAACATAACTAAATGTTTCTAACAGCCTTCATCAGAAAAGTTCAACTCCATTCACAGACTGTTTTGGGCATCTTAAACATTTTTTCTTCAAAACTGTACAAGTTGCAAATACTTCAAGTTCTTAGCTTTAAAATGAATACTTGCACATCTCCATACAATTTTTCTACAATTTATGGTGATTTTTACAAAACTGCCTATCATTTCAAACAACAATCCGGACCAGTCTGTGATTATGGACTTTTTCACCCAAGTTGGAGGTCATTAAAAATCGTGATAAAAATTATGAGTAAACTAGACACATTGTTTGAACTCTTAGAATTTACGGATCTAGTTTTCGACGTTGTATGATTTTTCTTTGAATTTTCCAAAACAGTGCAGAATGTCTAAAGTTAGCCAACAACATGTAAATATCATAACACTTTGTATTATGTTGAGCAAAGTGAATAATCATAAGTTCTAATTATTGAATGTGTTTTCTTTGTTAGTTTATCATCATGAACTGAAACTAAGTCATTCATAATAAATATTATACATTCATTTTAGAACACGTATAATAAACTGTAATAAGTATAGTTTAATGGATTCATAACATTAATGCATTTCCATAAAAGAGTTCTTACGTGCTACAAATGTTTTAGATAAACTATAATAGGTATAGTTTATGATACATCACACAACACAATCGTACAAAAAGGGTACGTTCATGCAGAAAAGATTTACATTCACACGCATTTAACGTAAACTTGTTAACGTAAATTGTGAGACATTCTCTCCCCGTACGTCCAAGTGCGGGATACAATTCTTGGTAGTTATAATTAGAATCTCCTGGAGGGAGAACGTGATACTTGTATATAGATCTATATTGGGTTTGACACCCCACACCTTGCTGCTAGCTACAATGGGACCTGCAGGTCTACGGGTGACAAATGTCATTTCAGTTTCGCGACGCCTGAGAAACGTCGTGGTAGGTTCACATAGTCATAGTATGATTATAACGACTCACATAGGGATATAACAATCCATAAAGTTTACGGGATTTTATTTATAAAACCTAAATGGGTTTTATGTCGATTTAAAATCACTTTTTATCTCAATGAGTACAAATATTACTGTACACTTTCGGTTTTGGTAATTATGACTACACATCATTTGAAACCACATTATACCTTTAAGTATGGCCAATACTTGTTATTTCTCGGTCCTCGGATTTAGGACTACATATACATAAAGTATTAACAAACATAAGAACATACAGAAATTTCATTTAATTCAAACGCGTCCATGTCCATTTAAACACATAACATTTTCTATTAGTAAGAAAGGTTACTTATACATTTTGGTCTTCGGTCATAAGACTACATTACACAGATTTTAAAGAAAATATTGGATTTTCTGGATACATATTCTAACGCTTTTACAAGGAAAACGGTTTACTTTTCTAACGAAATCTCTTATGAAATCACCAACCTTTGTGTTGACACTTTTTCAAAACTACTTGTATTCTCAGGAATTCAGTGAAAACAGGAAATCAACAACGTTTTGAGGATGGGGCGATAAATCGTCAAGCAGTTCATTCTGTATCATAATGTAATTGATGTGAATCATATAAACATGTACTTTGATGTAACTTTTTTAAATTATATTTACGATGATTGTATTTACTTTGAGCACTATTATACTCGTTGTTGTGATACTCTACATGAAGTCCTCCACCCCCGGACGTTTCCGCCATCCTTGGTTTGGGGGTGTGACAGATTGGTATCAGAGCATTGTTTATAGTGAACTCAGTATATCAAACCACATAAGATATACAAACAAAAATGCATTGGGACTAAGTTTATGATTTAAAGTTTCAAAACAACTATACTTTTAAAAATAAATAGTTTCGTATTAAAAATATACATGCATACATACATACTAAGTTCAGCATCATTCTAGAACAAAACAAAAGTAATGATTGTTGGATATCACGGGTAAACTTGGGGATGTACGGGCAGTCTTGGGAGTGGCATAGCCTGATCAACTATGCTGGTCCGAGGAGTGATTGGCACATGCCCAAGAATAGTTGTGATAGGGTGCTATGACCTCAACCACGGGGGACTGACAGACAGAACCCTCCCGGCAAAGACCCAGCGGATCGCAATCATCGGGGATTAATACAGGAAGACTACAATCCGAGTTCAGAAAACTGCACGCTACTCCAGACCCTATCATATTTCGTACCCGTGACTCAGAATTTGACTACTATTCCCGAGACCAACTCTCTTTTTAGGACTTTATTGCCACTCGTGAAGAGGAAATAGAGTGACAGAGTAGACACACGACATTCAAAGGAAGGATGATTGCAGCCAAGCGTCGATTGGCAAAGCTACAAAATGCATCGACCTATCCCAGACATCACGAGGGATGGATCGTCGTGAGTAGAGTTCATACCGCTCACCAGACCTGGTAAATTAGGTTATGAGTATGCGTTGGTACTACTCTATTATAAGTAAAATCACGAAACTACAAATTAAGTGGTCATACTAATCGAGAAATCTATCTACTATCAAAACCCACCCATGCACAAATGTGAAGTAGACCTGCATCGAGGTCAAAATTTTCACTGAAACCATGATTACTAAAGTCATATTAACAAGATGGGCTTAGGATGTACGTAACAGACTCGAAGGTCTATCTAGCCTTAATTATATAACTAAGCATACATCAATATGTCATGATAAGGACCTAGCTTGGGTCAAGTGTAAGGTTTCACTTGGATACAGAACTACTAAAATACATGAGTTTACTATACAAAGAATCTCGTTATAAATTGTTTTCAGAACACCCTCAACAACCGAATTACGTTACAAATCGATATGAGATAAACATAGTTAGAAAACTTGCAACATATAGCCATTCTAAGAACTCATTATCGTCTCAGCTTTAAACATTTTGTTGAGAAGTTTCTTCTTCATAGACCTATGGGTGCGATCATACAAACACTAATGCACCGGATCCCATCAAAACTCCTCAACCAGATGTGTTTGGACAAACATGATTCTAAGATGAGAAAAGCTTAACGCCCATATGAAACCTACTCCTACCTACTGCCATAATTCCATCTCGAGAGTGTTAGCAGAAACACTAAGAATAGTACAGTAATGTGCAAAATTTAAATGCGTAAATATAAATTGTAAGGATGCACTTAAGATAATCCTTTCCACTAACGAAGTCGTTTTTCGTCATGAAACATAGCTATGTCTCCACCAAGAGGCAACAAACCAACTAGCAAGGGGCCAACACTGCAGATAGACGCTGCTACTTTTCAGGCTGCAGTCACGGCAGCCGTGATAGCCGTCATGGCGTAATTCAATGCTAACAACGTCAGTAGGGGTGGAAGCGGTACTAACAATACAAATTGTGGTAACAATCTGGGACACCAATGGGTACCTACCAACAAAAATACCTCAGGCCACGAACCTACGAACAAGAAGAGAAAGTTTTGGAACATGAAAGAGCGTCACCAATCTCAAGGATACACTAAAAGACAACAACCTAGGGCCGCCCCTACCATTGCAACAGCAGTCATGACACATGACTCGACACTAGCCACGGGGTCTGCCACCCAAATGCCGGCCAGACCATATGAAGGATCACTCCCAAAGCGCAACCAATGTGGCTTTCATCATTATGGGGCTTGCCGGGAGTACACTGTAATAACTACAACAGGAAAGGGCATACTATCCATTTATGTAAGGTCCCGACCCAGCACCTCCCTTCAATCACCTACACCAAGGTAGGCCCAGTATGCTACCTATGCGGTGAAACGAGACACTTCAAGAGAGAATGTCCAATTGAGAAGAATGACGAAGGGACAGGAGGAGTGTGATGAACACACCAACAGGAGCAGCAAGGGAAGCATGTTAGGAATTTTGTAATGTTCCGAACGACAAAATGTTTAAGTACTATTTGTTTGTAATGAATTTGGTACGCTTACTAAAGTAACCTTTGTTCTAAAAAGTAGCTAAAATATTCTCTCTCATACAAATCCAACCAAAGACATTCATATATGACCTTAGGATCATTACCTGTAAGTTGTGATGACCTTGTCCATACATCGGGGTTAATTAAAATCAAAATACTAAAGTATTCAAACAAATAATTCCATCCTGACTCCGATTCCATGTCTAGTATTAGGGGTTGAGTGGGGTCACCCACTCAACGATTTCACGATATCAATTTACATACGACGATCATATACCATTCGATCGTAAGGAGACCTGTCAGGAATCATGGTATCAAGTATCATTACTGGCTATCGAAAACACACCCACTACCAGTGCTAGACACTGTGGTATGAATCATCTACAATAATCATAACATCAAACAAAACAGAACAAACAGAAAAGAAATACAGGACACTCTATCACTCTAGTGATCTCTTCTTTCGAATACAACTTATCTCATGTTATCTAAAAAGATATTGTTGTCGTTATCCAATTTTAATTGATATAGCCCTCATCTTCCCGATTAAACGACTACAAAAGGGCCGTTCGCCTAACCCCCCGAATATCGAAACTATCGTCTCTCATAAACATCCAGCACAGACCTTTGGTCATCTCTCGCTGTGGAACTCCAAAACACGCACCAGAGGAGTGTTATACTTCCCGAAGCCTTATCACATGTATTTACAGGAGACCTTCGGGAATGTCGCGCATGTAGCAGACAAGATTCAAGCATAGAAGCTTGGGACAGATATGGTACGAGTCCTGCCATGAGCTTCGGGCTAAGGTTGCCCAGAAGGACGAGTAAATGTGCTACCATTCAAAAAAAAATGCCTAGTCGCGTAAACCAAACCCACATTCTTCCTACCGAGCTACAAGAGCTGTGAGGTCAAACCTATCGAACCACTCAACAATGAAATTGAAGAACCAAGCATCTCACCCTGGAAAGCTCTAGTCTTATTCTTCAAATAGAAAGGAAAATTGCTCGTAATTCCATCGACTTTAGAGGCCTCGACAACATCTCCAATAGAAACCTTTACCATCTACCTCGAATAGACGAATAGGACGACCAACCGCAAGGAACGAGGTAACCTTCGGGAATTGGACCTGAGATCTGAATATCACCAGTCACGAGTATTGAAGAAGGATGTCCGAGAACAATCCTCCAATTTCGATGCGGATGCTGAAAGTTCGTAGTGATGACCCTCGGATAGGACCAAACCCACTCGTAGAATTCATGAGCGTAATAAATAGGATATGCCATTCTTACTAGGATCAGTTCGTCATTGTCATTACAAATGACTTGCTTATCTACCCTCGTAGTAAGAAGGAAACCAAGGAGAGCAACTGCAATAAAGCACGGAAGCCGTACGATTAGAGAAGTATTACCCAAAGTTCTCTAGATACGAGTTTTGGAATTAAGGAGTCAAATTCCTAAGACACATCCTTATAAATGTGGAAACTCTTAAGGACCCTTTCAATTGATCAAAACCGTTGAGAAACAATCAGCACCGAAGGCGTTAGCTGGAATACGCCAAAATTCTGGGTCTCGCTGACCTACCGTCTTAGTTCCTTTGGAACTTCTCGTAAAATACGGACCCCCTCCCAACTTTGACCCTAAAGGGAGCAACCCTTGACAAGAAGAGAAGAAAGAGGGAGAAACCTTTAGAACTCCAGTATAACAGACCAAATTCCTCTGGAAACACTCACTCTGGGAAGGTTTAGTACGCTTCGGAAAACATGGAAAGCCAATACCCCAGATAATTATGCCTTTCAAGATTCTATCAGAATCAGCCCTATAACTCGCTACTTCAATTTACTCCCGCGAGCTTGGTAAAGTACATTCTACACGACACATCCCAAAGTTACGGAAGTATCTATCCGATGAGACTCTTGTAATTCCCCTTGATGAGATCGAGTTCCACAAGAGCCTCACCTTCGTGGAAGAACCATAGGTCCTTGCAGACCTGGACCTCGCACATACACCCGAACCCGAAGGTACTGTTCATTCGGGTTATTTCGCTTCCTCGCCACCCTTCGCTCCCTCGCCTCCCTTCACTTCCTCGCCTCCCTTCGTTTCCGGCTGAACATCAGTATGGACCGAACCTCGGCCTAGGGACCGAACCTCGGCCTAGGACGGAGAGGTCTCGCTGGGAATGCTTTTCTTCCCGGTTTTTAATTATTTTAACGCGAGATTTTCACCCAAAATCATATTTTAACATAATAAACCCTAAATATTCACAATTTAATCATATTGTCATGAAAATCCTTATTTAAATAATAAAAGCAAGAGGGTAAAGTACAAAAAGGTTGAGTGTTGACTTTGCTTTACCTTATGACACAAGCAACCACTCCCACACCCACTCTATGACCAGCCACACCTCCCCACCTTACCTAGGTCACATCAATGTCCTTTCCACTCAATTATCACTCTTATCCATGTTTTTGATAGCTGGACATTCATCCTCTCTCCTTATTTCTCCCATTTTCTATCATTTCACCAAGAAGATCAAACTCTTTCCTCTCTCACTTCCTCTCTCTAAAAATTCGAGATTCAAGGGCTGATCTTGGGTTTTTCCTCCACATTTGGTAAGCATAATTCATTATCCTTATGAATATCTCACTTATTTCCACTCAAATCATGGATATCTTACACAAACTCCATCATAATTGTGTTAGAACTTCGAATCTTCAAGTGATTCTTCAAGTGTTCTTGGGTTGAACACTTCTCTTCTTCAACACTTATCTACTGAAATCACTCAAGGTGAGTTCATACCCCTACATTTTCATGTTTTCTCAAGTTTTTAGGGGGGTGGGGAATACAAGTTAAAACACCAAGAACATAACTAAAATTTTCTAATAGCCTTCATCAGAAAAGTTCAACTCCATTCACAGACTGTTTTGGGCATCTTAAACATTTTTTCTTCAAAACTGTACAAGGTGCAAATAGTTCATGTTCTTAGATTTAAAATGACTACTTGCACATCTCCATAATATTTTTCTACAATTTATGGTGATTTTTACAAAACTGCCTATCATTTCAAACAACACTCCGGACTAGTCTGTGATTATGGACCTTTTCACCCAAGTTGGAGGTCATTAAAAATAGTGATAAAAATTATGAGTAAACTAGACACATTTTGTGAACTCTCAGAATTTACAAATCTAGTTTTCGACTTCGTATGATTTTTCTATGATTTTTCCAAAACAGTGCAGAATGGCTAAAGTTAGCCAACAGCATGTAAATATCATAACACTTTGTATTATGTTGAGCAAAATGAATAATCATAAGTTCTAATTATTGAATGTGTTTTCTTTGTTAGTTTATTATCATGAACTGAAACTAAGTCATTCAAAATAAATATTATACAATCATTTTAGAACACGTATAATAAACTATAAAAAGTATAGTTTAATGGATTCATAACATTAATGCATTTCCATAAAAGAGTTCTTACATATTACAAACGTTTTAGATAAACTACAATAGGTATAGTTTATGATACATCACACAACACACTCGTATAAAAAGGGTACGTTCATACAGAAAAGATTTACATTCACACACATTTCACGTAAACTTGTTAACCTAAATTGTGAGACATTCTCTCCTCATACGTCCGAGTGCGGGATATAATTCCTGGTAGTTATAATCAGAATCTCCTGGAGGGAGAACGTGATACTTGTATATAGATCTATATTGGGTTTGACACCCCACACCTTGCTGCTAGCTACAATGGAACCTGCAGGTCTACAGGTGACAAATGTCATTTCAATTTCGCGACACCTGAGAAACGTCGTGGCAGGTTCACATAGTCATAATATGATTATAGCGACTCACATAGGGATATAACAATCCATAAAGTTTACGGGATTTTATTTATAAAACCTAAATGGGTTTTATGTCGATTTAAAATCATTTTTATCTCAATAAGTACAAATATTACTGTACACTTTCGGTTTTGGTAATTATGACTACACATCATTTGAAACCACATTATACCTTTAAGTATGACCAATACTTTTTATTTCTCGGTCCTCGGATTTAGGACTACATATACATAAAGTAGTAACAAACATAAGAACATACGGAAATTTCATTTAATTCAAACGCGTCCATGTCCATTTAAACACATAACATTTTCTATTAGTAAGAAAGGTTACTTATACATTTTGGTCTTTGGTCATAAGACTACATTACATAGATTTTAAAGAAAATATTGGATTTTCTGGATACATATTCTAACGCTTTTACAAGGAAAACGATTTACTTTTCTAACGAAATCTCTTATGAACTCACCAACCTTTGTGTTGACACTTTTTCAAAACTACTTGTATTCTCAGGAATTCAGTGAAAACAGGAAATCAACAACGTTTTGAGGATGGGACGATAAATCGTCAAGCAGTTCATTTTTTATCATAATGTAATTGATGTGAATCATGTAAACATGTTCTTTGATGTAACTTTTTACAATTATATTTGTGATGGTTGTATTTACTTTGAGCACTATTATACTCATTGTTGTGATACTCTACATGAAGTCCTCCACCCCCGGATGTTTCTGCCATCCTTGGTTTGGGGTTGTGACAGCATATGAGCCAATCACACCAACGCAAGGTGTGTGCAGCCGCACATAAGAGTGTGCGGCTACACACCCATCCTAACCGCACACTCGCCCTATATATAGAACACTTAGCCATTTGGAAGATTTTCTACACTTCCACAAAGCTAGGACCCGAAAATCCTCTCAAGTATCATCCAAATCTCCTTGAGGATTTTCATAAAAGGTAACATCTTACACCAAGAACACCAAGAACACTAGGTGTACGGGCGCACACACACCATGTATGGCCGCACACCCAACTGCACACACCATGTGTGGTTGCACACCTGGCCGCACACACACATATGGTGTGTATTTTGACCATACACTCCTTTGTAAAGCCATATACCCCCTCCATACAATCATATATGGTTGTAACACTTCAATATAAGTGTTTACTAGTCCCTACAGTGGTCCCAATTCAATAATTAGTTGCTTTAAACACTAATTTTATTCATATATGTATCATTATATGTTAAATAGGATCTGCATGTGTGTTCAAGCCTTGACTTGACACCTATCATCCGATACAATTTGTTCATCCAAACCACTCACTACAGGTGAGTTCATAACCCTTAATTAACCATTTAAATGTTTCAAAATACTTTTATAGGTGGGGGGGATACAAGTTGAATACTTATAGTTATTATATCAATCACATGTGATTAATAACTACTAAACTAGTGGATTCTTACTGTTCAAACTGTTTACCAAACTGCTTTACTTCAAAACTGTTTTACAAACTCTTTTACTTGTCAAATACTTTACTTAAACTTTTTTACACTTATATTTGGTGTATCTATACATATATAGTTATATAGGTAGGACTAAAAGGACTTAGGACTGCTAGCCTACCCTGCTTTCTGTTCCTTGTTTGGTTGTGGACTTAGGGTATCAAGGTTAGTTGTCTGAAGGTCGTTTGAATCCTAGTTATATATTATGTATATGTATATAGATATAAAAGGTTATTTCCTTCATAACCATTCCATGCCCTTAGGTAGCAAGGGTATTCAAACATGATCATACATTGCTAGTAAACTACTATAGGAGTAGTTTAGGATGATACTAATACTAGTACTAGAACAATGAAACCTATAATGTGTCAGTTCATACATGAGTCAAAGGATACAATGCCCTTGGGTAGAAATGGGATACAAACATGTTAACACTATGATGAGAATCAAACAAAAGGCACTATGACGAAAAACAAACATACAGGCTTGATAGAGAAGGAACACACAATACAGCTAGCATACATATACATTACATATACATTAACACAATTATGTGAGCCATTAAACAGGGCATGGGACTACCTGCCATGACTGTTTTTGTATCATAATCTCCTTATTTGGGGAGCGTATCAGTTTGAGTATAGATCTATACTGGATTGACTATCCTACACCTTGTTGCTCGCTACAATGGGACTTGCAAGTCTACGGGTGCCAAACGTCATTTTTACTGCATCTTATATTTTCATTTTACTATTGAGTCGGTAGCAAGATACAAGTCGATCACATGTTACCTTAAAACTTACAATTTCTTAAGGTAGTTAGTACAATAGTAGTTACTTAATACAACACTACAGTACTATAATATTTTTCCCATTACATTCACTTCGTGAAAATGCACACGATGCATGGTAATGTAAAAACTATATTTTTGGTTAATGATATTCGGATTTGGGAAAACACACACTCTTTCAAGAGACACATACATAATCACTAGATGCTTTGGTAGAAGGCTACTCTTAGTCGGAAACATAGGGTTTTCTAGGATAGTTCAAACAAATACAAACTTTACAAAACATATACATTACAAACATCTTACAAATGCTTTCATACAAACTCAGACACTAATATACTTATGATCTCACCAGATTTAAAACTGATACTCACTTTCAAAATAACTTGTATTCTCAGGTCACCATTAGACAAGTACCGGTGCCAGGTTTTTGAGAAGATGGAGCTTGTTCAAGACTCCTCTTTTATTTTGATGTACTTTTTGGTGTGTATTTAACTTGAAAGAAAACACTTGTATGAAATTATATTATTAATCCAATGGATGATGTTGTTGCTTGTTTACTACTTTGCATTGTTGTGATACTATACATGACGTCCTCCACCCCCGAACGATTCCGCCGTTCAGGTTTTAGGGTGTGACAGATTGGTATCAGAGCATTGTTTATAGTGAATTGAGTGTATCAACCCATAAAAGATATACGAACTATAAACACAAGCGAGATTCAAATACTCTGATTAAGATTTTATACTTTTAAATATTAAAATATTTAACTAAGTATACATACCCGCATTCATGCTAAAATCAGTGTCACTAGGACATAAAAAAAGTATTACGATTTTTGGATATCACAAGTAGACTTAGAGACATATGGTCAAACCTGGGAAGATGTAGCCTGATCAACTACATTATCCAAGGAGTGACTAGCCTATGCCTAAGGATGATTGTGAGGTTGCAACAAGTCTAAAAACTTACCAACACTATCATAATAAGAACAGTAGAACAAAACACTAAACTTAAAATACTATAGGATAATTTGTGATACTATAATTACTTATCAGAGAACTAAAGGTCTTTATTAGTATGTCATTGGTTGTCCAGTGGATACAATAAGGTTATATCTACGTAGGGTGTCATAGATTAAGAATCTGTGAATCTTTGCTTTATTTCCTGTCCTCGTTGGGTGGTGGGCTTAGAGTTAGGATCACTTATTCGAAGGTCTATCATGTTCCGGAATACGTATAACTAGTATTCCCTAAACTAGTATTGGAGTAACTTATAAAGATCACCTTATAATTATCTAGTTAGTTTATCTATTAATTAATTCCTTACCCCTTTTCTCGAATAGATATCATGGTTGGATTCCATCATCATAACGACCCGTACTTTCCACCCAATGGAAATGATGGATGGCTTGAAGCAGTGTCTGATGATGAGAATCAAATCCCTTTGGATGATCATCAAGCAGAAGGCTTCTCGGGGATCTGACTCCGAGCCCGAAGTCAACAACCTACCTTAAGTAGGTCAAGCCCCGAATAACAACCCCTAACCCACATTTCAAGGACCCACACCTCTATGGCCCACAAACTTGAATACATGGAGCTAGGAACAGGGTCAAACCATTCCTACAATGGAGACAAAAGTTTCTACAACCTCACTGAGGGAGGTTCTACTGATAGGATCCTTCTCGTCATGGTTCGTAGGGTTTCTCGGAACACGATATTGGGTCAATCTACTATCAATCGAGTCTTGGAGATTAACGCCAACTCTGGCGTTAACACTGTCCGCATTCACCAACTAGAGTTTGCTCACAAAAGGGCTCTGGTTCACAATGCAGCTCTTCGGAGGGAACTCGCTGAAACCCGATCAGAATTCAGAGAACTTCAAGATCAACAAGCAAGAACTGATAGGCGCATCAGGGACATAGAACGTCTCCTGTCGAGATCAAGAACTCACCCTGGCAGTTATCGTCGCCGATAGATTCTCATCAACTTATCTCTTTTGGATATAACCTAGTTATGTAAAACTTTGGTCTAATTCCCTATCTTTGTAAATCATAGGCCTTTTAGGTCTTGGTTAGGTTGTAATTCTGTCAAAATTTTCCCATTTTTGGTTGATGTAAGGCCTCCTACTGTTGGTCGTTTTTCCTGAACTTGTTACATCTGTAATTCCAGTAATATTGACAGGTACCTAATCTTATGAGAATTATTATCCAAATGTGATAATCTATTGGTTCTAGATCTACATTCAATCGTATTGTTGAGCTATGATGAGTTAGTCCATGAGTCATTCTCTTTAATTCTCCCATTAAATTCTTATCAATGTTTTCATCTTCATAAATTTTTAGATCAAAGATGCTGCCTCGCAAAAATCCAAGGAGAAACCCTAATAACGAAACACCACCTCCTCCACCTCCTGAACCACCTACTCCTCAGTTCGACATGACAACCTTAAATGCTGTGGTAGCTGCGGCTGTGGCTACAACCATGACTCAATATCATTCATCTAGTTCCACTGGAGGAGGAACCCATGTCCTATCAACTCATGGTGAAATCCCGTTGCATTTGAAAGAGTTCTCCTACAAGGACTTCACCAACTTTAAGCCATTTTCCTTCAAGGGGACTGGCGGAGTCGTTTCCCTCTCGCAATGGTTCGAGAAAACCGATTTGGTGTTCGAAATCTGCTCGTGTCCAGAGGAGAGCAAGGTCAAGTTCGTGGCTTGCACCTTTGAAACAAAATACCTAACATGGTGGAATAGCCATGTTAAGTC
This sequence comes from Lactuca saligna, assembly GCF_052625555.1. Lineage (NCBI taxonomy): Eukaryota > Viridiplantae > Streptophyta > Magnoliopsida > Asterales > Asteraceae > Lactuca > Lactuca saligna. Next base: position 83,149,866 of record NC_136425.1, on the reverse strand, counting down.
ACTATATCTCATAGCGGCTAATGCTATGGGTTGGGATACTTTGAAAGACCTCATAATTGAGGAGTATTGCCCGAGGGGCAAGATACAAAAGTCGGAAGAAGAATTGTGGAGCCTAACCATGAAGGGCTCCAACTTAACCGTCTATATCGCCAGATTCTGCGAACTGGTGTCCCTCTGTCCCAATATGGTTCATACAGAGGGAAAGAAGATTGAAAGATACATATGGGGGCTGGTGCCACCATACCAGGGAAATGTCTTGGCATCACACCCAACTACATTTGATAGTGCCAAACGATTGGCACACTGGCTCATAGACCATGGGGTTCGTACCCCGGCCGCAACAACAAAAACCCTAGCCATCTCAGAACCCACAAGAACCACTGATTCCAAGCGGAAGTTTTGGGATGACCAGAAGAAGGCTAAGGCTGCCAAAAAGCAGTAGGTCGTGGCAGTACCTGTTACGATAGCACCTGCTGCTGCTACTCTGGTAAAGCAGTACGCTGGAAGTTTGCCCAAGCGCTACAAATGCAACTTCCATCACGTCGGTGCCTACCGGGAAATGCAGTGTTTGAACTGCAATAGGATGGGGCGCACTGCCCGTTTCTGTAAAGCCCCAGCGAAGCCAATCAACCATGTCCCTGATGCAGGAGTGGGACAAGCTTGCTACGGATGTGGCGAGGTAGGCCACTACAAAAGGAACTGCCCGAAGGCAGGGTTTGCCCGTGGAGTGGCAAGAGTTCTGGAAATAGGCCATGAGGAAGCAGTAGCCGACCCTATAGTGGTCACTTGTATGTTTCTCCTCGATAACGCTTATTCATGCATTCTATTTGATAGTGGAGCGGAGAGAAGTTTCTGTTGGGTTTTGAGCATTCTAAAACTCCTAAGTGTACATGCAACCCTAATTACCTTGGATCTATGTTTTCTCTATTATACATGAAAATATGAACATCCAAGGTATTATCCTAATCTAGCATACAAAAACAATGAATATGACAAGATAGAATACAGACCTCTTTGCTGTAGAATGTCCTCATGAAGCTTGAGTGCCTAGTGCCCCAAGTGTGACACCTCAAATGGTTCACCCAATTTTGTCAAAGAATATGATATTATATAGTTGTTACAATTAGGGTAAACCCTAATTGTCATGGCTTTCCATTTCCTTGGATCCATGGGTTCAAATACACCATGGAGCATCCATGGAGCATCATATAGGTTTTAGCCCAACTTGATAATCAATGGAGCATTAGCCCACTATACAAGTATGGATGATGTATACAATCAAGCCATATATTTAATTAGTCTTCTTTTGATCACTTAATTAATTCTAGATTAATTCTTGATCAATACTAATTAAATAATCTTATTAATATATTATAACTTATAATATATTAACAAACCTTAGGTGTTATTTCTCTCATTATAGTCTATCCAAATGCATGATGCCATTCAACCCAAATAGACCATGCCAAGTTGGGTCAAATCTTAGTAATTATAGTTATGGACTTAGACATTAATCCAAAAGTCTCCCACTTGGATAAGTCTAAAACTATTATTGCGTATGACTTCAAGAACCAACTGGCAATCGTAGCTCTCAAAAGCTTCCGTCAAACTCTAACCTTGCTGATGATCTATGACCTTTGTCAATGATCTGTCCATTACATAAGGGATCATATATTCCTCCATTCTAGATATAATGTGGACTGAGACATGGATTATAAATCATTCTCTCTGTCCATTTGTTGTTTCCTGATTTCCGATATATGACGACTGACTGATTGAACAAATCAAATTAGTCATGGATTGGCCAAGCACTCACATGTGTCATCGTTAAATTATTGTGGGGCCCACAGATATCACTTTTATCCCGAAGGTAAAAGGAATGGATAAACTTCGACTCATATGGCCTGTTCTGCTACTTGTTGAATCACACACAAAGACACATATAATAACATCGAGTTACCAATGCGGTTTCGTGCAATCAATGTATAACCAACTCATAGTAACGACTCATATCTATAGGTTTGAAGAATATAAGATATTATAGTCTCATGATCGCTCGTGATAAAATCGATGAAGTGATTCAAATGACCGCGGGTTGAATCTAATACTCAGAACTTATGAGCACTCATGAGTGTTGTATCACAACTTTTTCCACCAACTTGGACCTCTACAAGCCAACCCATGACAGTCTTGATTCATATCTACTTCCAACATATGACCGACTATGGATGGTTTGAATTACTTAATCAATAAGGAAGAAGACCTAGTTATTCAGGAAGTCAAAACATGCAAAATGAAACAAAAGAATAATTGAATCTAATATGGTATCAAACCTATGCATATAAATAAAACACCTTTTATTTATCACCATATGATTAATCATTATTCATTGTTTTGGTTTTATCAAATTTATACTTGAATTAAATAACACTAGTTGTCCTATGCTCCAAGCATGTACACTATGTTTTTCTAAACAATAGCTTTGCCATACACCAAGTATGCACTCTATGTTTATCTCTGATCCTTAATTTGTGAAATAAACCAATTGACCAAACTTTCAATGATTCTAATTTCACACTCCCTAATAGAAATCTTTGTTAGGCTTTAAACTTAAATGCACTACTCTCTTACAATGAATGTGTACAAAGTCACAAAGACTTGTTAACAACCATTACATGGTATTCCAATGAAGCACTACTCCATGGACACAATGCCTTATGTTCAAAGTATGCATTGCCTTGAACATGCTTCTTGCACTAATATCTTTCTAACCTTACACATATTGCTTCTATCTATGGATACAACAACTCTATATTCCTATTTTGACTACCACTTCTGAACAAGAGTTGCCTCTTTTCAGACTATGTCAATATGGTTCTTCCAATATTAACAGTATACTTCAAACTATCCTTGAGCAAACAATCTTTGATAAACCTTAGATTGTCCTCGACAATTGCTTAATCACTTTAGTCATATCCAATTCTAGACAATTTCCGGCTTAATGCCCCAAGGCATTTGGAAAATTCAGAAAGAATAAATATTATAGCACCCATAATCAATCTTGTACCAAAAGTAAATTGGACACGATTCATGATGTTTCACATAAAGACATGGTTCTAGACCATTCTTTTGCCATAATAATTTTTTTTGTTTGCCATATTCTCAAAATTTTACTATGAAAAGGGATGCCGTAATCATAATCTAATTTTGAGAACACGATATATAGAATTTCCTTAAGTTGAACCAATCCAACATGAAATTCATATATATATATATATATATATATATATATATATATATATATATATATATATATATATATATATATATATATATATATATATATATATATATATATATATATATATATATATATATATTCTTGACTAAAGGTGATTAAAATCTTAATATAAGCTCTTTAGAATGATTATAAACTCAATTTAAGCTTTTCACAATTGAAATGAAGTATAATTTCCTCTCCCTTAATTATTGTAAAACGACTTTGTCAACCCTTGCAACCTCACGAATTGAAACTTTTGTTTTATATAATTAACATCGCTAACTTGCAATACTTATCATAATTATCACGCTCCCACTAACATGATGATTATTAGCATAACACTTATGCTCCCACTAGCTTTGACATGTACTCAGAAATCAGCTATTGACTTTTTTTTTTGTTTTTTTTTTGTTTTTTTTGTTTTTTTTTTTTTACCAATGTTCAGATTTCTGATACTAAATTGCTTTGATAAGACTTTATCAAAATCATACACTTTATCTTAGATAGCTCACAGGTATGTCTAAACAATTTCAAAACCACGAAAAGGGATTCTGTAATCATAGTCTTAATTGTTTAGACCTTTTCTATTTCTCATAAGTCCATGTTAGTGTGCCTACTAACAACTTTGAGAATGCAAAGATTACTATCTACTTACATATCTACTTAGTGGAAGTGTTTCCTCACAATCATTTTCATGAATCGGAGATAAACCTTATGAAACTTAGATTTTTATGGTGTATGAGTTCCTACCCATATGAATTTGTCAAATCCTTAGTCACAAGACACGGATAATGACAAATCCAAACACATATGGACTGAACTTATGCAATTTTAAGTTCTTGCCACCTGGCAGTACAGGGCCTGCCATTGCTTCCAAGTTGTTATGCAACCAACTGAGAACTCTAAGAACTCATATGCAGAGCCAACTTTAACTGGAATGGTCACAGAATATGTCAACACGATAGGTTATAAACCTCAAGTCGTGTGTTAGTGAAGAACCTCAGGTTTTATTATTGATTAGTTCTTGAGAATTTCAAGACCTTTAAGACTCCCACTATCGTCTTGACATATAAGACTCTCTTGTCTCATATTCAAGGGGAAGTGCATATTCTTTATCAAGACAAACACTTCACACAATAGGTCTAAGTTGGTCTCTGTTTTATCCAAAACATCACAACTTACCAATTACAAATGTACACGAGTAGATAACGTTTTACTCTTATATTTGACTAGTGTTAATAAACCTTCTTTAAGATATGTCACTCACATTACAATTTTGTAGTATGACTCTAAGAATTCTTTTGGAACGCAGTATGACTCATCTTCTTGATTTGACCACTTCAACAATTCCTACCTCCTCTTCTTAGCTATCAGAATGCACTTAGAGGATGAATTGTGATAAGATCTCTTAATCATTAAGATGATCATATAACATGATACTAAAGTACTCTCCCATCTTTTCAGATTTGAGAAAATTTTATCCTTCTACCTAATTTGATTTTTCTTATTCGTTCTGCCATACATCAAAAATTTTCCAATGTATCAGAATTACACTTAAGCCTGTAATTATAACCATATTTACTAAACCTTAGTAAATCATGACGAATAGTCTTATCCATCTTTTGTGGTGGACTTTGACAAGTGCACATGAATGTGTACTTGATCACGTAGTTCTTTACTTGACTCACAGATCCAAGTGAACAAGTAATTAGTCTTAATTTTCCAATGCTTGAAAGTTCTCATTCATCATACTATACAACTTGCATGATTCCAAGCTTCGGTCCAATTGAAACTTGGGTGATGAGAAACATTATTTATTTGGTAAATTTAGACACTACCAAAAATGAAAGAGTAAAAACCATTTTCCATTATTTCCATCAATGGAATCATATATGTAACAACCCGAAATTTTCCATCGCCGAAAAACCCGTTCTACCCGTAAAAATTCGCCGTATATCTATTCATTCCGATTTTGTTTTGGGTTAAATTAATTAAACTTATATGTTTATTTGATACTAATGAGTGTCAAACCCCTTAGGAACTCATGAAATTAGCCCAAAATATTTATTTCAGAAATTTTAGAAACGTCCACGCCGAGTTACGGAAACTTAATCGGGTTCGACCAAAAACCTCGTTTAATGCCGGTATCGGGTAAAAATTCCACCGTGTCCAAGTTTTGGGAACTATTTAAACGTTTTCAAGCTATCATTTGAATATTTTCCCTATCTCTCTACTCTCTCTCTAACCTCTCTCCTAAATTCAAGTTTAAGGGTCCAAATCTCAAATTTAAGGCTTCTAATCACCAAGGTACCTTCCCTAACTTGTTATGCAACCTCATTAGCCTTCAAATCCGAACTTAAACTTTGATTTTGCACTTCAAACATGATTTTATGGCCAAGGAGCATGCTTGGGCCGTAAACTCATGATAAGAGGGTTTTTATGCCTTTAAACCCCTCCCAAACAATTTTGGGACTTAGATTCGACTATATGGCTTACCAATTCGGACTTAGAACACCCTAATCATAATTTTTGAAGAGTAAACAAGATTTTACTACCCAAGAACAAGCTTGGGCTGTAAAATCCTCATTCATGGGGAGTAAACTCATTTTCTAGTGTTAAAAAGCCATATAACTTCACCAATAGCCTTGAAATAAATCCTAGAATCATCTAAAAATAGTATGGGGACCTTAAACATGTCAAACACCCTCCAATTAGGTGTTTACGGCCATGACACCCTAAGAATATGTTCCAGGGCCGTAAACTCCTAAAGATGAGTCATTTGGTGCCCTAAATTCATGCCAAGGCTTAGAAAAATCATTGGAATCACATGTGATTGTTTAAAGACCAAAACTTAAAGGAATTGAAGTGAGGGGGGAGTTTACGGCTGTAAACTCCATGTTTACAACCGTAAACTCCAATAAATGGTCTTTAAGTGAGCCTAAAATCATCCTGATGCCCTAGATAAAATCCTAGCTAAATTATCCTTGTGTTTTGAAGCCATTTTGCACCCAAAAGCACCCTCCATGAGTTCACGGCCGTGAAGTCATGTGGATGAAACGTTTAGCACAATAAACTCTTTCAGGAGTTTAGTCTTGAAGAGTACACTCCTTTCCCTAGTCATACAAGTCCTTAAATGCCACCCAGGTCCCTCCAAACGCTTGTAATTAAGTCTTTTTGCGATTAGAAGCATATGTACGTAACAAATAAATAATTTAAGTCCTAATTAGATACAAATGTGTATCATTTGATAATCCATAGGAATCTTGTGCGTTTGCAAACCCAGAACTGAAGTTTAGGATCCAAACCGATGCGTTCCTCAACCGGTGAGTTATTACCCCTACCCATTTTTCAAATGTTTTCACTGTTTTCAAGGGGGGAATACAAGCAAAAGTACAAGGAAATCTTGTACTCAAACTTATTGTTTTCAGCTTAAATGTTTATATTCTGTATGTTTTAAATATCGAAAACTGTGTTTATCAAATAGTTCGAATTACGAAGTCATTTTTCAGATTAATCATAGATTTCTTGATAAAATGCTACAATCTAAATTATGTTTTATAATCTACGAATAATTCATACAAAGTATCAATTAGAACTAATTCGAATACGAATACGAACACGAAAATACAACTAGGAACAAAACAAATACGGAACTATAACTAGGAATTGAATGAATACGCAAGTACAACTAGGAACAGACCGAATACAAAAGTATAACTAGGAATAGAACGAATAGGAATACTAAAATAATAATGCGAACACGAATGCGAATATGAATACGAATACAAATACGAATACTAATAGTAATAGGAGTAGGCATAGGGATAGGAATACGACTGCGAATACAAATGCGTATACGAATACAAATACGAATAGTATTAGGAGTAGGATTAGGGATAGGAATACGACTGCAAATATGAATGCGAATACGAATACGAATATGAATGGGATAGGAATACGACTGCAAATACGAATGCGAATACGAATACGAATACGAATACGAATATGATTAGGATTAGGGATAGTAATACGAATACGAATGCGAATAGAACTAAAATATAAATATGAATACAAAGATAAAATATAAATATGAATATGATCATGAATAGGAATACGAATACGAAGGCATGCATCTAGGTACATTCAACTGTAGCACCATTAGGATATCAGAAAACATATTTAATATAACAAGTATGAAAGGTAATCAAACATTACATCGAAATTCAATAACTAAACTTACTATTAGGAAAATATAGGATTTTCCTGGGATCATAGTTAAACATATCTAGAACCGTGTAACCTAACAATTAATCAAACATTGCTTTTAAGAAAATATGGGAATTTCTTGGATAACAAACTTTTCGAAAACTAAAGGGAACTCGTACATTTTCAGAAAACAAACATCTTATGAACTCACTAGCTTTATGCTGATTTTCAAACTGCTTGTATTCTCAGGTCAACATTAGACAGGTACCTAGCGATCTTTTTGGAGAGGACGGAGCGTACAGAAGACTTGTCTCTACTTTTGTTCATATGTACTATGTATCACAAATGTACAACTTTACTTTTGAACAAATGTAAACTTTGATATGTAATGTAATGATTGTTTACTTTGCTTACTATGTACATTGGATTTGATACTCAACGTGGTGTCCGCCCCGGAACGTTTCCGCCTTAGGTTTCGGGGTGTGACAGATTGATATCAGAGCCCTTGTTTATAGTGAGTGGAGTATACCAAACCTTACATGGTATAAAATTATAAACACTAAAGGGCCTAAGTGCTCTGAACTAAAAGCATCCTTCAAAGTATAAGTATTTTCAAAAAGTATACAAGTATACCTATTCATCAAAATCTGTAACTACTAGTAGAACAAAACATAAGTAAATGGGTGTTGTGCGCTGCGGTTAAACCTAGGCAGTTATGTAGTCGTGTCTAGGATCAATATAGCCTGGCCAACTATATTCATTCGAGACACGACCAACATGTGCTTGGGAGTGACTGTGGTGTGCGGCATGCCTAAAACTTACCCAATACCCAAACAATGAGCCGTCGTTGCAGCGAGACAAGAAATACTACGGTAGTATTTCTCGAGCCATATCCGTTATATAATTCCTCATCCCAGCATTGCTCCTTAAACATTCCTTTAGCGATAAATTATCTGTTTTGATAAATCCTTCCTGCTTTATCGCTTAATAGAATTCTATTTCTGTCATAAAGAGATATCCCTTCTATCATATCTCTTGATTCAATTCGGAGGACTTACCATCCTCTTTTTCCTGATCTTATGAGATCAAGATGCCTCCAAGAAAGAGATCCATCTCAAAGACCAACCACAATCCTCCTCCACCACCACCTTCTCTTCAAATCGATCTGGAAACTCTTAAGTTAATTTTAACTGCAGCATTTTCAGCAGCAATGTCGCAAATGAACCCCGATAGTTCAGGAGGTGGTCGCCAGCCTCAAAACCAAGAAGGTAGCCAGGGACACCGAAAGGAGTGTTCCTATAAAGAATTTATGAACGCAAAACCCACATTCTTCGATGGCACAGGAGGTATCATTGCTCTAAATCGGTGGCTAGAGAAGATCGAATCTATCTTCGAGATCTGTGCTTGTTCAGAATCCGACAAGGTGAAGTTTGCCGCCTGCACTCTCACCAATAAAGCTCTGACTTGGTGGAACGGCCGAGTCAAATCCCTAACTCTATCGGTAGCCAATGCTATGGGTTGGGAAGTTATGAAGGAACTTCTGCACGCAGAGTATTGCCCTCGGGGTGAAATTCAGAAGTTGGAGCATGAACTCTAGAACCTGAAGATGAAAGGTTCCGATATCGCCGCCTACACATCCAGATTTGATGACTTGGTGCTTCTTTGTCCGGGAATGGTTACCCCGGAAAGCATAAAGGTAGAGAGGTTCATCTGGGGGTTGACCCAGCCAACTAAAGGGAACGTTTTAGCTGCGAAGCCGGATACATACGATAGCGCCAAATGCCTAGCGCAAATCTTGATCGATCATAGTGAGGATGTAGAGGAAACAACCATCACTCCTGAACCGACAGAAAGAAGTGGTGAGAATAGAAAGTATTGGGAGGAGGGGAAGAAATGTCAGCCTTCACAAGAGTTCTCGAAGAAACAACAGATGGTGGCGGTCCACATTGCCACTACCCCTGCTACTGTTTCTGTTGTAGGTTTCCCAGCCCAAGCACGTATCACTGGATATGCCGGTGTTCTCCCGTGGTGTAACCAGTGCAGTTACCACGAGTACATCCCCGGTCCTTGTCGTGTGAAACATTGCAAAAATTATGGCGAAGAGGGTCACCTTGCGCGGAGTTGCAGAACACCAACAAATCAAGCTCCCGGAGCGGGCACCAATCAGGCTAGTTATGGTTGCAGTAAAGTTGGGCATTATAAGAGAAACTGCCCCAATGCAGCAACAACTGGCAACACTGGAAGAGTCCTAGCTATAGGACAAGGCGAGGCAGCCGCCGATCCCACTGTTGCTTTAGGTATACTCCTTTTCGATAAACCCTTCTGCTTGCAGTCCTTTTTCAATTCTAATCGTGAAAGATAAACTGTAATTCATTCGAATCTCTTGATGAAAATAGCCCTCAATTAGTAATCGAAACGTCCACCATCAAGGTAGCCAACAATGAGGAAAATGGCGTGTTACATTCTGGAACATGTATCCCAAGGAACATAGAACTTTTCGAAATCCTTATTAGGATTGATTCCGTAGCCTACAAACTTCAATTTCCCTCAGAACTTAGTAACATTCCTCTGGTACTTCACGTCTCGTTCTTTAAGAAGTATCTACCCAACAAAACCAAGGTGCGTCCCGATAGTGAGGGTTCGCTGGAACGTCAAGCGGAGACCCGATGCCACTTTGGAGCGTGAAAACCCAAAGCAGCTGATCCATCCACATCTCTTTTCTCTTCATGATCTGTATCTTAATCGTTGAATTTCGGGACAAAATTCCCTCTAACGGGGGGAATTTGTAACAACCCAAAATTTTCCATCGCCGAAAAACCCGTTCTACCCGTAAAAATTCGCTGTATATCTATTCATTCCGATTTTGTTTTGGGTTAAATTATTTAAACTTATATGTTGATTTGATACTAATGAGTGTCAAACCCCTTAGGAACTCATGAAATTAGCCCAAAATATTTATTTCAGAAATTTTAGAAACGTCCACGCCGAGTTACGGAAACTTAATCGGGTTCGACCAAAAACCTCGTTTAATGCCGGTATCGGGTAAAAATTCCACCGTGTCCAAGTTTTGGGAACTATTTAAACGTTTTCAAGCTATCATTTGAATATTTTCCCTATCTCTCTACTCTCTCTCTAACCTCTCTCCTAAATTCAAGTTTAAGGGTCCAAATCTCAAATTTAAGGCTTCTAATCACCAAGGTACCTTCCCTAACTTGTTATGCAACCTCATTAGCCTTCAAATCCGAACTTAAACTTTGATTTTGCACTTCAAACATGATTTTATGTCCAAGGAGCATGCTTGGGCCGTAAACTCATGATAAGAGGGTTTTTATGCCTTTAAACCCCTCCCAAACAATTTTGGGACTTAGATTCGACTATATGGCTTACCAATTCGGACTTAGAACACCCTAATCATAATTTTTGAAGAGTAAACAAGATTTTACTACCCAAGAACAAGCTTGGGCTGTAAAATCCTCATTCATGGGGAGTAAACTCATTTTCTAGTGTTAAAAAGCCATATAACTTCACCAATAGCCTTGAAATAAATCCTAGAATCATCTAAAAATAGTATGGGGACCTTAAACATGTCAAACACCCTCCAATTAGGTGTTTACGGCCATGACACCCTAAGAATATGTTCCAGGGCCGTAAACTCCTAAAGATGAGTCATTTGGTGCCCTAAATTCATGCCAAGGCTTAGAAAAATCATTGGAATCACATGTGATTGTTTAAAGACCAAAACTTAAAGGAATTGAAGTGAGGGGGAAGTTTACAGCCATAAAATCCAAGTTTACAACCGTAAACTCCAATAAATGGTCTTTAAGTGAGCCTAAAATCATCGTAATGCCCTAGATAAAATCCTAGGTAAATTATCCTTGTGTTTCAAAGCCATTTTGCACCCAAAAGCACCCTTCATGAGTTCACGGCCGTGAACTCATGAGGATGAAATGTTTAGGGCAGTAAACTGCTTGAGGAGTTTACTCTTGAAGGGTAAACTCCATTCCCTAGTCATACACGTCCTTAAATGCCACCCGGGTCCCTCCAAACGCTTGTAATGAAGTGTTTTTCGCGATTAGAAGCATATGTCCCTAACAAATAAATAATTTAAGTTCTAATTATATACAAATGTGTATCATTTGATAATCCATAGGAAGTTTGCAAACCCAGAACTAACGTTTAGGATCCAAACCGATGCGTTCCTCAACCGGTGAGTTCATACCCCTACCCATTTTTCAAATGTGTTCACTGTTTTCAAGGGGGAAAGACAAGCAAAAGTACAATGAAATCTTGTACTCAAACTTATTGTTTTCAGTTTAAATGTTTATATTCTGTATGTTTTAAATATCGAAAACTATGTTTATCAAATAGTTCGAATACGAAGTCAACTTTCAAACTAATCATAGATTTCTTGATAAAATGCTACAATCTAAATTATATTTTATAATCTACGAATAATTCATAAAAATTATCAATTAGAACTAATTCGAATACGAATATGAACACGAAAGTACAACTATGAATAGAACGAATATGAAACTATAACTAGGAATAGAATGAATACGAAAGTACAACTAGGAACAGAACGAATACGAAAGTATAAGTAGGAATAGAATGAATAGGAATACTAAAATAATAATGCGAATACGAATACAAATACGAATACGAATACTAATAGTAATAGGAGTAGGAATAGGGATAGGAATACGACTGCGAATACGAATACGAATACGAATACGAATACAAATACGAATAGTATTAGGAGTAGGATTAGGGATAGGAATACGACTGCGAATACGAATGCGAATACGAATACAAATACGAATACGAATATGATTAGGATTAGGAATAGGAATACGAATACGAATCCGAGTAGGACTAAAATATAAATACAAATACAAATACAAAATATAAATATGAATATGATCAAGAATAGGAATACGAATACGAAGGCACGCATATTGGTACATTCAAATGTAGCACCATTAGGATATCAGAAAACCTAGTTAATATAACAACTACGAAACGTAATCAAACATTACATCGGAATTCAATAACTAAACTTACTATTAGGAAAATATAGGATTTTCCTGGGATCATAGTTAAACATAACTAAAACCGTGTAACCTAACAATTAATCAAACATTGCTTTTAAGAAAATATGGGAATTTCTTGGATAACAAACTTGTCGAAAACTAAAGGGAACTCGTACATTTTCAGAAAACAAACATCTTATGAACTCACCATCTTTATGCTGATTTTCAAACTGCTTGTATTCTCAGGTCAACATTAGACATGTACCTAGCGATCTTTCTAGAGAGGACGGAGCGTATAGAAGACTCGTCTCTACTTTTGTTCATATATAATATGTATAAAAAATGTACAACTTTACTTTTGAACAAATGTAAACTTTGATATGTAATCTAATGGATGTTTAGTTTGCTTACTATGTACATTGGATTCGATACTCAACGTGGTGTCCGCCCCGGAACGTTTCCGCCTTAGGTTTCGGGGTGTGACAATATAAACAACAATTTCTTTCACAAATGCCATTGTAAGGATTCTTAAATAAAATTAAAAAGTTTTTCTTTTATTTGAAAACTTTGCGGAAGAACTTATCCTTACAATCCATATGAAAACTTGTTGTTATCTATTCCTAAGCAATATCTCATAACTCCTAAGAAGTAGCTCAAGAATCCGATCTTCAAACTATGCGATAGAAATCCATCTATGCGATCAGATTCAACATATTCTTTCTTTAAGTTTCTTTAGTTCTCTTTTATTCTTAAAACATCAACATGTGACCCAGTCACATCATGTATCAAGAATCTCAGAATAGAAATTTAATAGAGTTAGACAATGGACTTTACCTGAAATAAAGTCAAACTCATTGACTTTACCATCCTTAGGTAAGTTTGGTAGTTTCGTAACTAAAGCCCCTTCCTTTAGCAATAGAAACATATGGACCCTTAGGTAATATTACATGGGACTATCTCAGACTTAGTCTTACTCTTTACCATTTTTTCAACCAAGTTGACTATGGCCAATCCCTTTCCATTAGGAAGAGAATGCTTTTTTAGATTTCCTGTGTCACTATTGTCCCTTTCCATTAAGTTTTGGGAAGTTGATCTTCTAATCAAATTTGCTTTACTAGCCTACCAAATCATTGCTGATTCAGCAGTACCAAGCAAATAGATAAGATTATTAAGGGTCATGTCATAGTCTGTTTTATAGGAGTCCTAAAGGAACTCACTATGTGACTTAGATAGTGATTGAACCACCAACTTTCTCAAGACTTTGAAACCCAACTCTCCCGACTTGTCAATATGTGAGTTCATCTCCAAGATGTGATCACACCTAGACCTTGCTTTGCCAATAGGGCTTGAGTGACCTTGAACTTGTGGGTTAGGGAGACTAATTGGAGGAGGTGGAGGAAGTGAAGTTCCAAGAGATTTGGGAAAATCATAGATGTCTGAACTAGACATCTTTTGGGAGATATTCAAGTTTAGTTGATTTAAGTCCTTAATATAACATCCAATATGAAAATGTTAAGGCTAGGACCCTACAAACTATTTATAACTCGGAAGAGGGATGACGTAATCCAAGCTATAAAATATTTGAAGGTAGGTGAATGACGATTCACCAATTTCCACCATGGAAAAACAAAATAATTTATTAAGTTTTAATTGGATTTGAAACTCCTAGATCTTTTGAGATTCATTGAACTTTTCAATGGCATGTTTCAATCTCAAGTGTGCCCTTCAGGTTTTGTGACTGGGATGCCGAGGATCAAAAAACAAGGTGTAAAGTAACCATCCAAATTACTTGGTACTCTTAAATGTTTATCAACCAACCGATGTGCCGGTAAACGACACACACTCCACCGGCCTATGATTAAACTTTAAGAAACCCTTCACCTACCCTGTTAAATCAAGTTAGTGTTCCGGTAAACAACACACGCTCCACTAACCGACTTAAGCAAAGTGCCAAGTGTAATTTCATGGGTTAGCACCTTATTCACATTTTCCTAAGTAACTAAGATTGGGAATTATAAGTGTTTAGTTACTTAGTATTTATCGTTAATACTTTTAATGAAGGTAGAACTTATAGTCTTTGTTGTACCCGTTTGGCTAACGACCCTCCACCAGTCAAGGAAGCTGTGGGTGAGATTGGACACCCATTAAATTTTCATTTTATAGGCAGTAACCTTATACCCCCTTATAGACCAGCTTCGTGAATGAGGCCTAGTAACGGTAAGACTGACTTTATTCTTATACGTATATATAAATATTATTAACTTATAATATTATAAAGTATAAGGGTTGAATTTTAACTCTTTAAAATTCTAAGGGCTTTACTTGGAATTAAAGTATTCATAAGAGAAAACTTTTTCAAATTCCAAAAGTTGATGGAAAGTTTTGAAACTATTCAAAACTAATTAATTCTATAACTTATGAGTTTAAAGTAGTTTTAATTAAAAACTCTTCAAATTCCATAACTTCAGGACAAGTTATGCAAGACTTTAAACTAATTAATAAAAAAATAACTTTTTATTGTAACTTATGGAACTAATTAAGGTTACATTTTTTTTTTTATTTAATGAAGAGACTTTTGAATCTCCATAACTTGAGGACAAATTATGGAGTCATAAAACCATTTAATTAGAACTAGACTAATCATTATGTAACCTTTTCCAACTATTATGAGTTTTATCATTCTTAAATGTGACTTTTCATATAACTTGAGGACAGGTTACAAAAACACACTTTGGAATCATCTGTTAGATTAAAATAGATTGAAATCAACTATTTCACACAACTTTGCTATTAATCTAAGAACAAGATAATTTAAATCATCAATCTTCAAGAAATTAGCATGAACATAAAAACTAATACAAATCTTGAAATTATGACAATTATCTTAGAAATTGGATTAGCATGAACATTACCACATCAAAAACAAGTTTATATGTCCAAAAACATCTTAGGGTAATGTTCCTAGTCCAATTCCAGGCAAAACAATCGAATATATGCTATCAGGGGGTCCAACTCGTCGAGTGCATGAACCAACTCGGCGTGTTGGATGCATTTTGACTTGGACTTGGCGAGTCTATTCATGGACTCGCCGAGTCTGCTGTGCAGACAGCGTCAAAACTCGATTTTTTCAGCTACTTTTACAAGTATAACAAGTAAAAAAGCCTAGGCTCTGATACCACTGTTAGGTTTTGAGAATTCTGACACTCCTAAGTGTACATGCAACCCTAATTACCTTGGATCTATGTTTTCTCTATTATACATGCAAATATGAACATCCAACGTATTTTCCTAATCTAGCATACAAAAACAATGAATATAACCAGATAGAGTACATACCTCTTTGGTGTAGAATGTCCTCATGAAGCTTGAGTGCCTAGTGCCCCAAGTGTGACACCTCAAATGGTTCACATAACACAAAATACACTTGGAATAACTTGAGAGAAACTTGAACACTTGTAAAATCGGCTAGCCCTTCTCTTTCTTACTTAGTGGCTGATTTTGTCAAAGAATATGATCTTATATAGTTGTTACAATTAGGGTAAACCCTAATTGTCATGGCTTTCCATTTCCTTGGATCCATAGGTTCAAATACACCATGGAGCATCCATGGAGCATCATATGGGTTTTAGCCCAACTTGATAATCCATGGAGCATTAGCCCACTATTCAAGTATGGATGATTTACACAATCAACCCATATATTTAATTAGTCTTCTTTTGATCAGTTAATTAACTCTAGATTAATTCTTGATCAATACTAATTAAATAATCTTATTAATATATTATAATTTATAATATATTACCAAACTTAATTGTTATTTCTCTCATTATAGTCTATCCAAATGCGTGATGCCATGCGACCCAAATGGACTATGCCGGGTCAGGTTAAGTCTTACCAAGTAAAGTTATGGACTTACACATTAATCCAACAATTTTGTGAACCAAAATTTTGCTCATTTACTTAAGCAAAAATGTCAAGCACTTAAAGGACCGTTCACTATAGAAATGACTAATGGCAAGACAGAGATCACTAGCAGTATATTCGTAGGGTGTACCCTAACTTTAGACAGCCATTCATTTTCGATCGATCTCATGCCGGTCTCAATTAAAAGTTTCGACGTCATTATCGGCATGGATTGGTTGACTTCTCACCGCGCCGAAATCATGTGTTACAAAAAGGCTGTTCGCCTAAATCTACCGTCTGGCGAAACCCTAATAGTTTATGGTGACAAACCTGGCACGAACCTTCGTATCATCTCGAGCATTCAATCTCTGAAATTCTTACAAAAGGAATGTTGACCATTCCTTGCACATGTGGTCGATGTGAGCCATGAAACGAAAGATATTAAGCACATTCCAGTAGTACACGACATTCCCGACATCTTTCCAGAAGAACTCCCAGGATTACCACCTCAACATCAAGTCGAGTTCCGAATCGACTTAGTTCCAAGGGCTACCGCAGTAGCCAAATCGCCCTATCGTCTAGCACCTGCAGAGATGCATGAATTGTCCTAACAACTTAGCGAACTGCTCAGCAAGGGCTTTATAAGACCAAGCTTCTTACCATGGGGAGCTCCAGTCTTGTTCGTCAAAAAGAAAGACGGATCGTTTCGTATGTGCATCGACTACACGGAGCTCAACAAACATACCGTCAAAAATTGTTATTCGGTGCCTCAAATCGACGACTTATTTGATCAACTTCAAGGGGTGAACTTCTTTTCAAAAATAGAATTAAGATCCGGATATCACCAACTACGAGTACTAGGGGAGGATGTTCTGAAGATAGCCTTCCGAACTCGTTATGGGCACTAGGAATTCGTAGTGATGCCGTTCGTATTAACAAACATGCCCGCAGTATTCATGGACTTTATGAATCGGGTGTGTCATCCTTACTTGGATCAGTTTGTCATCGTTTTCATTGGTGACATATTGATCTAAAATTGTAGTAAGGAGGAGCATAGTCAACATCTACAGCAAGTTCTTGAAACATTACGTTCAGAGAAACTCTACGCGAAGTTCTTGAAATGCGAATTTTGGATTCGACGAGTCGAATTCTTAGCGAACGTGGTTAGCGAAGAAGGAATACACGTGGAACCTTCTAAAATCAAAGCCATTGAGAACTGGTCAGCTCCGAAGATGCCTACAGAAATTCATCAATTTCTAGGCCTCGCTGGCTACTATCGCAGGTTCATTCAGAACTTCTCCCGCATAGTGAAACCTCTTACAACACAGACCCATAAGGGCGTGGCCTTTGACTGGGAAGAGAAGCAGGAGAGAGCATTCCAAACGCTCAAATGAGCCTTGTGCACTGCACCAATACTATCCCTCCCTGAAGGGATAGAAGACTTCGTAGTCTATTGCGATGCATCGAATCATGGGCTCGGATGTGTTCTGATGCAGCGAGGTAAGGTCATCGCCTATGCCTCGAGACAGCTGAAGATACATGAGGTCAACTACACGACCCACGATCTTGAACTAGGAGCAGTGGTGTTTGCTCTGAAGATCTGGAGACACTACCTATACGGTACGAAGAGCACTAACTTTACAGACCACAAAAGCCTGCAACACATATTCGATCAGAAGGAGCTCAACATGAGATAACGACGGTGGGTCGGAGCTACTCAGTGATTACGAATGCTAAATTCGTTATCATCCGGGTAAAGCCAACGTAGTAGCTGACGCCCTAAGTTAGAAGGAATATTCTGGTCGTAGAGTCAAATCATTGACTATGACTATCCATTCACACTTGTCCACACAAATTAACGCGGCTCAGCTCGACGCTTTGAAGCCTGAAAATGTGGCGGGTGAATCCCTGATAGGAATTGATAAGAACTTGGAGGTTAAGGGTGGCGTAGCTTATTATTTCGTGGATCGGATCTGGACCCCGAACTCGGTGGTTTCAGAGACTTGGTCAGGAACGAGGCACACAACACTCGTTATTCCGTGCACCCAGGTTCAGATAAGATATATCTGGATCTTAAAAAGTTATATTGGTGGCCTAACATGAAAGCAGAGATTGCTACCTTCGTGAGTGAATGCCTTACTTCCGCAAAGCTCAAGGTCGAGTACCAGAAACCCTCCAGTCTACCGCAACAACCTGAGATTCCGGAATGGAAGTGGGAGTGGATCACTATGGACTTCATAACCAAGTTGCCGAGGACAACGGGTGGACTTGATACCATATGGGTCATTGTCAACAGATTGACCAAGTCCGCACACTTCCTTCCGATCAAGGAAATAGACAAGATGGAGAAACTTACAAGAACTTACATTAGGGAGATTGTACGACTGCATGGTTCCTTAGGTTCTGGCAGTCGCTACAAATTCGTTAGGAACTTGGCTAGACATGAGTACACCCTACCATCCACAGATCGACGGACAAAGTGAGAAGACTATCCAAACCTTAGAGGATATGTTGCGAGCCTGCGTGATAGACTTTAGGAAAGCATGGGATGCTCATTTACCCCTTGTCTAATTTTCCTACAACAATAGCTATCACACAGGCATAAAGGCTGCTTCATTTGGAGCCCTCTATGGCCAAAAGTGCAGATCCCCTATGTGTTGGGTTGAGGTGGGTGATACCGAGTTGGCTAAAGGCCGAGTCCCCGACAGTACTCTCACAGGTCCGTAGATCATACGGGAAATGATGGAGAAGATCGTTCAGATCTGTGAACGATTGAAAGCCTCCAGAGACCGACAGAAAAGCTACGCTGATAAACGACGGAAACCGTTGGAATTCCAAGTCGGCGACCGTGTTCTATTGAAAGTCTCACCCTGGAAGGGCTTGATACACTTTGGATAGCTTGGAAAGCTAAATCCAAGGTACATAGGACCTTTTGAAATTTTATCAAGAATTGGTCCTGTAGCTTACAAACTTAACTTACCGCGTGAACTTAGTAACGTACATTCTACTTTCCACGTCTCGAACTTGAAAAAGTGTCTGTCCGACGAGACTCTTGTAATCCCACTCGATGAGATCGAGATCAGCGAGAGCCTCAACTTGTGGAAGAACTAGTAGAGATCATGGACGGAGAGGTCAAGCAAACGAATCAAAGTAGTATCCCGATAGTGAAGGTTCGCTGGAACGCCAAGCGAGGACGTGAATTCACTTAAGAGCGAGAGGATCAGATGAAACTGAAATATGCTCATCTTTTTACTTAGTTATTTGTAATAACATAGTTGCTTAAACTCTAGTTTCGGAACGAAATTCCCTCTAACTAGGTGATGATGTGACAACCCGAAAATTTCTAGCTTACATTCTTCATTTCTTATCAAAGTTAAACTCATTTTTTGCTCTTTTGTAGCACTGTTCGGAGTCAAATAGAGTGTTTAAAGCCTAGTATAAGAAGGGTAGGAGTCATGGGATAAGTATTGTGGATGTATCACCTTGCATTTGAGCCAATCACACCAATACAAGGTGTGTGCGGCCACACACCCATCCCAACAACATACTCGCCCTATATATAGAACACTTAGCCATTTGGAACATTTTCTACACTTCCACAAAGCTAGGACCCGAAAATCCTCTCAAGTATCATCCAAATCTCCTAGAGGATCTTCATAAAAGGTAACATCTTACACCAAGAACACCAAGAACACTAGGTTTACGGCTGCACACACTAGGTATGGCCGCACACCTGGCTTCACACACACATATAGTGTGTATTTTGACCATACACTCCTCTATAAAGCCATATACCCCCTCCATACAATCATATATGGTTGTAACACTTCAATATAAGTGTTTACTAGTCCCTACGATGGTCCCAATTCGATAATTAGTTGCTTAAAACACTAATTTTATTCATATATGTGTTATTATATGTTAAATAGGATCCACGTGTGTGTTCAAGCCTTCACTTGACACCTATCATCCTATACAATCTCTTCATCCAAACCACTCACTACAGGTGAGTTCATGCCCCTTAACTAACCTTTTAAATGTTTTTAAATGCTTTATGGGGGGGGGGGGATACAAGTTGAATACGTATAGTTATTATATCAATCATATGTGATTAACAACTACCAAAAAAGTAGATTCTTACTATTCAAACTATTTACCAAATTGCTTTACTTCAAAACTGTTTTACAAACTGTTTTACTAGTCAAATACTTTACTTAAACTCTTTTACACTTATATTCGGTGTATCTATATAGATATACTTATATAAGTAGGACTGAAAGGACTTAGGACTGCTAGCCTACCTTGCTTCCTGTTCCTTGTTTGGTTGTGGACTTAGGGTATCAAGGTTAGTTGTCTGATGGTCATTTGAATCCTACTTATATATTATGTATATGTATATAGATATAAAAGGTTATTTCCTTCATAACCATTCCATGCCCTTGGGTAGCAAGGGTATTTAAACATGATCATACATTGCTAGTAAACTACTATAGGAGTAGTTTAGGATGATACTATTACTAGTACTAGAACAATGAAACCTACAACGAGTAAATTCATACATGAGTCAAACGATACAATGCCCTTGGGTAACAAGGGTATACAAACATGTTAACAATATGATGAGAAACAAACAAAAGGCACTATGATGAGAAAGAAACATGCAGACTAGATAGAGAAAGAACACACAATACAGCTAGCACACATACACATTAACACAGTTATGTGAGCCATTAAATAGGGCATTGCACACCCTTCCATGACTGTTTTTGTATCAGAATATCCTTAATTGGGGAGCGTATAAGTTTGAGTATAGATCTATGCTGGATTGACTATCCTACACCTTACTGGTCGCTACAGTGGGACTTGCAAGTCTACGGGTGCCAAACACCATTTTTACGGCATCTTATATTGTCGTTTTACTATTGAGTCGGTAGCAAGATCACATGTTACCTTAAAATTTAAAATTGCTTAATGTAGTTAGTATAACAGTAGTTACTTAATACAACACTACAACACTATAATATTTTTCCCATTACATTCACTTCGTGAACATGCACACGATGACGGTAATGTAAAAACTATATTTTTTGTTAATGATAATCGGATTTGGGAAAATACACATTCTTTCAAGAGACACATACACAATCACTAGATGCTTTGGTAGAAGGCTACTGTTAGTAGGAAACATAGGGTTTTCTAGGATAGTTCAAACAAATACGAAGTTTACAAAACTTATACATTACAAACATCTTACAAATGCTTTCATACAAACTCAGACACTAATATACTTATGATCTCACCAGCTTTAAAGCTGATACTCACTTTCAAAATACCTTGTATTCTCAGGTCACCAGTAGACAGGTATCGGTGCCAGGTTTTTGAGAAGATGGAGCTGTTGGATATAGTGTCTAAGTTCATATCTATATTTGGTATGTACTTGACCTGACCCGGCATGGTCCATTTGGGTTGCACTTCACCCGAACAATTCATGGATAATATTTGAGAATAGTACAAGTTATGATTTATTAATATGTTATAAGTTCTAATATCTATTAATATAAGATCATATTATTTAATTAGTAGTGATCTATAATTAATCTAGGATTAATTTAGAGATCAAAGATATTACTAATTAAATATGGGCTTCTATATTTATATAGTGTGGGCTAAAGCATATTTGGAATGGGCTAGGCTTGCATGGAAAAGTCCATGGATACTCCATGGAGCTTTAACCCATGGATCTCATGCAAATGAAGAGACATGGGTTTTAGGGATGTAACCTTAATCCTTCGCACTATATAAAGGAGGCTTTGGTTCTTGAAATGTGACTAGTTGACACTTGTTGAGGTGAGAGCAAATTTCAAGATAGTAGTGACTATTCTCTCAAAGTTCCAAGTTTGTGGTGATTTGTGATTTCCACTTGAGGCATCCACACTATTGGTGCTAGGCTCAAAAACTCCAAGCAATCAACTACAACTTCAAGGTAAGTATTTCTCCTAGCTTTATTTGATTCATGTTCCCCATGCCATGCTAGCTAGGATATAAACCTTGGAAAAAATTAATTATATGCATGTATCTTATACAAACATAGATGCGAGGTTTATTAGGGTTGCATGTACACTTAGGAAGTGTTAGAATGCTCAAACACTAACAGTGGTATCAGAGCCTAGGATTGTTTGTTTGATACTTGATGCAATATAGTTGAAAAAGTCGAAAAACTTGTTGTCTGACTGCTGGACTCGTCGAGTCCATGGGGGGACTCGTCGAGTTCACTTGTATCTTCAACCTACTCGTCGAGTAGGTTCTTGCACTCGACGAGTAGGGTCGACGGAGTGCAAAATTTCGACTTTAGTTGCAGGAAATGGATTAGAAACATTACCCTAAACTGTTTTCGTAATTGAAAACTTGTTTTAGATGGTGTAATGTCATTGCTAATTCATTTACAACAACTAGTTATCAAAATTACAAAGTTTAAGTGTGATTTTGATTCATGAAAGTGTTCATATTCAAGTTCTTGTTCATATGATGTTTAGATGATCATAGGAATTATTTGTAACCTATGTGGTAGATTAATTTTGATCATAATGTGTTTTAATGGAGTCCATAACTTGTCGTCAAGTTATGGAAAACCAAATGTCACTTGGATTAAGAAACCATTAAAAGAACACAAGAGTTAGAAAAATGAAGAGTCTTCATTTTATTACTCTATTAAACTCATAAGTTACAAGAAATGAAAAGTTTTGAAAGTTTACAAAACTTGCCCTCAAGTTTTGGAACAAGTAAAGTCATATTAAAAACTTTAGTTCCAACCCTTAGAATTTTAAAAGTTAAAATTCAACCCTTATACTTATATTATTATGATTTAATAATTATATATATATATATATATATATATATATATATATATATATATATATATATATGTATAAGAACAAAGTCGTCTTACCGCTAGTACGCCTCATTCACGAAGCCGGTCTATAAGGTGGGTATAAGGTTGTTGCCTATAAAATGACAACTTAATGGGTGTCCACTCTCACCCACCGGTTGCTTGACTGGTGGAGGGTCGTTAGCCGAACGGGTAAGACAAGGACTTATAAATTGTCATTAAAAGTATGATGAATATTATAAAGTAACTATATGTTTTATTAAATTCACAATCTTAGTTACTTTAGGAAAAATGTGAATAAGGTGCTAATCCATGAAATTACACTTTACACTTTGTCTAAAGTCGTTAGTGGAGCGTGTGTGGTTAACCGGCACACTAACTTGGACATAACAAGGTAGGTAAAGGGTGACTTAATATTTATCATAGTATCGATGGAGCGTGTGTGGTTAACCGACACATCAATTGAGGGGTAATTTATTAAGGGCACCAAGTAGTTTGCATGGTTACTTCACACCTCGTTTTGTGATCCTCGGCATCCTAGTCACAAAACTTGGAGGGCAGACTCGAGATTGAAACATGCCTTTGAAAAGTTCATTGAATCTCAAAAGAATCTAGGAACTTCTAAGTACCAAATCAAAAAAACTTAATATTTACTATTTCGTTTTTTGGTGGAAATTGGTGAATCGTCATTCACCTACCTTTCAAATATGTTATTACTTAGACTACGACATACCTCTTCTAAGTTATAATATATTGTGATTGGATCCTAGCCTTAATACTACATTTGGGTGTTCTATTAAGGACTATCTCTATATCTAAACTAAAACCTTCTTCAGCTTCAAGATGTCTGCAAACACTACTGCTTCTGGCTCTAATCCCAATGGCTCCTTTACTCTTATGAACTTATGTGGGAAAGTCACTTTTGATGGATCTAACTTTAATGAATGGATCAGAAACATCATAATGATTACTCGCTACAAGGACAAGGAATATGTCCTCGATAAAGAGCTTAAGGAGGTTAATGAGACAGTTGCAACTCCTCAAGAGATCGTTGAGTTTAGGGCACATGAAAGGGATGCCACCAAAGTGGCATGCATCATGATGGCCTCTATGACCGCGGATCTCCAAAAATCCTATGATGATTTCTACCCCTATGAGATGCACCAAGACTTGATGGAAAGATACCATCAAAGTGCTCGTCAAGAGAGGTATGAAATCATCTCCTCCATGATAACAACTCGCATGAAGGATGGTGAACCCATCACGGGCCACATGCAGAAAATGCAAAGATTTGTGGACCGTTTGCTGAAGCTAAATGTGAACTTCCCTGAAGAGCTTTCAATAGATATCATTTTGCACTCCTTAGCTTCATGTTATGATCAACTCCGCATGACATACCACATGAACAAGGAAGAGGTCACACTCAGCAAACTTCAAGGACTCTAAAAGACCACGGAAAGTGGTCTTAAGGGTAAGGCGGTTGTTACTACTCCTACTTCTACAAACTCCGCCACTGTCTTGGCAATCGGTAAAGCACGAGGGAAGAAGAGAAAGAGTTCTTCGAAGGGTACCAAGGTTAGGACCCTTGATGGATCTTCTTCAACTGGAACAAAGAAAGGTTTCATCACTCCTTCTTCTGACCCAAAAGAGGCTGAATGCTTCTATTGCCATGAGAAGGCACATTGGAAGCGAAACTGCCCAAAGTACCAGCAATAAAGGATGGGAAAGTTAAACCCAACCATGCAGGTATTTACACTATCATTTCTAATAACTCACCCCATTCTAAATCTTGGGTCCTTGATACCGGTTGTGGTATTCACATTTGTTGTGACTTGCAGGGACTAAGAAGAAGTGAGAATGTGGAGCAAGGAAGAATAAACTTAATCATGGGGAATAAGAAAGTTACACCTGTCACCAAGATTGGAGTTTATACTTTGTCGCTAAGTAGTGGGTTTACTTTAGATTTGAATAAATGTTGTTATTCGCCAGAAATGGCAAGAAATATTTTTTCCTTTCATGCATTGTATAAACAAGGTTTTGCCTTTTCATTTAATAATGAAGTTGGGTCTATTGATGCTTTCTTTAATAATGTTCTTTATTTTAAAGCATTACCTTGTGATGGCGTGTATGAAACAATATCTGTGGTTGATAACTTAGGAAATAATGTGATGTGTATTGATTCTATTAATAATAATAACTTGGATAAAGCATTGTTATGGCATTGTCGACTTGGACATATAAGCAAGAAGCGCATAGGCCAACTCCAAAGAGATGGAGTCTTGGAGTCGTTTGACCTAAAGTCAGATGATAGTTGCAAATCATGCTTACTTGGAAAAATGACAAAGTCACCCTTCACAGGTTCTTGTGAGAGAGGTGAAGGTTTGTTGGACCTTGTACACATGGATGTGTGTGGACCATTCAAACATGCCACAAGAGATGCTAATCGTTATTATTTGACTTTTACCAATGATTACAGTAGATATGGATATGTCTACTTAATCAAGCATAAGTCATAGACTTTCGAAAGGTTTAAGGAATTTAAACACGAAGTCAAGTATCAATTGGGCAGGAACATTAAGATGCTTCGATCCGATCGTGGTGGTGAGTATCTTAGTTCAGAGTTCCTCGACTGTCTAAGGGAATGTGGGATTGACCCACAATTGACACCTCCCAACACACCGCAGTTGAATGGTGTGGCTGAGAGGCGTATTCGAACCTTGCTAGACATGGTTCGTTCCATGATGAGTCGAGATTCGCTACCAATCTTATTCTGGGGGTATGCCTTAGAGACTGCCGCCCATATCCTTAATCTAGTCCCTACAAAGAAAGTTGCCAAAACTCCTCACGAGATGTGGACACGTAAAGTACCCAAACTAGACCACATCAAGATTTGGGGTTGCAACGCTTTTGTGAGGCGCGAGTCTCATGATAAGCTAGAACCCTGAAGCGAGAGGTGTATTTTCATCGGCTACCCACAAAGATCCTTTGGTTACCTCATTTATAGACCTAGTGATAATGTGGTCTTTGTAGCAAGAAGATGAGTCTTTCGAGAGAGAGAATTTATAAGCCAAGGAGACAGTGGGAGGCAATTTGACCTTGAAGAACTTCAAGAGTCAAGTGGTGAAGGAACTTCAAACCCTAGCCCTCAACTTGAGGAGGAAACTCCTGTTGATCCAATTGACGATTCTATACCTCTGAGACGTTCCATGAGAGTTAGGAATGCACCTGAGCGCTACTATGGTTTTCATATTACTGCGGAAGGTGAGACACTTATTAGTGATGAGACACTAGTAGGTATGGATGAACCTTAACAGTTACGTGGAAGCCATGGCAGGCCCCGAGTCTGCGAAATGGAAAGAGGCTATGGATAGCGAGATACAATCCATGCATGACAATCAAGTTTGGAACTTGGTTGAGAATGTACCCGGTCGTAAGACTGTAGGGTGCAAATGGGTCTTCAAGAAGAAGACCGACATGGATGGTAAAGTACACACTTATAAGGCTAGACTGGTTGCAAAGGGCTTCTCTCAAATTCCTGGAGTGGACTATGATGAGACTTTTTCTCCAGTAGCCAAGATTAAGTCTATTCGGGTTCTGTTAGCCATAGCTGCATTTCTTGACTATGAAATATGGCAAATGGATGTCAAAACTGCTTTCCTTAATGGAAAGTTGGCTGAAGATGTTTACATGAGTCAGCCAGAAGGTTGTGTCAGCAACGAGTACCCTAATAGAGTGTGTAAGCTTGAGAAATCCATTTATGGATTGAAGCAAGCACCTCGCAGATGGAATCTTTGCATTGATGAAAAGGTCAGGGAATTTGGCTTTTCTAGGAGTGAAGATGAATCTTGTGTTTATGTCAAGGCTAGTGGGAGTATAGTCAGCTTCTTGGTATTGTATGTGGATGACATACTACTCATAGGAAATGACATCCCAACTTTGCAGGAAGTAAAGTCCTGTCTTGGGAAGTGTTTCGCTATGAAGGACCTTGGTGAAGCTGCCTATATCCTAGGGATAAGGATCTTGAGAGACCGGAATAAAAGACTAATTGGACTTAGCCAAAGAACCTATGTGGACAAAGTGTTGAAAAGATTCAACATGCATAACTCCAAGAAAGGTGAGTGACCCATTCGGAGTAATGCCAGATTGAGTAAGACACAAAGCCCAAGTACTGAGGCTGAGATAGCAGAAATGAGTTGACTACCTTATGCTTCTGCTGTAGGATCGATCATGTATTCTATGATGTGTACTCGACCTGATGTAGCCTTTGCTTTGAGCATGGTTAGCAGGTATCAGGGAAACCCTGACAAGGAACACTGGACTACGGTAAAGAATATCCTCAAGTACCTGCGAAGGACTAAGGACTGGGTCCCTACCTTCGGTGGGAGTGATGACTTGAGAGTTGTAGGGTATAATGATGCTAGCTTCCAGACTGATAGGGATAATTTCCGCTCTTAGTCGGGCTGGGTCTTTACCTTAAACAGAGGAGCAATCACTTGGAAGAGTTCCAAGACGGAGATAGTGGCTGATTCCACTTGTGAATCAGAGTATATAGCAGCAAGCGAGGCAGAAAAGGAGGCTATATGGCTAAAGAACTTTATCGGAGACCTTAGAGTTATACCAGCTATAAAAGAGCCGATGGAGATTTTCTGTGACAGCAATAGTGCGGTTGCCTTAGCCAAGGAACCAAGAGATCATGGGAGATCCAGACAAATTGACAGAAAATATCACTTCATCAGACATCGAATAGAAGAAGGAATCCTCGTAGCGAAGAGGGTATCATCGGATGAGAACCCAGCAGATCCCCTCAAGAAGGGACTGAGTAGGGTTAAGCATCTTCAGCATGCTCGGAGCATAGGGCTGAAGGATGATATAAGTTTTAGTAGTTAGATAAATTATGAAATTTGTAATGTGTAATTGACATTTGATGATGAATAAAAGGTGTTTTATTTATGAGTAAAGTGGTGCTATCTCTTGTCAATCGTTTACTTTATTTCTTTTTGCATGTTTTGACATCCAGAATAATTATGTTTGGTATATCATATTATTCAAACCTCCACAGTCGGTCATATGTTGGAAGTAGGTATGAATCAAGACTTTCATGATTGGTTGCAGAGGTCTAAGGTGTTGGACATGGATACAACAATCATGAGTGCTCATAAGTTCTGAGCATTGGACTCAACCCACGCTCACTGGAATCACTTCATAGAATTTTATCTCGAGTGATCGTGAGACGGTAATATCATATAAGTCTTCAAACCTAGAGATATGATTTGTTACTTACGAGTTGGTTATGCATTGATTGTACGAAAACGCATTGGTAACTCGATGTTATAAAACATGCCTTTGTATGTAATTCAATGAGTGGTAGAACAAACATATGAGTCGAAGTTTATCTGTTCCTTCTTGGATTAGAAGTTGATATCTGGGCCCCTCGATGATTTTGTTGTGACCTATGTACTGGGCCCGGTCAGAACTAAATTGATGTCTTTAGTTAAGTTCTATGTGAAACAAATCGGAAATCGGGAAACAAATGGACAATAAGCAAGACCATGTTACATGTATTTGTCCAGCTGATATCTAGAACAGAGGATTATATGATCACTTATCTTAAATGGTGCGTTCTAGTTCAACAGAGTTTAAAGAGCTATGATTGCTGATCGGTTCCTGAAGTCATACTTGCAACTATAGTTATTAGACTTATCCAAGTGGGAGACTGTTGGATATAGTGTCTAAGTTCATAACTATATTTGGTATGTACTT
Source organism: Lactuca saligna (assembly GCF_052625555.1). NCBI lineage: Eukaryota > Viridiplantae > Streptophyta > Magnoliopsida > Asterales > Asteraceae > Lactuca > Lactuca saligna. The sequence goes on along the minus strand of NC_136425.1, from coordinate 83,120,798 downwards.
GACCCGACCCGGCATGGTCCATTTGGGTTGCACTTCACCCGAACAATTCATGGATAATATTTGAGAATAGTACAAGTTATGATTTATTAATATATTATAAGTTCTAATATATTAATATAAGATCATATTATTTAATTAGTAGTGATCTATAATTAATCTAGGATTAATATAGAGATCAAAGATATTACTAATTAAATATGGGCTTCTATATTTATATAGTGTAGGCTAAAGCTTATTTGGAATGGGCTAGGCTTGCATGGAAAAGTCCATGGATACTCCATGGAGCTTTAACCCATGGATCTCATGGAAATGAAGAGACATGGGTTTTAGGGATGTAACCCTTATCCTTGACACTATATAAAGGAGGCTTTGGTTCTTGAAATGTGACTAGTTGATCTTCAAGATAGTAGTGACTATTCTCTGAAAGTTCCAAGTTGTGGTGATTTGTGATTTCCACTTGAGGCATCCACACTATTGGTTCTAGGCTCAAAAACTCCAAGCAATCAACTACAACTTCAAGGTAAGTATTTCTCCTATCTTTATTTGATTCATGTTCCCCATGCCATGCTAGCTAGGATATAAACCTTGGAAAAAATTAATTATATGCATGTATCTTAGACAAACATAGATCCAAGGTTTATTAGGGTTGCATGTACACTTAGGAAGTCTTAGAATGCTCAAAACCCAACAGCTTCTTGAAGACTCCTCTTTTATTTTGATGTACTTTTTGGTGTCTATTTAACTTGACATAACACACTTGTATGAAATTATATTATTAATGCAATGGATGATGTTGTTGCTTGTTTACTACTTTGCATTGTTGTGATACTATACATGACGTTCTCCACCCCAGAACGATTCCGCCATTCAGGTTTGGGGGTGTGACAATTAGGAAGTGAGTGAATCCGATTATGTGATGATCATTTTGGAGAGGTTAGTTTCAAAAAGAGAATTATTGCAAACCTATTTTTACTCTTTCTAACCAAACTAATGAGAGCCTAAACTATATTTATTTACTCCATGTGTTCATGATTTATATGACGATTCACTACACCTTTCGTATTCGCCATTTGTCATCATAATCAAAATCACTACAATTGGTATCAGAGTAGGTATTCTTGAGTTGATCAAGAATCGATCCATGATGACATTTTCGATGTGGTGATTTGTCATGTTCTTATTGATCTTCGTGTTTAGAGAGTGTTTTGTGTTCTAGAAACCAATTTTTTTCTTTGATTTGATACATAATTCAATTTTCTCTGTTTAGAGTACTTGGTTGTGTTACTTTCTCTCTCTAGAAAACCCATTCAAAATCACTTTCTCTCTCTAGAAAATTTTTCAAGTTTTGGTGATCAAGGTGCATTTTGATAATGATTCTTGGATTGTTGTCATTGAAGATGTGAAATAATGTAACATCCGGATTTCCAGGTATCATAATTTAAGTGTTTACTTTTGAGTTAAGAAGAGGGACTCGACAAGTTGACGCATACACTCATCGAGTAGGATCGCAACTAATGACTCGGATTAAGGGATGGATTCGACAAGTTGGCACGTTGACTCGACGAGTCCATGTTGTGGAAAAAAACCCTAAATCTTTGGGTCTTTGACCTATTTATGGGTCCTTATGGCCTTCATTGGCGGCCACACACACACACTTCAGAGACCTTATTGAACTTGAGAGCACAACGAGAGACGAAGGGAGCTAATTACACCATTTTAGTGCATTCTTGCAAGGAAGGAAAGGAGATTCAAGGTAGGCTAATTGGAGCGGGCTCAAAGCTGCTATCATCTCATCAAGGGTTGTTGTTTGAGCTATGATTTCAGGCCTATTCTCATATGGCTAACAAAATCTTGATGAATAAAATGCTTGTTACTGGTGAATAGGTATCAAATAAATCTTGTGCTTATTTTTTATGAAAACCCTTAGCTACTATATGAGCTTTATATTTCTAAATAGTACCATCGGGTCAGAGTTTTCATTTGAAAATCCATTTATGGCCTATTGGTTATTGTCCAAGAATCAAATTAACCAATTTCCATATTTATGTTAGGGTGAAAAGTCACACTTGGATGTAGTTATTGCTTACCCTCTTGTATGTGTAAATGGCTTGAGTCATTCCTATAATTAGGAAGTGAGTGAATCCGATTATGTGATGATCATTCTGGAGAGCTTAGTTTCAAAAAGAGAATTATTGCAAACATATTTTTACTCTTTCTAACCAAACTAATGAGTGGTTAAACCATATTTATTTACTCCATGTGTTCATGATTTGTATGATGATTCACTAGGCCTTTCATATTCGTCATTTCTCATCATAATCAAGACCACTACAATTGGTATCAGAGAATGTATTCTTGATTTGATCAAGAATGGATCCATGATGACATTTTCGATGTGGTGATTTTTCATGTTCTTATTGATCTTCGTGTTTAGAGAGTGTTTTGTTTTCTAGAAACCAATTTTTTTCTTTGATTTGATACATAATTATATTTTCTATCTTTAGAATACTTGGTTGTGTTACTTTCTCTCTGTAGAAAACCCATTCAAAATCAGTAAATTTTGGTGATCAAGGTACATTTTGATCATGATTCTTGGATTGTGGTCATTAAAATAATGTAACATCTGGTTTTGAAGGTATCATAATTTAAGTGTTTACTTTTGAGTTAAGAAGAGGGACTCGACAAGTTGACGCATAAACTCATCGAGTAGGATCGCGACTAATGACTCGCATTAAGGAATGGATTCAACGAGTCCGCACGTCAACTCGACAAGTCCACGTTGTGGACAAAAACCCTATATCTTTTGGTGTGTGACCTATTTAAGGGTACTTATGGCCTTCATTGGTGGCCACACACACACTTCAGAGACCTTATTGACCTTGAGAGGACAACGACCGAAGAAGGGAGCTAATTAAACCATTTTATTGCATTCTTGCAAGGAAGGAAAGGAGATTCAAGCTAAGCTGATTGGAAGGGGCTCAGAGCTACTATCATATCATTAATGGTTGTTGTTTGGGGTATGATTTCAGGGCTATTCTCATATGTATAGTACATTCCATGAATCTAAGGTTTCCTTACCCCCTTTTTAATCGAGTATTGGAGCATGTGAAGTCCCATTGAGGAATAGACATTGGATCTGGACCTTGAGAGGTCCAGGGAGTCCCAATCGTCTAACTTTATGCAGAGCCATTGGATTTTTGAATGTAGATTGTCATTTCAAGAGTTATTCAATCAAATAGAGCTTGATGTGTGGTGCATTGACATAAAGGTTGAACCTTTACGTGACTTTTGGGTGTTAGAAGGTCAGAGCTATAGGTTACAGAATCAGATTTGGCCTCAAAAAGGTCAAATGAATGTTGCCATGGAGGAAACTTGTTGAGTCCATAAGAGGACTCGACAAGTCGTATCAGGTTGCCCCACGATTCGTGCTCCGTGGTAACCCGTTGAGTGAAAGGTTAACTTGACGAGTCGAGTAAGGCCTTAGGAGGATTCAGAGGACACGCATGGACTCTCCAAGCCACCTGAGTGGACTCGACGAATCTGTTCAAAGTTGGACCATTGACTAGAGCTGACTTCCGTTGACCTTAGGGTTTTGGTCCAACTGATTCAAGTGAGGCCATGGAGGGGTAGAATGGTCTTCTACCCATTCAATAGAGTTGAGAACATAAAGAGAGTGTTGATTAGAGATATCATCATTTTGATAGGAGGATGCTAGATCGGGGATATCGAGAAAGAGAGCATACTAGACATCATATGAGGTGAGTCTTGTCACTATACATTACCTAGAGTCGTACCTATGTGTAGGCCAGAAGGTCTTATGTGGTATGTGTATAAGATTATGTGCATTCTGTAAAATACATGCTACGTGTTATATAGACCCGACCAGAGGGTCCTTGACTAGACCGGACCGAAAGGGTCCAATAAGCTAGACCGGACTTGAGGGTCCAACAAGATACGAGAGTGGAGGGTCCCACTATGACACATTGATCGGAGGGTCATACCGAATTATAGCCTCGAGTGGCTTATCTGATGCATGTGGTACTTTGAGGAACTCACTTAGCATTTATGCTTACCGTGTAATGTGATATGTGTTTCAGGTACCAACAAGGATCGCGGGAAGGCACCGACATGATCTGTACACACTGCTAGAGTATTACGTATTATGTATTTGAGATTCTGGGATATGTTTTTACTGAGATAACATTTGATTTTTGAGATTACTTTATGAGATATGTATTGTTTTAAAAATGAAAAATTGTTTTGAAAATTCACGTCGTTACAAGTTGGTATCTGAGCCTTGGTTTGAGGGATTCGGATGCACCTTCGTGCGTATCTGAACTCAAATTGAGGATTTGTGAAAAAATTTCATAAAAGAAACAATTTTTCTAAAAGAGTAAAAGATTTTTGAGAAAAGCAAAACTGAGCAGTGTGTAGGATCAGCCAATGCCCGAACGGTGATTTACCAAAATACCCTTACATTATGTGTTATGAGATATTATGTGATATGATATGCATGCTAGAGTAGGCTAGGTATTTATATATAGGACTAGAGTGGTCTGATTTGTGATGCCTTAGCCTAGGAGATTACTGCTGCTATGAGTTACTTCAAGAGTGAGTAGGTAGCAGCGAGGAGCTTAGGAGTGGTCTACTGGAGGGTGGCTTGTGTTCAGTGACATATAGTGTACTTGTGATCTAGGATCCTAGGAGGAGGACTTGGGGTGATTTCTTTTGTGTTGTGTTTAAGAGACATCATGGTTGGGACACGCCACACACCAGGGGGCAGTGGAGTTAGTGACGAGGAGATTCATTGGATGATTCACGACGAGGTGGCTGTGGCAATCTGGGAGGCCATCTTGTAGATGTTTGCATCTATCAAGACCATGCTGATTGAGACATTTGATGAGAGATATGTTGCCGTTACTGAGGTGGTTGCTTTCGCGAGACTACGAGGGGGGGTAGCTCGTTGTTGTACCGAGAGTTCAGCAACACGAAGCTGCCAGAGTTTGATGGGATTGAGGATCTGATAGCCGCGATGAGTTGGATATCAGAGATTGAGGGATGCTTCTATACCTGCTTTTGTCCGGAGCATTTGAGGGTATAGTTCGCTCTAAACTAGCTTCGTTTGGGAGCGAAGGACTCGTGGAAGTTTGTGACGGCTGACTTGACTCCTGCAGAGATTACACCGTTGACCTGTGATAGGTTCACCACCATGTTCCGAGATTCGTATGTTCCCTTAGTGGAGAGGGAATGGTTGGAGCAGGATTTCCTTTCCCTCAAGCAAGAGAAGAATTCCGTGACTGTGATTACACGGATATTTCATGAGAGGGCGTTGTTTTGCCCTAAGCACATGTCTAATGAACAGATAAGTATCAGCCGATATATGAGCATACTGAGGAGAGTCATTCGTGAGTTCGTGGTGAACACAACATACCGAACATTTTCCGAGCTCCAGGTAAATGCCCGGAAGAAGGAGATTAAGCAAGAGACTTAGGCCATGGAGGAGGCCGAGTCTCAGAGGAGGGACATGTGACCAGTGCAGTCACATCTGGCAGCCGAGCAGGCAAAAACCATTGATTCGAGATCTGTTTAATAGAAAAGCCGCACTTGTGGGAAGTGCGGTAGGAGCCATGAGGGAGTATACATGGGAGGGGTGTGCTACAAGTGTATCAATGAGGGGCATTTCACGAGGAATTGCCTCAAGGGGTTTGCAGTTTTATTTCACTACAACCAGACTGTCCATCGGAAGACCGAGTGCCCCAGCCACATCAGGGATCACCCCAGGGATCTGCAACTTTTACTAGAGCTACCAAGGCCCGGCCACAACGGCCGAGACACCGAAGGCTCGTGGAGAAGGTTCGCGCAGTACCCAATGTCATAGCTGGTATGTATTCTTTTATTTACTATTACTGAGTTTGAGATATTGTTCTTATATTGTGCTATGCATAGGCACTTTTCTTGTGAATTCTTTACCTGCTTTGGTGTTATTTGACTCGGGTGCGAGTCGATCTTTCGTGTCCTTATCGTTTAGCCAACACATCAGTATCCAACGAGAGGTGCTGAGTCGACCTCTATGAGTTTCTATAGCTGAAGAGCGAGTGGTTTATGCTACTTATGTGATTCGAGGATGTGTACTCGATATTTTCAGTGTTGAGTTCCCGAGAGACCTGGTGCCTATTATGATGGGGTGTGTTTGTGTCATCGTGGGCATAAAGTGGTTGAGCCGATTTGGAGCTGTTATAGACTGCGAGCGACAGTTGGTGACCATAGGAGGCCCTAGTAGGGGAGTACTTACAGCGTATGGCGAGGGTACCCGAGCCGGGTTAGCATTTTTTCGGCTCCCAGAGCGAGACAGAGTCTACAGCAGGGCTGTAGAGGGTTTCTAGCCTATGTGATGGATACACGAGTTGCCGCAGAGGGGCAGAGTTCTATCGATGAGGTACCGATAGTGAGAGAGTTTCCGCATGTTTTCCCCAAGGAGTTGTCGGGTGTGCCTCCCGAGAGGCGTGTGGAGTTCCGCATCGATTTGGTTACGGGGGGAGCGCCTATTACCAAGGCTCCCTATCACCTTGTGCTGCTAGAGATGCAAGAGTTATCTTCACAGCTTCAGGAGCTGTTGGGGAAGGGATTCATTTGACCAAGTAGCTCGCTATGGGGAGCACCGATCCTTTTCTTCAAGAAAAATGATGGTTCACACCGGTTATGCGTAGATTACCGGGAGTTGAACAAGTTGACGGTCAAGAACCCTTATCCACTACCTAGGATCGACGATCTGTTCGATCAGTTGCAGGGAGCGTCTTGGTTTTCCAATATAGATTTGAGGTCTGGATATCACCAAATGAGGATGCGTGATGAGGATATGCAGAAGATGACGTGCAGGACTTGTTATGGGCATTATAAGTTCGTAGTGATGCCTTTTGGGATCACCAATGCACCAGCAGCATTCATGGATCTCATGAACCGAGTATGCAAGCCGATGTTGGATCGATCGGTGGTTGTGTTCATCGACGATATCATAATGTATTCGAGATCTAGATAGCAGCATGAGATCAGAGAGGCTTTATGACAAACTCTCCAAGTGTGATTTCTGGTTATGAGAGGTCCGCTTCTTGGGGTATCTCGTTAATCAGAGTGGGATATTGGTCGATCCGGACAAGATTGAAGTTGTCATGAGTTGGGAGGTTCCGAGGTCCCCCACCGAGATCAGGAATTTTCTGGGGTTGGCCGGCTACTATCAGAGATTTATCAGAGATTTCTCCAAGATTGTCATTCCCTTCACCAGATTGACACATAATGACATTGCTTTTACTTAGGGTCCCGAGTAGCAGATCTCATTTGAGATTCTTCACCAGAGATTATGCAAAGCCCCGGTGTTGGCCCTTCTAGAGGGAATGGAGGATTTCGTGGTGTATTGTGATGCGTCTATATTGGGGTTAGGTGCGGTGCTCATTTAGAGAGGGCACGTGATATTGTACGCATCGAGGTAGTTGAATCCTCATGAGACGAGGTATCCCACCCATGATTTGGAGTTGGGGGAAGTGGTGTTCACCCTCAAGATATGGCGCCATTATTTGTATGGGGTTTGATGTACCATATACACTGACCACAAGACTTTGAAGTATCTGATGGATTAGCCTAACCTGAATATGCGCCATAGGAAATGATTGAATGTGTTAAAGGATTACGACTGTGAGATCCTATACCACCCGGGCAAGGCTAACGTGGTAGCTAATGCTCTGAGCCGTAGGGTGAAGAGTACCCTGATTCGAGATATATGTATGTGGATAACGGTGATGACTCCAGTGTTGGATACCATTCGAGAGGCCTAGACAAAGGCTGTAAGACTGGAGAACCGTAAGAGAGAGCGGGTGATTGGGTAGGTATCCGATTTTGTTATCGATAGTCAAAGTCTTATAACCTTTCATGGTCGGATTTAGGTGTCGTTTATGGGCGGGGCATGTAGCATACTGATGGAGGACGCACACAGATTAAGATTTTGGATCCATCTCGGGGCCACTAAGATGTATTTGGACCTGAAGAGAGATTATTGGTGGCCCTGTATGAAGAGGGATGTTGCGTGGGTAGTAGAGAGGTGCTTGACATGCCGTCGGGTTGAGGCCGAGTACCATCATTCGCATGGAAAGTTACTATTGGATAAGGTGTCTAAGTCCGTAACTATATTTGGTATGTACTTGACCCGACTCGGCATGATACATTTGGGTTGCATGGAATCATGCATTTGGATAGACTAAATGAGAGAAATAACATTTGTGGTTTATTAATATATTATACGTACTAATGTATTAAAGTATTATTTAAATAGTATTGATAAAGAATTAATTTAGAATTAATTAAGTGATCAAAAGATAACTAATTAATTATATGGGTGTTAGTTTATGAGCACTCTAACACTCCTAAGTCTACATGCAACCCTAAATACCTTGGATCCATGTTTTCACTATTATACATGCAAATATGAATATTCCAAGGTATTACCTTAAATAGCATACAACCTTTTGATACTTGGGTAATAAAATGGATAGAATACATACGTTATTGATGTAACTTGTCTTCATGAAGCTTGAGTTCCTAGTGCCCCAAGTGTGACACCTCAAATAGTTCACACAACACCATGAAAACTTCGAATAACCTTGAGAATAAGGATACTTAGATTCTCTCTAGTGAAATCTGCCTTGACCTTTTGTGTACACACACTAGTGCCATTTCACCAACCAAGGACATATTTATATAGTGTGGAAATTAGGGTTAAACCCATGACCCTTCATTTCATATGATCGATGGGTTAAACACTCCATGGACACTACTAGAAAAACAGCCTTTTACGACGCTCATTGCGCGTCGTAAAAGGCTCAGACGACGCGCAAATGCGCGTCAAGGAAGGCCCTGTCATAAAGAGAGACGACGCGCTTTTGCGCGTCGTCTACAAACGATGCACATTCACGACGCTCATTTACGACGCGCGTTTACGACACGCAATGCGTATCAAGGAAGGCCCTGTCATAAACGAAGACGACACGCATTCGTGTGTCGTAACCTTATGACACGCGTGTTAATGACACACAATGCGTATTAAGAAAGTCCCTTTCAAGAAAGGCCATGTCATAAATGAAGATGGCACACATTTTTCCGTATCATAATTTTAAATGTTTAAAAAAATATATTTTTTTATAGATTTACAAGTTTTCAAATTAATTTTGCATTTAATATCTCATAATAGAAAATAAAATATCATATACAAAAAATATAATCCATTTCATAAAATTTAATGTCATACAAAATATCATATACAAAAAAATATCCATTGAATAATATTTTATTACAAATTCGACATTTTTGGGTTCCCGTACTTTGACAATTTTCCGGAGCCAATCCGCGACTACATTCCAGAGCTGATTCAATTTGTCTTGCTGCTGATTTCGGAGCCAATAATGTTCAATAAGAAGCCTAAATAATACTTATAGGAAAATTTTATAACAACCAAGACTTACAAAGAACACCATGAGTTGTTATTCGTCTTTTGGGGTCTTTAATAAGCATTTTCCTAACCAAATCTTTAGCACTTTCAGAGATACTAGGTCGTGGATCTTAGGAAAAGTCGAGTTTACCCCTCAAAACCACTTCAAATATCTCATTTTCAGATTCTATCATGAAGAAAAAAAGAACATAAATTCAGTCACTAAAAAGAAAGTTTAGAGCATTTGATAAGTTATTAAATTATTAACTTATTAGTCTTTTATTCCTTTAGACTTACCTCCCCAAAAAGGTGGGACCCCACAAAGAAGAATGTAAAGAATCACACCATCACTCCATATAGCTGCTTCAGGACCATAAACCTGAAACATAAAAGTATTTTAAAATATATATGATTAGTTAATATCAATATAGTATATAACATAATATTACAAATTTAGATATTAGATTTGAAATATAAGCAAAAATCCTGTCTTAGACTTATTAACTTTTCACATATTTGTCATTCTTCCTAAAAATATTCATTTCATCTGAATAAATATTCTGAAACTTGGTTTATTGAGTCTGGAAATATATCAATATAGTCTGAATATATATCCTGTCTTAGACTTATTAAATGGACATGGTCATGGTCATGGTCATGTAATGTAGTAGTAGTCTTATTCAGTCTGGAAAATTGCAAATTTTGTCCCACATGCTCCTTAGCTGCAACAACAAACTTCAAATCTTCAAAAACAACTTTACTGCATAAAGTAGGAAAAAGATGAATTATAACCATATCAATAATATGTGTTTTCTTGGTTATCTTTATCATTTATAATATTGATAATTCGTGACAACTTAGTAATTGAAAAGATCATTATTTATCATTTTCCTCTTAGTTGCTGTAACTTTTGGAGCTTCACTTAATGTGTTGTGAATACATGGTACTCTCTAATCATATAACCTAAAATACCGTTTGCATAATTTCTAATATTGTTCTTTATTTAGTTTTCAAGGTGCACTTAACAGGGGAGCAATCTCAGCAAACCCAATTTACTTTAATCTGAATACAAATTAATCAAACAATGTAACTTTGTGAAGCCATGGAAGTAACTTCATATTCAAGTGGGAGAGGTAAACCAGCAATAAGTCCAAAAAAAAGTACCTCTTCTAGAGCAGTATATCGAAAGAGAGCTTCAGCAAATTCCAAATGCATACAACTACTCATTACCTTTACAAGCATCATAGTTGCACTCTGGTTCGCTATCCATAACTGTCTTCTCTATTTTTCACTCAGACTGGATATAGTCTCCGTGGAAAATTTGCTGCAAAAAAAAAAAAAAAAAAAAAAAAAAGTTTTATGAGTAAATTACAGGTTGGTCCTTGTGCTTTTCCATTTGTTAAAGGTTTGGTCCAAAAAAGTTTATTGTTATATATTTGCTTATTTGGTCCCAGTTATTTCATTTTGTTTTGGGTTTTGAAAAAAAAAAAAACTATTTTGCCCCACAAAGCACAATGGTGGTTGCCTTTTTAGGGGAGGGGTAGGGCCAACTTTTATGGTATTAATACTTAAAGCATAAATAAATGACAACATATTAACACCAAATATAAGATTAGGTGCAAAATAGTTTTGTAAGGCCAAATCTATATGAATAAATTTGAAAGCATGATGTATAAGGTTGAAAGATAGGAATGGAAGAAAAAACAAAAAAGTAAGTGAAGTTATTACCTGGGTGCGTCTATCTTCTCTAAAGCTAAGATTCCGAGACTACCCTGGACAATTGCCTGCCACCCGACCACTGCCCCAACTGACCCATGCGGTTCAACAGTTCCTACATAAGGAATATTATATGATGATGTTTGATTGTTAACTCTGTAGATCGTGAAGGATCAAACAGGTATCCTAATGTTGCTTGTGGCTCATGATTACAAAGTATATACAATACAACATTTGAATCATTCAAGTAAAACTGGACACAGTGAAGTATATACAATACCACATTTGAGTTATTTTATCAAGCATATATATATATATATATATATATATATATATATATATATATATTGTGTATATTGGTAAAATAATTAAGGATATTTTATATTTTTTGAATATAGCTCCTGAAATACTTTGATGACAGGACATTCCCTTAGTCATTTAAAGGGTAAAGGAAATAAATTAGTATCATGAATTCATAAGGCTTTCTCTTACTTTTTTCCTTTTGGCCCAAAGAAAAAAAATAACTATATATGAAGAGTTACCTTTCTCTCTTCTTGAAGGGCTTGCAATTCTTAGAAGCTCTTAGTAATATCCCTTCCACCTAAAGCAGATATAAGCCTGGATGTGTTAGTAGGCTCCAAGTCCAAGACCCAAAAGACATAAATACCCTTTTGAAAGATGGTGGGACAGGGACTCGTTCTTGATCTCTCATATGTGAAAAAATACGTGAAAGCCCTCCTCATCGATGTAGATACCTCTAGAAATCATTCGAGGGCTATTTTTTACGGTGTGGATGAGAAGGGCATTAACGTCTTTTCAACAGAGAAGAGATCAAGGGTGATTCTCTGGCCCACCTCTTTGAACGGGAGATAATTGCAATTTTTTTCACATCAACAAGATGTGTAATATCCAATTGTTAAATATTGTATATTAACATCACTAACAAAAGACCATGTAAATATAAATGACTAATTTTTTTATATTCCAAATAAATGTAGTCCTGAACACTAGATACATAACATATAGTTGATAAAGATCCACATTGTGCTTCTGGAGGAATTTCAAATTCCAGCTGAGGAATCTACAAACATATGAAAGAAAGTCAACATACTTTGGGAAAAGGATTAGAGAAAAATTCTTTCATCATTAATCCAAATCAAATTTAAGGGGTAAAAGAATGCATTTTCCTCTATTGAACCAGAATCATATAGAGTCAAAGTTGTTTTTTTTACTTGCTAAAACCATTAGCAATAATGTGTAAACCGTTAATCAAGATGAACCTCATAAAGCTTCATTATTAATGGAGAAATCAGAAACACAAATAGTAAATTAGAAAAAAGTTATTTTCATTTGCTATAAGCATTTGCACTTTTAATAAATAAAAGCCAAGTTAGTCTCTAAAGTAGAAGTTCGTTTTAACAGAGTTTCAAGCATCAGAGTTCCTTTCCTTAAATAAGATAGAAGTGAGTTTTTTGTGTGGTAATATAATAACACACTAAGGCATGCCTTATAATAACATCAAAGAGAAAAATGATTACAAATTATATACAATACAACATTTGAATCTTTCAAGTCAAACTGAACACAGTGAAGTACCTTAATTGTAGCAGTTAGAGACTTCACTACTTGTCGATTAAGCATCTGTATTTGGGCAAAGAAAAACATTAGTGTAATTTAATAATAAAGGAAATTCCTATGTATGTTTGTGAAAAAAAAGGAAAATTGCAGGAACTGAATGTGGAATAATATGTTAGAATAGCAGACACTAATTCCCCTACTCCAGAACTCATCTTCACGAGGTAATTTAAGCGTTTTGGCAGTCGCCCCTGTAGCTCCATCACAGATTGCACCGCCTATTTGATATCCCTTGAAGACTACAGGCTTCAAAATGATTGGATAGCAATTCTTCCTGCACTTGTGATATTTCCATCATACCTGATTAGAATTATGAAAATTAGGTGTAAGAGTCAATGATGAAGACCACTTTTAAGTTTAATAAGATCAATCCACTACTAATAATAACATCAGTACTTTGGAAATTGAGATATGAACTTTGAACAACTATCACGGAATCCAGCAAGATTTGAACAATCTAAAAGGCTAAAACACTCCACACGGTTTCCCATCTGCATCACATTATCACAACACAAAAGATGTTTACTTTTTATACTAAAAATCCCCACAATGGATAAAAAGATACAAAATTACCTCGCTCCTCGTTATGTTGCTTATTTTCCCCAAGGTACTTCTTATATTGCCAAGCAATCCGCAAATCCTTCTACAAGCTCATAAAAAGGTAGAATTTACATTAATACAGTTGTAGTTGTGAAGAGAAAGATGCATGTTCCTAAGGAAAAATGGGAAAAAGTAAAGTAGTACCTGTTCTGCATCAATGTTACGAGATTTGTCATCTTTGGGGACTAAAGTAGTTGGCAAGGTTCCCAAAAAGGCTCTAGGGTTTTTGATTAGCTTGCATAAAGAATAGGTTGGTTGTGTACTACTCCTTGAGACATGAAAGTCCTTAACAAAAGCATATGATGAGGTGCTTCAGTGTCTTCCATGATCATTACCAGACTTCCTAAATGGAATCCCCCACCCAAAATCTCTAGATATTACATAAACAATTCATCCATTAAGAAATTATTGTCATACTTGTTTAGATGCTTTAATAAAATATAAAATGGGGGTATTGGGATTACTATCAAGATCCGGTATGCCTAATGAAAGAAAGATTGTTCCATTTGGTCCATACTTGAGACCAGGGACAGAAGAGGCAGGTGCAGCTGAAAAGTTCTTTGAGAAACTACTTGTCCGGACTTTCCAAGTAGCCATAAATATCAGACAGTTTTTTAATCCTCCTGAGAAATAAGAACAAACGGATCAAACAGGTAAACAACATATATAATGATTTTGGAGTAAATGATTTTATTAATAATCTTATATAATGTTTGTAGAATACTTGAACAACATCAATTTTGGAAGGAAACTACCAAAGCAGATATGCAATCTATTCCACATCGCTCATTAGTGTAAACTAGAAATTCTTCAAACAGGATTTGAAGATAAATTATTTTATAACTCTCTGAACCATAGTCCGCGTGAACTCCACGACAATCAGCGTCTTCGTGATTCCGAAGGAACGAGAAAAGATCGATTCTAGCTTTGCCCAAAAACCCTAGCTTCCATGGCCCTGTGAGCATTCATTGACAAACGAGACCGTAAACCTTTGATCATGGTGACCAGAAACCCTTCAATTTCAATTGGAACTGAAACCCAAGTTCCAGAAATAGTTGATTTTGTTGCCCTGTGAATGTAAAGTATTCAATTTGTTGTGAGAAATGAAGCAATAAGGATCGATCTATGGAGGATGTGGGACGTAATTTGAAGGATGAAAAAAACACTAATTTGAGGATGTGGGTCGATTTCCGGTATGCAAACTCGACGGGGTGCTTATAAAAAGCTTTGAGAAGCAACTGAGCTAGTGTTCTTATCAAAAGCTTTGAGAAGCTTTGAGAAGCATCATAAGTCGTAACAACGATAGGTGCATTCTTCATGTTTCTTTCTCTTTTCATCTCTGCCTCAGAGGGAGACTAGGGCTTGAAATTTCTTGATCTTCGGAGAGATATTAGAGCAGAGATCCGATGAGACGATTAACAAGTAAGGTCAGGAGTAGGGGAGAAGCAGATTGGAGAGGAGGGATAGGAGAGAATCGATTGTGAATATGAAAGATAGAAAAAAGGTAGAAAACAAGGAGGGTTTTCAAAATTTTGGGGATTTCATTTCCCCCTATCTACTAAACGAATGCGCGTTCATTAAAACTATAAAGCGACACTCACAGACGACGCGTGTTTAAGATACGGTGCCCTCCATGTTTTTTTTTCTTATAACACTAAATTAAGGGCACGCAATAATGCGTGACCTAAATCCTTAAATTTTTTGAAGAGATGACACTTTTTTAATGTCGATCTCTTTTGCGTAACATAGATCAATGAGCGTCGTAGTTTGCGCGTCGTAAAAGGGTCTTTTTCTTGTAGTGGGACTATCTATGAAAGCTTAGCCAACCTAAATGAACTTGGCCCATCACAAACATATATCATAGAGTCTATCTTTAATTAGTTCCTTTTGATCACTTAATTATTTACAAATTAATTCTTGATCAATACTAAATAAATAATATGATTATATATTAATATATTATAACTTATAATATATTAATATAAATCACAAGTATCATTTTTCCTCATCTTGTCAAGCCAATTGTCCTGATGCCCTGCAACCCAAATGGACCATGCCGGGTCGGGTCAAGTTATACTAATTATACTTATGGACTTAGACATTAATCCAACAATGGGTTGATTATGTAAATCATCCATAACTTGTATAGTGGACTAAAAGGCTGCATGGATCATCAAGTTGGGTTAAATCCATAGGATGCTCCATGGGAGTTACAAACCCATGGGCCATGGAAATGAAGACTCATGTCACATTAGCGTTTACATGGTGTAACCCTACGTGTGACACACTATATAAGGAACATGATACTCACGAAAATGGGCTACACTAAGAACAAGAGAGGGAAAGCCGATTTTTATAAGTGTTATACATACTCTAAAGTTATTCCAAAGCATTTTGTGTTGTGTGAAGGATTTGAGGCATCACACTTTGGGTGCTAGGGTCTTAGGGTTTTCAAGGGATCAAATCAACTACAAGGTGTGTAATTCTAGCCATCTTTTTGATTAAAAGTTACCCATGTATGCTAGATATGATTATGAACCTTCGAAATCATATTTTGCATGTATTTTAGAAAAACATAGATCCAAGCTTTTTTAGGGTTGCATGTACACTTAGGGGTGTTAGAATGCTCATAACCCATCAGTAGTATAATATCTAGGTTTGTTTGTTAATACTTTATGGAAAATAGTGTTAAAAATAGATTTTTTGAGCTGTCTGCACAGGGGACTCGACGAGTCCATAAGGAGGACTCGACGAGTCCAAGTGAAAGTCCATGTGTAATGGCTGTTCTAATCCATTTATAATGGCTAATATCAATTTTTCATGATCTTATGTTTTCATTTGTTCTTGAGACATTGATATGAATATTCATGTTCTTATGAGTTTTTGATAGATCATAGAAATTTCTTGTTTAAATGTTTAATTCATGATCTTTATGTGTTTTAATGGAGTCCATAACTTGTCCTCAAGTTATGGATAACCAAAAGTCACTTTGTGTTAAAAACCATTAAAAGAACACATAAGTTATAAAATGAAGAGTCTTCATTTTAATAACTTGTAAGTTATGAATTTGAAAGGTTTTGTAAAGTTACAAAACTTGCCCTCAAGTTTTGGAACATGTAAAGTCACTTAATAAACTTTAGTTCCAACCCCTAGATTTTTAAAAGTTAAAAATCAACCCTTATGCTTTATAATTTTATAAGTTAATATACATATATATATATATATATATATATATATATATATATATATATATATATATATATATATATATATATAAAAGAGCAAGTCGTCATACCATTAGTAGGCCTCATTCACGAAGCCGGTCTATAAGGGGGTATAAAGTTGCTGCCTATAAAATGGCAGCTTAATTGGTGTCCACTTTCACCTACCGCTTCCTTGATCGGTGGAGGGTCGTTAGCGGAACGGGTACGACAAGGACTTATAAATTCTCATTAAAATTATGATGAATATTATAAAGTAACTAAATCTGTTATTAAATTCCCAATCTTAGTTACTTTAGGAAAAATGTGAAAAAGGTGCTAATCTATGAAATTACACTTTACTCTTTGTTTATGTCGTTAGTGGAGCGTGTGTGGTTAATCGACACACTAACCTGGAGTTAACAAGGTAGGTAAAGGATGACTTAAAGTTTATTATAGGTCAGTGGAGAGCTTGTGGTTAACCGGAACATCGATTGAGTGATAAACTTTAAGGGTACCAAGTGATTTGCATGGTAAGTTCACACCTTATTTTGTGATCCTCGGTATCTTAGTCACAAAACTTGGAGGGCACTCTCGAGATTGAAACATGCCTTTGAAAAGTGCATTGAATCTCAAAAGAATTTAGGAATTTCTAAGAACCAATTAAAACCTAATAATTTATATTTCGGTTAATGGTGGAAATTGGTGAATTGCCATTCACCTACCTTTCAAATATGTTATAGTTTAGATTACGACATGCATCTTCTAAGTTATGATATATTGTGATTGGATCCTAACATTAATATTACATTTGGGTGTTTTATTAAGGACTACCTATATATCTAAACTAAACTTGTTCTCTTGTTTTTTAGATGTCTTCCAACAACACTACTTTTGGCTCAAACCTTACTGGATCCATTTCCCTCATGAACCTATGTAAGAGCATCATCTTCGATGGTTCCAACATTATGGATTGGATCTGGAACATCAGGATGGTGACTCGTTACGAGGAAAAGGAAAATGTCCTCGATAAGGAGCTAAAGGATATTGATGAGTCCACTGCTACTCCCCAGGAGATCGCTGACTTTCGCACTTATGAAACAGATGCCACCAAATTCGCAAAGATGCATCATGATGGCCACAATGACAGTTGAACTCTAGAAGTCCTATGAGGACTACTACCCTTTTTAGATGCACCATGATATGATGGAAAGATACCATCAGAGTGCTCGTCACGAGTGGTATGAAATAATCTCCTCCATGATAATAGCCAGGATGAAGGAAAAAGATTATGTCACGAGCCACATGCAGAAAATGCAAAGGTATGTGGATTGTTTGCTAAAGCTTAATGTGAACTTTCCTGAGGAGCTTGCAATAGATATCATTTTGCACTCCTTACCCTCATGTTATGATCAATTCTGCATGACATACCACATAAATAAGGAAGAAGTAACACTCAACAAACCTCAAGGACTCTTAAAGACCATAGAAACATGTCTTAAAGGTAATTCAGTTGTTAACACTCCTACTCTTACTCCAAACCCCACCCCTGTCTTAGCAATCAGGAAAGGTAGAGGGAAGAAGAGGGAGAGCTATTCGAAGGGTACCACGGCTCGGACCCTTGATGGCTCTTCTTCATGTAACAGCCCGAAATTTCTAGGTATTTATTTTTTTGGCTTATTTTTGGGAATTGTGAGTGGACTCGGCGAGTTGGAGCTCGAACTCGCCGAGTAGGATCGCGGATTTGGGCAAGGGTTCGCATCCGGACTCGACGAGTCCAAGAGTGGACTCGGCGAGTCCACGCTGTGTGGTGAAACCCTAATTTCCGGGGTTTGAGACCTATTTAAAGGGCCTTATGGCCGTCATTTGTGCTCACCCAACCCTTAGAGAGAAACCCTTGAGTGCTTGAACGTTTTGAGAGAGAAAGAAAGCATTTCTTGACCTTGTGTGTGTCATTTAGCAAAGAAGGAGAAGATTCTAGGCAAGAGGAAGCAAAGGAGGTTGCTATTCTGTGGATTTGAAGCTTAGATCATCGATCTAGAGGTATGATTTCGGTTTATCTTCTATTTTGTGAAGTATAATGGGATTTAGGGTTTGTTATGGACATTTTTGGGTTGATTTGATGCCAAATAGTTCCCTTCTTGTGTTGAGGCTCTGGATCTGGATCCATAGAGGTCCACAGAGCCTCACTCGTCAAGCTTTATGTATAGCAATGGAGTTTATGACCTTGAGTTGTAGTATTTGAGACAAAAACATCATATATGGTCATATAGAGATTGTATGTGCATCAAGATAGTGACTTTACATGGTAAATAAGCTTGGAAGGGCTGGATCTATGGGTTAATGGACTGGAACTGACCTTATGAGCAAGTTTGAGTCATTGCATGGCACGGACTCGCCGAGTCTGAAGAACAGACTCGGCGAGTCGTATGAATATTGCCCGACCACACAGCGAGTGGTCTTGCCGAGTTGGGGAGGGTTGACTCAGTGAGTCGGGGGGGGGGGGGGGGGGGAGAAGTCAGAGTAGGCAAGTGGACTGAGTCAAGCTGGACTCTCCGAGTTGTTCTTGAGACTCGGGGAGTCGAGTCGTGGTGGCCCCAGAACTCATGCCAGGTGGAACTCGTCGAGTTAGGAGAATACTCGACGTGTCAAGGGAGGATTCCAGGGAAATCAGTGTATACGCTCAGACTCGTCGAGTCGCTATAGTGCACTCACCGAGTCCGGTCAAAGTTGACCGTTGACCGTTGACCGGCGTTGACCTAAGGTGACTTGTTAAAGAGTAGTCAACCTTAGTTGGGAAAGTGTTAATTAGAGATGTATTGTGATTTAGGAGGACTATAGCTCGGGAGATCGAGCGATAGTTATTTCAGGATTTACGACTTACCGAGACACGCGAGGTGAGTCTTCTCACTATACTTTACCTTGAGTAGGTAACCAGAGTTATGTGATAGAGTATTTGTATGCTAGGTATGTTATATGTTGTAGTGCATTATTTCTATGTGATTTATGTTGTGCATGTTTACAGAGTTAGAACCTGAGGGTTCACAGAGTTTGGGTGCACGGACCCACAGAGTTATAGCCTCAAGTGGCTAATATGTGTTATGTGTGGTATTTTGGGGAACTCTCTAAGCTTTGTGCTTACAGTGTTTGATGTTATTGTTTCAGGTACTAGTGACGACCGCGAGAAGGCGCCGGCTTGATCCGTACACACGCACGAAGTTTATACATTTGTGATCTTGGGATTTTGTATTTACTTGAATTGGATAATTAAATATGGTTGTTTTCTCAATATTAAATGAATTATGTTTTATAAAAATTTGAAAATTTTGTTTTGAAATTTACGGTGTTACAATTTGGTATCAGAGCGTTGGTTTGAGGGATTCGGATACACCTTCGGGAGTATTTGAACACAAACTGAGGATTTGGAAAAATATTTTCAAAAGAGAATTAAACTTTTCTAAGAGTAAAAGATTATTAGAGAAATTCAAGGAAGAAACGTGTGTACGATCAGTCAGCGCCCGAACGGTGATTTCCCAAAATACCCTTATATTATATTTTTATGATGTATTCTCTTGCTAGAGTAGGCTAGGTATTCTTATTAGCACTAGAGTGCCCTGATTTGTGATGCCTTAGCTTAGGGAGATGTGAGTTGCTATGAGATGCTTGAGAGCGAATAGGTAGCAGCGAGGAGCTTATGAGAGATCTGTTAGAGAGTGAAAGAGTACTTGGAATTTGGGATCCGAAGAGGAGGATTTGGGGTGTGTACTGATATGGTGTCAACAGTAGTATTGGGCCTGTACTACTGAAAGCACCGGGGCGGTGCACGGTCCAAGTAAGAATCTTCGGAATACCAAGCATCAAGGAGGGATGGATTGTCGAGTGTGAGTATGCTTAAGCGGATTCTAATTTATCGTATGTTGTATTTCAGAGGTTGATCATGGTGAGGACACATCATATGTCGGAGGGTGTCGGGGCTAGTGATGTGGAGATCCAACAGAACATTCATGAGCAGGTGGCTGCGGTCATCAGGGCAGAGATACCAGAGATGTTCGGGTCTATTAAGACCGCGCTGATCGAGACCTTCGACGAGCGTTATGCTGCTCTTTCTGAGGCTGCAGTTGCAGCAGCCACTGCGGCTGTTGTTGCTGTTAGGCTGCAGGGTGGTGACGTGTTGCTGTTCTGGGAGTTC
Source organism: Lactuca saligna (assembly GCF_052625555.1). Lineage (NCBI taxonomy): Eukaryota > Viridiplantae > Streptophyta > Magnoliopsida > Asterales > Asteraceae > Lactuca > Lactuca saligna. Next base: position 83,099,986 of record NC_136425.1, on the reverse strand, counting down.
AGCAACACAAAACCATCGGAGTTTGATGGGACCCAGGACCCGGTGGTGGCTATGAGATGGATTTTTGACATAGAGGGGTGTTTCTTCATTTGCTCATCTCTAGAGCATTTGAGAGTACGGTTCGCGCTGAACCAGCTTCGCTTGGGAGCGAAGGACTGGTGGAAGTTTGTCACAGCACACTTTTCGCCTGCTGAGCTTGCGGCAGTGACCTGGGAGAGGTTCCCTACCATGTTCCGTGATGACTACATTCCCCAGGTGGAGAGGGAGCGTTTGGCCCAGGAGTTTCTGACCCTCAAGCAGGGCACTGAGTTTCTTACGGTGATTACCAGGATGTTTCACGAGAGGGCGATGTTCTGCCCTGAGCACGTGTCCACTGAGCAAGCACGTATGAGTCGATATTTGAGTATTTTGAGACGGGACATTCGGGAGTTCATGGCGAACTCCTCATACCAGACATTTGCTGAGCTTCAAGCAAAGGCCCGAAAGAGGGAGATCGAGATGGAGACCTAGGCTAGGGAGGAGGCTGAGTCTCATGGGAGGGATCGGCCACCGGAAGAATTCCAGCCGACAGCCAAGCAGGCCAAGCCCGATGATCCCAAATCAGGGAGCCAGAAGGGCCGCACTTGTGGAAAGTGCGGCAAGGGTCATGATGGAGTGTGTAGAGCGGCATCTTGCTACAAATGTGGCAAGGAGGGGCATATGGCCAACGACTGCCCCAAGGGGTTTGCAGTATGTTTTCACTGCAACCAGACCGAACACCAGAAGGCGGAGTGTCCGCAGTTGCGGGGTCAGCTCACGGAGCACCTCAGGGATGTGCCCCTTCCGCCATCAGAGCTACTGGGAGTGGGCCAGTGAAAGCCGAGGCACCGAGGGCATGTGGGAGAGCATTTCAGTTGACCGCGGAGGAGGTCCGTGCAACGCCCGATGTCGTGGCTGGTATATATTCCTTCATGTATTTATTATAATGTTGAAATATTGTGCTTATATTATGTTATGCGAAGGTACTTTTCTTGTGAATTCTGTACCTGCCTTGGTATTATTTGACTCGGGTGCGAGTCGGTCCTTTGTATCGTTGGCTTTTAGTCAGCACATCAGTGTTAGTCGCGAGGCGCTGAGTCGGCCTCTGAGAGTTTCCATAGCTGACGAGAAGGCAATATATGCCACGGAGATGATTCGTGGGTGCGTACTCGAGATTTTCGGTGTTGAGCTCCCGATTGATTTGGTTCCTATTGCCATGGGGGATGTTTGTGTCATCGTGGGCATGGACTGGTTGAGCAAGTTCGGTGTGGTTATCTACTGCGAGCGGTAGCTAGTGACCATACAAGACCCTAGTGGGGGAGTTCTTACAGTGTACGGCAAGGGTACCCATTCTGGATCAGCATTTTATTCGGCCGCTAGTGTGAGGAAGTGTCTACAGCAGGGCTGTAAGGGTTTTGTGGCGTACGTATCAGATACGTGGCTAGATTCCAGGAGGCCGAGTTCGGTGGAGGTGGTTCCTATAGTGTGTCAGTTCCCGGATGTCTTTCCAGAGGAGTTGTCGGGGGTGTCTCCGTGAGGCAAGTAGAGTTCAATATTGATTTAGTCCTGCGGGCCGCGCCTATCACTAAGGTGCCTTATCGTCTTGCACCTCCAGAGATGCAAGAGCTATCCTCGCAGCTTTAGGAGCTGCTGGGGAAAGGGTTTATTCGGCCGAGTAGCTCGCCGTGGGGACCACCCATTCTGTTTGTAAAGAAGAAGGATGGTTCACACCGGATGTGCATTGATTACCGGTAGTTGAACAAGCTGACGGTCAAGAACCGTTACCCGTTGCCGAGGATCGACGATTTGTTCGACAAGTTGCAGGGAGCATCTTGGTTCTCCAAGATCAATTTGAGGTCTGGATACCATCAAGTGAGGGTACGAGATGAGGATGTCCAGAAGACAGCGTTTAGGATGCGTTATGGGCATTATGAGTTTGTGGTGATGCCTTTCAGGCTCACTAATGCTCCGGCAGTGTTCATGGATCTCATGAATCGGGTATGCAGGCCGATGTTGGGTCGGTCGGTGATCATATTTATTGATGACATTTTGGTATATCCGAGATCTAGGGAGCAGCATGAGGAGCATTTGAGGGAGATCCTCAGAGTTCTGAGATCGGAGAGGCTTTATGGCAAATTCTCCAAGTGTGATTTCTAGTTGCGAGAGGTCCAGTTCCTAGTACATCTTGTTTACCAGGATGGGATATTGGTCGATCCGGCCAAAGTGGAGGCAGCGATGAGTTGGGAGGTGCCGAGGTCACCCTCCGAGATCAGGAGTTTTCTAGGGTTGGCCGGTTATTATCGGAGATTTATTAGGGATTTCTCTAAGATCGCAGTGCCACTCACTAGGTTGAGCCGGAAGGGTGTTGCTTTTTCATTGGGCCCCGAGCAGCAGGCTTCCTTTGAGATGCTTCGCCAAAGGTTATGCGAGGCCCTGGTGTTATGACTCCCGGAGGGAATTGAGGATATTGTTGTATACTGCGATGCATCGATTTTGGGGTTGGGAGCGGTACTGATGCAGAGAGGGCATGTGATAGCGTATGCATCGAGGCAATTGAAGCCTCATGAGTCGAGGTATCCCACCCATGATCTAGAGTTGGGGGTAGTGGTGTTCGCCCTCAAGATTTGGCCCCATTATTTGTATGGGGTTCGGTGTACGATATACACATACAATAAGAGTCTGAAGTATTTGATGGATCAGCCCAACCTAAATATGCGGCAGAGGAGGTGGTTGGATGTGGTTAAGGATTATGATTGTGAGATCCTTTACCATCCGGGCAAGGCTAATGTGGTAGCCGACGCCCTGAGCCGTCGGGCGGAGAGTACCCCATTGCGAGGTGTATGTTTGCGTTTGACCAGAAGAGAGAGCGAGTTTTTGGATTGGTATCGGAGTTCGTTACCGATGGTCGGGGGCTTATGACTTTTCAGGGGTGTATTTGGGTATCGTTCGTGGGAGGTGCGCGTGCTATTTTGATGGTAGAGGCTCATCGGTCGGAATTCTTGATCCATCCCGGGGCCACTAAGATGTATTTGGATTTGAGGAAGGAGTATTGGTGGCCCTGTATGAAGAGAGATGTTGTGTGGTTCGTTGAGAGGTGCTTAACCTGCCGTAAGGTTAAGGCTGAACATCAAAGGCCGCATGGTAAGTTGCAGCCATTGGAGATTCCCGAATGGAAGTGGGAACAGATCACCATGGATTTCGAAAACCAAATTGCCAAGGACTGCTCGGGGAGTTGATGCAATTTGGGTGATTGTGGACAGGTTGACAAAGATCGCTCACTTCCTTGCCATCAGTGAGAGTTCTTCTGCAGAGAAATTAGCGGAGAAATATGTGAGGGAAGTGGTATCTCGGCATGGGGTGCCGATCTTGATTGTCTCCGACCGGGACGTGCATTTCACTTCCAGGTTCTGGAAGAAGTTCCATGAGGAGTTGGGTACTAGGCTGCATTTTAGTACCGCATATCACCCCCAGACAGACGGACAAAGTGAGAAGACGTTTCAGACCCTCGAGGACATGCTCTGAGCATGTGTATTGGATTTCGGGGGAAGTTGGGATACGTATTTGCCATCGGCCGAGTTTTCTTACAACAACAGCCATCATTCGAGCATCGGTATGCCACCCTTTGAGCTGTTGTACAGGAGGAAGTGTCGGACCCCCATTTGCTGGGGAGAAGTCGGGCAACATGTTATGGGCAACATGGAGATAGTGCTTCAGACGACAAAGCAGATCTAGCAGGTCAGACAGACGTTGGTCCGAACTTGAGTTCCAGGTCGGTGATTTTGTGCTCCTGAAGGTCTTTCCTCTGAAGGGAGTGATCCAATTCAGGAAGAGGGGCAAGTTGGGACCCCGATATATCAGACCATTTCAGGTACTCACGAGGGTAGGCAGGGTAGCCTATCGCTTGGATTTGCCAGCAGAGTTGGGGCAGATTCACGACAGTTTCCATGTGTCGCAATTACGGAAGTGTATAGCCGATGAGTCGGTAGTGGTTCCATTGGATGAGATTCAGGTGGATGCGAACCTGAATTATGCTGAGAGACCAATGGCCATCAGAGATCGGAAAATCAAAGTTCTGAGGAACAAGGAGGTACCTTTGGTCTTAGTTCAGTGGCAGCATCGGAAGGGGTCCGAGATGACATGGGAACCGGAGCGTGAGATGCGAGAGCAGCATCCGGAGTTATTTGCAGAATGAGACTTCGAGGGCAAAGTCTAGTTCTAGTGAGGGAGAATTGTAACAGCCTGGAATTTCCAGGTATTTATTTTTTTGGCTTATTTTTGGGAATTATGAGTGGACTCGGCGAGTTGGAGCTCGAACTCGCCGAGTAGGATCGCGGATTTGGGCACAAGTTCGCATCCGGACTCGATGAGTCCAAGAGTGGACTCGGCGAGTCCACGCTGTGTGGTGAAACCCTAATTTCTGGGGTTTGAGACCTATTTAAAGGGCTTTATGGCCGTCATTTGTGCTCACCCAACCCTTAGAGAGAAACCCTTGAGTGCTTGAACGTTTTAAGAGAGAAAGGAAGCATTTCTTGACCTTGTGTGTGTCATTTAGCAAAGAAGGAGAAGATTCTAGGTAAGAGGAAGCAAAGGAGGTTGTTATTCTGTGGATTTGAAGTTTAGATCATCGATCTAGAGGTATGATTTTGATTTATCTTCTATTTTGTGAAGTATAATGGGATTTAGGGTTTCTTATGGACATTTTTGGGTTGATTTGATGCGAAATAGTTCCCTTCTTGTGTTGAGGCTCTAGATCTGGATCCATAGAGGTCCAGGGAGCCTCACTCATCAACCTTTATGTATAGCAATAGAGTTTATGACCTTGAGTTGTAGTATTTGAGACAAAAACATCATATATGTTCATATAGAGATTGTATGTGCATCAAGATAGTGACTTTAAGTGCTAAATAAGCTTGGAAGGACTGGATCTATGGCTTAATGGACTGGATCTGACCTTATGAGCAAGTTTGAGTCATTGCATGGCACGGACTCGCCGAGTCTGAAGAACAGAGTCGACGAGTAGTATAAATATTACCTGACCACACAACGAGTGATCTTGCCGAGTTGGGGAGGGTTGACTAAGTGAGTCGGGGGGGGGGGGGGGGGGAAGTCAGAGTGGATAGGTGGACTGAGTCAAGCTGGACTCGCCGAGTTGTTCTTGAGACTCGGCGAGTTGAGTCGTGGTGGCCCCACAACTCATGCCAGGTGGAACTCGTCGAGTTAGGAGAATACTCGACGTGTCAAGGGAGGATTCCAAGGAAATCAGTGTCTACGCTCAGACTCGCCGAGTCGCTATAGTGCACTCGCCGAGTCCGGTCAAAGTTGACCGTTGACCGTTGACCAGCGTTGACCTAAGTTGACTTGTTAAAGAGTAGTCAACCTTAGTTGGGAAAGTGTTAATTAGATATGTATTGTGATTTAGGAGGACTATAGCTCGGGAGATCGAGCGCAAGTGATTTCAGGATTTACGGCTTACCAAGACACGCGAGGTGATTCTTCTCACTATACTTTACCTTGAGTAGGTAACCAGAGTTATGTGATACAGTATTTGTATTCTAGGTATATTATATGTTGTACTGCATTATTTCTATGTGATTTATGTTGTGCATGTTTACAGAGTTAGAACCTGAGGGTTCACAGAGGTTGGGTGCACGGACCCACAGAGTTATAGCCTCAAGTGGCTAATATGTGTTATATGTGGTATTTTGGGGAACTCACTAAGCTTCGTGCTTACAATGTTTGATGTTATTGTTTCAGGTACTAGTGACGATCGCAGGAAGGCGCCGGCTTGATCCGTACACACGTACGGAGTTTATACATTTGTGATCTTGGGATTTTGTATTTACTTGAATTGGATAATTAAATATGGTTGTTTTCTGAATATTAAATGAATTATGTTTTATAAAAATTTGAAAATTTTGTTTTGAAATTTACGGTGTTACACTCCAAGTGGAACCAAGAAAAGTTTTGTCACTCCTTCTTCTAACCCAAAAGAGGTTGAATGCTTCTATTGCCATGAAATGTCGCATTGGAAGCGGAACTTCCCAAAGTACCAACAAGATGTGAAGGATGGGAAAGTTAAACCCAACCATGTAGGTATTTACACTATTCTATCTAGTAACTCACCCTATTCTAACACGTGGGTCCTTGATACCAGTTGTGGTATTCATATATGTTATGATTTGCAAGGACTAAGAAGAAGTGACCTGTCACCAAGATTGGAGTTTATTCTTTCTCGCTATGTAGTGGGTTTACTTTAGATTTGAATAAACATTGTTATTTTCCAGAAATGGCAAGAAATATTGTTTGCTTTCATGCTTTGTATAAACAAGGGTTTCCCTTTTCTTTTGATAATGAAATTGGTGGAATAAATGCTTTCTTTAATAATGTTCTTTATTTTAAAGCATTACCCTGTGATGGTGTGTATGAAGTTGTATATGTTGTAAATAATCTAGGAAATAATGTGTTGTATATTGATTCTTCTTATAATAATAACTTGGATAAAGCATCATTATGGAATTGTCGTGTTGGGCATGTGAGCAAGAAATGCATAGGCCAACTCCAAAACGATGGAGTCTTGGAGTCATTTGACCTAAAGTCATATGATAGTTGTGACTCATGCTTACTTGGAAAAATGAAAAGGTCATCTTTCACTAGTTCTTGTTCTAGGGGTGAAGGTTTGTTGGATCTAGTGCTAATCATTATTATTTGACTTTTACTGATGATTATAGTAGATATGGATATGCCTATTTAATGAAGAATAAGTGAAAGACTTTTGAATGGTTTAAAGAGTTTAAGTAGGAAGTCGAGAAACAATTGGGTACAAACATTAAGATGTTTCAATCCGATCGTGGTGGTGAGTATCTTAGTACAGAGTTCCTCGACTATCTTAAGGAATGTGGGATTATCTCACAATTGACACCTCCCAGGACACCACAGCTTAATGGTGTGGATGAGAGGCGTAATCAAATATTGTTGGATATGGTTCGTTCCATGATGAGTCAAGCTTCGTTACCAATCTCATTTTGGGGGTATGCCTTAGAGACTACCGCCCATATCCTTAATTCGGACCATACAAAGAAAGTTGCCAAAACTCCTCATGAGATGTGGACTGGTAAAGTTCCCAAACTAGACCACATCAAGATTTGTGGTTGCGAGGCTTTCGTGAGATGCGAGAGTCTTGATAAGCAAAAATCTCAATGTAAGTGGTGTATTTTCATCGGCTATCCACAGAAATCCTTTGGTTAGCTCTTCTAAAGACCTAGTGACAATTTGGTCTTCGTAGCAAGGAGGGGTGTCTTTTGAGAGAGAGAGAGAGAGAGAGAGACAGAGAGAGATAGAGAGAGAGAGTTCATAAGCCAAGGAAATAGTGGGAGGAAAATTGACCATGAAGAAATTCATGAGTCAAGTGGTGAAGGAACTTCAAACCCTAGCACTCAACATGAGGAGGAAACTCCTGATGAGCCAATTGACAAGTCTGTACCTCTGAGGCATTACAAAAGGGTTAGGAATGCACCTGAGCATTATTATGGTTTCCATATTACTGTGGAAAGTGAGACACTTATCAGTGATGAGACATTGGTAAGTCTGGATGAACCAAACAGATACACAGAAGTCATGGCAGGCCCCAAGTCTATCAAATGGAAAGAGGCAATGGACAACGAGATATAGCCCATGTATGACAATTAATTTTGGAACTTGGTTGAAAATGTACCAGGTCGTAAGGCAGTTGGGTGCAAATGGATCTTCAAGAAGAAGGCCGACAGGGATGGTAATGTACACACATATAAGGCATGACTGATTGTAAAGGGCTTTTCTCAAACTCCGGGAGTTGATTATGATGAGACCTTTTCACCAGTAGCAAAGACTAAGTCCATTTAGGTTATGTTAGCCATCGAAGCATTTCATTATTATGAAATATGGCAAATGGATGTCAAAACTGCCTTCCTTAATGGAAGTTTCGCTAAGGATGTTTACATGAGTCATGAGTCAACCAGAGGGTTTTGTCAGTACAAAATACCCTAATAGACTGTGTAAGCTCGAGAAATCCATTTACAGATTGAAATAGGCACCTCGGAGATGAAATCTTTGCTTTGATGAGAAAGTCAATGAATTTGGCTTTTCAAGAAGTGAAGATGAATCTTGTGTCTATGTCAAGGCTAGTGGGAGTATAGTTAGTTTTTTGATACTGTATGTGGATGACATACTACTCATAGGAAATAACATCCCAACCTTGTAGGAAGTGAAGTCTTGGCTTGGGAAGTGTTTCTCTATGAAAGACCTAGGAGAAGCTGCCTATATTTTGGGGATAAGGATTCTGAGAGATCGGAGTAAAAGACTAATTAGACTTAGTCAGAGTACCTACTTGGATAAGGTGTTGAAGAGGTTCAACACGCTGGACTCCAAGAAAGGAGATTTACCCATCCGAAGTAACTCCAGGTTGAGTAAAACTCAGAGCCCGAGTACTAAGGCTGAGATAAAAGAAATGAGTTGAGTACCTTATGCTTCTGCAGTAGGCAGGATCATATATGCTATAACCTAAACTCGTCCTAATGTGGCCTTTGCCTTGAGCATGGTCAACATATATAAGGGGAATCCTAGGAAGGCTCACTGGACTATGGTAAAGAATATCGCCAAGTACATGCGAAGGACTAAGGACTGGGTCCTTACCCTCAGTGGGAGTTATGACTTGAGAGTTGTAGGTTATAGTGATGCTAGCTTTCATACTGATAGGGATAATTTCCACTCTCAGTTAGGCTGGGTCTTTACCTTAAACAGAGGAGCAATTACTTGGAAGAGTTCCAAACAAGAGACAATGGATGATTCAACATGCGAATCAGAGTGTATAGCAGCAAGCGAGGCAAAAAAGGAGGCGATATGGCTGAAAAACTTCATTGGAGACCTTCGAGTTGAACCAGCTATAAAGGAGACAATGGAAATTTTCTGTGATAGTGAGAGTGTAGTTGCCTTAGCCAAGGAACCAAGGGTTCATAGGAGATCCAGATACATCGACAGAAAATACCATTTCATCAGACATGGAATAGAAGAAGGACTCCTCGTGGTAATGAGGGTATCATCGGATGAGAACCTAGCAGATCCCCTCACGAAGGGACTGAGTCAGTTTAAGCATCTCCAGAGTGCTCAAAGCATAGGGCTGAAGGATGATATTAGTTTTAGTAGTTAGATAATTATGAAATTTGTAAGTGTAATTGACATTTGATGATGAATAAAACTTGTGTTTATTTCTGAGTAAAGTGTTGCTATCTTTTGTCAATCGTTTGCTATATTTCTTTTGCATGTGTTGACTTCCAGAATAATTATGTTTAGTATATCATATTATTCGAATTCTCCATAATCATTTATACGTTGGAAGTATGTATGAATCAATATTGTCATGGGTTAGTTGTAGAGGTCTAAGTTGTTGGACAAGGCTACATCACCCATGAGTGATCATCAGTTATGTGCATTGGAATCAACACACGCTCATTGGTACTTGGAATTTATCTCTAGTGATCCTGAGACTGTAATATCATATAAGTCTTCAAACCTAGAGATATGACTTTTTTGGCTATAATTTGGTTATGCATTGATCGTACGAAACCGCATTGGTAACTCGATGTTATAAAATGTACTTGTGTGTGTGATTCAACAAGTAGTAAAATAAGCATATGCGTTGAACTTTATCTATTCCTTCTTGGATTAGAAACGATATATGGGCCCCTCAATGATTTTTTTTGACCTATGTACTGGGCCCGATCAGAACCGAATTAATGTGTTCAATTTAGTTCTATCTCAAACAAATCGGAAATCGGGAAACAAACTGCTGGACAATAAGTAAGACATTGTTCCATGTATTTGTCTGGCTGATATCTAGAATAGAGGATTATATGATCACTTATCTTCAATGGTGCATAATCATCTTCTCAGTTCCGAGAGACCTTGAAAGAGGTACGATTTTTATTGGTTCCTGAAGTCATACTTACAGATATAGTTATTAGACTTATCGAAGTGGAATACTGTTGCATAAGGTGTCTAAGTCCATAACTATATTTGGAATGTACTTGACCCGACCCGGCATGGTCCATTTGGGTTGCATAGCATCATGCATTTGGATAGACTAAATGAGAGAAATAACAATTGTGGTTTATTAATATATTATATGTACAAATAAATTAATAGTATTATTTAATTAGTATTGATCAAGAATTAATTTGGAATTAATTAAGTGATCAAAAGATGACTAATTAAATATATGGGTTGATTATGTAAATCATCCATAACTTGTATAGTGGGCTAAAAGGCTCCATGGATTTTCAAGTTTGGTTAAACCCATAGGATGCTCCATGGGAGTTACTAACCCATGGGTCATGGAAATGAAAAGTCATGTGACATTAGGGTTTACGTGGTGTAACCCTAGATGTGACACACTATATAAGGAACATGATACTCACCAAAATGGGCTACACTTGGGGTTGCTAGGCTCTCAAGCTTTTCAAGGAATCAAATAAACAACAAGGTGTCTAATTCTATCCATCTTTTAGATTAAAAGTTCCCCATGTATGCTAGATATGATTATGAACCTTGGAAATCATATTTTGCATGTATTTTAGAAAAACATAGATCCAAGGTTTTGTAGGGTTTCACGTACACTTAAGGGTGTTAAAATGCTCATAAACCATCAGTTGTATCCACTAGAGGTTCCCCAGTAGAAGTGGGAACAAATTTCTATGGACTTCATCACAAAATTGCCGAGGACTGCGAGGGGTGTTGATGCAATTTGGGTGATTGTGGAAGGGTTGACGAAGAGCACTCACTTCCTTGCTATCAGTGGGAGATATTCTATGGAGTGCCCAGCAGAGATATATATGAGGGAGGTGGTGTCGCGGAATGGAGTGCTGATCTCGGTTTTGTCAGACCGAGATGTACATTTAACTTCCAGGTTCTGGAAGAAGCTCCATGAGGAGTTCGGTACGAGATTGAACTTCAGTACTGCTTACCACCCACAGACGGATGGCTAGAGTGAACAAACGATACAAATGCTCGAGTACATGCTTCGAGCATGTGTTATGGACTTTGGTGGAAGTTAGGACACATACCTACCTTTGGCTGAGTTTTCTTATAACAACAAATGCCATTCAAGTATTGGTATGCCTCCTTTGGAGCTTTTATATAGGAGGAGGTGTCAGACTCCCATCTGTTGGGGAAAGGTAGGGCAGCAAGTGATGGGTAGCAATGAGATAGTGCTTAAGATGACTGAGAAGATACAGTAGGTCAAACGGAGGTTACTAACAACGCAGAGCTACTAGAAGAGTTATGTTGATAGGCGGCGATCCGAGATTGAGTTCCAAGTTGGAGACTTTGTACTCCTAAAGGTATATCCTTGGAAAGGAGTGATCCGATTCAGGAAGTGGGGAAAACTAAGGCCCCAATACATTGGTCCATTCAGGGTAATCGCCAGAGTGGGCATGGTAGCATACCATTTAAAGCTACCTGAGGAGTTGGGTTAGATCCATGATACCTTCCACGTATCCCAGTTGAGAAAGTGTATAACCGATGAGACGACGGTATTGCCGCCAGAGGATATTCAGGTGGATGTAAGCCTGTGTTACATTGAGAGGCCGATCGCGATCTTCGATAGGAAGATCAAGGTTATGAGAACCAAATAAGTGCCCCTGGTTCAGGTCCAGTGGCAACATTGGAGAGGGTCCGAACTGACTTGGGAACCGGAGATGGAGATGCGGGTGCAGCATCCAGAGTTGTTTTGCAGAATGAGGCTTCGAGGGCAAAGTCTGATTCTAGTGAGGGAGAATTGTAACATCCAAACTTCCAGTTATCATAATTTAAGGGTTTTCTTTTGAGTTAAGAAGAGGTACTTGACGATTTGACTCCTAAACTCATCGAGTAGGATCACGATTGATGACTCGGATTAAGGAATGGACTCGACGAGTCCGCGCTATGGACAAAAACCCTAAATCTTTGGGCCTGTGCCCTATTTAAGGGTCCTTATGGCCTTCATTGGTGGCCACACACACACTTGAGAGACCTTATTGAACCAGAGAGCACAAAGAGAGATGAAGGGAGCTAATTACACCATTTTAGTGCATTCTTGCAAGGAAGGAAAGGAGATTCAAGCTAGGCTGATTGGAGGGGGCTCAGAGCTGCTATCATATCATCAAGGGTTGCTATTTGAGGTACGATTTCAGGCCTATTCTCATACGTATAGTACATTCCATGAATTTAGGGTTTCCCTACCCCCTTTTTAATAAAGTATTGGAGCATGTGAAGTCCCCTTGAGGAATAGACATTGGATTTGGACATTGAGAAGTCCAGAGAGTCCCAATCATCCAGCAATATGTAGTCCCATTGGTGTTTTGAATATAGGTTGTCATTTCAAGAGTTATTCCATCAAATAGAGCTTGATGTGTGGTTCATTGACATAAAGGTTGAACCTTTACGTTGCTTTTGGGTGTTAGAAGGTCAGATCTATAGGTTAGAGAATCGAATCTGACCTCAGATGGTTAAATGAGTGTTGCCATGGAGGAAACTCACCGAGTCCATAAGAGGACTCGACGAGTCAGATCTGGTTGCCCCGTGATTCGTGATCAGTGGTAACCCGTCGAGTGAAAGGTTAACTCGATGAGTCGAGTAAGGCCTTAGGAGGATTCAAAGGACATGCATAAACTTGCCGAGCCACTCGAGTGCACTCGACGAGTCTGGTCAAAGTTGGACAATTGACTGGATTTAACTTCCGTTGACCTTAGGATTTTAGTCAAACTGATATAAGAGAGGCCATGGATGGGTAGAATGGTTTTCCACCCATTCTTTAGAGATGAGAAGATAGAGAGAGTGTTGATTAGAGATGTCATCATTTTGATAGGAGGATGCTAGATTGGGGTTATCGAGAACGAGAGCATATTAGACATCATACGAGGTGAGTCTTCTCATTATACATTACCTAGAGTGGTATCTATGTGCATACTAGAGCGTCTTATGTGTTATGTGTATAAGGTTATGTGCATTGTGTAAAATATATGCTATGTGTTATATAGACTGGACCAGAACGTCCAACGACTTACGAGGCCAGAGGGTCCTCGATTAGACTGGACCGGAGGGTCCAACAAGCTAGACCGGACCGGAGGGTCCAACGAGCTACATGATTGGAGGGTCCCGCTAAGACACATTAACTAGAGGGTCATACCGAATTATAGTCTCGAGTGGCTTATGTGGTGTATGTGGTATTTTGGGGAACTCACTAAGCATTTATGCTTACCATGTTATGTGATATGTGTTTCAGGTACCAGGGAGGATCGTGGGAAGGCGCCAACATGATTTGTACACACTAATAGAGTATTACGTATTATGTATTTGAGATTCTTGGATATGTTTTTACTGAGATAACATTTGATACATTTCAGTTTTGAGATTACTTTGTGAGATATGTACTGTTTTAAAATGAATTTTTTTTTTGAAAATTCATGTCGTTACAAATAAAAGTTCAACAAAAGTCAATTTTGTGGATTGGTGTTGAAAGGTGGGTTGATTTCATGGAAAACTTTGATTTCTTTTTAAGGTTTGAAGGATGATCATGGGAGATTGATTTTTCAACCACTTTCGAAGATTGAATGTTTGGCTGAAAATGCTCATATCATGTCATCCATTAGTTATAATCAATCGACAAGAAAAGAAAGAGAATTGTTTTGTAAGCCATTCACTTCTCTTATTGATAACCCAAATGATCTTCTTCATCTTAAGATTGATGAAGTTCTAGACTATGGAGTTCAATGTGATGTTCTTGATATTCTTGAAGTTCACGAAAAGAACCTTCAAGTTGATTCTCATGAAGATGAAAAAGTTTTTTGCTGAATTGGAGTTCTAACTGATGATATTTTATGTTCTTGTGATCCGTTTGAAGGAATGATTCCTTATCGAAATCCACCAATCTAAGAAATTCATAAATATCAAACTCCAAAAGATTTGTTTCAAACTTGCAATGTTGAAGTTGTCACGAATGAAGGTATTCTTGAAATCAAATCTTCATGACGTAAAAAGATGAGAAAGAATAATAAGAAGAAGATTAAACGGAAAAACAAGCGGGTTTATTCACAAAAATCATTAAATGTTGTTATGAATCTGAAATCCATGAATTAAATTTGGGTTCCAAAGCAACAATCTCCAAATGTTGCATTGAATTTGAAGTCAAAACGCAAAGGTATTGATGGTTCTTAAAAACATGTTCTTAGATCGTTGAAGAACACGAAGTACACAAAGAATGAGTTGTATAAACGCATCGTGCGTGGTACAATGTTCAAATTGCAGATTTTTTTTGTTCCAACAAACGAACCAAGATCTTATAGATTTGATTCATTTGTTGAAAATAGAACTTCGATCATCAAAAAGGTGTCAGAATTTCTCAAATGGATTCCAAAATGTCCATGATTGCGATTCGTATTTTGTGTTTTTTCATTTTTAATCGATTTGTCTCATTAGATCAAATCCATTTCAAAATGTCCATGATTGTAATTCAATTATTTTTATTTAGATAAATTTAAAAAAATCAATTTTACTATTCATTCGATTTTAAAGCCCAAATCAATTTATATTCAACAATTGTTGTTCATGAAACCCAAACTAAAGTTTGGTACTGGTAGTATCATATCATTGAGCCCAAATTTAAACTACTTGTTCATAATAAGTTCGATCCGATGAACTGATCTTTCATAATAGTTTGATTCTTGAGTCGTACGTTCAACATCGTTGTTGGTATCGATTTCATTTATTTCATACATTCATGAAAATCAACTTTATTTCTTCCATTTCATCTCATTATCTCTAATAATCGAATGATGATATTTGATTTTGTTTCGAGTTGGTAGGATATTAATCCTTGAAAGATCGATTAGATTCGAAACAAATTGAAAAACAAGAACAAGACAATGATTCAAAATGTGCGTAGTGACGATAAGTCACATCCTCAGAAGAACTTGATTAATAATTGCTGCTGTAGAGTTGTGGTTAGGGTTACTAGAATAAATCGAAAGTTATCAAACATGATGCATGCATGAACCTTAAATATTATAACCCTAGAAATAAAAGACGGGTGAACAGGCCCAACCTAATAACAAAATAGACAAAAATAAGAAGCCTAATGACGCAACAGAAACTTTTAGGGTTGAGGTCACTTCTGTACTTCAAAAACTTGTAGAATTATTCATAGCATAACCTTACAAACCTGGATGTACCATTGGATCATATCAGAATAACACTTTTTGTCTCTCTAGCTGTTGCCTTTGACCTTATTGACGATATCTAAAATATACTCCAAGCAAGTGCTAGAAAGAAACATGCCTTGGGAAAGTCTACATAATTTCGTTCCCGTTCCTGAAATACCACATACCACCCTTCTTTGTAAATCCTCCCAAGCTTGAACTTCTCAAAAACTTTTAGAGCTTCTTTAGGGAG
Source organism: Lactuca saligna (assembly GCF_052625555.1). Taxonomy (NCBI): domain Eukaryota; kingdom Viridiplantae; phylum Streptophyta; class Magnoliopsida; order Asterales; family Asteraceae; genus Lactuca; species Lactuca saligna. The sequence goes on along the minus strand of NC_136425.1, from coordinate 83,084,512 downwards.
AACAGAGGGCTTCTTTGTTAGCATAACAACTATTTCCACATCTATTTTTCCCATCTCTTGAATATACAAAACTATCATCAGCTTTAGGTGAGCGATAATAGGCTCGTAGTTATGTCCGTCTCTCAGTAGTAAGTTGTAAAGCATCATCCAGTCATAGGGGTTGAGACAAGGCAGGTCTGTGAGAGTGAATTTGTTAACCTGACTAGCAGAACCTCTGACAACCTTGAACTACACATTCGGGAAGTTGTCGGTTTCGATTGGACCTGTGATCTTTATTGAAGTAACCTTGCAAGCATTCCATATTTTATACTGTAGCTTCATATGCTTGAGAGACAACAATAGGATGAAATGGTCGACACCATTATTAGTGGATGGGACATTCGCTACTTTTACAAAAGACCAAAACTTGAAAGATTTTGGAGTTATTGGAAGATCCAGTTGTAAATCTTGTGTATTATGAAGCTCAAATGACACAACTGGTTCTACCCAATGTTGACTTGGTAAGTCCACGACTTCATTCTGAGTTCGGTGCAACGTCCAAATTGGAAATAAGAGATTTCAGCTTTCAAGTATGACATGAGCTTCTCTTTTTACTTTCTCTTTTTCTTCAGCCTCTCGAACTATCCTTTAATGCTCATTCATTTCGACCTCATGCACTTTTCTTCTTTTGAGCTCTTTCTCATCAGGTTCTTCATCATCACTATGATCAATAATGGTTTGTTCAAAGAAAATCTTTTCTTTGCATGTAGGCTCAAACTCGCTTTTGACTTTATGCTTGGCTGATGTCTTCGAGTCATCCTTCTTGGATTGTTCTCCCCTTTGTTTGAGAATGCAGAATTCCAGAACACCCTCCAAACAGTGAAGCATGGCGAAGTCTGGCCTGAGTTTTTCAGCAAGATGTTTTCTTATTGTGGTTGTAATAATTTAGTCCCTAGCCTCAATGATATCTGAGAGCAAGCTAGTCACATCTGAGATACAAATTTTCATGACTACTCTCTCGGATAACGAATCCTTGACTTGTTTCTCAGCAGCATCAAGTTTGATAGTGAGAACTTTCACTTTTTTCAGTTTTGACTGCAAGAGTATGCATTATCTTACTCTACATTATGACGTCATCTTAAATCTTGGATATATGCGAGGAGACGTATGACGGTAACTCGTCGTAATCAAATTTAAGGTTGGTGCGAACCTCATGAAGTTTCTCCTTTTTGGTTTTGAGAGATGAGCCCAGGCTAGAAATTACTTCGTTAGCCTTCGCAGTGTTGGACTCAAGGAAGCTTTGGAACTTTTACCTGAATCCAGTGGCTTTGAAAATTAGTTTATCAACGTTTTTCGATTGTGTTGTTACAGATAGTAGTAGAGGCATTTACTACCTTGTTTATCCTCTCAAGATTGGTTGAGTGCTCTTTAGTAAGTGTCTCAAGGAGGGACGTAACTTGTAGCTTAAGAATAATCATCAGTAATGATGGCTTTGAAGCATGAAGCAACGAATCAAGTTTTTAATGTATGGCCTTGATTTGCCCCTCGTGACATGAGCTTCGACATCACTTTTAGTCCTAATGTTGAATTGATTGTAGGTGAATCATGTGAAGTCTACCTTGTCATCACCATAAATCATATATGGGTCTTTTTGGTGTAGTGGGGAAAAGGGTGGTGAGATATGAGTAGTTTTAAAACCTGAAGCTCTTGCCCTCGCATCAGATGCATTGACAAAAATAGGAGGTTCCGTTAAAATTGTTAGTGGGGTAGTGGAATAAGAAAATAAGGGAGTAAAGAGAGAGGAATAATGCGCAGTATTTGAGAAGAAATGGGTGGAGGACATGCTGCGACACTTATTGGTGTGGTGGTGGTTCCGGGTGAATGTGGTGGAGATCGGAAGAAATCATTATAAGTTGGAGTTACGTCAGGGTTTATTGATACCGGAGCCGAAACCTCTGGTTGGTAAGTTGTTGCAATATGTTCGTCTTTTGTAGGCTCTCCCTCTTTAATGCGAACATCTGACTGAGTGTGAGAGTGTGAATGTTCGCTTTCACTGGGAGTGGGAGATTTGGGCTTGCGAGAATCCTATTTGATCTTTTGCTTCTTGCTTTGAGTGGGAGCAGTTGCAGATGAGCCGGCTTGGGCCTTTCGTTTGTTGGGAGGGTTTGCAGGTTCAGATGGACCCTCTTTACCACTTTGTTTCTTCTATACTTTCATGCCTCCTTTTTGACCTCCTTTCTTTGGTTTGTCTTCTTCATCAATGATTGATTTCATGTAACATCCCATTTATTTAATAAATAAATAGACAAATAAATAAACGAAATTGGCCCTAAAAGCAGAATAGTCCAGCAAAGAATTAGTTTTGAGGGTTAAAATGTAATTAGGACTTAATTTAAAGGGATGATGGAAGCTAAGGGTTGAATGGTAAGGGGGACTAAACTTGTTAAAAAAAATTACAAATTTGAACGACAACCACAGCTGAAGAAACCTCGTTCCTCCCGAGTATGAAAACACCACCCAAGAGAAACCCTAAACCTAATCCTTAGCAGCCGCCAACACCTTATGAATCCCCAACTGACATCTATCCCTTTCGTTCACTGTTCCGATCAAATGGGGATGACTGCTGGCTCGCCGTTGAGCACCACCGAACGTTACATTGCCGTTGAAGGTCACCATTGCAACGCTGCTGTCGGAGGACCACTAAGGGTCGTGGAAACTATCGTGAGTGTTATTGCGTGAGTCACGAATTATCAAGAGGTAGCTGGTAAGGTCAACTATCATTTTTTTTCATTTCCTCGTTCATTTTGGTGTTTTGACACCATGTTTGAAGGCTGCGAACACCAACGACCCTTGAACCACCTCCTCTACATGTTCTGACGAACCCAACCTCCTAGTCGCTGGTTGGAAGTCTTGGTCCCGTGCCCTTTATGGACTTGGATTTCTAGAACGAGTTGTATGTGAAAGCAGGTTGTTGTTTGGTTTGAAATCCACCACCACCACCATAAGAGGTGTCTACGTGTGTATATATATATATATATATATATATATATATATATATATATATTATGTGTGAAGTTATGTATGTAATCTTTAGGTAGGAACCACCACCACCATTGGAAATGCTAGCTACCACCGCCTTCTGCCACCCTCAACCACTGTTTTTGCCACCATCTAGGGACGTTGTCGTCACCATACGCCACCAAGTGGGTGGTTGTGTCATATTCCGGACAAAGAAGTGTTATGTGTACCTTTGCTTGGTCGAACTTAGTGAGAAGAAGCCATCACCACCACCTGCCACCACTAGGGTGGCTGTGTGTATGTTTAGCTTAGTATGGGTGTGTGTGTTTAGCTTAGTGTGGTGTGTGTGTGTGTTATTTGAGATTAAGCATTCTAATTTTAATTAACAAAAATAATAATGTAAAGAACCATAACCACCACCACGAGGTGGTTGTCGCCGCCGTAAACGCCGATAATCACCATTACCCGAGGTGATAGTGGATGGTGCTCGGCTAGCAAAACCATAATGAGCCTAAAGACTTTGTTTTGGGCCTAATGGTCTATGATTGGGTGGAAACACTAATTAGGATTTAGAAAACCCTAATTTTGGAATAATGGGCTTGGACTTATCGGGACCCACATTTTGTGCCATTGGAATTGGACTATGTATTAAGCCCGATTACACCATATGATTTATCTACTAGAGTAGTGGACTTAATGGATTAAGTCCTTAAAGGGTTAAGTGGGAAGAACTTAAGCCTAATTTTCATTTAGGTGAAACCCTAATTTCACTTGGGCCTTAAGTTAGGCCTTTATATTGGGCTTTGGTGATTGGGCCAATAATGGGTCATTCAAGGACAATCATATGGAATAGAATAATTTAACGGGCTTAAGGGTAACGCCAACGTAAGGGTTTTGGGACAATTTGGAAAAATTGGCCATTGATGGGCCATAGTTTGGGCCTTGGCGACCATGAGAAATTGGGTCTTAAGGCAAGACCATGTAGAGACTTGGGCCCGATTGGGAAAATTGGGTCGTAGATGATCCATGGTTGGGCCTTGGTACATTATTAGACTTTTGGGCATTTGGGATTGGGGCTTAGGCTTGAATCAAGATAACATAGGGGTAAAGAAGTCTTTTACCCAAAGCATGGGCTTATAAGTATATATGATGGAACCCAATTATTAATTGGGTGTTACTTTGATGTTGACAGATTCGGGAATTTGTCATCCAACAGCTAGTGTTTTGTCAGCACGACTTCAACAGTGTGAGGTGAGATTTTCCTCTAGTAGGAACGGGTCTAAGGAACCAATGCTGATCTTTTTATGTAGTTGTAGTATGTCGGGGTAAGATCGACGCAGTTTATATCTTTCCGAACTTCAGTCCAATGCGGAGGTGGTCCTGAGAAGTAGTTATGTATGCTTGATGTCTTTGTGATTCATTCATGTTTATGTTATGTGTTATATGTTTCGGACTCTGGTCCAATATCGGGCAAGCCCGATGGAGTATATGTGATTATGTTATATGTTTATGTTTATGTTATGTTTAGTTTATATCAGAATTTGGTATGATGTCGGGCGAGGCCCGATGCACTGGGCGGGGCCTAAGTTATTCCGGACTTCGGTTTGATGTTGGGCGGGGCTCGATGCAGTGGGAGGGGCCCAAGTTATTCCGGTACTTCTACTAGCAAAGGGAAGGGCTCGAGATGATTGCATAGGAAACACCACAACTTTCAACCTGGGATTAATTGTGCCTCTGATATTTTCTCATAGATGGAATCATTAAGAGCGTTTAGATTATAATTCTGACAATACAATTCACTGATGTTCCAAAAATTAACAATCCTTTTATATGCAACTTTTTTAATTATAGAATGAAGATGAGTCCCAATGCCTATTTCCGGATTGGTTGGAGAATCATCAATCAAAACATTATCCACATGCAATTTTGTCAAATAGAAAACACTTTCTGTTGCAAATGTTTAAAGTCTATCCCCTTGAAATTTTTGGGTTTCTTAACATGATTTTTCAACACAAATTGATCCATTTCGAAAGTAAATTTCTGTATGTTCAAAATTTAAATATGAAATTTTTGTATCAGATTCTTAGAAATTATGTAATACAATAATATAATTATGTTTATATATTACAAAAACGAATTCAAATACTATCAATAAACATAAACAGAAAACTTACCAAAAAGAAATTATAGATGGTAATCAAGGTAGAGGCCTGCAAAGCAATGTACTAAAACAAAAAATGTTCCCTATCAGTGAAATAGAGTCCGAATGTCTGAATTGAGGATACAACTATCTTTTATCAAGTTCTTGTACTAGAACTTGATTTTTGATGAATCTATTGTATGCATTCATGGAATTGATAGGGAATTTTTGTATGTGCTTTGTGGTCGTTTATTCAAGAGATCCAACAAATCAGATTTGAATCCTTTAATAACAATCGACATGAAATTGTCAAAATCTAGTTTTCATAGCTTCTATAAACCAATCTTATCTTATTCAAACTGAAATTAAAAAAATACTATAGGTAATTTTGGATTTGTATCTTAAGACCCCTAGTGCCTAAAGGACCAAGGCCATATTTTGATCATTAATATATTATTAAATTACTAGTAGTCCACGAGTAATTCAAATCCCACAAACCCATACTAGCCCACCTTATGCACTTAGTACAATATAACAAGAATAAGAGAGTAAGCCTTTTAAACATACACAGGTTTGATGTTCCTTCCTATGTGTAGAAACGTGAGATTTGCACAAATTGTTTGCCTGCTGAACCTAGACAATCAGATCGTCAATGTTTCCAGGTCAGGTTGCCACCAAGTGATAACTCATTATCTTGGCTTTAAGCCCACCCCCTCGATGTAAATCATACATGCTCTCTATTTAGGCCCCTTCTCAAAGGATTAACAATTGTGATAACTCATTATCTTGGCTTTAAGTAACGAATGGATTTAAGATGTCGTCTTATTTGTCTAGATTTGCCATTGGTTATTTGATTATTAGCTCTTGTATTAGCAGCAATATTAACAAAATGAATAAAAATGGAAGAGACATATTTCATCACCCAAGGAACACTTCTAAAGAGTATTTAAGCCATTTTGTTTGTTCAGCAATGTCCCACCCTCGGCCGGTGGCGGAAATGTCGACCTATGCGGTGATAGGGTGTCGGATTTCAGGCCACATACATACATTGAGTAATACCCTGAGATATTAAAAAATGCTGCTATTTATTCATTAAATAAAATATATTACAAAGTTGTTTGAGGTGTATATATGTCACAAAAGAAAAGTACAAAAGTAAAGAACATAAACTTCGGGTTGATTCATCGGGGTTACCCCCCACTTCAACCGGTCCTATTCTCCTAAAAATACATGTGGTTTTCAAAGGTCAAAATAATGTTGGGGAGTCCACAGACTTTTATTATCATAAAAACATTGTGTGGTTATTTTAGTTATCTTGCTTTTCCTAAGTTGGCTTCCTCGAGTTTTTGTGTACTATCACGGCTTTCTTACGTTTTATCCTAGTAGTAGTCTACGATAGTTAGTTTTAGTTTAACAAAGTTATGATGAGTTCCTATAAATGATGAATGAATGTTGAGTTCCCTGAAAGCCACAAAGTTTCATCGGACGTCGCAATTGTGTTTATAAAGTTATGCCTTCTTCGATTTCTCGCAAGGTTGTAGCTAGCACCCACATGTGTGAGTGTAAATCTCGTATAGGTCTATACACATATTTACTAGTCACTGAAGATTTAAAGATTATAGGTGGGGGCTAGCTGAAATTCCTTCAACATGTTAATGAATAGTGTCGCATCTAACTCTTGTTGTGTGGGCCTCCCCTGGTTGGTCATGTTCTTACTCCTTCTTTTGATTATACAAATTACTTATTATATATATATATATATATATATATATATATATATATATTATTTGTCTTATACATATATAATTAGTGTGTTTTGCATAGCCGAGTATTTGGGTAGAGTATGTACTAAGAATTAAGCTATATCCAAAGGGTGGATATAATAACGGTTAGAGTATCGATGTTTCCTCGCACCTAGCCAGCATAACAACTAGTTATGATATTTCCTATAATTAGGGTACAAGCCATGTAGGGTGCATCGTGTATTTACTTGTAAGCCACAAGAGGAGTCTGCCATGTGTCGTTCTTTCTGTGTGTCACATCACCCCGTATTCAGATGGATCAAAATTTGAAAATTTGTAACTCCTGCATACGAAATTCATTTTCAATGACTCACATTAGGTCTCGACGTACTCTATAACTTTCCTGTTGGACTTTTTACCTAGTTTTGACTTTTGTTTTTCGATTACTTTTTAGTAGTGTTATGATTTTATAAAAAATCATAACTCTCTCATAAAATTTTCGTTTTATGCGTTCTTTGTGTAATAATTCCTACTTGGAGTAGTATTATAATTGTCCTTTCGGTGACTTTTTCCAAAAGTCCAACATTCTCAATGTAGTTTCCGTCGTTGTAAATTCTTATGTATGATAGATATTTATTTACTACAAAATTCATATTTAATCCATAATGAATCGGATTGCTTCAAAATTTATATTTATGTGATCGCTGTCGCTTGTATGCTCTATAAACATGAACCTCTCTCAACGTTTTGCGACTTTTTGTGCACTTGTTTTTTAGCCTAAAGATTGACATAATTAAGGATGAAAATTTGAATATACTAAAATATATTGGATTCTTACAAGATTGTCCATATTACGTTTTTCAGTTTTATCGATAAATATCAACGACAGTCGATAATGTATTTTCTAGGTCGTCAGATCCTCCCCCCGTTAAAAGAAATTTCATCCAAAACTTTTAAGTTTGTAGTCGGGGTGTTTTCAAACAAGTGGCGATTCTTGCTTTTTATTTGATCTCCACGTTCCCATGTATACTCAATTCATCGCGTAGAATTCCATCATACCTTGACTATAGGAATGCGGCTTTGCTTATGTCTCTTGACTTCACGGTCCATTTCTCAATTGGTTCTTCGACGAAGTTGAATTTTGTGTCAATCTGGATTTTTTCGAGAGGTACAACTAACGTGTACTCAAAGAGATATTTCTCGATGTTTGATACATGGAAAATGAAGTGTACGTTGCTGAGTTCTTGTGGCAACGTGAGCCACTAAGCTATCGAGCCTACATTAGCAAGGGTATCAAAATTTCCTATGTATCTCAGGTTGAGTTTTCCCTGTTTGCCAAATCTTATAACTCCCTTCCATGAAGAGAACCTTATCATTACTCTATCTACAAGTTGAAATTCAAGTGGTTTTCATCAGAAGTCAACATATGTCTTTTGATGATCCTGAACTATTCTTAATCTTTCTTTGATTTGTATTCTATTTTCAGTGGCTTCGTGAATAATTTATGGTCCGGTTAGATAAGTGTTCCCTATGTGTCACTTTGTTAGTTGAGTATCGCCAACTTCAGCCCAACATATCGATGAGCGACACTTTCTTCCATTAAGTGCTTCAAATGGAGCAACCTTTACGCCCATGTGATAACTATTGGTATAGTAAAACTCCACCAAAGGTAGGTGAATATACTAAGCATATCTGATGTCTATAACTCATGCTCTAAGCATATCCTCCAGTGTTTGTATGGTCCTTACACTTTTACCATCTGTCTGTGGCTGGTAGGCTGTGCTCATATCGAACTGGGTTCCCAATGCCTATAGAATTGTTTTCCTTAATCGGGACGTAAATTGGCTATCTGTGTGTAAGATGATATATGTCAGTATTATGTGTAGTTGGACTATCTGCTTAATAGAAGTTATGGAAAGCTTTTTTTTTTCCGTCTTCTTGATGGGTTGGAAATACATAGACTTAATCAGAAGTTCGATTACTACCCAAAGCATGTAATAACCACCAGGCTTATTGGGTAGTTTCGTGATGAAGTCCATGGTGACTTGCTCCCATTTAAACTCGGGTTTTTCAGGTAGTGGCAGTAGACCTGAGGGTTTTTGGTATTCTTCCATGACCATAGTTAATGCATTTTTTCACATAGGTGGCAATTTTGGCTTTCAAGTTCGGCCACCAATACCTCTTTATTAATTCAAGATATATCTGATTAAAACCTGGGTGAACTGAGTATATTGTTTAGTGAGCTTCATCCAGTACTAGACTCTTGATGTCGCTAAATTCATCACCCAGATTCTGTCCATTAAACGTACAGTTCCATCTCTTCCTTGGTTCGAGCTATTTCTCCATTCCCCGCAGTCATTCATCTACCTTGTTCTCTTCACTAATTGATCCCACTTGAGCTTCCCGGATTGAGGCAGGAAGGTTGTGTTGGGTTATGAGCATTCTAACACTCCTAAGTGTACATGCAACCCTAAATACCTTGGATCTATGTTTTCTCTATTATACATGCAAATATGAACATCCAAGGTATTATCCTAATCTAGCATACAAAACTATCAATATAACAAGATAGAATACATACCTCTTTGATGTAGAATGTCTTCATGAAGCTTGAGTGCCTAGTGCCCCAAGTGTGACACCTCAAATGGTTCACACAACACCAAATACACTTGGAATAACTTGAGAGAATTCTACACTTCATAAAATCGGCTAGCCCTCTCTAGAATAATACTAGTGGCCGATTTTCCTCAAGAATAAGATGCTTATATAGTTATACAATTAGGGTAAACCCTAATTGTCATGACTTTCCATTTCCTTGGATCCATGGGTTCAAATACACCATGGAGCATCCATGGAGCATCATATGGGTTTTGGCCCAACTAGATAATCCATGGAGCGTTAGCCCACTATACAAGTATGGATGATTTACACAATCAACCCACATATTTAATTAGTCTTCTTTTGATCACTCAATTAATGCTAGATTAATTCTTGATCAATACTAATTAAATAATCTCATTATTCTTATTATTAATATACTAGAACTTATAATATATTAATACCATAAGTGTCTTATTTCTCTCATTTAGTCTATCCAAGTGCATGATGCCATGCAACCCAGATGGACCATGCCGGGTCGGGTCAAGTCTTACCAATTATAGTTATGGACTTGGACATTAATCCAACATGTTTGACATATTGGTTAGAGTGAGTGCTTTTACTCTATGAGGTTTAGCTTGTTCTTTTTTGCTTAAGGCATTGGGTACTAAGTTAGCCTTGTCCAGGTGGTATCAAATCTCTCACTCATAGTCATTCAACAGTTCTTGCTATCTTTATTGTCTCAGGTTGAGCTTTTTTGTTGAAGATGTGTTGAATTGTTGTATGGTTGGTGTGGATAGTACATTTGGTGCCATTTAGGTAATGTTGTCAGATCATTAAGGAAAAAAAGTTAGCTCCCAACTGTAAATCATGTGTGGTGTAATTTTTCTCGTGCACCTTAAGTTTTTGTAAAGCATAGGAGATGAGCTTATCTCTCCGCCTAAGTACACACTCAATACCTTGGTGGTAGGCATCATAGTAGATGAAAAATACTAGTTCCTTTCGGAAGTGATAGAATCGGTGCATTACATAGCATGTCTTTCAGGTTGTAGAATGTAGTTTCTTGTTTTTCCTCCCATTTGAACGTTACATCCTTTTGCATCAGTGTCGTGAAGGGTTTGGCTATCTCAGAGAAATTATTGACGAATATCCAATAGTAGCCTACCAAATGTAAGAATTGGTGCACCTCTATAGGATTTGTGGGTGTTTCCTAATTGTTTATTGCCTTGATTTTGGAAGGGTCTATGTGAAAGCCCTTGTTGCTGACAAAATTTTCGAGAAAGCGTACTTCTCAAATCCAAATCTCATGTTTTGATAATTTTGTATAAAATTTCTCCATTCTCAATAATTCCAAGATGAACCGTAGATGTGAACCAAGCTCTTCTTTGGTTCGTGAATATATTAATATATGATAGATAAACAGAATCATAAATTTGTCCAATTAGGGGTTAAAGACATGGTTCATTAGTTGCATACAGATTGTAGGAGCGTTGGTTAAACCAAAAGGCATAACTAAAAAAATCTTAATGGTCATAGCAAGGCCTAAATGTGGTCTTTGCGATGTTTTCCTCATAGACTCGAAGTTGATGGTACCCTAACCTTAAATTAATCTTTGAGTAGAAATTGGATCCTTTAAATTGATTGAATTGATCAACGATACTTGGGAGTGGGTATCTATTCTTGATTGTCATTTTATTCAGATCTTGGTAATCGACGCACATTCTGAAGGTTCTCTCCTTCTTTTTTACGAATAGTATTGGGGCTCCGCAAGCTGCGAAGCTTGGTCTTATGAGCCCTTATCTAAAATATCTTGAATTTTTACATACAACTCTTGTGTTTTCGAAAGGGCCAGTTGCTAAGGAGATTTTGCTACTGGTGTTTCCCGTAGAACTAGGTCAATTCGGACTTTGACCTCATGAATTGGTGGTAGTCTTGGCAATTCCTCCCAAATACATCGGTAAAATCACATATTTGGGGTATGTCTTTGATTACCTATTTCTCGCCCCTCTTATCTATATTACGGACTAATAATGTGACAACCCGAAGTTCGTTCCATCATTTGTAACCCTTTCTGTTTATAAAGTCGTCAATTTCAATTTCACTTCCGTTTGCATCATTAAATTAAGTCATAATTGTGAGGTTTCTATTATGACTTAATGAGTGTCTAAACATGCTTAGAACTCATATTATCACTCCATTTTATTAATCGGAAACATTTTAGAATCGACCATATTTGGTTATGGTAACTTAATCGGGTGCGACCAAAAGCATCGTATACCGCCGGTATCGGGTAGAATTCCACCATGTCCATCACTTAGAACCTATTTAAAGAGGATTAAGCTTCCATTTGAAGGTTTTTCTCTCTCTCACTACTCTCTCTCTCTAACCTCTCTCCTCAAACCAGAGAATTAGGTCCAAAAACACCAATTTAAGGCTCAAATTCATCAAGGTAACTTCCCTAACTCATACTATAGCACCATTAGCCTTCAAATTCGTGTTTAATCTTTGGAAAAGGACCATATTCATGAGTTTACGGCCCTGGAACATGCTTGGGCCGTAAACACATGTGAAGAGGGTTTTTGAGCCTTTAAACCCTTCCAAACCAACTTTGGGACTTAGATATGACTTAATGGCTTACCAATTTGGACTTAGAACACCTTGAGTATCATTTTTGAGGATTAAACATGAGTTTACTACCCAAGAACATGCTTGGGCTGTAAACTCATATTCATGGGGAGTAAAATCAAATCCAAGTGTTTAAAAGCCACTAAAACACACCAATGGCATTGGAATAAATTCTAGAATCAACCACAATCGATTTAGGGGCCTTATATCTGATGAAAACCACCCCTTGGAGTGTTCACGGCCGTAAACCCCACAAGAAAGGGTTCCTGGGCCATAAACTCATAAACCTTAGTCAAATGATGCCTAAACTTCACCCCTTGGCTTGTAAAATGACTTGGAATCACATGTGATTGAATTAGGACAACCAAAACACTTTGTGAATGGACACACTAGAGTTTACGGCCGTAAACACATAGTTTACTGCCGTAAACTCCCATAATGGTCCCTTAAATGTTCTAAATACTTTCCAATGCCTTAAAGCCAAACCTAGATTTAACCCCCATGTGTTTCAAGGTCATTTAGCATCCAAAAACACCACTCATGAGTTCACGGCCATGAACTCATGTGGCTGTGGTGTTTAGGGCCGTAAACTCCCTAAGGAGTTTACTCTTGAAGTGCAAACTCATTATCCAAGCCCTACACATCCGTAGATGTCACGCGGGTCACTACAAACACTTGATTTGAAGTGTTTTTGCGTCTTGGAGTGTGTAATCATATCTAATTAGTGATTTAAAGTCTAATTAGATGCATTTGTATACCATTTCATATTTCATAGGAACCTCGCGCGTTATCAAGCCCCGAACCGACACATTGCATCCAAACGACACATTTTCTCGTCTGGTGAGTTCATACCCGAACCCATTTTCAATGTTTTCACTGTTTTCAGGGGGGAATACAATCAAAGTACAAGGGATACTTGTACTCAAAACTTGATTTATATATATTGTGTTTCATATTACATATGCTTTTAACACTAACAGTCGTAACAAGCAACCATTTGAACCTACAGAATACATTGTCGTATTATTTGTGAAAAACAGTATTAATTGTTGTATTTGTATTTTCAAAAATGTTTTTCCCACATTATATCAGTTAAAAGCATAATATTTGAAACTTATAACATTGTTTTGTCCTCGGTAACACTCCACAGAGATACGCTAGTGGAGGATAGTCATTTGATCTTTCAGTGTTATTACTAGTAAATTTGTTATTCCTATAAATTGGAAACACGTCCTCGGAGAACACTCCACAGAGATACGCGAGTGGAGGACCGCCCCAGTAACCAGAATTGTCACACCCCGAAAACCAAAGGCGGAAACATCTCCGGGGTTGACTACCACGTTGTGTATCAAATCCAATGTACATAGTAATCACAGTAAACAAACATCACATTACATATATATGAAAGTTTACATTTGTTTCAAAAGTAAAGTTATACAAGATATACATATGCATCATATTAACAAAAGTTGAGACAAGTCTTCCATGCACTCCGTCTTCATCGAAAGGAGATCACCGGGTACCTGTCTAACTTGGACCTGAGAATACAAGCGGTTTGAAAATCAGCATAAAGCTGGTGAGTTCATAAGCGGTTTTGTTTTATGAAAATGTATCGATTTCCCTTAGTTTATGAAAAGATATGTTATACAAGAAAATCCCATATTTTCTTATGTAAAGTTGGTTAAGTTATCATTGATTACCAATTCGGTTATGTATTGTATTCTACCCCAGGAAAATCCCATATTTTCCTAATTATAAGATCGGTTGTATAACACAAAGTATAGTTTAACATCCAAAACTATATAATGAAAATCTTGGGATCACTATCCCGAATAAGATACAGATTTAGAAAACCATGGGATCACTATCCCGTATAAGATATAGTTAAAGACAAAAAACCTTGGGATCATTATCCCGTATAAGATATAGATTTAGAAAGCCATGGGATCATTATCCCGTATAAGTTATAGATATGAAACCATGGGATCACTATGCCGTATAAATTATAGTTAATGACCATGGGGAAAGACATCCCGTACAAGTTATAAAATAGTTAGATTGATACCATGGGATCACTATCCCGAACGAGACGTAGTTTCTAAACCCAAACTGTGAATAAGCTGGTATTAATACATATTGTGAGTCGGGTAACCATACTAATACGACAACGTGACCTCCTTGACGTTAAGGTGTCAGACGTCGAACGATATCCAGAAATTTGCACCCCAGGCGTGCCCGCCTAACTGTAGCTAGCAGTTAAGGTGTGGGATTGTCAGTCCCGAATAGATATATTCACAAATTCCATGCTCTCCCTCCAGGAGACTCTAGTTACACTTCCGGGGAGGATTTACTGATCATCCATAAAGGGTAGTGACTATCTCACAAACTGGTACTAAACTATTCACAGGGTACTTGTAAGATATCGATATGCAGAAGATTATGAAACATAGTACGGTAAAGTATAGATACATACATGAAATTATCGGATAATACATTCAAATGATACGGAGATAAACTGAAACAGACATAGTTTATCTAATAACTTGGTATAGATATCAGTATACGATAGAAAGAACAGTAAAGACCCCCAAATTATTCCCATAATAATTTGATTAGTTTGATTGTTTCCTTAACTAAAATCCATTTAGTTGAAATCGAATAGTCATTCCTTATGCTCAGCATAATACATAAGGAGTAAAAGAGTTTATAAGTTTGTCAGATATTGTTTGAAACATATCATTGTTGTGATTGGAAAACAGTTATAGTTTGCTTGTATTCCCCCCCCTGAAAACATTGAAAACAGTGAAAAAGCCGTAGGGTTATGAACTCACCGGACGAGATACGAGACGGTTTGGATTCTAAGAGTTGATCCGGAACTTGTAAACACACGAGGTTCCTAGTTATGATGTAAAGATACACATTTGTATCTAATTAGGACTTAGTTTATTCATATGATAGGGACACTTGCTTCAAGTCGCAATAACACTCCGATACGAGTGTTTGGTGGGACCCGGGTGGCGTTTAGGGACATGAATGACACAAGGGACTTGGGAAATGAGTTGGGACATCAAAGGAACACTCCCCTTATGGGAGTTTACGGCCAAAACACCCATCCCCATGAGTTTACAGCCGTAAACTCATGATGGGTGGTTTATGGTCCAAAATGAACTTCCAACACTTAGGGGATAATTTCTAGACTTGGTTTAAGTACTTGGAATGATTACAAAACATCAATTTGACCCCCTTTAAGGGAGTTTATGGCCTAGCATAGCTCCATGGCCGTAAACCCCTATTTTTCCAAGAAAATGATGTTAAATGGTGCTAGAACAAATCACATGTGATTGTTAGAATTAATCCAAGGCCTAACATGAGTTTGCAAGGGATTTATGGGGTGTTTATGGAGTTTACGGCCCATGAAACTGTTGGGTTATGAGCATTCTAACACTCCTAAATGTACATGCAACCCTAAATACCTTGGATCTATGTTTTCTCTATTATACATGCAAATATGAACATCCAAGGTATTATCCTAATCTAGCATACAATATTATCAATATAACAAGATAGAATACATACCTCTTGATGGTGCTTGTCTTCATGAAGCTTGAGTGCCTAGTGCCCCAAGTTTGACACCTCAAATGGTTCACACAACACCATAAGCACTTGGAATAACTTAGAGAGAAATTAGAACACTTCATGAAATCGTCTAGCCCTCATACACACACACATTATCATAGTCCCGATTTCTTGAGCCATGGGTTTCTTTTATATGGTGGCTATTAGGGTTACACCATGTAACTCATGACTTTACCCATTCCTTATGGAATTAATTAAGGTTACATATTTTATTTATTTATTTATTAATGAAGTGACTCTTGAACCTCCATAACTTAAGGACAAGACTCTTCATCTTTTGTAACCATTGCCAACTTTTATGAGTTTTTATGAAACTTAAATGTGACTTTTCATATAACTTGAGGACAAGTTACAAAAACACATTTTAGAATCAACTCTTAGATTAATTTGGATTGAAAACAACTATTTCATTCAACTTTTCTATTAATCTAAGCAACTCATAAGAACAAGATAATTCAAATCAAACTTTTTCATGTAATTAGTCTAACCTTTAAACTAATACAAAACATGAATCTATTGACAATTATCTTTGAAAATGGATTAGCATGAACATTACCACATTAAAAACAAGTTTATAAGTTCAAAACAACTTAGGGTAATGTTCCTAGTTCATTTCTAGCTAAAAACCTCGAAGATATGCTGTCCGGGGTCCAACTCGACGAGTGCATGAACACAACTCGGTGAGTTGGATGCATTTTGCCTTGGACTCGTCGAGTCCCTTTATGGACTCGGTGAGTCAGCTGGGCTGACAGCATCAAAACTCGATTTTTCAGCTTCTATTGCAGGTATAACAAGAAAACAAGCCTAGGCTCTGATACCACTGTTGGGTTATGAGCATTCTAACACTCCTAAGTGTACATGCAACCCTAAATACCTTGGATCTATGTTTTCTCTATTATACATGCAAATATGAACATCCAAGGTATTATCCTAATCTAGCATACAATATTATCAATATAATAAGATAGAATACATACCTCTTGATGGTGCTTGTCTTCATGAAGCTTGAGTGCCTAGTGCCCCAAGTGTGACACCTCAAATGGTTCACACAACACCATAAGCACTTGGAATAACTTAGAGAGAAATTAGAACACTTCATGAAATCGTCTAGCCCTCATACACACACACATTGTCATAGTACCGATTTCTTGAGCCATGAGTTTCTTTTATATGGTGGCAATTAGGGTTACACCATGTAACTCAGGACTTTACCCATTCCTTATGCTCCATGGATTTTAACCTCCATGGAGTATCCATGGGTCACCCCATGGACTTAGTCCAACATAAGGAATCTTGGATCACAAGCCCACATATATAAGAATGAATGATTTACACAATCAACCCATATATTTAATTAGTCTTCTTTTGATCACTTAATTAATTCTAGATTAATTCTTGATCAATACTAATTAAATAATCTCATTATTCTTATTATTAATATACTAGAACTTATAATATATTAATAACCGTAAGTGTCTTATTTCTCTCATTATAGTCTATCCAAGTGCATGATGCCATGCAACCCAAATGGACCATGCCGGGTCGGGTCAAGTCTTACTAATTATAGTTATGGACTTAGACATTAATCCAACAGTCTCTCACTTGGATAAGTCTAAATCTATTTTGTGTATGACTTCAGGAACCAACTGGCAATCGTAGCTCTCAAAAGCTTCTATCGAACTTTGACCTTGTAGATGAACTCTGATCTTGTCAATGACTTGTCCATTAGATAAGAGATCATATATTCCTCCATTCTAGATATCATATGGACTGAGACATGGATTATAATCATTCTCTCTGTCCATTTGTTGTTTCCCGATTTCCAATTTATGACGACTGACTAATTGAACAAATCAAATCAGTCCTGGCCCGGCCGTGCACTTCCATTTGTCATCATCAAATCATCGAGGGGCCCACAGATATCGCTTTTATCCCGAAGGTAAAAGGAATGGATAAACTTCGACTCATATGGCTTGTTCTACTACTTGTTGAATCATACACAAAGACACGTTTTATAACATCGAGTTACCAATGCGTTTCATGTAATCAATGTACTATCAACTCATAGTAACAACTCATATCTCTAGGTTTGAAGAATATAAGATATTATCGTCTCATGATCACTCGTGATAAAATCCATGAAGTGATTCCAATGAGCGCGGGTTGAATCCAATACTCAGAACTTATGAGCACTCATGAGTGTTGTAGCCATTTGTCCAACAACTTAGACCTCTACAATCCAACACATGACAGTCTTAATTCATATCTGCTTCCAACATATGACCGACTGTGGATGGTTTGAATAACTTAGTCATTCCGGAAGAATAACCTAGTTTATTCGGGAAGTCAAAACATGCAAAGTGAAACACAATAATAATTGAATCCAATATGGTCTCAGAGCTTATGAATATAAATAAAACACTTTTTATTTATCACCATATGATTACACATTATTTATTGTATATTGTTTCAACTATCAACATTATTCTTGAATTTAAAACAATAGTTGTCCCATGCTCCAAGCATGTACACTATGTTTTCTAAACACTAGTCATGCCATACACCAAGTATGCATACTATGTTTGTCTATGATCTTTACTTTGTGAACTAGATCAATTGAACATAACTTCAATGATTCTTTTCCCACACTCCCAAATCCTTACTGCAAATGCAAGAATTCCAAATTCATGTCATTTACTGAAATCTGTTAGATTCTAAACTTATATGCATTGATCCTCTTGTAATGATTATGCACAAAGTCAGAGAGATCAAGTCCTTGGAACCATCCTTCTAGCATTAAGTTTCCTTAATCTTAAACAGATTGAAAATTCTAACTTTGAAACACTTCCAGATTCCATTTTGACTATCACTTCTGAACAAGAGTTGCCTCCTCACAGATTATGTCAATATGGTCCTTCCAGAATTATTACTATACTTCCAATTGTCCTTGAGAAACCAGTCTTTGGTAAACCTTAGATTGTCCTCGACAATTGTTTAATCCTTTTAGTCATATCCATTTCTAAACCTTTTCCATTCTTAACGCTCCAGGCATTTGGAAAATTTTAGAAAGGATGAATATAGCACATGTAATCGATCCTATATCTGAAGCATATGGGACACGATTCATGATGTTTCACATAAAGACTAAACCAGTCTTTTGCTATAACATTTCCATTTCTATTTTCCAAGTTCTCATAATTCATATTATGAAAAGGGATGCCGTAATCATAATCGAATTTTAGAACGCAAATAATGGACCCATATACAGAATTTCCTTATGTTGAGCCATTCCAACATGAAATTCATATATATTCTTGACTAAATGATTAAAACCTCACGATCTAAGCTTATAGATTTGAGATGAAGTATAATTTCCTCTCCCTTAATTATAGCAAAACAACTTTTTCCCAATTGAAACCTTTTGTTTTCTATAATTAACATTGCTAGCTTGCAATACTTATCATAATTATCATGCTCCCACTTAACATGATGATTATTAGCATAACATTTATGCTCCCACTAGCTTTGACATGTACTCAGAAAGCTCGACTTCTAGAAATCAATACTTTATTGACTTTCTGACCAAAGTTCAGATTTCTGATACTAGATTGTTTTGATAAGACTTTATCAAAAAACATACACCTTCCCTTAGATAGCACATTTGTGTGTCTAAACAATTATGAAGAGGGATGCCGTAATCATAATGGTTAGACCTTTTTGCCACTTCTCACAAGTCCAAGTTAGTGTGCCGGTAAACCACACATGCTCCACTAACGACTTTGAGAATGCAAATATCCCAATTGCTATCTAGCTAAAATCTACTTAGTGAAAGTGTTTCCTCACCATCATTTTCATGAATCAGAGAGAAACCTTATGACACTTAGATTTATTGGTGTATGAGTTCCTACCCATATGAATTTGTCAAAACCATAATCACAAGACACGGATAATGACAAATCCAAAACCATATGGATTGAACTCAATCTTAATTTCTTGCCACCTGGCAGCTCAAGGGCCTACCATTGCTTCCAAGTTGTTGTGCAACACATTGAGAACTCCAAGAACTCATATGCAAAGCCAACTTTAACTAGAATGGGCACAGAATAGGTCAACACGATAGGTTATAAACCTCAAGTCGTGTGCTAGTGAAGAACTTCAGGTTTCATTCTTGATTAGTTCTTGAGAATTTCAAGACCTTTAAGACTCCCACTATCCTCTTGACCTATAAGACTCCCTTGTCAAACATCCAAGAGATAGTGCGGATTCTAATCAAGACAAACACTTCACACAATTGGCCTTAGTTGGTCTTTGTTTTATCCAAAACATCACAACTTACCAATTTCAAATGTACAAGAGTAGAAAACTTTTACTCTTACATTTGATAAGTGTTTTAAACCTTCTTTAAGACATGTCACTCAAATTACAATCTTGGAGTATGACTCTAAGACTTGTATTGGAACGAAGTATGACTCATCTTCTTGATTTAACCATTTCAACAATTCAAGATCCCTTCTTCTTAGTCATAAGAATGAACTAAGACTTCCTTAGAGAACAAATTTTGATATGGTTTCTTAATCATTAAGATGATCACAAAACTGATACTAAAGTACTCTCCCATTTTTTCAGATTTGAGAAACTTTTATCCTTCTGCCTAATTTGATTCTTCTTATTCGCTCTGTCATACTTTGGAACCTTTTCCAATGTCTCAGAGTTACACTTAAGCTTGTAAGTATAATCATATTTACTGAGCTTCAGTAAACTATGACGAATAGCCTTACATCTTTTGTGGTGGACTTAATCAGTGCACATGACTATGTACTCGACCCCTTAGTCCATTACTTGACTCACACATTCATGTGAATAAGTAATTAGTCTTAATTTTCCAATACTTGAAAGTTCTCATTCATCATGCTATAGAATTTGCATGATTCCAAGTCTCGATCCAATTGAGACTTGGGTGATGAGAATGTTTCCTTTGATAAATTTAGACATTACCACAAATGAAAGAATCAATTTCATATTTCCACTCTTGCTATTAATGGAATCATATAAGCAACAATTTTTCCTCAAATGCCATTGTAAGAATATTTTAAAATAAATAAAATCAAAAATTTCTTTTATTTTAAAACTATGCGGAAAAGCTTATCCTTACAACCCATATGAAAACTTGTTGTTATCTATTCCTAAGCAATATCTCATAACTCCTAAGAAGTAGCTCAAGAATCCGATTTTCAAACTACGCGATAGAAATCCAACTACGCGATCAGATTCAGCATATTCTTTCTTTAAGTTCCTTTACTTTTCTTTGATTCTTAAAACATTACCATGTGACCCAGTCACATCATGTATCAGGAATCTGAAAATAGAAACTTAACAGAGTTAGATTAGTGGACTTTTACCTGAAGTAGAGTCAATCTTATTGACTTTAACATCCTTAGGTAAATTAGGCAGCTTCGCAACTAATGACCCTTACTTTGGCAATATAAACATATGGACCCTTTGATAATGGTACACGGGACTATCACAGACTTAGCTTTTCTCTTTATCATTTGTTCAACCGAGTTGACTATGGCCGATCCCTTTCCATTGGGAAGAGAATGCTTTTTCTGTATTTCCAGTGTCACCATTGTCAAGCAAGCGGTGGGTGAGAGTGGACACCCATTAAGTTGCCATTTTATAGGCAACAACCTTATACCCACCTTATAGACCGGCTTCGTGAATGAGGCGTACTAGCGGTAAGACCGACTTTACTCTTATACATATAAATATTATTAACTTATAATATTATAAAGTATAAGGGTTGAATTTTAACTTTTAAAATTCTAAGGGCTAACTTGGAATTAAAGTATTCATAAGAGAAAACTTTACAAATTCCAAAACTTGAGGGCAAGTTTTGAAACTATTTAAAACTAATTAATTCCATAACTTATGTATTTATAGTAGTTTTAATCCAAAAACTCTTCAAGTTCCATAACTTGTGGACAAATTATGGAAGACTTTAAACTAATAAAGAATTAATCTTTTCTTTATTTTATAACTTATGGAATTAATTAAGGTTACATATTTTATTTATTTATTTATTAATGAAGTGACTCTTGAACCTCCATAACTTAAGGACAAGACTCTTCATCTTTTGTAACCATTGCCAAATTTTATGAGTTTTTATGAAACTTAAATGTGACTTTTCAGATAACTTGAGGACAAGTGACAAAAACACATTTTAGAATCAACTCTTAGATTAATTTGGATTGAAAACAACTATTTCATTCAACTTTTCTATTAATCTAAGCAACTCATAAGAACAAGATAATTCAAATCAAACTTTTTCATGTAATTAGTCTAACCTTTAAACTAATACAAAACATGAATCTATTGACAATTATCTTTGAAAATGGATTAGCATGAACATTACCACATTAAAAGCAAGTTTATAAGTTCAAAACAACTTAGGGTAATGTTCCTAGTCCATTTCTAGCTAAAAACCTCGAAGATATGCTGTCCGGGGTCCAACTCGTCGAGTGCATGAACACAACTCGGCGAGTTGGATGCATTTTGCCTTGGACTCGTCGAGTCCCTTTATGGACTCGGTGAGTCAGCTGGGCTGACAGCATCAAAACTTGATTTTTCAGCTTCTATTGCAGGTATAACAAGAAAACAAGCCTAGGCTCTGATACCACTGTTGGGTTATGAGCATTCTAACACTCCTAAGTGTACATGCAACCCTAAATACCTTGGATCTATGTTTTCTCTATTATACATGCAAATATGAACATCCAAGGTATTATCCTAATCTAGCATACAATATTATCAATATAATAAGATAGAATACATACCTCTTGATGGTGCTTGTCTTCATGAAGCTTGAGTGCCTAGTACCCCAAGTGTGACACCTCAAATGGTTCACACAACACCATAAGCACTTGGAATAACTTAGAGAGAAATTAGAACACTTCATGAAATCGTCTAGCCCTCATACACACACACATTGTCATAGTACCGATTTCTTGAGCCATGGGTTTCTTTTATATGGTGGCTATTAGGGTTACACCATGTAACTCATGACTTTACCCATTCCTTATGCTCCATGGATTTTAACCTCCATGGAGTATCCATGGGTCACCCCATGGACTTAGTCCAACATAAGGAATCTTGGATCACAAGCCCACATATATAAGAATGAATGATTTACACAATCAACCCATATATTTAATTAGTCTTCTTTTGATCACTTAATTAATTGTAGATGAATTCTTGATCAATACTAATTAAATAATCTCATTATTCTTATTATTAATATACTAGAACTTATAATATATTAATAACCGTAAGTGTCTTATTTCTCTCATTATAGTCTATCCAAGTGCATGATGCCACGCAACCCAAATGGACCATGCCGGGTCGGGTCAAGTCTTACCAATTATAGTTATGGACTTAGACATTAATCCAACAGAAACCTCCTTCATGGCCGTAAACTCTATTATATGAGGCTACAATGTGATTCAAGGTCTAGAACTTGCAAGAAAGGACTTCTAAAATTCATCTAAGGGCCTTAGGGGTGTTTAGTTTGCATTCTAACACCAAGAATTTTGGAGTTTACGGCCCAATAACAAGCCTTGGCCGTAAACCCTTAGAAATCCCTTGAATGATGTGTTTAAGGTCCTTAAAGTATTTTTGGTTGGTCCCTTGATTTATTCCAAGGCTTTTGGTGGTGTTGGATGGCTTTCTAACACCTTAGAATTGGATTTATGCCAAGTTTTGGGGAGTTTACGGCCGAAGAACTCTCCTTGGCCGTAAACTCATCTAAATCCCCCAAAGTTCATGTTTCAAGTGTTCAAATGCTAGAATCAAGGTCCTATAATTCATATATAAGCCATAGGAGTGATTTAGAAGGGTTTAAGGGCATGAAAACCCTAATTATATGATTTTACGGCCCAAGAATGATCCTTGGCCGTAAACTCCTCCAAACATCCCAAAATTCAAGTTCTACATGTTTAGAATCCATATTTTAAAGTCCCAAAGCCATATCCAAGGTCCAAACTAGTCAAGGAAGGGTTTAAAGGCTCAAAACCCATCATTTTTGGTGTTTACGGCCTAAGCACCTTCTTAGGCCGTAAACTCATATATATTGTCCAATTTCATGATTAAGTGTCTAGTTTGGAAGCTAAACATGCTATAGATTAAGGCTAGGAAGGTACCTTAAGGATTTGAAGCCTTAAAATTGAGTTTTGGACACTTAATCTTTGGATTTTGGAGAGAGGTTAGAGAGAGAGTAGTGAGAGAAGGAAAAGCTTCAAATGAAAGCTGAAACATGTTTATATAGTTCCTAAAATTTGCACGCGGTGTAATTCTACCCGATACCGACGCTAAACGAGGCTTTTGGTCGCACCCGATTGAGTTTCCGTCACCCGACGGGAACATTTTAAAAACTCATGAAATAAATGTTTTTGGGCTAATAACGTAAGTTCCTGAGTGATTTAGACACTCATTAGGATAAAATAAACATATAAGTTTATCAATTTATTCCAAAGAGAAATCAGAACGGATCCGATAGCGACGACTTTCCGGGTAGAACGGGTTTTGGCGATGAACAAATTTCGGGTTGTTACATTATCCCCCCGTTAGAGGGAATTTCGTCCCGAAATTCAAAGAATAGGATATCGATCATGAGCTTGAAATGAAACTCGAATGGATTGATATTTTGGATCATCACTTCCTCAAGTGGAATTGGCTGTCTACGAAGATTTCGATACATACGATGTGGAATTAAACTTTAGATGTTCGAATGAATTTCCCAGAAACCCTTCGGGACAGATCTTTAGTAGAAGAGCTACTAACTTCTCGTTTCCAAATGATCACAGAAACGAGGAACGTGGTAATTCGTATCAGGAAAACTCTTGGGTTTTAAAGCATGACACAATACGAAAGTTGATGCCGTAGATCATGAGAGTTAGGTCGAGGAAAAGATATAGACAGGCGACCCTCTCGAAACCAAGATAACAACATGAATGAGACTCCGTCATTCCATGTTAAACGTAGCATCAAAGTATTATCGCGAAAGGTTTCCCATTTAACCGAATGGAATAGAATAGTCCTCTGGACCGAGGATTCAATCTATAGGCGCGAAGTTAGCGTTCTCAATCTCATTGGTTAGTCGTCTCGATGATGCACATCTCGATCACATACGAGGAATTGAGCTTAGAAAACGTTCGAATTGATAGATAACAAGTTTCCATCCAAACACGGGAATTGAAAAGAGTTGCAGATATAAGAGTTATCAAAGAGAAGTATACCTGCGGCGACAGAAGGATCAGTGGTGGTAGTTGCCTTGGGGCAATTCCTTTTGAAGTGCCCTGCTTCACCACAATTGTAGCAGGCTGGACTGATTCCTGCTCCCGATGATTGGTTCGTTGACTTGACTGGCTTTCTACAGGTTCGAGACAGATGGCCCTTCTTGCCATAGTTGTCGCAGCTCCTTTCGCGACATGGACCAGGGATGCGGTGATGGTAGTTGCACTTACCACACCAAGGAAGATTGCCAGTGTATCCACTGGTGGGAGTTTGGGTTGTAGAACCGACAGCTGAGACAGCAATAGGGGCAGTAGCAGCATGGACTACTACCGTTTGCTGTTTCATGGAAGACCCCTTCGTACTCTGGTCCTTTCGCTTGTTCCGAGATTTCTTTCTACTTTCACCTCCACTTGTGTCCGATTCAGGAGTGGTAGTTTCCTCATCAGAGTTGTCTTCGTGATCGATCAAGATTTTCGCAAGGCATTTAGCACTGTCGTACGCGTCTGGCTTCGCAGCCAAGACATTCCCCTTTGTTGGCTGGGTCAATCCCCAGATGAATCTTTCGATCTTTTTACTCTCCGGGGTAACCATTCCCGGACAGAGTAAAGCCAGGTCATCAAATCTGGAAGTATAAGCTTTTATGTTGGAACCCTTCATCTTAAGGTTCCAGAGTTCGTGTTCTAGTTTCTGAATTTCCCAACCCATGGCATTCGCTACAGGTAAGGTTAAGGATTTGACTCGGCCGTTCCACCAAGTCAGGGCTTCATCAAGGAAGGTGCAGGCGGCAAACTTGACTTTGTCAGACTCCGAACAGGCACATATTTCGAAGATTGACTCGATTTTCTCGAACCATCGAGTCAGGGAAATGACACCTCCAATGCCATCAAAGGTTGTGGGTTTCGCGTTCATGAAGTCTTTGTAGGAACCCCCTCTTCGGTGTTCCTGGCTGTCTTCTGGATTTTGGTGTTGGGGACCACCTCCGGAGCCACCGGGATTCATTTGAGACATAGCTGCCACCATTGCAGCAGTCAGAACTGTTTGGAGTGATGCGAGATCAAACTGAGGAGAAGGTGGTGGCGGAGGAGGATTATCATTGTTCTTCGAGCTAGGTCTCTTTCTTGGAGGCATCTTGATCTAAAAGATCAGGAAAGAGAGGATTATAAGTCCTCTGAATTGAATCAAGAGATATGGAACAGGGGATATCTCATCAAGACAGATATAGCATCATACTAAGCGATAAAGCAGGAAGGAGTTATCAAAACAGAACATTTTATCGCTAGTGGAATGATCAAGTAACATCGCGTATACGGGGATTTTCTACGAAGTATTGGCTCGAGAGATACTCCCACAGTATTTCATGGTTCGCTGCAGCGGCAATTTGTTGTTTGAGATATTAGGTAAGTTTTAGGCATGCTGCGTACCACAGTCACTCCCAAGCACATGTTGGCCGTGTCTTGAATGAATATAGTTGGCCAGGCTATATTGACCCTAGACACGACTACATAACTGCCCAGGTTTAACCGCAGTGTACAACACCCATTTACTTATGTTTTGTTCTACTTGAAGTTACGGATTTTGGCGGTTCGGTATACTTGTATACTTTTGAAAATACTTATAGTTTTGAAGATACTTTTAATTCAGAGCACTGAGGCCCTTTAGTGTTTATAGTTTTATACCATGTAAGGTTTGGTATACTCTGTTCACTATAAACAAGGGCTATGATACCAATCTGTCACACCCCGAAAACCAAAGGCGGAAACGTCTCCGGGGTTGACTACCACATTGTGTATCAAATCCAATGTACATAGTAATCACAGTAAACAAACATCACATTACATATATATGAAAGTTTACATTTGTTTCAAAAGTAAAGTTATACAAGATATACATATGCATCATATTAACAAAAGTTGAGACGAGTCTTCCACGCACTCCGTCTTCACCGAAAGAAGATCACTGGGTACCTGTCTAACTTGGACCTGAGAATACAAGTGGTTTGAAAATCAGCATAAAGCTGGTGAGTTCATAAGCGGTTTTGTTTTATGAAAATGTATCGATTTCCCTTAGTTTCTGAAAAGATATGTTATCCAAGAAAATCCCATATTTTCTTATGTAAAGTTGGTTAAGTTATCATTGATTACCAATTCGGTTATGTATTGTATTATACCCCAGGAAAATCCCATATTTTCCTAATTATAAGATCGATTGTATAACACAAAGTATAGTTTAACATCCAAAACTATATAATGAAAATCTTGGGATCACTATCCCGAATAAGATACAGATTTAGAAAATCTTGGGATCACTATCCCGTATAAGATATAGTTAAAGACACAAAACCTTGGGATCATTATCCCGTATAAGATATAGATTTAGAAAGCCATGGGATCATTATCCCGTATAAGTTATCGATACGAAACCATGGGATCACTATCCCGTATAAATTATAGTTAATGACCATGGGGAAAGACATCCTGTACAAGTTATAAAATAGTTAGATTGATACCATGGGATCACTATCCCGAAAGAGATATAGGAATAAACCATGGGATCACTATCCCGAAAGAGATATAGGAATAAACCATGGGATCACTATCCCGAACGAGACGTACTTTCTGAACCCAAACTGTGAATAAGCTGGTATTAATACATATTGTGAGTCGGGTAACCATACTAATACGACAACGTGACCTCCTTGACGTTTGTCAGACGTCGAACGATATCCAGAAATTTGTCACCCCAGGCATGCCCGCCTAATTGTAGCTAGCAGTTAAGGTGTGGGATTGTCAGTCCCGAATAGATCTATTCACAAATTCCGTGCTCTCCCTCCAGGAGATTCTGGTTACACTTCCGGGGAGGATTTACTGATCATCCATAAACGGTAGTGACTATCTCACAAACTGGTACTAAACTATGCACAGGGTTCTTGTAAGATATCGATATGCAGAAGATTATGAAACATAGTACGGTAAAGTATAGATACATACATGAAATTATCGGATAATACATTCAAATGATATGGAGATAAACTGAAATAGACATAGTTTATCTAATAACTTGGTATAGATATCAGTATACGATAGAAAGAACAGTAAAGACCCCCAAATTATTCCCATAATAATTTGATTAGTTTGATTGTTTCCTTAACTAAAATCCATTTAGTTGAAATCGAATAGTCATTCCTTATGCTCAGCATAATACATAAGGAGTAAAAGAGTTTATAAGTTTGTCAGATATTGTTTGAAACATATCATTGTTGTGATTGGAAAACAGTTATAGTTTGCTTGTATTCCCCCCCTGAAAACATTGAAAACAGTGAAAAAGTCGTAGGGGTATGAACTCACCGGACGAGATACGAGACGGTTTGGATGCTAAGAGTTGATCTGGAACTTGTAAACACACGAGGTTCCTAGTTATGATGTAAAGATACACATTTGTATCTAATTAGGACTTAGTTTATTCATATGATAGGGACACTTGCTTCAAGTCGCGATAACACTCCGATACGAGTGTTTGGTGGGACCCGGGTGGCGTTTAGGGACATGAATGACACAAGGGACTTGGGAAATGAGTTGGGACATCAAAGGAACACTCCCCTTATGGGAGTTTATGGCCAAAACACCCATCCCCATGAGTTTACGGCCGTAAACTCATGATGGGTGGTTTATGGTGCAAAATGAACTTCCAACACTTAGGGGATAATTTCTAGACTTGGTTTAAGGACTTGGAATGATTACAAAACATCAATTTGACCCCCTTTAAGGGATTTTACGGCCTAGCATAGCTCCATGGCCGTAAACCCCTATTTTTCTAAGAAAATGATGTTAAATGGTGCTAGAACAAATCACATGTGATTGGTAGAATTAATCCAAGGCCTAACATGAGTTTGCAAGGGATTTATGTGGTGTTTATGGAGTTTACAGCCCATGAAACCTCCTTCATGGCCGTAAACTCTATTATATGAGGCTACAATGTGATTCAAGGTCTAGAACTTGCATGAAAGGACTTCTAAAATTCATCTAAGGGCCTTAGGGGTGTTTAGTTTGCATTCTAACACCAAGAATTTTGGAGTTTATGGCCCAAGAACAAGCCTTGGCCGTAAACCCTTAGAAATCCCTTGAATGATGTGTTTAAGGTCCTTAAAGTATTTTTGGTTGGTCCCTTGATTTATTCCAAGGCTTTTGGTGGTGTTGGATGGCTTTCTAACACCTTAGAATTGGATTTATGCCAAGTTTTGGGGAGTTTACGGCCCAAGAACTCTCCTTGGCCGTAAACTCATCTAAATCCACCAAAGTTCATGTTTCAAGTGTCCAAATGCTAGAATCAAGGTCCTATAATTCATATCTAAGCCATAGGAGTGATTTGGAAGGGTTTAAGGGCATGAAAACCCTAATTATATGAGTTTACGGCCCAAGAATGATCCTTGGCCGTAAACTCCTCCAAATATCACAAAATTCAAGTTTACATGTTTAGAATCCATATTTTAAAGTCCCAAAGCCATATCCAAGGTCTAAACTAGTCAAGGAAGGGTTTAAAGGCTCAAAACCCATCATTTTTGGTGTTTACGGCCTAAGCACCTTCTTAGGCCGTAAACTCATATATATTGTCCAATTTCATGATTAAGTGTCTAGTTTGGAAGCTAAACATGCTATAGATTAAGGCTAGGAAGGTACCTTAAGGATTTGAAGCCTTAAAATTGAGTTTTGGACACTTAATCTTTGGATTTTGGAGAGAGGTTAGAGAGAGAGTAGTGAGAGAAGGAAAAGCTTCAAATGAAAGCTGAAACATGTTTATATAGTTCCTAAAATTTGCACGCGGTGGAATTCTACCCGATACCGACGCTAAACGCGGCTTTTGGTCGCACCCGATTGAGTTTCCGTCACCCGACGGGAACATTATAAAAACTCATGAGATAAATGTTTTTGGGCTAATAACGTAAGTTCCTGAGTGATTTAGACACTCATTAGGATAAAATAAACATATAAGTTTATCAATTTATTCCAAAGAGAAATCGGAATGGATCCGATAGCGACGACTTTCCGGGTAGAACGGGTTTTAGCGACGAACAAATTTCGGGTTGTTACAAGAATCTCTTAGATAGGGAGCGTGACTTGAGTGTATAGATCTATACGGGGCTGACTACCCCACACCTGGCTGCTAGCTACAGCCGAACCGAAAGGTTCAAGGGTGACGAAAGTCATAAGGATGTGGACAACATATTGCCATATCTAGTCTATTGTATGGTTATGGAACTCGCAATTTGGATAACAGAGGTTTACTTTTTAGTAATAATGAGTTTAGTAACTACTTTACTGGGTATTTATTAGTTTTATAAACGTGTTAAAACTAATACATTTTTAGCGTACATCTTTTACATTACATTTTGGGATTGGTGAACTAACATAAACTTTACAAGGATAACCAGGTTTTCAGTATACATCTTTCTCATTAGGAAAATATAGGATTTTCCTGGGATAACAGTCAAACATAACCAGAACCGTGTAACCTTACAGTTAACAAAACATTACTTTTAAGAAAATATGAGATTTTCTTAGGTCGTAACATTTTCAGAAACCAAAAGGAAACTTGTTCATTTTCACAAAACAAAACCGCTTATGAACTCAGCAGCTTTATGCTGATTTTTAAAATGCTTGTATTCTGAGGTCCGCATTAGACAGGTACCCGACAATCCTTTTGGCGACGACGGAACACGTTGAAGTCACGTCTTACTTTTGTTCATCTATACATATGTATAACACTGTACAACTTTACTTTTGAACAAATGTAAATTTCTATATATAATGTAATGGTTGTTTACTTTGATTACTATGTGCATTGGATTTGATACTCAACATGGAGTCCACCCCAGAAGTGTTTTCGCCTTCGGTTTTCAGGGTGTGAAAATTGTTATCAAAGTATAAACACTAAAGGGCCTAAGTGCTATGAACTAAAAGTATCCTTCAAAGTATAAGTATTTTCAAAAGTATACAAGTATACCTAACCGTCGAGATTCGTAACTACAAGTAGAACACAACATAAGTAAATGGGTGTTGTATGCTGCGGTTAAACCTGGGCAGTTATATAGTCGTATCTAGGATCAATATAGCCTGGCCAACTATATGATGGGTTTTGAGCATTCTAACACTTCCTAAGTGTACATGCAACCCTAATAACCTTGGATCTATGTTTGTCTAATTGTCATGCAAAGTTGAATTCAAAGGTTATATTCCTATCTAGCATACATGGGGAACAATTTTAACATAAAGTATAGATAGAATAACTTACCTTGTTGTTGTTTGTGTTCCTTGAAACCTTGTGAGCCTAGCACCCCAAGTGTGATGCCTCAAATGCTTCACACAACACGAAATGCTCTTGGAAGAACTTATGAGAGTATACACACTTCTCAAAATCGACCAAGCCCTCTTGTTTCTTAGTGTAGCCGATTTTGGGTGGAGAACATGTTACTTATATAGTGTTGACACATCTAGGGTTAAACCCTAATGTGTCATGACTCTTCATTTCCATGACCCATGGGTTTGTAACTCCCATGGAGCATCCATGGAGCATCCTATGGGTGGAACCCAACTTGATAGTCCATGGAGCCTTTTAGCCCACCATACAAGATATGGATGATTTACATAATCAACCCATATATTTAATTAGTTAACTTTTGATCACTTAATTAATTCTAAATTAATTATTGATCAAACTAATCAAATAATATTATTAATATATTAGAACTTATAATATATTAATAATCTCCAAGTGTTATTTCTCTCATTTAGTCTATCCAATTGCATGGTGCCATGCAACCCAAATGGACCATGCCGGGTCGGGTCAAGTACTTACCAGAAATAGTTATGGACTTAGACACCTTATCCAACAGTCTCCCACTTTGATAAGTCTAATAATTATTACTGCAAGTATGACTTCAGGAACCGATCGGCAATCGTAGCTCTTTACAAGGTTTCTCAAAACTGAGAAGATGATGGTACGCCATTTAAGATAAGTGATCATATAATCCTCTGTTCTAGATATCAGTCGGACAAATACATGGAACAATGTCTTACTTATTGTCCAACATTTGTTTCCCGATTTCCGATTTGTTTGACAAAGAACTTCATTGAACACATCAATTTAGTTCTAACCGGGCCCGGTACATAGGTCAAAACAAAATCATCGAGGGGCCCAGATATCAGCTTCTAATCCAAGAAGGAACAGATAAACTTCGACTCATATGTTTGTTCTACTACTCATTGAATTACACAAAAGAGCGCGATTTTATAACATCGAGTTACCAATGCGTTTTTCGTACAATTAATGCATAAGCAACTTGTAAGTAACAAATCATATCTCTAGGTTTAAAGACTTATATGATGTTACCGTCTCACGATCACTCGAGATAGAATTCCATGAAGTGATTCCAGTGAGCGTGGGTTGAGTCCAATGCTCAGAACTTATGAGCACTCATGATTGTTGTAGCCTTGTCCCAGACCTCTATAACCAAACATGACAGTCTTGATTCATACCTACTTCCGACATATGACCGACTGTGGAGGTTTGAATAATATGTTATACCAAACAAAATTATTCTGGAAGTCAAAACATGCAAAAGAAATATAGTAAACGATCGACAAGAGATAGCAACACTTTACTCATAAATAAAACACTTTTATTCATCATCAAATGTCAATTACACTTTACAAATTTCGAGGTTATCTAACTACTAAATCTAATATCATCCTTCAGCCCTATGCTCCGAGCATGCTGGAGATGCTTAACCCGAGTCAGTCCCTTCGTGAGGGGATCTACCGGATTCTCATCTGATGATACCCTCTTTGCCACGAGGAGTCCTTCTTCGATCCGATGTCTGATGAAATGGTATTTTCTGTCGATGTGTCTGGATCTTCCGTGATCCCTTGGTTCGTTGTCTAAGGCAACAACACTTTCACTATCACATAAAATTTCCATTGGCTCTTTAATAGCTGGTACAACTCCAAGGTCTCTAATGAAGTTCCTCAGCCATAAAGCCTCCTTTGCCGCCTCGCTAGCTGCAATATACTCTGATTCACAAGTAGAATCTGCCACTGTCTCTTGCTTGGAACTCTTCCAAGAAATTGCTCCTCCATTTAGGGTAAAGACCCAGCCCGACTGAGAGCGGAAGTTATCCCTATCAGTCTGGACGCTAGCATCACTATACCCTACAACTCTCAAGTCATCACTCCCACCGAGGGTAAGGACCCAGTCCTTAGTCCTTCGTAGGTACTTGAGAATATTCTTTACCGCAGTCCAGTTTGCCTTGCCAGGGTTCCCCTGAAACATGCTAACCATGCTCAGGGCAAAGGCTACATCAGGTCGAGTACACGTCATAGCATACATGATCGATCCTACAGCCGAAGCATAAGGTACTCGACTCATTTGTGCTATCTCAGCCTCAGTGCTAGGGCTTTGTGTCTTACTCAGTTTGGCATTACTCTGGATGGGCAACTCTCCTTTCTTGGAGTCTTGCATTATGAATCTCTTCAGAACCTTCTCCAAGTAGGTACTTTGACTAAGTCCAATTAGTCTTTTACTCCAATCTCTCAAGATCCTTATCCCCAAAATATAGGCAGCTTCACCAAGGTCCTTCATAGCGAAACACTTTCCAAGCCAGGACTTTACTTCCTGCAGGGTTGGAATGTCGTTTCCTATGAGTAGTATGTCATCCACATACAATACCAAAAAGCTAACTACACTCCCACTAGCCTTGACATATACACAAGATTCATCTTCACTCCTAGAAAAGCCAAATTCCTTGACCTTTTCATCAAAGCAAAGATTCCATCTGCGAGGTGCTTGCTTTAATCCATAAATGGACTTCTCCAGCTTACACACTCTATTAGGGTACTTGTTGCTGACAAAACCCTCTGGCTGACTCATGTAAACATCTTCAGCCAACTTCCAATTAAGGAAAGCGGTTTTGACATCCATTTGCCAAATTTCATAGTCATGAAATGCGGCTATGGCTAACAGAACCCGAATAGACTTAATCTTGGCTTCCGGAGAAAAGGTCTCATCATAATCCACTCCAGGAATTTGAGAGAAGCCCTTTGCAACCAGTCTAGCCTTATAAGTGTGTACTTTACCATCCATGTCGGTCTTCTTCTTGAAGACCCATTTGCACCCTACAGTCTTTCGACCTGGTACATTCTCAACCAAGTTCCAAACTTGATTGTCATACATGGATTGTATCTCGCTACCCATAGCCTCTTTCCATTTAGCAGACTCGGGGCCTGCCATGGCTTCCTCGTAGCTGTTAGGGTCATCTTGACTTACTAGTGTCTCATCACTAATAAGTGTCTCACCTTCTGCAGTAATATGGAATCCATAGTAATGCTCAGGTGCACTCCTAACTCTCGTGGAACGCCTCAGAGGTACAGATTCGTCAATTGGCTCAACAGGAGTTTCCTCCTCAAGTTGAGGGCTAGAGTTTGAAGTTCCTTCACCACTTGACTCTTGAATTTCTTCAACATCAACTTGCCTCCCACTGTCTCCTTGGCTTATAAACTCTCTTTCTCAAAAGACTCCTCTTCTTGCTACAAAGACCACATTGTCACTAGGTCTGTAGAAGAGGTAACCAAAGGATTGTTGTGGGTAGCCGATGAAAATACACCTCTCGCTTCGGGGTTCGAGCTTATCATGAGTCTCGCATCTCACGAAAGCCTCGCAACCCCAAATCTTGATGTGGTCTAGTTTAGGTACTTTACCAGTCCACATCTCGTGAGGAGTTTTGGCAACTTTCTTTGTAGGGACTAGATTAAGGATATGGGCGGCAGTCTCTAAGGCATACCCCCAGAATGAGATTGGTAGCGAAGCTCGACTCATCATGGAACGAACCATGTCCAACAAGGTTCGATTACGCCTCTCAGCCACACCATTCAACTGCGGTGTCCTGGGAGGTGTCAATTGTGAGACAATCCCACATTCCCTTAGATAGTCGAGGAACTCTGAACTAAGATACTCACCACCCCGATCGGATCGAAGCATCTTAATGTTCCTGCCCAATTGATTCTCGACTTCCTGTTTAAATTCCTTAAACTTCTCGAAAGTCTCTGACTTATGCTTGATTAAGTAGACATATCCATATCTACTGTAATCATCAGTAAAAGTCAAATAATAACGATTAGCATCCCTTGTGGCATGTTTGAATGGTCCACACACATCCGTGTGTATAAGGTCCAACAAACCTTCACCCCTTTCACACGAGCCTGTGAAGGGTGACTTTGTCATTTTTCCAAGTAAGCATGATTCGCAACTATCATTTGACTTTAGGTCAAACAACTCCAAGACTCCATCCTTTTGGAGTTGGCCTATGCGTTTCTTGCTTATATGTCCAAGACGACAATGCCATAATGATGCTTTATCCAAGTTATTATTATTAGTAGAATCAATAGACAAAACATTATTTCCTAAGTTATCTACAACAGATACAGCTTCATACACACCATCACAAGGTAATGCTTTAAAATAAAGAACATTATTAAAGAAAGCATTAATCGAACCAACTTCATTATCAAATGAAAAGGTGAAACCTTGTTTGTACAATGCATGAAAGGAAATAATATTTCTTGCCATTTCTGGCAAATAACAACATTTACTCAAATCTAAATTTAACCCACTACTTAGCGATAAAGTATAACCTCCAATCTTGGTGACAGGTGTAACTTTCCTATTCCCCATGATTAAGTTTATTCTTCCTTGCTCCACATTCTCACTTCTTCCTAGTCCCTGCAAGTCACAACAAATATGAATACCGCAACCGGTAACAAGGACCCAAGATTTCGAATGGGGTGAGTTATTAGAAATGATAGTGTAAATACCTGCATGGTTGGGTTTGACTTTCCCATCCTTCACATCCTGCTGGTACTTTGGGCAGTTCCGCTTCCAATGAGCTTTTTCATGGCAATAGAAGCATTCAGCCTCATTTGGGTCAGAAGAAGGAGTAATGAAACCTTTCTTGGTTCCACTTGAAGAAGAGCCATCAAGGGTCCGAGCCTTGGTACCCTTTGAAGATCTCTTTCTCTTCCTCCCTCGACTTTGCCCGATTGCCAAGACCGGAGTTGAGTCTGGAGTAGGAGTGATAGCAACCGACTTCCCCTTAAGACCTGTTTCTGCGGTCTTGAGAAGTCCCTGAAGTTTGCTGAGGGTGACCTCTTCCTTGTTCATGTGATATGTCATGCGGAATTGATCATAGCACGATGGTAAGGAGTGCAAAATGATATCTATTGCAAGCTCCTCAGGGAAGTTCACATTGAGCTTCAGCAAACGATCCACATACCTTTGCATTTTCTGCATGTGGCTCGTGATGGACTCTCCGTCCTTCATCATGGTTGTTATCATGGAGCAGATGACTTCGTACCTCTCTTGTCGTGCACTTTGATGGTATCTTTCCATCAAATCTTGGTGCATTTCATAAGGGTAGAAATCTTCATAAGACTTTTGGAGTTCAGCTGTCATGGTGGCCAACATAATGCAAGCCACCTTGGTTGCATCTCTTTCATGAGTATGAAAGTCAGCGATCTCCTGTGGAGTTGCAGTGGACTCATCAATTTCCTTAAGCTCCTTGTCAAGGACATATTCTTTGTCCTCGTAGCGGGTAATCATCCTGATGTTTCTGATCCATTTATTGAAGTTGGATCCATCAAAGGTGACTTTCCCACACAAACTCATAAGAGTAAAGGAGCCATTAGGATTCGAGCCAGAAGCATTATTTGAAGACATCTGAAAGAGAAGAACAAGTTTAGTTTAGATTTAAGAGAGTCCTTAATAAAACACCCAAATGTAATATTAAGGCTAGGATCCAATCACAATATAATATAACTTAGAAGAGGTATGCCGTAATCTAAGCTATACCATATTTGAAAGGTAGGTGAATGACGATTCACCAATTTCCACCACGAAAACCGAAATATTAGATATTTAGTTTTTATTGGTTTTAGAAATTCCTAGATTCTTTGAGATCCAATGAACTTTTCAAAGGCATGTTTCAATCTCGAGAGTGCCCTCCAGGTTTTGTGACTGGGATGCCGAGGATCACAAAACAAGGTGTGAAGTAACCATGCAAATCACTTGGTACCCTTAATGTTTATCACTCAATCGATGTGCCGGTAAACTACACACGCTCCACCGATACCATAATAAACCTTAAGTCACCCTTTACCTACCTTGTTGGAACTTAAAGTTTTAACTTAACTTTACTTGTTCCAAAACATGAGGGCAAGTTTTGTAAGTTTCAAAACTTTTCATTTCTTGTAACTTATGAGTTTAATAGAGTAATAAAATGAAGACTCTTCATTTTTCTAACTCTTGTATTTGTTTTAATGGTTTTAACTCAAGTGTGACTCTTGGTTTTTCCATAACTTAAGGATAAGTTATGGACTCCATTAAAACACATTATGATCAAGAATTAATCTACCAAATAGGTTACAAATAATTCCTAAGATCATCTAAAACATCATAAGAACAAGAAAATGAATATGAACACAATCAAAAATTACATAAAACTTTGTAATTTTGATAACTAGTTGTTGTAAATGAATTAGCAAAGACATTACACCACCAAAAACAAGTTTTTCAATTACCAAAACAGTTTAGGGTAATGTTTCTAATTCATTTCCAGCAACTGAATCGAAATTCTGCACTCAGTCGACCCTACTCGCCGAGTGCATGAACTGACTCGCCGAGTTGGTTGAAGATACTCATGGACTCGACGAGTCCCCCCTATAGACTCGACGAGTCCATTCGCAGACAGCAAAATTTCCGATTCCGTTTTCAACTTTTAAGCACAAATAAGAGCAAACAATCCTGGCTCTGATACCACTGATGGGTTTTGAGCATTCTAACACGTCCTAAGTGTACATGCAACCCTAATAACCTTGGATCTATGTTTGTCTAATTGTCATGCAAAGTTGAATTCCAAGGTTATATTCCTATCTAGCATACATGGGGAACAATTTTAACATAAAGTATAGATAGAATAACTTACCTTGTTGTTGTTTGTGTTCCTTGAAACCTTGTGAGCCTAGCACCCCAAGTGTGATGCCTCAAATGCTTCACACAACACCAAATGCTCTTGGAAGAACTTATGAGAGTATACACACTTCTCAAAATCGGCCAAGCCCTCTTGTTTCTTAGTGTAGCCGATTTTGGGTGGAGAACATGTTACTTATATAGTGTTGACACATCTAGGGTTAAACCCTAATGTGTCATGACTCTTCATTTCCATGACCCATGGGTTTGTAACTCCCATGGAGCATCCATGGAGCATCCTATGGGTGGAACCCAACTTGATAGTCCATGGAGCCTTTTAGCCCACTATACAAGATATGGATGATTTACATAATCAACCCATATATTTAATTAGTTAACTTTTGATCACTTAATTAATTCTAAATTAATTCTTGATCAAACTAATCAAATAATATTATTAATATATTAGAACTTATAATATATTAATAATCTCCAAGTGTTATTTCTCCCATTTAGTCTATCCAATTGCATGGTGCCATGCAACCCAAATGGACCATGCCGGGTCGGGTCAAGTACATACCAGAAATAGTTATGGACTTAGACACCTTATCCAACACTATATTCATTCGAGACACGGCCAACATGTGCTTGGGAGTGATTGCGGTATGCGACATGCCTAAAACTTACCCTAATACCACAAACATCGAGCCAGTGTGTAAGCGAATCCTGAAATGCTATGGGAGTATTTCTTGAGCCAATCCTTTGTAGAAATCCTTGTTCACGCGTTGTTCCTTGATCATTCTTTAGCGATAATTTATATGCTTCGATAACTCTCTCCTGCTTTATCGCTTATTCGGAATATATATGTCTGTGATATCTCTTGATCCAATTCAGAGGACTTACCATACTCTCTCTTTCTTGATCTTATTAGATGAAGATGCCTCCAAGAAAGAGACCCAGCTCAAAGACCAACAACCCTCCACCACCACCTTCTCTTCAAATTGACCTCGCAACACTTCAGACAGCCATTACTACCGCAGTGATAGCCGCCGTGTCACAAATGAACCCTGGTAGTTCAGGAGGTGGTCCCCAGCCCCAAAACCTAGAAGATGATCAAGGACGCCGAAAAGGGGGTTCATAAAAAGATTTCATGAGCGCAAAACCCACTTCTTTTGATGGCACTTGAGGTGTCATTTCCCTCACTCAATGGTTCGAGAAAATCGAATCCATCTTAGAAATTTGTGCTTGTTCGGAGTCCATAAAGTAAAGTTCGCAGCCTATACCTTCGGTGACAAAGCCCTGACTTGGTGGAACGGTCGAGCCAAATCTCTGACCCTACCTGTAGCCAATGCTATGGGTTGGGAAGCCATGAAAGAAATCCTTCTGGCTGAGTACTGCCCTTGGGGCGAAATACAGAAGTTAGAGCACGAGCTCTGGAACCTGAAGATGAAGGGTTCTAATATTGCTGTGTACACCTTGAGGTTTGCTGATCTGGTACTGCTCTGTCCGGGAATGGTTACCCCGGAGAGTAAGACAATAGAAAGATTTATTTGGGGGCTAACCCAACCGACAAAAGGAAACGTCTTATCTGCACGGCTGGATACATATGATAGTGCCAAAAGTTTAGCCCAGATCCTAATTGATCACAGTGATGAAGTTGAGGAAACAACCGCCACCCCTGAACCGACCAAGACTAGTGGTGAAAAGAGGAAGTTCTGGAAAAATAAGAAAGGTCAACCTTCCCAAGGATCCTCAAAGAAACAGTAGACTGTAGCAGTCCATGTTGCTACTACCCCCATTTTTGTTGCGTCTTTTGTCGGATCTACAACTCAAATCCCTACTAGTAGATATGCTGGTAAGCTTCCTCTATGTGAAAAGTGCAAATACCACCATAACCCCGACCCCTGCCGTGACGTAACATGCACCAATTGTGGTAAAAAGGGGCACACGATCCGATTATGTAAGGCACCAGCCCAATCCGCAAACCAATCTTCTGCAGCAGGTGTTGGTCAAGCCTGCTACGATTGTGGAGAAGTTGGGCATGTCAAGAGAAATTACCCCAAGAAGGCAACGACTGATAATACCGGGAGAGTCCTAGTCATGGGACGGGAGGAGGCAGTCGCCGATCCCACTGTTGTTTCGGGTACGTTCCTTCTCGACAACTCTTATGCTAGTATTCTTTTCGATTCAGGTGCTGAAAGAAGTTTTGTTAGTCATTCGTTCAAAAATAAACTAAAACCTAACCCCCAACCATTAACCAAAACATTTACCGTCGAGATGGCTAACGGTGAGAAAGAAAGCGCTAGCGATGTATTCATAGGTTGTACCCTTACCCTGAATGATCATTCATTTCCCATCGATCCCATGCCAGTCTCCATTAAGAGCTTTAAAGTTATCATTGGCATGGATTGGTTGAGTCCCAATGATGTTGATATCCTTTGTTACGAAAAAGCCATCCATCTCAACCTTCCTTCGGGTCAAACTCTCATAATCTATGGCGATAAACTCACATCCAACCTTCGCATCATTTCCTGCATCAAAGCTCAGAAACTGTTGCGAAAGGAGTGCCAAGC
Organism: Lactuca saligna; assembly: GCF_052625555.1. Classification (NCBI taxonomy): domain Eukaryota; kingdom Viridiplantae; phylum Streptophyta; class Magnoliopsida; order Asterales; family Asteraceae; genus Lactuca; species Lactuca saligna. The sequence continues at coordinate 83,043,905 of NC_136425.1, read as the reverse complement.
ATTCCTAGCCCATGTCATTAACGAGAAAAAGGAAATTAAAGACCTCGCGAGCATCCCCGAAGTCTGTAATTTTCCTGATGTCTTTCCAGAAGAGCTCCCAGGAATTCCTCCTGAACGTCAGGTCAAATTTCACATTGACCTAATTCCTAGAGCTACCCCTGTAGCCAAGTCTCCATATCGCCTAGCTCCAACAGAAATGCAGGAGTTATCCAGCCAACTCAACACGTTACTCAGTAAAGGGTTCATCAGACCGAGTTCCTCACCCTGGAGAGCTCCAGTTTTATATTCAAAGAAGAAAGATGGATCCTTCTGGATGTGTATCGACTATCGTGAGCTGAACAAGTTGACCATCAAAAACCGATATCCTCTTCCGCGAATAGATGATCTCTTTGATCAACTTTAGGGAGCCAGCTACTTCTCAAAGATAGACCTTCGGTCAGTGTACCATCAGCTACGAGTTCATGAGAGCGATGTTTCCAAGACAGCTTTCAGGACTCGGTATGGACACTACGAGTTCATAGTGATGCCCTTCGGTCTAACCAATGTACTGATGGGTTTTGTTCATAAGAACATTCCTAAGTACGTATACAAACCCTAATGCTCGGATCTAGGTTTCTTTATTAAACATGCTTTGAATCCAACACTTCTAATGGCTAATTAGGTATAAGAGCAATACAAAATCAGAGTTAGAATCATACCTTGAGACACTTGTTTGATCTTCTTGTTCCTGGAGCTTTAGAGTCACAATTGTCACTCCTCTAATGGCTTACAAACACCAACTAGCAAAGAGGATGATTTGAGAGAGATGAGAGAGGAAGAATTCGGCCAAGGGTTCTCTACTTTAGATGATGTACCGATTTCCCTTTGCCATAGGGTCTATTTATACTTGTAGACTCCTTAAGGGTTACAACTCAAACCCTAGTTGGATAACTATTACTCAAAGCAATCCAAATCCTTCCCAAGATAATGCCTTGGATGATTTGAGCTATCCTTAGCTTCTAGAATTTGTCCAACTCCTATCGAATAAGGATTTACAGTCTAAAGTTTAACTATCAAGCAATTGACAGTTTATACCCTCTTCCTTAAGTCACTAAATTAATACTAATTAATCTATGACTTATATTAATCAAATAACTATATTATTATTCCTTATATTATTCTCATAATATATTAATAATATCTATTCTCTCATAATAAATCATCCTACCAAGTTGCTATGGTGAAGGCAACCCAAAAGGACCATGCACAATCGGGTCAAATACTTGCCTAATATAGTTGCAGCCTTAGACACTATTCCAACATGTACCGGCTGTGTTCATGGACCTAATGAACCGGGTGTATCGTCCCTTCTTAGACAAGTTCGTCATCGTGTTCATAGACGACATACTTGTCTACTCCAGAAGTAAAGAAGACCACAAGCAACACTTGCAGTCAGTGTTGGAAACCCTTAGATTTGAAAAGTTTTACGCAAAATTTTCCAAGTGTGAATTCTAGATTCGGAAGGTAACTTTCCTGGGTCACGTGGTAAGCGAGGAGGCCATTCATGTGGATCCTTCCAAGATTAAAGCGATAGAGAATTGGTCGGCACCAGAGATACCCACAGAAATCCGTCAATTCTTGGGTCTCGCCGGCTATTATCGAAGATTCATCCAGAACTTTTCCAAAATCGGCAAGCCCCTAACCACTCTAACACAGAAAGGTGTACCCTTTTGTTGGAATAAAAAGCAAGAATCTACATTCCAGACGTTAAAGCAAGCCTTGTGTAGCGCACCTGTTCTATCCCTACCCGAAGGGACAGAAGACTTCGTTGTCTATTGTGATGCGTCTAATCAGCGCTTAGGTTGTGGGCTTATGCAAAGAGTAAAAGTGATTGCTTGTGCCTCAAGATAGCTGAAAGCACATGAGGTCAACTATACCACACACGACATAGAGTTAGGAGCCGTAGTATTTGCATTGAAGATTTAGAGATATTATCTCTACGGAACCAAGTGTATGATCTTCACTTACCATAAGAGCCTACATCATATCCTCAATCAGAAAGACTTAAACATGAGGCAACGGCGATGGGTAGAACTACTCAGTGATTATGAGTGTGAAATCTGCAACCATCCCGGCAAGGCCAATGTCATAGTAGATGCCATTAGCCGAAAGGAAAGTTCAAACCGAAAAGTGAAGACCCTGACGATGACTATCCATTCCCATTTATCCATGAAAATCTGAGACACCCAGATAGAAGCCCTCATACCCGAGAACAAATCAAGCGAAGCCTTGAGGGGAATGGATAAGAAACTTGAGACCAGAGGTGACGGAGTCTACTATTTCATAGATCGAATCTGGATTCCAAAGTCCGGAGGATTCAGGGAGATTGTCATGGAGAAGCACACAAGACCAAATACTCTGTTCAGCCAGTTTCGGACAAGATGTACCTAGATCTCAAGAACCAATACTGGTGGCCAAACATGAAAGCCGAGATCGCTATGTTTGTGGGCAAGTGTCTGACTTGCGCCAAAGTGAAAGTCGAGTACCAGAAACCCTCGGGTATTCTCCAGCAACTGGAGATACCTGAGTGGAAATGGGAGATTATTACCATGGATTTCATCACCAAGTTACCCAAGTGTCCGAGTGGGTACGATACCATTTGGGTAATTTTCGATCGTTTGACCAAATCCGCTGACTTCATCCTGATCAAAGAGTCATTCAAAATGGAAAGACTCACGCATATCTACATCCATGAGGTAGTTCGACTGCACGGTGTGCCTGCATCCATTATCTCTAACCGAGATAGAAGGTTTACCTTCAGATTTTGGAAATCTCTTCAGAAGGCTCTTGGAACCAACCTAGACATGAGCACGGCTTATCACCCTCAGACCAACGATCAGAGTGAGAGAACTATCCAGACCCTGGAAGACATGCTTAGGGCATGTGTCATCAATTTCGGCAAGTCGTGGGACACACATTTGCCTTTGATCGAGTTCTCGTACAACAACAGTTACCATACCAGTATTAAGGTTGCCCCGTTCGAAGCCCTCCACGGTCGCAAGTGTAGATCCCCTCTGTGCTAGGCCGAGGTAGGAACACGCAGCTAGCCAAGGGTCGATTTCCCTGACAGTGCTCTCACTGGTCCTGAAATCATTCGTGGAACCACGGAGAAAATCATCCAGATCCGAGAACGGCTGAAAGCTTCACAAGACTGACAGAAGAGTTACACTGATAGCCGACGGAAACCTCTGGAATTCCAGGTTGGAGACCATGTCCTATTAAAGGTCTCGCCTTGGAAAGGCATGATACGCTTTGGAAAGCGTGGGAAACTTAACCCGAGGTACATTGGACCCTTCGAGATCCTCGCCAGGATCGATCTGGTAGCCTATAAACTTCGATTACCTCACGAGCTCAGTAACATCCATCCCGTCTTCCATGTCTCAAATCTCAAGAAGTGCTTATCCGATGAAACCCTAGTGATCCCCTTAGACGAGATCGAGATGAATGAAAACCTAAACTATGTGGAGGAACCGATCGAAATCATGGATCGAGAGATCAAAACGCACGAAACAAAGTCGCATCCCGATAGTGAAGCTTCGCTGGAATGCCAAGCGGGGACCGGAGTTCACTTGGGAGCGTGAAGACTCGATGAAACAGAAGTATCCGCATCTCTTCCCAGATCCATGATTTCTATCTTGATTCTGAATTTCGGTACGAAATTCCCTCTAACGGGGGGATAATATGACAACCCGAAGTTCGTTCCATCATTCGTAACCCTTTCCGTTAATAAAGTCGTCAATTTCAATTTCACTTCCATTTACGTCATTAAATTAAGTTATAATTCTGAGGTTTCTATTATGACTTAATGAGTGTCTAAACATCTTTAAAACTCATATTATCACTCTATTTTATTAACCGGAAACATTTTAGAATCGACCATATCGGGTTACGGTAACTTAATCGGGTGCGAACAAAAGCATCGTATAACGTCGGTATCTGGTAGAATTCCACCGTGTCCATAACTTAGAACGTATTTAAAGAGGATTAAGCTTCCATTTGAAGCTTTTGCTCTCTCTCACTACTCTCTCTCTAATCTCTCTCCTCAAACCAAAGAATTAGGTCCAAAAACACCAATTTAAGGCTCAAATTCATCAAGGTAACTTCCCTAACTCATAGTATAGCACCATTAGCCTTCAAATTCGTGTTTAATCTTTGGAAAAGGACCATATTCATGAGTTTACGGCCCTAGACCTGTTGGGTTTTGAGCAATCTAACACTTCCTAAGTGTGCATGCAACCCTAATAAACCTTGGATATATGTTTTTCTAAATACATGCAAAATAATATTTTTCCAAGGTTCATAACCTATCTAACATGGCATGGGGTACTTTTAAACATAAAAGAATTAGATAAGATTACATACCTTTTTGATGAGTTTGATTCTTAAGGAGTTTGAGGGCCAAACACCAATAGTTTGAATGCCTCAAATGGAATCACAAATCACCACAAACTCTTGGAAAACTTTTAGATAGTGTATACACACTATAATTTTGGCCACACACTAGTGGCTATTTCAAGCAACATAAGCATGCTTATATAGTGTGCATGGTTAGGGTGAAACCCTAATAATCCATGAACTTTCCTTTTCCAAGGATCCATGGGTTAAAAGTTCCATGGACTTCCATACAAGCCTAGCCCATTAACAAATGAGTGTTAGCCCACACCATATAAAACCAATAGCCCACAATCTAATTAGTCTTCCTTTTAATCTCTAAATTAATTCATAATTAATTTAAGACTAAGACTAATTAAATAACATGACTTCATATTAATATATTATAACTTATAATATATTAATAATCATATGTGTATAACTCTCATAAAATTATCCATAAATAGTTCGGGTGAAGTGCAACCCAAATGGACCATGCCGGGTCGGGTCAAGTATATACCAAATAAGTTATGGACTTAGACACCTTATCCAACAGACTTCCACTTGGATAAGTCTAATAATTATGTTTGCCTACATTACTTCAGGAACCAACCAGCAATCGTAGCTCTCGAAAACTCTATTGAACTATGAAGCACCATTTTAAGATAAGTGATCATACAATCCTCTGTTCTCATGATATCAGCCGGACAAACACATGTAACTATGTCTTGCTTATTTTCTGGCAGTTGTTTCTCGATTTCCGATTTGTTTGACAAAGAACTCAACTGAACACATCAATTTAGTTCTGACTGGGCCCGGTACATGGGTCAACACAAAATCAGCGAGGGGCCCAGATATCGCTTCTATTTCTAGAAGGAACAGATAAACTTCGACTCATATGCTTGTTCTACTATTGTTGAATTGTACACAAAGGCACGTTTTATAACATCAAGTTAGTGATGCATTTACGTGCAATCAATGCACAACCAACTCATAGGTAGCCACTCATATCTCTAAGTTTGAAGACTTATATGATATTACCATCTCAAGATCACTCGAGATAAATTCCATGAAGTGATACAAGTGAGCGTGGGTTTATTCGAATACTCAAAACTTATTAGTACACATGAACGTTGTAGCAACCATTGCCATGTCTAAACACTTTCAGCCATCTACAAACCCAATTCATGACAATCTTGATTCATACTTACTTCCGACGTATGACCGATTGTGGAGGTTTGAATAAATTAATTATTGTGGAAGTCAAAACATGCAAAGCTAAAACAATTATAATTGACAATGATAGCAACACTTTACTCATAAATAAATCACAATTTTATTCATCATCAAATGTCGATTACATTTTACAAGTTTCAGAGAATCTATCTAATCTGTAAAACTAATATCGTCCCTCAGCCCGATGCGCCTCGCATGCTGAAAATGCTTAGCCCTCATCAGTCCCTTTGTAAGGGGATCCTCAGGGTTCTCATCTGACGATATCCTCTTTCCCACGAGGAGTCCTTCTTCTATCTTGTGTCTTATGAAGTGATATTTTCTGTCAATGTGTCGGGATCTCCCATGATCTCTCGGTTCTTTAACTAAAGCAACTGCACTATTGTTTTCACAGAAAATTTCCATATGCTCCTTAATAGTTGGCACAACTCCAAGGTCTCCAATGAAGTTCTTCAGCCATATCTCCTCCTTCGCTGCTTTACTCGCTGCTATATACTCTGATTCACAAGTCGAATCAGCCACTGTCTCCTGCTTGGAACTCTTCCAAGAGACTGCCCCTCCATTTAGGGTAAAGACCCAGCCCGAATGAGAGCGAAAGTTATCCCTATCAGTCTGAAAACTAGCATCACTATACCCTAATACTCTCAAGTCATCACTCCCACCAAGGGTAAGGATCCAATCCTTAGTCCTCCGTAGGTACTTGAGAATGTTCTTTACCGCAGTTCAATGAGCCTTGCCAGGGTTCCCCTGATGCCTGCTGACCATGCTCAAAGCAAAGGCCATATCAGGGCGGGTACAAGTCATAGCATACATGATCGAGCCAACAATGGAAGCATATGGTAATTGGCTCATCTCAGCTATCTCTGCCTCTGTACTCGGACTCTGAGTCTTACTCAGCTTGGTATTGCTTTGGAACGGTAAATCTCCTTTCTTGGAATTCTGCATGTTGAACCTTTTCAACACCTTATCCAAGTAGGTACTTTGACTAAGTCCAATTAATCTTTTACTCCTTTCTCTTAATATCCTTATCCCTAGGATATAGGAAGCTTCCCCTAGGTCCTTCATAGCAAAGCACTTCCCAAGCCAGGACTTAACCTCCTGCGAGGTTGGGATATCATTTCCTATAAGTAGTATGTTATCCACATACAGTACCATTAAGCTAACTATACTCCCACTAGCTCTGACATACACGGAAGACTCATCTTCACTTCTCGAGAAGCCAAACTCTTTGACCTTCTCATCGAAACAAAGATTCCAGCTACGAGATGCTTGTTTTAATCCATAAATGGATTTCTCAAGCTTGCATACTCTATTAGGGTACTCTGCACTGACAAAACCCTTTGGCTGATTCATGTACACATCCTCAGCCAATTTTCCATTAAGAAAAGCGGTTTTGACATCCATTTGCCATATTTCATAATCATGAAATGCAACAATGGTTAGCATAGCCCTAATAGACTTAATCTTTGCTACTGGCGAGAAGGTTTCATCATAATCAATACCCTGAGTCTGAGTAAAACCCTTCACAACCAGTCGAGCCTTATAAGTATGCACGTTTCCTTCCATGTCCATCTTCTTCTTGAAGATCCATTTGCACCCGACTATTTTACGGCCTGGTACATTGTCAACCAAGTTCCAAACTTGATTGTCATACATGGACTGTATCTCGTTGTCCATAGCCTCCTTCCACTTAGCAGACTCTGGGCCTGTCATGGCTTCCTTAACACTGCTAGTTTCATCCAAACTTACCAGTGTACTATCACTGATAAATGTATCACCTTCCGTAGTAATTTGAAAACCATAATAAAACGCAGGTGTGTTCCTAACCCGTGTGGAACACCTTGGAGGTAAAGACTCGTCAGCTAGCTCAACAGGAGTTTCCTCCTCAGGTTGATTGCTAGTGTCTGAGGTTCCTTCACCAATTGATTCTTGAGTTTCTTCAAGATCAATTTGCCTCCCACTGTCTCCTTGGCTTATAAACTCTCTCTCACGAAAGACCCCTCTTCTTGCTACAAATACCACATTCTCATTGGGTATGTAGAAGAGGTAACTAAAGGATTTCTGTGGGTAGCCGATGAAATTACACCTTTCACTTCGGGGTTCGAGCTTATCATGAGTTTCACGCCTCACGAAAGCTTCGCAACCCCAAATTTTGATGTGGTCCAAATTAGGAACCTTCCCAGTCCACATCTCATGAGGTGTTTTGGTAACCTTCTTTGTATGAACTAGATTAAGGATATGGGCGACAGTCTCTAAGGCATACCCCCAAAAAGAGATTGGTAGCGAAGCTCGACTCATCATAGAGTGAACCATGTCTAACAAGGTTCGATTATGCGTCTCAGCTACACCATTTAGCTACAGTGTCCTGCAAGGAGTCAATTGTGAGACAATCCCACACTCCTTAAGATAGTCAAGGAACTCGGTACTAAGATACTCACCACCTCGATGGGATCGAAGCATCTTAATGTTCCTGCCCAATTGATTTTCAACTTCCTGTTTGAATTCCTTAAACATTTCAAAGGTTTATAAGTTATGTTTGATTAAGTAGACATACCCATATCTACTAAAATCATCAATAAACGTCACATAATACCGATTAGCATCCCTTGTGGCGGTTTTGAATGGTCCACATACATCAGTATGTATTAGGTCCAACAAACCCTCACCCCTTTCACAAGTTCCAGTGAAGGGTTATTTTGTCATCTTTCCAAGTAGACAAGACTCACAACTATCATCCGATTTAAGGTCGAATGACTCCAAGACTCCACTCTTTTGGAGTTGGCCTATGTGTTTCTTGTTTACATGTCCAAGACGACAATGCCACAATGATGCCTTATCTAGGCTAGTAGAAGAACCAATATACAACACATTATTTCCTAAGTTGTCTACAATCGACACAGTTTTATACACACCATCACAAGGTAATGCTTTAAAATAAAACACGTTATTAAAGAGAGCATTGATACCACCACATTCATTATCAAATGAAAAGGTAAAACCTTGTTTGTACAAAGCATGAAAGGAAATAATATTCCTCACCATTTCAGACAAGTACACACATTTATTCAAATCTAATTTTAACCCATTATTTAGCAACAAAGTATAAACTCCAATCTTGGAAACAAGTGAAGCCTTCCTATTCCCCATGATCAAGTTTATCTTCCCGTGCTCCACATCCTCACTTCTTCTTAGGCCCTGCAAATCAGAACATATGTGAATACCACATCCTGTATCAATCACCCAAGAGTTAGAATATGGTGAGTTATTAGACAATATTGTGTAAATACATGCGTGGGTGGGTTTCACTTTCCCATCCTTCAGATCCTGCAAGTATTTAGGGCAGTTTCGCTTCCAGTGCCCCTTGTCCTGGCAATAGTAGCAATCATCATCCTTGGGATTGGCAGAAGGAGTGGCAGAACTGCTCTTGGTCCTTGATGAGGAGCCTTCAAGAGACTTTCCCTTGGTACCCTTCGAAGGGCGCTTCCTCTTTTTCCCTTTGCCTTGCCCGATAGCCAAAACAGGGGTAGATGTTAGAGTAGGAGTAGTAGAGGTAACAACCGCCTTGCCCTTAAGACTGGTTTCAGCGGTCTTCAAGAGTCCTTGAAGCTTGCTAAGGGTAACTTCCTCCTTGTTCATATGATAGGTCATACGGAAATGGTCATAACAAGAAGGTAAGGAGTGCAAAATGATGTCAATTGCCAACTCCAGAGGGAAGTTCACATTCAGCTTCAGCAAACGGTCCATATACCTTTGCATCTTTTGCATGTGGGCCTTGACGGATTCACCATCCTTCATGCGGGTTGTTATTATAGAGGAGATTATTTCATACCGCTCCTGACGAGCACTCTGATGGTACCTTTCCATCAGGTCTTGGTGCATCTCAAAAGGGTAGAAGTCCTCATAGGACTTCTGGAGCTCGGCTGTCATCATGGCCATCATGATGCATGCCACCTTAGTAGCATCTCTCTCATGTGTCCTGAATTCAGCGATCTCCTCAGGAGTAGCAGTAGACTCATCAAGCTCTTTTAACTCCTTATCGAGGATATATTCCTTGTCCTCATAATGAGTTACCATCCTTATGTTCCTTATCCAGTCCATGAATTTGGAACCATCAAAGACGACTCTCCCACAAAGATTCATGAGAGAGAAAGAACCAATTGGGTTAGAGCCCGAAGCATTAGTGTTGGAAGACATCTGAAAGAAGAAAGCAAGTTTAGATTAGATATATAGAGTCCTTAATAAGACACCTAAATGTATTATTAAGGCTAGGATCCAATCACAGTATATTATACTTAGAATAGGGATGCCGTAATCTAAGTAATAATATATTTGAAAGGTAGGTGAATGACGATTCACCAATTTCACCACGAAAAAGAAATGATTTATTAGGTTTTAATTGGATTTGAAATTCCTACATTCTTTTGAGATTCATTGAACTTTTCAATGGCATGTTTCAATCTCGATTGTGCCCCTTCAAGTTTTGTGACTGGGATGCCGAGGATCACAAAACAAGGTGTGAATAACCATGCTAATTCACTTGGTACCCTTAATATTATCACCTAATCAATGTGCCGGTTAACCACACACGCTCCATTGATCTATGTCAAACATTAAGTCACCCTTCGTGATCCTTACTAGTCCAAGTTAGTGTGTCGGTTAACCACACACGCTCCACCAACGACTTGGTAAGGTACAAAGTGTGAATTCCATGGACTAGCACCATGTTCACATTTTTTCCTAAAGTAACTAAGATTTGGAATTAAATAAAATATTTAGTTACTTTATAATATCCATCATACTTAATGAGAATTTATAAGTCCTTGTCTTACCCGTTCAGCGAACGACCCTCCACCGGTCAAGCAAGCGGTGGGTGAGAGTATACACCCATTATGTCGCCATTTTACAGGCAACAACCTTATACCCACCTTGTAGACCGGCTTCGTGAATGAGGCCTACTAACGGTAAAAATGACTTGTTCTTATACTTATATATAATAATTAACCATTAATGTTATAAATAGTATAAGTGTTGAATTTTAACTTTTAAAATTCTAAGTGTTGGAATTAAAGTTTATTAAAGTGTGTGAAACTTTTCCAAATTCCAAAACTTGAGGACAAATTTTGTAACTCTTCAAAACTTTTCATTTCATAACTTATGAATTAAAGGTTCATAAATGAAGACTCTTCATTTTATGTAACTTATGTGTTTTTAATGTGTGTTAAAGAAAAGTGACCTTTGGATATCCATAACTTGAGGACAAATTATGGACTCCATCAAAACACATAAATGATCAAGAATTAATCCTAAACAATTCAGCAAATAATTCCTATCATCTTCTAAATTCATAAGAACATGAACATAATTATGAAAGTTTCAATAATTATATGAACACATACAAAGCATGAAATTTTGATATATTCTATTGTAAATGGATTAGAACAACCATTACACCAACTAAAATAAGTTTTAAAACATCAAAACAGTTTAGGGTAAAGTTTCTAGTCGGTTTCCAGCAGCAAAAGTCGAAAATCTGCATTTTGAACCTTCTACTCGCCGAGTGCACGAACCTACTCGGCGAGTAGGATGAATTTTACCTTGGACTCGGCGAGTCCCCCCACGCAGACAGCAAAAATTTCGACTTTTTTCACTATTTTGCATCAAGTATCAAACAAGCAAGCCTAACCTCTGATACCACTGTTAGGTTTTGAGCAATCTAACACTTCCTAAGTGTGCATGCAACCCTAATAAACCTTGGATCTATGTTTTTCTAAATACATGCAAAATAATAATTTTCCAAGGTTCATAACCTATCTAACATGGCATGGGGTACTTTTAAACATATAAGAATTAGATGTTATTACATACCTTTTTGATGAGTTTGATTCTTAAGGAGTTTGAGGGCCAAGCACCAATAGTGTGAATGCCTCAAATGGAATCACAAATCACCACAAACTCTTGGAAAACTTTGAGAGAGTGTATACACACTATAATTTCAGCCACACACAAGCACACACACTAGTGGCTATTTCATGCAACATAAGCATGCTTATATAGTGTGCATGGTTAGGGTGAAACCGTAATAACCCATGGCCTTTCCTTTTCCAAGGATCTATGGATTAAAAGTTCCATGGATCATCCATGGACTTCCATACAAGCCTAGCCCATTAACAAATGAGTGTTAGCCCACACCATATAAAACCAATAACCCATAATCTAATTAGTCCTCCTTTTAAACTCTAAATTAATTCATAATTAATTTAAGACTAAGACTAATTAAATAACATGACTTCATATTAATATATTATAACTAATAATATATTAATAATCATCTGTTTATAACTCTCATAAAATTATCCATAAATAGTTCGGGTGACGGGCAACCCAAATGGATCATGCCAGGTCGGGTCAAGTATATACCAAATAAGTTAAGGACTTAGACACCTTATCCAACAAGAACATGCTTGGGTCGTAAACACATGTGAAAAGGGTTTTTGAGCCTTTAGACCCTTCTAAACCAACTTTGGGACTTAGATATGACTTAATGGCTAACCAATTCAGACTTAGAAAAGTAAAGTATAAACCATATTTTTAACCCAACACTCTTCCCTTTGGTTTATAACTTTCTTTTCTTAATTGACCCAACAAGCTCCCCCTAAAAAGTAGCTGACTTTTCTTGTTAATCTTCATTGGAAGCTTGGCTTCAACATTTATCATCAATGAATGACTTCATCTTGAATACTTGGGCAATTCTTCAAGATTTGGCATTGAACGCACATTGGGTGAGGAGGCTTAACGTATTGATTCTTAAAAGATGGCGATTTCCGCTTGAGAATCTTGAGAGAGAACATCAGAGAGAAAAAATCTTCTGGATCACTTTAGCAGGTACAATGATAGTAGCAGACTGATTGAGGAGGCTTCAATGCAATCTGTCACATAATCTTCAATTTTTGCTTCACCTTTCTTCTGGGGTTGAAGGATTGAATGTTGAAAGAATAATCTTCATTTGTTGCTACTTCCTATCAAGATTCTTCGATACTCATGGATGAAGCTTTGGCTCAGAAATCTTCGACACAAACTCCATGAGTTTCATCTTCACCTGAATTCACTTTTCAATATAAAACAAAACTAAAAGAAAATTTAGCAAAACAATATTTTTGGGTTTTCCATATTTTCTGAACAAAAAGTAAAACAAAAATAACACTACTTTGAATTTTTAGTTTTCTGATTTTTGTGTGATTTTTTTTAAATTATCCCCCTAAATTTGTGCATAGAGATTGTTGGGTCAAAAATATGGTTTATACTTTACTTTTCTAGGAAAATGTATTTTTCTCAAATATTTTATGAGTTTACGTGTTTATGGCCGTAAACACGTTTACGATCGTAAACCCATTTACGGTCCATGTTCACCAAGCTCATATTCCCTAGTATATATAAGTGTTAGGGTTGAGGAGTAGAGTGATGAACAGAAGAGAATAGATGAGCATATGTGTGTAAGTGTGGGAATCCGTTGTAAGGGAACATCAAATATAATAAATTCAAACAAGATTCATATTCTTCTTCTTCTTCTTCTTCTTCTTCTCTTCTATTTGATCTGACATCATCCTTTTGATTGGGATTCCGCACCATCAAACGGATCTGATTGATACACAAGCAATTTTGGGGACATACAAAATCAAGCTTCAACAATCATCAATCTCAAAAGGTGTTGGCTGAATAGAAATGCCAAAGAAACCAGAGATACATGAAGAATCTGAATGAGAGAAAAAGGTTTTGGCGATCTCAAAACCCTAACCATGTTCCCTCGAAGAAAGAAGCAAATGTTGTAGAAAATAACAAACCAGAGATCAAAAGAAAGAAAATTTTCAATCCCTGCTCTTACTATTCCAATGATCAAAACCAAACATCCAGTCTTTGTTCCGACTCCAAAGGACAGAACCGAACATCCAGTTTCGGTTTCAACAACAGAGTTCAGAACCGAACTTTGTGGTTCGGTCCCAACACTAAGACTGTGAACCGAAGGTCAAGTTTTGGTACTTCCCAACAAAAACCTTACTCAATAAAGGATGTTAAAGGGAAAGGGAAACTTGATTCTAAAGCAGACGTCAATAATAATAAAAAGGAAGCTAACCCTAGGGATCAGAGGATTCCAACTATCAAAACACCATGTAGTACATTGCAACTTAAACAAGATAAAAATAAAATAAAAGTGTAAACTATCAAAAGAAAAGACGAAACCACACTTATAAAAAGAACCTATCTTGTTGATATATCTGTTGCTGTTCCTTTTTCTGTGAAAAACTCACCAGGGCCCAAGAGACTTTGGGTTCCTAAATCTGCTTAAATTTTGCAGGTTATAAGTGACGAGCAGTTCGATGACGAATGGTACATAGACAGTGGCTGCTCATGTCACATGACAGGGAGAAAGGAATAACTAAAGGAGTTTATGTCCCTTAAGGATGGTGGATGCGTGAAGTATGGCATCAACTCTTTCTGGAACAATTAAAAGATGTGGACTGATAACCAACGGAGAGTTCACAATTCGAAAAGTGGCGTACGTAGAAGGATTGTAGCACAATCTAATTAGTGTATCTCAATTGGTTGTAGGTACGGGGATGAAAGTCTCATTCGATGATGAAGGATCAGAAATCGTCGAAAATCAATCCAAAAGATTCTTGCTAAAGTTTGAACGAAAAGGAGATCATGTTCAAGGGTTAGCTTTAAAGCTAGTAATAAGTTTGTGCTTGGTGATCATGTTCGAGGTGTACCGGTTCTCAAGTTTGATAAGGAACCCCTGTGTACAGCATGTGAGATGGGTAAATAGAACAGAAAGAGCCATCCATCACATATCAATACCAAGATGGTTGAAGCACTTCAACTTCTACATATTGACTTATGTGTACCTTCAGTTATTGAAAGCATCGGTGGCAGTAAGTTCATTCTTGTTATAGTAGATGATTTTTCAAGTTTCACTTGGGTATTCTTTTAAACAGAAGTCAGAAGCGACTGTAAAGATGAAAGTTTTCATCAAGCAAGTCGAACTTCAACTATGAAAGGTGGTGAAGAGCATTCGAAGTGATAATGGGCTAGGATTCAAGAATAAAGAGTTCGAAGGCTTTCTGACTGAAAAGGGAATTTCTCACAACTTCTCAGCTCCCTAAACCCCGCAACATAACGGAACTGTTGAAAGAAGAAAATGTTCCCTGTGTAGGCAGCCCGGACAATGCCGAGCTGCGCTTCACTCCCTCTATACTTTTGGGCAGATGCAGTTGCTACTGCATGTTATACTCAGAACTGGTCTCAACTTAACAAACGATTCGCCATCACTCCTTATGTAGTTCTGAACAACCGGAAGCCCAATGATAAGTTTTTCCACATGCTAGGTTCTAGATGCTTCATTTTTAACTCCAAAGAGAGCCGAAACAAATTTGATGTCAAGGCTGACGAATGAATTTTTCTTGGCTATTCACTAACATTAAAGGCTTACAGGGTTTTAAATAAACACTCCAAATGGATTGAAGAAACCTACTGCGTAACGTTCGATAACAACAATATGAGGAAAAATCAGACTACCGAGAGTGTCATTGGGGACATATTTCCAAAATCTAGTCAAGTCTTAGTTCCTATTTCCAACTTGTTTGAAGAATATGTAAGGCTGTTCGATCAACTAGAGAAGGCCATACTCTCAAAGGCAAAAGAAGCAGACAAAAAAATCGACCATCTAAAGAAGATTATCGATGAAGTTGCAAAAGAAATTGAAAAATATGCTTCGAAACCAGCTGAAGATCAACCCCCAGCTGCTCCTCCAAACTAAAGCTCAATGTTCAAGGGGGAGGATCCATCTGTCAACCACACAGCCGAACTTTCAATCGAGGGGGAGTATCCAACACTAACTCATGATGGTTCAGTCGAGGGGGAGAAATCTTCTCCAACTGAAAGAGAACATCTTACTCCAACCGAGGGAGAAACTCCTGAACCTGACATGGGATATACTTCACCATTTGAGGGGGAGAATGCAAATACAAATTACGAAGAAGATCAATCAGATTTTGAAGAAGAGATTAATGCAGAGTTGGATCCTGTTTAGGACCCGAACTACCCTCCTCTCACAAAATGGACTAAGGATCATCCTAAAGCACAGATAATTGGTGAATCATCCTAATGGGTTCTCACATGGTCTCAATTGAAAGCGAAGCAAACGACATTATTCTCTCAAGTTGGATTATGCATGTTTAATTCATTTGTCTCTAAAATCGAACCAAAGACGGTTAACACTGCACTTGATCATGCTGATTGGGTATAGGTAATGCAAGATGAACTCCATGAGTTTGAACACAATCGATTTTGGAGACTAATACCCACACCATAGGATGCTTATGTGGTTGGATTGACGTGGGTCTTCATGAACGAGATGGATAAAGAAGGCAATCTTATTAGTGTTGGATAAGGTGTCTAAGTCCATAACTTATTTGGTATATACTTGACCCGACCCGACATGGTCCATTTGGGTTGCACTTCACCCGAACTATTTATGGATAATTTTGTGAGAGTTATACACATATGATTAATAATATATTATAAGTTATAATATATTAATATGAAGTCATGTTATTTAATTAGTCTTAGTCTTAAATTAATTATGAATTAATTTAGAGATTAAAAGGAAAACTAATTAGATTGTGGGCTATTGGTTTTATATGGTGTGGGCTAACACTCATTTGTTAATCGGCTAGGCTTGTATGGAAATCCATGGATGATCCATGGAGCTTTTAACCCATGGATCCTTGGAAAAGGAAAGGTCATGGGTTATTAGGGTTTCACCCTAATCATGTACACTATCTAATCATGCTTTTGTTGCATGAAATAGCCACTCGTGTGTGTCTTTTGTGTGTGGCCGAAATTATAGTGTGTATACACTCTCTCAAAGTTTTCCAAGGTATGTAATCTCATCTAATTCTTTAATGTTTAAAAGTACCCCATGCCATGTTAGATAGGTTATGAACCTTGGGAAATTATTATTTTGCATGTATTTAGACAAACATAGATCCAAGGTTTATTATGGTTGCATGCACACTTAGGAAGTGTTAGATTGCTCAAAACCCAACAGTGGTATCAGAGCCTAGGCTTGCTTGTTTGATACTTGATGCAAAATAGTGAAAAAAGTTGAAATTTTTGATGTCTGCATGATGGACTCGTCGAGTCCAAGGCAAAATTCATCCTACTCGCCAAGTAGGTTCGTGCACTCGGCGAGTAGAAGGTTCAGAATGCAGATTTTCAACTTTAGCTGCTGGAAATGGACTAGAAACTTTACCCTAAACTGTTTTGATGTTTTAAAACTTATTTTAGTTGGTGTAATGGTTGTTCTAATCCATTTACAATAGCATATATCAAAATTTCATGCTTTGTATGTGTTCATATAATTTTTGAAACTTTGATAATCATGTTCATGTTCTTATGAATTTAGAAGATGCTAGGAATTATTTGCTGGATTGTTTAGGATTAATTTTTGAACATTTATGTGTTTTGATGGAGTCCATAATTTTTCCTCTAGTTATGGATATCCAAAGGTCACTTTTCTTTAACACACATTAAAAACACATAAGTTACATAAAATGAAGAGTCTTCATTTTATGAACCTTTAATTCATAAGTTATGAAATGAAAAGTTTTGAAGAGTTACAAAACTTGACCTCAAGTTTTGGAATTTGGAAAAGTTTCACACACTTTAATAAACTTTAATTCCAACACTTAGAGTATTAAAAGTTAAAATTCAACACTTATACTATTTATAACATTAATGGTTTATTATTATTATTATTATTATTATTATTATTATTATTATTATTATTATTATTATTATATATATATATATATATATATATATATATATATATATATATATGTATAAGAACAAGTCGTTTTATCGTTAGTAGGCCTCATTCACGAAGCCGGTCTATAAGGTGTGTATAAGGTTATTGCCTATAAAATGGTGACTTAATAGGTGTATACTCTCACCCACCGCTTGCTTGACTCGTGGAGGGTCGTTAGCCGAACGAGTAAGATAAGGACTTATAAATTCTCATTAAGTATGATGAATATTATAAAGTAACTAAATCTTTTATTTAATTCCGAATCTTAGTTACTTTAGGAAAAATGTGAACATGGTGCTAGTCCATGGAATTCACACTTTGTACCTTACCAAGTCGTTGGTGGAGCGTATGTGGTTAACCGACACACTAACTTGGACTAGTAAGGATCACGAAGGGTGAATTAATGTTTGTCATAGATCAATGGAGCGTGTGTGGTTAACCGGCACATTGATTAGGTGATAATATTAAGGGTACCAAGTGAATTAGCATGGTTATTCACACCTTGTTTTGTGATCCTCGGCATCCCAGTCACAAAACTTGAAGGGGCACAATCGAGATTGAAATATGCCATTGAAAAATTCAATGAATCTCAAAAGAATCTAGGAATTTCAAATCCAATTAAAACCTAATAAAACATTTCGTTTTCGTGGTGGAAATTGGTGAATCGTCATTCACATACCTTTTAAATATATTATTACTAAGATTACGACATCCCTCTTCTAAGTATAATATATTGTGATTGGATCCTGGTCTTAATATTACATTTGGGTGTCTTATTAAGGAATCTATATATCTAATCAAAACTTGTTTTCTTCTTTCAGATGTCTTCTAGCACTAATGCTTCGGGATCTAACCCAACTGGTTCTTTCTCTCTCATGAATCTTTGTGGGAGAGTCATCTTTGATGGTTCCAACTTCATGGACTGGATAAGAAACATATGGATGGTAACTCATTATGAGGACAAGGAATATGTCCTTGATAAGGAGTTAAAAGAGCTTGATGAGTCTACTCCTACTCTTGAGGAGATCGTTGAATTCAGGACACATGAGAGAGATGCTACTAAGGTGGCATGCATCATGATGGCCACGATGACAACCGAGCTCCAAAAGTCCTATGAGGACTTCTACCCTTTTGAGATGCACCAAGACCTGATGGAAAGGTACCATCAGAGTGCTCGTCAGGAGCGGTATGAAATAATCTCCTCCATAATAACAACTCGCATGAAGGACGGTGAATCCGTCGCGGCCCACATGCAAAATATGCAAAGGTATGTGGACCGTTTGCTGAAGCTGAATGTGAACTTCCCTGAGGAGTTGGAAATTGACATATCATATGAAAAAGGAGGAAGTTACACTTAGCAAACTTCAAGGACTCTTGAAGACCGCTGAAACCGGTCTTAAGGGCAACTCGGTTGTTACCTCTACTACTCCTACTAGAACATCTACCCCTGTTTTGGCTATCACGAAAGGAAAAGGGAAAAAGAGGAAGCACCCTTCGAAGGGTACCAAGGGAAAGTCTCTTAAAGGCTCCTCATCAAGGACCAAGAGCAGTTTTGTCACTCCTTCTGCCATTCCCAAGGATGTTGATTGCTACTATTGCCAGGACAAGGGGAACTAGAAGTGAAACTACCCTAAATACTTGCAGGATCTGAAGGATGGGAAAGTGAAACCCACCCACGCAGGTAATTACACAATATTGTCTAATAAGTCACCATATTGTAACTCTTGGGTGCTTGATACAGGATGTGGTATTCACATATGTTCTGATTTGTAGGGCCTAAGAAAAAGTGAGGATGTGGAGAACGGAAAAATAAACTTGATCATGGGGAATAGGTGTTGGATATAGTGTCTAAGTTCATAACTATATTTGGTATGTACTTGACCCGACCCGGCATGGTCCATTTGGGTTGCACTTCACCCGAACAATTTATGGATAATATTTTAGAATAGTACAAGTTATGATTTATTAATATATTATAAGTTCTAATATATTAATATAAGATCATATTATTTAATTAGTAGTGATCTATAATTAATCTAGGATTAATTTAGAGATCAAAGATATTACTAATTAAATAGGGGCTTCTATATTTATATAGTGTGGGCTAAAGCTTATTTGGAATGGGCTAGGCTTGCATGGAAAAGTCAATGGATACTCCATGCAGCTTTAACCCATGGATCTCATGGAAATGAAGAGACATGGGTTTTAGGGATGTAACCCTAATCCTTCACACTATATAAAGGAGGCTTTGGTTCTTGAAATGGGACTAGTTGACACTTGTTGAGGTGAGGGCAAATTTCAAGATAGTAGTGACTATTCTCTCAAAGTTCCAAGTTTGTGGTGATTTGTGATTTCCACTTAAGGCATCCACACTATTGGTGCTAGGCTCAAAAACTCCAAGCAATCAACTACAACTTCAAGGTATGTATTTCTCCTAGCTTTATTTGATTCATGTTCCCCATGCCATGCTAGCTAGGATATAAACCTTGGAAAAATTAATTATATGCATGTATCTTAGACAAACATAGATCCAAGGTTTATTAGGGTTGCATGTAGACTTAGGAAGTGTTACAATGCTCAAAACCCAACAGTGGTATCAAAGCCTAGGCTTGTTTGTTTGATACTTGATGCAATATAGTTGAGAAAGTCGAAAAAACTTGCCCTCAAGTTTTGGAACAAGTAAAGTCATATTAAAAACTTTAGTTTGAACCCTTACAATTTTAAAAGTTAAAATTCAACCCTTATACTTATATTATTATGATTTAATAATTATATATATATATATATATATATATATATATATATATATATATATATATATATATATGTATAAGAACAAAGTCGTCTTACCGCTAGTACGCCTCATTCACGAAGCCGGTCTATAAGGTGGGTATAAGGTTGTTGCCTATAAAATGGCAACTTAATGGGTGTCCACTCTCACCCACCGCATGCTTGACCGGTGGAGGGTCGTTAGCCGAACGGGTAAGACAAGGACTTATAAATTCTCATTAAAAGTATGATGAATATTATAAAGTAACTAAATGTTTTATTAAATTCCCAATCTTAGTTACTTTAGGAAAAATGTGAATAAGGTGCTAATCCATGAAATTACACTTTACACTTTGACTAAGTCGTTAGTGGAGCGTGTGTGGTTAACCAGCACACTAACTTGGACTTAACAAGGTAGGTAAAGGGTGACTTAATATTTATCATAATATCGATGGAGCGTGTGTGGTTAACCGGCACATTGATTGAGGGGTAATTTATTAAGGGTACCAAGTAGTTTGCATGGTTACTTCACACCTCGTTTTGTGATCCTCGGCATCCCAGTCACAAAACTTGGAGGGCACACTCGAGATTGAAACATGCCTTTGAAAAGTTCATTGAATCTCAAAAGAATCTAGGAATTTCTAAGTACCAAATCAAAAAAAAACTTAATATTTACTATTTCGTTTTTGGTGGAAATTGGTGAATCGTCATTCACCTACCTTTCAAATATGTTATTACTTAGACTACGGCATACCTCTTCTATGTTATAATATATTGTGATTGGATCCTAGCCTTAATACTACATTTGGGTGTTTTATTAAGGACTATCTCTATATCTAAACTAAAACCTTCTTCATTTTCAGATGTCTGCAAACACTACTGCTTTTGGCTCTAATCCCAATGGCTCCTTTACTCTTATAAACCTATGTGGGAAAGTCACTTTTGATGGATCCAACTTTAATGAATGGATCAGAAACATCAGAATGATTACTCGCTACGAGGACAAGGAATATGTCCTCGATAAGGAGCTTAAGGAGATTGATGAGACAGTTGAAACTCCTCAAGAGATCGCTGAGTTTAGGGCACATGAAAGGGATGCCACCAAAGTGGCATGCATCATGATGGCCTCTATGACCGCGGATCTCCAAAAATCCTATGAAGATTTCTACCCCTATGAGATGCACCAGGACTTGATGGAAAGATACCATCAAAGTGCTCGTCAAGAGAGGTATGAAATCATCTCCTCCATGATAACAACTCACATGAAGGATGGTGAACCCATCACGGGCCACATGCAGAAAATGCAAAGATTTGTGGACCGTTTGCTGAAGCTAAATGTGAACTTCCCTGAGGAGCTTGCAATAGATATCATTTTGCACTCCTTACCTTCATGTTATGATCAACTCCGCATGACATACCACATGAACAAGGAAGAGGTCACACTCAGCAAACTTCAAGGACTCTTAAAGACCGCGGAAAGTGGTCATAAGGGTAAGGCAGTTGTTACTACTCCTACTTCTACAAACTCCGCCCCTGTCTTGGCAATCGGGAAAGGACGAGGGAAGAAGAGAAAGAGTTCTTCGAAGGGTACCAAGGTTAGGACCCTTGATGGCTCTTCTTCAA
The DNA here is from genome assembly GCF_052625555.1 of Lactuca saligna. NCBI lineage: Eukaryota > Viridiplantae > Streptophyta > Magnoliopsida > Asterales > Asteraceae > Lactuca > Lactuca saligna. The sequence goes on along the minus strand of NC_136425.1, from coordinate 83,022,004 downwards.
GTCGAACCAAGAAAGGTTTCATCACTCCTTCTTCTGACCCAAAAGAGGCTGAATGATTCTATTCCCATGAAAAGGCACATTGGAAGCAAAACTGCCCAAAGTACCAGCAAGATGTAAAGGATGGGAAAGTTAAACCCAACCATGCAGGTATTTACACTATCATTTCTAATAACTCACCCCATTCTAAATCTTGGGTCCTTGATACCGGTTGTGGTATTCACATTTGTTGTGACTTGCAGGGACTAAGAAGAAGTGAGAATGTGGAGCAAGGAAGAATAAACTTAAGCATGGGGAATAGGAATGTTACACATGTCACCAAGATTGGAGTTTATACTTTGTCGCTAAGTGGTGGGTTTAGTTTAGATTTGAATAAATGTTTTTATTCACCAGAAATGGCAAGAAATATTATTTCCTTTCATGCATTGTATAAACAAGGTTTTACCTTTTCATTTAATAATGAAGTTGGTTCTATTGATGCTTTCTTTAATAATGTTCTTTATTTTAAAGCATTACCTTATGATGGCGTGTATGAAACAGTATTTGTGGTTGATAACATAGGAAATAATGTGATGTGTATTGATTCTATTAATAATAATAACTTGGATAAAGCATCGTTATGGCATTGTCGACTTGGACGTATAAGCAAGAAGCGCATAGGCCAACTCCAAAGAGATGGAGTCTTGGAGTCGTTTGACCTAAAGTCAGATGATAGCTGCGAATCATGCTTACTTGGAAGAATGACATAGTCACCCTTCACAGGTTCTTGTGAGAGAGGTGAAGGTTTGTTGGACCTTGTACACACAGATGTGTGTGGACCATTCAAACATGCCAAGAGGATACTAATCGTTATTATTTGACTTTTACTGATGATTACAGTAGATATGTATATGTCTACTTAATCAAGCATAAGTCAGAGGCTTTCGAAAGGTTTAAGGAATTTAAACAGGAAGTCGAGAATCAACTGGGCAGGAACATTAAGATGCTTCGATCCGATCATGGTGGTGAGTATCTTAGTTCAGAGTTCCTCGACTATCTAAGGGTATGTGGGATTTTCTCACAATTGACACCTCCCAGGACACCGCAGTTGAATGGTGTGGCTGAGAGGCGTAATCGAACCTTGTTGGACATGGTTCGTTCCATGATGAGTTGAGCTTCGCTACCAATCTCATTCTGGGGGTATGCCTTAGAGATTGCCGCCCATATCCTTAATCTAGTCCTTACAAAGAAAGTTGCCAAAACTCCTCACGAGATATGGACTGGTAAAGTACCCAAACTAGACCACATCAAGATTTGGGGTTGCAAAGATTTTGTGAGGCGCGAGTCTCATGATAAGCTAGAACCCCGAAGCGAGAGGTGTATTTTCATCGGCTACCCACAAAGATCCTTTGGTTACCTCTTTTACAGACCCAGTGATAATGTGGTCTTTGTAGCAAGAAGAGGAGTCTTTCGAGAGAGAGAATTTATAAGCCAAGAAGACAGTGGGAGGCAAATTGACCTTGAAGAACTTCAAGAGTCATGTGGTGAAGGAACTTCAAACCCTAGCCCTCAACTTGAGGAGGAAACTCCTGTTGAGCCAATTGACGATTCTGTACCTCTGAGACGTTCCACGAGAGTTAAAAATGCACCTGAGCACTACTATGGTTTTCATATTACTGCGGAAGGTGAGACACTTATTAGTGATGAGACACTAGTAGGTATGGATGAACCTAACAGTTACGCGGAAGCCATGGCAGGCCCCGAGTTTGCAAAATGGAAAGAGGCTATGGATAGCGAGATACAATCCATGTATGATAATCAAGTTTGGAACTTGGTTGAGAATGTACCAGGTCGTAAGAATGTAGGGTGCAAATGGGTCTTCAAGAAGAAGACCGACATGGATGGTAAAGTACACACTTATAATGCTAGACTGGTTACAAAGGGCTTCTCTCAAATTCCTGGAGTGGATTATGATGAGACCTTTTATCCAGTAGCCAAGATTAAGTCTATTCGGGTTCTGTTAGCCATAGCTGCATTTCATGACTATGAAATATGGCAAATGGATGTCAAAACCGCTTTCCTTAATGGAAAGTTGGCTGAAGATGTTTACATGAGTCAGCCAGAAGGTTTTGTCAGCAATGAGTACCCTAATAGAGTGTGTAAGCTTGAGAAATCCATTTATGGATTGAAGCAAGCACCTCGCAGATGGAATCTTTGCTTTGATGAAAATTTCAGGGAATTTGGCTTTTCTAGGAGTGAAGATGAATCTTGTGTTTATATCAAGGCTAGAGGGAGTATAGTCAGCTTCTTGGTATTGTATGTGGATGACATACTACTCATAGGAAATGACATCCCAACTTTGCAGGAAGTAAAGTCCTGGCTTGGGAAGTGTTTCGCTATGAAGGACCTTGGTGAAGCTGCCTATATCCTAGGGATAAGGATCTTGAGAGACCAGAGTAAAAGACTAATTGGACTTAGTCAAAGCACCTATGTCGACAAAGTGTTGAAAAGATTCAACATGCATAACTCCAAGAAAGGTGAGTTACCCATTTAGAGTCATGCCAGATTGAGTAAGACACAAAGCCCTAGTACTGAGGCTGAGATAGCAGAAATGAGTCGACTACCTTATGCTTCTGCTGTAGGATCAATCATGTATGCTATGACGTGTACTCGACCTGATGTAGCCTTTGCTTTGAGCATGGTTAGCAGGTATCAGGGGAACCCTGGCAAGGAACACTGGACTGCGGTAAAGAATATCCTCAAGTACCTGCGAAGGACTAAGGACTGGGTCCTTACCTTCGGTGGGAGTGATGACTTGAGAGTTGTAGGGTATAGTGATGCTAGCTTCCAGACTGATAGGGATAATTTCCGCTCTCAGTCGGGCTGGGTCTTTACCTTAAACGGAGGAGCAATCACTTGGAAGAGTTCCAAGCAGGAGACAGTGGCTGATTCCACTTGTGAATCAGAGTATATAGCAGCAAGCGAGGCAGCAAAGGAGGCTATATGACTAAAGAACTTCATTGGAGACCTTGGAGTTATACCAGCTATAAAAGAGCCGGTGGAGATTTTCTGTGACAGCAATAGTGCAGTTGCCTTAGCTAAGGAACCAAGAGATCATGGGAGATCCAGACACATTGACAGAAAATATCACTTCATCAGACATCGAATAGAAGAAGGAATCCTCGTAGCGAAGAGGGTATCATCGGATGAGAACCCAACAGATCCCCTCACGAAGGGACTGAGTAGGGTTCAACATCTTCAGCATGCTCGGAGCATAGGGCTGAAGGATGATATAAGTTTTAGTAGTTAGATAAATTATAAAAATTGGAAAGTGTAATTGACATTTGATGATGAATAAAAGGTGTTTTATTTATGAGTAAAGTGTTGCTATCTCTTGTCAATCGTTTACTTTATTTCTTTTTGCATGTTTTGACTTCCAGAATAATTATGTTTGGTATATCATATTATTCAAACCTCCACAGTCGGTCATATGTCGGAAGTAGGTATGAATCAAGACTGGCATGATTGGTTGCAAAGGTCTATGGTGTTGGACATGGATACAACAATCATGAGTGCTCATAAGTTCTGAGCATTGGACATAACCCACGCTCACTGGAATCACTTCATGGAATCCTATCTCGAGTGATCGTGAGACGGTAATATCATATAAGTCTTCAAACCTAGAGATATGATTTGTTACTTACAAGTTGGTTATGCATTGATTATACGAAAACGCATTGGTAACTCGATGTTATAAAACGTGCCTTTGTGTGTAATTCAATGAGTGGTAGAACAAACATATGAGTCGAAGTTTATCTATTCCTTCTTGGATTAGAAGTTGATATCTGGGCCCCTTGATGATTTTGTTGTGACCTATGTACCGGGCCCGATCAGAACCAAATTGATGTGTTCAGTTAAGTTCTATGTCAAACAAATCGGAAATCGGGAAACAAATGTTGGACAATAAGCAAGACCATGTTCCATGTATTTGTCCAGCTGATATCTAGAACAGAGGATTATATGATCACTTATCTTAAATGGTGCGTTCTAGTTCAACAGAGTTTAAAGAGCTACGATTACTGATCGGTTCCTGAAGTCATACTTGCAACAATAGTTATTAGACTTATCCAAGTGGGAGACTGTTGGATATAGTGTCTAAGTTCATAACTATATTTGGTATGTACTTGACCCGACCCAGCATGGTCCACTTGGGTTGCACTTCACCCGAACAATTTATGGATAATATTTGAGAATAGTACAAGTTATGATTTATTAATATATTATAAGTTCTAATATATTAATATAAGATCATATTATTTAATTAGTAGTGATCTATAATTAATCTAGGATTAATTTAGAGATCAAAGATATTACTAATTAAATATGGGCTTCTATATTTATATAGTGTGGGCTAAAGCTTATTTGGAATGGGCTAGGCTTGCATGGAAAAGTCCATGGATTCTCCATGGAGCTTTAACCCATGGATCTCATGGAAATGAAGAGACATGGGTTTTAGGGATGTAACCCTAATCCTTCACACTATATAAAGGAGGCTTTGGTTCTTAAAATGGGACTAGTTGACACTTGTTGAGGTGAGGGCAAATTTCAAGATAGTAGTGACTATTCTCTTAAAGTTCCAAGTTTGTGGTGATTTGTGATTTCCACTTGAGGCATCCACACTATTGCTGCTAGGCTCAAAAACTCCAAGCAATCAACTACAACTTCAAGGTAAGTATTTCTCCTAGCTTTATTTGATTCATGTTCCCCATGCCATGCTAGCTAGGATATAAACCTTGGAAAAATTAATTATATGCATGTATCTTAGACAAACATAGATCCAAGGTTTATTAGGGTTGCATGTACACTTAGGAAGTGTTAGAATGCTCAAAACCCAACAATAGGAAGGCTTCACCTGTTTTCAAGATTGGAGTTTATACTTTGTTGCTAAATAATGGGTTAAAATTGGATTTGAATAAATGTGTGTACTCGTCTGAAATGGCGAGGAATATTATTTCCTTTCATGCTTTGTGCAAACAAGGTTTTACCTTTTCGTTTGATAATGAATGTGGTGGTATTAATGCTTTCTTTAAAAATGTGTTTTATTTTAAAGCATTACCTTGTGATGGTGTGTATGAAACTGTGTCGATTGTAGACAACTTAGGAAATAATATGTTGTATATTGATTCTTCTACTAGCCTAGATAAAACATCATTGTGGCATTTTCGTCTTGGACATGTAAAAAGAAACGCATAAGCCAACTCCAAAAGAGTGGAGTCTTGGAGTCATTCGACCTTAAATCGGATGATAGTTGTGAATCTTGTCTACTTGGAAAGATGACAAAATCACCCTTCACTGGAACTTGTGAAAGGGGTGAGGGTTTGTTGGACCCAATACATACTGATGTATGTGGACCATTCAAAACCGCCACAAGGGATGCTAATCGGTATTATGTGACTTTTATTGATGATTTTAGTAGATATGGGTATGTCTACTTAATCAAACATAAGTCAAAAACCTTTGAAAGGTTTAAGGAATTCAAACAGGAAGTAGAAAATCAATTGGGCAGGAACATTAAGATGCTTCGATCCGATCGAGGAGGTGAGTATCTTAGTACCGAGTTCCTTGACTATCTTTAGGAGTGTGGGATTGTCTCACAATTGACTCCTCCCAGGACACCACAGCTAAATGGTGTAGCTGAGACGCGTAATCGAACCTTGTTAGACATGGTTCGCTCTATGATGAGTCGAGCTTCGCTACCAATCTCTTTTTGGGGGTATGCCTTAGAGACTGTTGCCCATATCCTTAATCTAGTCCCTACAAAGAAGGTTACCAAAACACCTCATGAGATGTGGACTAGGAATGTTCCCAATTTGGACCACATCAAAGTTTGGGGTTGCGAAGCTTTCATGAGGCGTTAAACTCATGATAAGCTCGAACCCCGAAGTGAAAGGTGTATTTTCATCGGCTACCCACAGAACTCCTTCGGTTACCTCTTCTACAGACCCAGTGAGAATGTGGTCTTTGCAGCAAGAAGGGGGGTCTTTCGTTAGAGAGAATTTATAAGCCAAGGAGACAGTGGGAGGCAAATTGATCTTGAAGAAATACAAGAATAAATTGGTGAAGGAACCTCAAACACTAGCAATCAACCTGAGGAGGAAACTCCTGTTGAGCCAGCTGACGAGTCTGTACCTCCAAGGCGTTCCACACCGGTTTGGAACACACCTGCATTTTATTATGGTCTTCATATTACTATGGAAGGTGATACATTTATCAACGATAGTACACTGGTAAATTTGGATGAACATAGCAGTGTTAAGGAAGCCATGGCAGGCCCGGAGCCTGCTAACTGGAAGGAGGCTATGGATAGCGAGATACAGTCCATGTATGACAATCAAGTTTGGAATTTGGTTGACAATGTACCAGGCCATAAAACAGTCGGGTGCAAATGGATCTTTAAGAAGAAGACCGACATGGAAGGAAAAGTGCGTACTTATAAGGCTCGACTGGTTGCGAAGGGTTTTACTCAGACTCAGGGTATTGATTATGAAGAAACCTTCTCGCGGGTAGCAAAGATTAAGTCTATTAGGGTTATGCTATCCATTGCTACATTTCATGATTATGAAATATGGCAAATGGATGTCAAAACTGCTTTTCTTAATGGAAATTTAGCTGAGGATGTGTACATGAATCAACCAGAGGGTTTTGTCAGTGAAAAGTACCCTAATAGAGTATGCAAGCTTGAGAAATCCTTATATGGATTAAGACAAGCATCTTGTAGCTGGAATCTTTGTTTCGATGAGAAGGTCAAAGAGTTTGGCTTCTCGAGAAGTGAAGATGAGTCTTGCGTGTATGTCAGAGCTAGTGGGAGTATAGTTAGCTTCTTGGTACTGTATGTGGATGACATACTACTTATAGGAAATGACATCCCAACCTTGCAGGAGGTTAAGTCCTGTCTTGGGAAGTGTATTGCTATGAAGGACCTTGGGGAAGCTGCCTATATCCTAGGGATAAGGATATTAAGAGAAAGAAGTAAAGAGGATATATCACTTCATAAGACACAAGATAGAAGGACTCCTCGTGGCAAAGAGGATATCGTCAGATGAGAACCCTGTGGATCCCCTTACAAAGGGACTGATGAGGGCTAAGCATTTTCAGCATGCGAGGCGCATCGGGCTGAGGGACGATATTAGTTTTACAGATTAGATAGATTCTATGAAACTTATAAAATGTAATCGACATTTGATGATGAATAAAATTGTGATTTATTTATGAGCAAGGTGTGTCTATCATTGTCAATTATTTACAATTGTTTAACCTTTGCATGTTTTGACTTCCAGAATAATTAATTTATTCAAACCTCCACAATCGGTCATACGTCGGAAGTAGGTATGAATCAAGATTGTCATGAATTGGTTCTGTAGATGGCTAAAAGTGTTTAGACATGGCAATGGTTGCTACAACGTTCATGAGTACTCATAAGTTATGAGTATTGGAATAAACCCACGCTCACTTGTATCACTTCATGGAATTTATCTCGAGTGATCGTGAGACGGTAATATCATATAAGTCTTCAAACCTAGAGATATGAGTTGTTACCTATGAGTTGGTTGTGCATTGATTGTATGTAAACGCATCAGTAACTTGATGTTATAAAACGTGCCTTTGTGTACAATTCAACAAGTAGTAGAACAAGCATATGAGTCAAAGTTTATCGGTTCCTTCTAGAAATAGAAGCGATATTTGGGCCCCTCGATGATTTTGTGTTGACCCATGTACCGGGCCCGGTCAGAACTAAATTGATGTGTTCAGTTGAGTTCTTTGTCAAAAAAATCGGAAATCGAGAAAAAACTGCCAGACAATAAGCAAGACATACTTCCATGTGTTTGTCCGGCTGATATCATGAGAACAGAGGATTTTATGTTCACTTATCTTAAAATGGCGCTTCATAGTTCAACAGAGTTTTTGAGAGCTACGATTGCTGGTTGCTTCCTGAAGTAATATAGGAAAATACAGTTATTAGACTTATCCAAGTGGGAGTCTGTTGGATAAGGTGTCTAAGTCCATAACTTATTTTGTATATACTTGACCCGACCCGGCATGGTCCATTTGGGTTGCACTTCACCCGAACTATTTATGGATAATTTTATGAGAGTTATACACATATGATTATTAATATATTATAAATTATAATATATTAATATGAAGTCATGTTATTTAATTAGTCTTAGTCTTAAATTTATTATGAATTAATTTAGAGATTAAAAGGAAGACTAATTAGATTGTGGGCTATTGGTTTTATATGGTGTGGGCTAACACTCATTTGTTAATGGGCTAGGCTGTATGGAAGTCCATGGATGATCCATGGAGCTTTTAACCCATGGATCCTTGGAAAAGGAAAGGTCATGGGTTATTAGGGTTTCACCCTAATCATGTACACTATATAATCATGCTTTTGTTGCATGAAATAGCCACTAGTGTGTGTGTTTTGTGTGTGGCCGAAATTATAGTGTGTATACACTCTCTCAAAGTTTTCCAAGAGTTTGTGGTGATTTTTAATTCCATTTGAGGCATTCACACTATTGGTGATTGGCCCTCAAACTCCATAAGAATCAAACTCATCAAAAAGGTATGTAATCTCATCTAATTCGTTTATGTTTAAAAGTACCCCATGCCATGTTAAATAGGTTATGAACCTTGGAAAATTATTATTTTGCATGTATTTAGACAAACATAAATCCAAGGTTTATTAGGGTTGCATGCACACTTAGGAAGTGTTAGATTGTTCAAAACCCAACAATTAGGAATAAGGACTGACTGGTGGTAAAGGGATATTGCCAAGAAGAAGGAATAGACTATGAGGAGATCTTCACTCCTGTACCCAGATTGGAATCGGTTCGAATCTTTCTAGCATATGTTGCTCATAAAAACTTTGAAGTCTTTCAAATGGATGTTAAATGTGCCTTCCTAAATGGAGAACTATAAGAAACGGTGTATGTTGAGCAACCACCTGGGTTCATGAATGAGAAATACCCTGATCATTGCTATGTGTTAGATAAAGTTGTGTATGGACTGAAACAAGCACCAAGGGCCTGGTATGAAACACTAACTCGTTTTCTAAAAATGTCTAAATTCAAGCAAGGTTCAGTTGACCCAACCTTCTTTCGCAAGAAAAAAGTCGAACATCTAATGATAGTTCAAATTTATGTCGATGATATTATCTTCAGCTCCACGAATCCTAGCTTAACAGCTGAATTCAGGAAGTTGATCGAGACTAAATTTGAAATGAACGCAATGGGTCCAATTAACTTATTTCTTGGGTTGAATATAAGATAGGGACCAGAAGGTATTTTTATTAACCAGGAGGCTTACACGAAGAATTTTTTGGCAAAATTTGGTATGACGGGAGAATCAAAAGTAAAGGTTCCTATGGCTTTTGGCACTAAGTTAACACCATCTATGGAAAAGCATGTTGTTGACTTGACTCTCTATCGACAAATGATAGGATCTTTCATGTATCTAACTGCTAGTAGACCAGACATTATGTTTTATGTCTGTTATTGTGCTAGGTTTCAAGCTAATCATAGAGAACCTCACATGGTGGTAGTGAAGAATATTTTTCGATATTTGAAGCGAACCTCGTTGCTCGGTCTCTGGAATCCAGCAAAATCCGGATTCTTTGTTAAAGCCTTTTATGATGCTGATCTGGGTGGATGTGGTCTAGACAGAAAGAGCACAACTGGAGGATGCCAGTTCCATGATGGAAAACTAGTTAGTTGGTAGTCCAAGAAACAAGCGTTTGTGTCTCTCTCAACAGCCGAATCAGAGTACATAGTTGCTGCTTCGTGTCCTCACAAGTAGTCAGGATACAAAGTCAACTTACAGACTATGGACTGAGTATGAAGAAGATTCCTCTTTATTGTGACTCTGAAAGCGCGATAAGAATTTACCACAATCCGGTGCAGCACTCAAAGACAAAGCATATTGCACTCAGATTAACTTGTAGACATTTTCACTAAAGCATTACCTGAAGCACACTTCAATAAAATTTTGCAAGGTTTGGGAATGATAGAAGCAGAGTCAGTACCGAATCCTCAAACCTCTCTCTGAAAAAACCAGGCAAGCGAAATTAACCGATTGCTCGGTCTATTTAGGCTCCGTAATTTTAGGGAACCGAAATGAACTGAACGCTCTGCTCACTTCGGCTCCTTAATTTTTGGGAACTAGAATGAATTGATCGCTCGATTTATGCAGCTTCAATTATTTAAGGTGTAAGTTTGGCTATATCTTTTTATACTCTTTCTTTTCTTCCGTTATTTTTTTTTTCTTTATTTCTATGATGTTTTAAAGTTTTATTTTATTTTTTTTTTGCTATTTTTATTATTTGTCAGAAAATGGAAAATTTCAAAAAGATTTTGTTTTATTATTTTTTGTGTGTGGTTTGTTTCTCTCTTCTTCCTTACTAGGCATCAAGTACACAGTCATCATATGAACTCGTGGAGGGGCAGGTATGTTAATTTTAACTATAAACTAGGTAGGTGTCCCTAGAGGCATGTTGCTACATGTAGACAAAAGCCTCTTACAACATTGAGTGAGGCCTTCATGATTCGATTTGTACCTATTGTTTCTTCCCAATAAGGTTGAACCATTCACTCAAGTCCTGAGCTACCCTACTCTTCTCAAATGAGTCAAGAGTGTTCTGCTATGTCACTCTTTTAAAAGCAGGGGTACATTCAGCTCTTTAACCACCTCATCTCTATTCTCCATCTACTTTCTGTTCATCAATGTAACCCTTGAGATTCTCATAAATTACCATTGAGGTTTATGGTTACACAAACTCTGTGTTTATGATCTTAGATGCGTACACCATGTGCTAAGTGTGTAACGCCCGTGTTTCTAGGCTAAAAGAATTAATAATGTTGTAATAGTCTAGGTCAACCTTTGTAACTCATTTTGAAGTAATAAAGAGGAATTATGTGAATATCATGTGAATTATATGCTTATTTGCTTAATTATTATGATTTAATTAATTAATAATGAAAATAAGCATTGAAAATAAATATTAGAAAAAGCCAACATCTTTTAAGAAAGTTTTAGTGGCCGAAACAAGGATTCCGGAGATATAAAGAACGCGGAAATCCAAGTTTTAACGAAGAAGTTATGACCTGTCGAAGTTTCGCGACGGAACTGGCATGTCACCGGAAAGCGTAAAAAGTGAATTTACAATAAAGTGCTTTTTAGGCTTAACAATCTTAACCAAAGTAATAGTATTCGTTAAACCGAGAATTTTGATAAAAAGAATGTTCAAAGTAGACTTCGTATGAGGAAGTTATGATTTTTCTAAGTTTTAGCATAGCAGCACACAGCTAAATACTCGAATTTAAGATCGAGCGATATTTAGCCGACACAACCAAAATGAGAATCGAAGGACTTGTCAATAGTAGTACAACGGTAAAAAGGCTGACGAAAATGGACGTCGGATAAGGAAGTTATCAATTTTTAACAGATTTTCCTGTCCCGGTCTATTAAAAATAATAATATTAAAATTAAATTCAAAATTAGCCGATGCAGTCTAAACGAAAGTTGTAGAATATATTCCCTCTTACGCGTGCATATAAAGAATGTCAAAAACGGAGCTCATATGCGAAAGTTATGAATTTTAGAAGTTTTGGGTGCAATTTTCGAAAAATTCGCATGGATAAGAAGCAGCCACGTCACCCTCGCCTCGCGTACCGGAGCTGGTGCGTCACCGAGTCGTGGCTAAATCCGAGACCAACGTTTGCCTTCTTCGTGTCAGCTTTTGATAGGCCCAAAGCCGAGGTACAATAAATGACCGACGCGCCTCGCATCGGTGGTCCATCCAAGCCTCGCTGGCCTTTGCTGCATCCGACGTGTGTTCGCTTCTCAACCTCTCGCATGGCTGGCCTCTGTGTCTCGCCCTAGCTGCTGCCACGCACTTCGCCCATTATCAGCCACGTCTTCCCTTCGTGTCCTAGCCTCGCAGCCACTACGTCGAGCCTTCTCATCCGATCAGCCCTCGGTCCCGCACCCTATAAATAGGGGGCTTGCGAGATCTCCTGGGTACTTTTGGAAAATTGACATTTTCACCCCTAAACTTATATTTTGACTAGTTTGACTTCCCCCGAACCCCAGTATTAGTTTTAAAGCTCGGAATACGTCCCGAAGTGCCCGAAGACCCGGAAAATTATATTTTTTCAGTTTTGAAGCTCCAACCCTCACAGAGCCTGGCTTGTCCATAAAACTCCCGGTTTTATCAGAAATGATCATTTGAAGGAACGAATTGCTGCCCGATTATCATCAAATCATGTGAGTGTGTAGTCACTTTCATCTTACACATAAATATGAAGTATTTTCTATAAAATACGTGTTACGTGTAATTATATTGATTGTTTATTTGAGATGATTGTTGAATAAATGTTTTATACAAGTTATAAACTGTATATGTACTTTTATCTACAAATATGTTGGGTAAAACATGAGTAGACGAAATAGTTGATGTGTGTTAAAACGATGAGAGGCCTCGATGTTGTTGTTGTTCGAGTCATCTAGCGGAGTATGGATGACGACCACGGACTCTTCTAGACAGTCTAGTGGAACGCTAGCAGGCTCGCAACCTATAGGTGTTTGTGGACTTGATGTTCACCGGTGTACTCCAACCCCCTCATGGTTGCCTCACGGACATATATGGCTAAGGAATCCCCTTAGCAGTAAAGTTCATCCCGATGATAAAATCCTTAGACTAGGTCCCTTGTATAGGTATTTAGGGACGTAACGTGAGGATAACGGGAATGGGTAATCAGGGTTATTGTTGGTTTGATAAAATTAATAAATTTATTGTTGATCGATGAAATTAATAAATTTATTGTTATTTGTGGGTTGAAAACCCTATATGCTCACCAGGCTCCCAAGCCTGACCCACAAAGCTTTCTGTTTTACAGGTAGTGGACCCAAAGCATAATTTGGATTTTGATGAGGGAGTTTTGGATTGTAGGAGAGTAGTTGTAAATAATTGTTGTAAAGCTTATAATTTACTATTTATGCTTTTGATTTGTATCGAACATGACATCCCGAGTCTTTTTAATGAAATACATTTCTACGGAAATGCTTTGATAAATCTTTATCATATTTTTATTTTCGGAACAAATTCCACAAAACTTTTATGTAAAATATTACTCTAATTTTCAAACAAGCATAAACAAATCGGCCTTTTCTAGACGTGAAATTGGGGATGTCACAGTTGGTATCAGAGCATTAGTTTAAGCAAACTAGGAATTTATAGGATTTCTGGACTTAAACTCAGAATGCTAAGCGATGATTGTGAGGTGTGAGCACTAGTATATTTTAGGAAAGATGCCTAAAATGTTTTTATGTGCTAAATGTTATGTGTTTGCCATACATGATATTATTTGTTCGGATCTATGATCTGTTGCCGACCGGATCTGGAAAACCTTATGTGTGTAGTATTCTAAGCGTATGATTACGATATTAGAACTAGCATGCAAATGGTTCAGAGTCTATACTGAATAAAGATCTAAATTCACCTTATTCAGTGTATAGATCAAGATGACGAGAACCCGCAGCGGAGCCGGGAATGCAAATGGAAAAAGAAATCAACCACCAGTACTTGAGAAAGTACCTATTGAAGGAGTTGCACTGGAGCCAATAACGATGGCTAGAGTGCAAATGATGATTCAGAAAATGTTGGATCGTCAGATGGAGGAGACCAGGAGGTTGCTACATCAGAATAGGGAAGAAACTACGATACCTATTTAATAGCCTGATTTGAATGAAGGGAAATAGGTAGGAGGGAGCTATAGTGGGACTGTTGGTCAAGCCAACCCACCTTAGACGAAACAACCAGGATGGAGGAGGTGATGGACATGGATGCAAATACAATGATTTCATGGCATGCAAACCACCGTATCTATCCGGAAAGTCCAACACCGGTGGAAGTTATAAATTGGATCTCCGAAATGGAGACAATGTTTGAAAGTTGTGAGTGCAGCAACAAACAGAAGACCGCACTTGCAATTCCTCTATTGAAATCTGGTGTATTGAGTTGGTGGAAGTTACTAGTTGATTCGATGCCAAAGGGAGAAGCTAGCAAGATGTCTTGGGAAGATTTTGTGGTAAAACTGAAATTGCAATACTACTCTAAGAAGGATCTTCTAGAAATCAATAATGAGTTTCAGAATTTGAAGAAAGAAAAAAATGTGTGTTACTGAATACGCTGCTAGTTTCACTAAAAAGATGAAGCTTATTCCATACTTAGTTCCAACTGAACTCTCTAAGGTCAATAAGTTTGCACAAGGTTTACCAGCGGATTTTGGTCCAATAGTTAAGCAAGCAACCACATTGAAAGTCACCATCTGGGTTGCTAAGAATGTTGAGACCCAGATCAGGGAGAAGGGTCTTGAGAGGACAAATGTTGGTGAGAAGAGGAAGTTTGAGGGACCTTCAAGGCCCAACAAGAAAAGTAAATTCTCGAAGTCTAGTTCGAGAGGAGTAGGAGGAGAAGCAAAATGGTGCGACAAGTGTAAGAAGAAACATGCTGGGAAATGTGGCGAAGAGGTTACATGTTTTAAATGTGGAAAGCCTGGTCATTATGCCAATGAATGAACCCTCATCAAGAAAGTTTGCTATGGGTGTAGTGAGGAAGGGCACATCTCAAGGGACTGCCCGAAGAAGAAAGGGGCAGCAAGGCCCAATCTCCCACCAAAGCCAAAAGCCAGAGCCTTCCAAATGACACTTGAAGCTGCAAAGGAGGAAGTGTATGTTGCTTTAGGTACTTTTCTCATAAACGAAATGCCTGCCCAAATTTTGTTTGATTCTGGAGCCAACTACTCCTTTATTTTGCATGAATTTGGTAGAAAACTAGCTTTGCCTGTCGATAGACTAGATAATGCTTTAATAGTCGAGGTTGCTAGTGGCAAGTTCGTACCTGTTAGTGATCGTATTAGGAACATCATCATCAACTTGAACAGAAACAAATTCCATGATGACCTATTACCCATAGAGTTGAACGATTTCGACATCGTTTTGGGAATGGATTGAGTTAGCGCCAACGATGCTGAGATTCTTTGCAAGAAGAAGATAGTAAGGGTGACCCCACCTGGAAAAGAGTCATTTATGGTGTCTGGGGACAAACGCCGACTAAGTTCTGGAATCATCTCCACAATGAAAGCCAGAAAATGTTTGGCCAAGGGATGTACATCATATCTAGCGTTTGTGATCGATGCTAAGAAGGAAAAGAAGGAAGTGCAGGAGATACCAGTGGTGTGTGACTTTCCGAAAGTCTTTCCCGAAGATCTTCCCGGATTACCCCCTAATAGACAAGTAGAGTTTAGAATAGACTTCTTACGAGGAACAACACCAATAGCTAAAGCACCATACCGATTAGCACCAACGGAGATGAAAGAGCTTATGACACAACTTCAGGAATTATTGGACAAAAGTTTCATTAGACCTAGTTCATCGCCCTGGGAACTCCGATGTTATTCGTAAAGAAGAAGGATAGGAGCATGAGAATGTGCATTGATTACAAAGAGCTGAACAAAGTAACGATAAAGAACAAGTACTCGTTGCCAACGTTCGATGACTTGTTCAACCAGTTACAGGGTTCGAGCTATTTCTCGAAGATCGATCTTAGGTCGGGATACCACCAACTAAAGGTGAGAGAGCAGGATATCGAAAAGACTGCGTTTAGAACAAGATATGGACACTATGAATTTTTGGTTATGTCGTTCGGACTAACGAATGCCCCAACAGCTTTCATGGATTTGATGAATAGGGTTTCTAAACCATTCCTAGATAAATCCGTGATAGTATTCATAGACAACATCTTGATTTATTCGAAAAGCAAGAAGGAGCATGAAAAGCATCTACGTGAAGTGCTATAAGTCCTGAAAAAGGAGAAGTTGTATGGAAAGTTCTCCAAATGTGAACTTTGGATTCAAGAAGTCCAATTCTTGGGTCATGTGGTCAACCAAGATGGGATAATGGTTGATCCAGCAAAGATTGAAGTTGTAATGAAGTGGGAACAACCAAAAAGTCCCACGGAGATCCAAAGCTTTTTAGGAATAGTTGTATATTACCAAAGGTTTATCCAAGGCTTTTCTTTGATAGTTTCTCCATTGACAGCCTTGACCCACAAAGGAGCTACTTATACTTGGAGTGAAAAGCATAAGGAGGCCTTTGATAAGTTGAAGAAGAAATTATGTGAAGCACCAATTCTTTCTTTACCCGAAGGAGTTGAAGACTTCGCAATCTATAGTGATGCATCAGGAGTTGGGTTAGGATGTGTTCTGACCCAGCGAGATAAAGTGATAGCATATGCATCAAGAAAACTGAAGGAGCATGAAAAGAACTACCCTACTCATGATTTGGAGTTGGCAGCGGTAGTTTTTGCTCTAAAAATATGGAGACATTACCTCTATGGCACGAAGTGCAAACTTTTCACTGATCATAAGAGTCTGCAGTATCTCTTTAATCAGAAGGAATTGAATATAAGGCAATGACACTGGCTGGAATTACTCAAGGACTACAACTGTGAGATACTTTATCACCCTAGTAAAGCAAATGTTGTTGCTGATGCTCTCAGTCGGAAAGTCAACCTTGAAAAGAAAAGCCCAAGAGCATTGAGAATTGTGGTTGTCTCAACAATTGTGGAGAGTATAAAGAAAGCTCAGGAAGGAGCTTTAGAGAAGAATGACCGAAAAGAGGAACGCTTGGGCAAAACATTAGTATTCAGTACAAACAACCAAGGGTTGAAGGTATTCCAAGATAGGATTTGGGTACCTAAGACGGGAGGAGTAAGAGATGTTCTGATGGAAGAAGCTCACAAGACCATGTACTCTATTTATCCCGGCAGTACGAAAATGTTTAGGGATTTAAAACCCTATTACTGGTGGCCAACGATGAAGCTCGATGTTGCTAAGTATGTGGCCGATTGTGTGACATGTGCAACAGTCAAGGCACGACATCAGAAACCGTATGGGAGTTTAGAACCTTTACCTGTACCCATGGGTAAATGGGAAGACATCACCATGGATTTTGTGACTAAACTACCCAGACCAAAGAGCGGTCATGACATGATTTGGGTGGTCGTGGATCGTTTCACCAAAATTGCACACTTCATAGCAACCAATGAAAAATGGTCTATGGATAAGCTAGTGAATGCTTACGTGAAGGAAATTGTGAGACTTCACGGTGTTCCACTAACAATTGTATCAGATCGTGATAGTCGTTTCACGTCAAGATTTTGGAAAAGTCTACAAGAGGAAATGGGTACCAAGTTGTGTTTAAGTACAGCTTACCATCCATAAACTGATGGTCAGAGCGAAAGAATAATACAAACACTTGAAGATATGCTGAGAGCATGTACCCTTGAATTCCAAGGTAACTGGGATGAACATTTACCTTTAGTATAATTTTCCTACAACAATAGTTTCCACTCGATCATAAAGATGACACCTTATCACGCTCTGTATGGACAGAAGTGTCGTACGACGTCTTGTTGGCTTGAAGCTAGAGAAAAGCAATTTATGGGACCTGAGATAGTCCATCAGACTACTCGAAAGTTGAAAGTGATTAGGGAAAGGATGTTAGCAGCTCAGGACCATCAAAAGAGCTATGTTGACAAGAAAAGGAAACCGATAACATTCGAAGTTGGTGATTCGGTATTGCTTAAAGTCTCACCATGGAAGGGACTTATAAGATTTGGTAAAAGAGAAAAGTTGAGTCCAAGGTTTATTGGACCATTTAAAGTTCTTCATAGGATTGGGAATCAAGCTTACAAGGTAGAACTACCAGAACAACTAGATGGTATTCATAACACTTTCCATGTGTGTTATTTAAGGAAGTTCACGGGAGATGTTCCCAACAAGATTATTGATTTAGTGCTTGTGCAATGGAAACATACGAATGGGCCAAATCTCACCTGGGAAACGGAGAGTGACATGATGAGTCGCTACCCGCATTTGTTTGCTGATGTGTGATTCCGGTGACGAAATCATCCTAAGGGGGAGAGAATTGTAACGCTCGTGTTGCTGGGCTAAAAGCACTAATAATGTTGTAATAGTCTAGTTCAACCTTTGTAACTCATTTTGAAGTAATAAAGAGGAATTATGTGAATAACATGTGAATTATATGCTTATTTGCTTAATTATTATGATATAATTAATTAATAATGAAAATAATCATTGAAAATAAAAATTAGAAAAAGCGGATGTCTTTTAAGAAAGTTGTAGTGGCCGAAACAAGGATTCCGGAGATATAAAGAATGCCGAAATCCGAGTTATAACGAAGAATTTATGACCTATCGAAGTTTCGCGACAGAACCGGCACGACACCGGGAAGCGTAAAAAGTGAATTTACGATAAAGTACTTTTTAGCCTTAACAATCTAAACAAAAGTCATAGTACTTGTTAAACCAAGAATTTTGATAAAAAGAACGTCCAAATCTGACTTCGTATGAGAAAATTATAATTTTTCTAAGTTTTAGCTTAGGAGTAGACAGCTAAATACTCGAATTTAAGATCGAGCGATATTTAGCCGACACAACCTATACAAGAATCAAAGGTCTCATCAATAGTAGTACAACGGTAAAAATACTGACAAAAACGGACGTCGGATGAGAATGTAATGAAATTTGAACGGATTTTCATGTCCCAGTTTGTTAAAAATAATAATATGAAAATTAAACTTAAAACTAGCCGATGAAGTCTAAATGAAAGTTGTAGAATATATTCCCCCCTACGCGTGCATAAAAAAAAAACATCAAAAACGGAGTTCGTATGTGAAATTTATGGATTTTAGAAGTTTTGGGTGCAATTTTCGAAAAAATTGCATGGATGAGAAGCAACCACATCACCCTCGCCTCACATACTGGAGTTGCTGCATCACCGAGTCGTCGCCAAATCCGAGACCGACGCGTGCCTTCTTCGTGTAAGCTTCTGATAGGCCCAAAGCCGAGGTCTAATAGAAGACCGATGCTCCTCGCATCGGTGGTCCTTCCGAGCCTCGCTGGCCTTCTCTGCATCCGATGCGGGTTCGCTTCTCAACCTCTCGCATGGCTGGCCTCCGTGTCGCGCCCTCACTGCTGTCACGCGCTTCGCCCCTTCGCAGCCATGTCTTCCCTTTGTGTCTGCACCATGCAACCACTATGTGGAGCCTTCTCAACTGATTAGCCCTCGGTTTCGCACCCTATAAATAGGGGGTTGCGAGATCTCATGGGTACTTTTGGAAAATTGACATTTTTCACCCCCAAAACTTATATTTTGACTATTTTGACTTCCCCAGAAAATTTTTAAAGCCCGTAATACGTTCCGAAGTGCCCGAAGACCCGGAAAATTTTATTTTTTCGGTTTTTAAGCTCCAACCCTCGCAGAGCCCGATTTCTCAATAAAACTCCCGGTTTTATCAGAAACGATCATTTTAAGGAACGAATTGCTGCCCGATTATCATCAAATCAAGTGAGTGTATAGTCACTTTCATCTTACGCATAGATATGAAGTATTTTCTATAAAATATGTGTTATGTGTAATTATATTAATTGTTTATTTGAGATGACTATTGAATAAATGTTTTATACAAGTTATAAACTGTGTATGTATTTTTATCTACAAATATGTTGGGTAAAACATGGGTAGACGAAATAGTTGATGTGTGTTAAAATGATGAGAGGCCTCGATGTTGTTGTTGTTCGAGTCATCTAGCAGAGTATGGATGACGACCACGGACTCTTCTAGACAGTCTAGTGGAACGCTAGCACGCTCGCAACTTGTAGGTGTTTGTGGACTTGATGTTCACCGGTGTACTCCATCCCCCTCATAGTTGCCTTACGGGCATATATGGCTAAGGAATCCCCTTAGCAGTAAAGTCCATCCCGATGATAAAATCCTTAGACTAGGTCCCTTGTATAGGTATTTAGGAACGTAACGTGAGGATAACGGAAATGGGTAAGCAGGGTTATTGTTGGTTTGATAAAATTAATAAATTTATTGTTGATCGATGAAATTAATAAATTTATTATTATTTGTAGGTTGAAAACCCTATATGCTCACCAGGCTCCCAAGCCTGACCCACTCAGCTTTTTGTTTTACAGGTAGTGGACCTAAAGCATAATTTGAATTTTGATGAGGGATTTTTGGATTATAGGCCAGTAGTTGTAAATAAATGTTGTAAGGCTTATAATGTATTGTTTATGCTTTTGATTGGTATCGAACATGACATCCCAAGTCTTTTTAACGAAATACATTTCTACAGAAATGCTTTGATAAATCTTTATCATATTTTTATTTTGGGAACAAATCCTGCAACACTTTTATGTAAAATATTACTCTGATTTTCAAACAAGCATAAACCAAATCGGTCTTTTCTGGCCGTGAAATTGGGGATGTCACGAAGTGAGACCCAAAATCCAACACTAATGCTGAATTGTCGGTGAATATTTACATTCAAGAACTCACTTGTTACCCAAAAGAAATCTCTTTTATTTTTCTTGCGTGATCTTTATGAATTTGTGTAACACCAAGACATTTCTTCCCAAAAGATCCAGTTTAGTTTTTATTTTTAAGATTTATATTCTATGTTCTGTTACTTCCAACCTATCCAACCTACTTGTTTAACATACCACATCGGTCTCACAAGTACTTCTTCCAACGTTCGGTATTATGTTAAGTATCGACGTTCGGTTGAAAATTAGAGACACTCTATAGCCTATGATTAAAAAGAAGCCTTTCAATGTTTCTTAACAAACATTTGATCGTAGTCTCATAGGAAACCACACAAGCACTTCAAGTGTCTCATCACTTTGAAAGAAGAGATTCGTGCCTGGTATCCTCAGCTTTATGTCATATTTGACATCAGTCACATCCCATTCACTTGATTACTTTATTTCTTATTTGTTGGCACACTAATGCACGAAAATCTTTATGATTTTCCAAAACTCTGGTTCGTGACCATTGTGAGTGGCTTGTACTTTCAGCTCTAAATATTAAACATATTTATGGAAGTAATAAGGTATTATGTATCATGAATGAGTACCAAATAGAAGAAGTTGAATGGATACGATGTTACAACGTGTCTTTGGATAAGTTTAAAAATGGGTGTGTGAAGTTGAAACAGCTCCTAAACCTTCACCGTATGGCGTGTATCTCGGGAAAACCAAGCTGTCAAATCGCGCTTTTACAGGTGCCTTTTCAGAGATCGTTTCATCATTATGGCAGATTCTTTCCCTCTCTTGGGAAACGTATATAAAGAAGCTCTTTCTCTACTGTACCTTTTACCACACTCCAAATCTCTCAAACACACCGACGTTTTTAACAATTGTTCATCTTCTTCACACGCTTAACAATAGCGGATTCTTCATCTCTTCAGGATCAAACTGCATCGTCATCCCTGCTTTCGATCAAACCCAACCAGAGTATTATCATTCAGATGACTCCATTCTTGTATGATCCATGCATGCTTCAAGTTGTAGAATGTCTCAAGTATTCGCCTCTTGTAATCTCTCTAACTCAAGTGGAATCCGTTCCAATGTCACTAATGTCTCTAGTATACTACACAGCAACTTACGACAAAATCAAAGAGTGCATATACTTGCAGATTCATTCTCACAAAGTTTCTATTTCAAAAGGATGATTTTGATGTCTTCTAGGCCTTGCAGTAGATGCCTCTGTCATCTCACAGACTTGATCACCACAACTCAATTATTCTCGATGGCCTACGAAATGGGATACACTAAGGTCCTTAACAGCTTCACCAAGTTCAAGAAATCTTGCTTACCTCCTCAATGGAATGGGTTACTCACCATTCTTCACAAGGGATTGGTTGAGCGTGTTGGTGTATCTGATGGATCAAACAAATGCTTCATGATGATCCTGTATGATACCTACAATGGAATCAACTTGGACTACGGGTCATTGATCTGGTCCCAACTGGTACAGAGCCTGTCCTCCTCGACCAAGCATTCTAAAATTTCTTGTGGTCATCTTTGGACCATTGTAGTTCAAAGGGCAATAAGCTCCTTCAAGGTTCTGGTCAAGAAGGACTCTCTGCTCTCCTTTGTCTCATCCTTCCATACCAAGAAGATCATTGTAGCTGATCCAACAAGGTTTTCTCATAATGGTTCCATTCCAGAGACAATGTACCTGTCGATTTCACAAGAGAGTAGGGTTATCTCTGAATACAAACTGTTTCCTCCAAAGAATCCATGAAAATTGACTCTTGAGATGCAAGTTGCATTAGACGATGTAGAGAAACCTGCTAAATGAGGGAAGAAAGTTGTTGATAAGAAAAAAGTAACCGAAGAGCCCTCTTCCAAACCCACCAAGTCAAAGAAACGGAAAGCTTACAAAGGTGCTTCCTCTGTACCAAAGAAAGTTAAGAAAATGGCTCACAGAAAACAAACTTCTTCACCTTCCTATTTAGAAAAGAAACATGAGCAGTCTGCAGGTGAGGACGAGGAAGTACAACACAGAGGCTCACCTAGGGGGGCTACACCTCCTCGATCTCCAACTCCAGAAAAGGTTGTTGATGACCATATTCCCACACCTCCTCTATCTCCACCCAAGTCCTCTGTTCAGGATTCGGCTCCACCTCCCTCTATCTCTCGACCCTCTTCTACAATTTCTCCACCACCTGTTAGTTCTCCTCCTATCATCACTGCTCCATTACCACCTCCTTTTTTTCCCAAGCCACCTTCAACGCTACACCAATCATCACCTCTACCACCGATTCTTCGGTTAAAGTCAACACATATGATGTGGGGCTAATACTGAAGATCCACCTAAAATTACTACCGAACCAATTTCCCCAACTCCCTCTAGTGACACTAATCCAATTCTTGGAGGAGCTGAGTTTGAATTTGATTCCACTTACTACAGTCCCTACCGAATCCCTAGTGAGGAAGACGATTCTGCTCTAGCAACCAAGCAACAGATCGACATTGTTAATGAAAAGTTGGATACATTGATCACGACATCTAAGAAGTGTAATGATGTTGTCATGAAAGCATTTATGGACAATGTTATATATCAATATCATGAGTTTATTGACAAATGCACTGCAATTGTGGATGATTCTACTTCTCTATGAAAATGAGCTACATTTGATGTTAAAGAACTCATCCAAGACTCCAAAGTTTTTCTTGACTCTCTCATGGGTCAAGCTCAGATAAATGTTGTGAAGGTGCTTACATCTATTGATTCTTTATCACAGTCTCTTCACAGGGATCAAGCCAAGTTTGAGACCCTACGCTTTGATATGTTTACTGATAACAAAACATTTTTGGCTTCTATTGATTCCTAGTTAGATAAGCTACATGCTGACTTCCAGGTAGAAAGGCACCTTCAAGATGATTTTGCACAACAAACTGCTATAAATGCAGTACAAAAAGCTGAACTTGGCAAGGCAGAACACGAAGTTTCCTTGTTAAAAATCGAAAGAGCTGTTTTTCATAGTTGTGCTGGGGATGTTCTTTCTTATTTACAAAATGTGCTTCAGGCTGACAATTACAATTTGAAATCATCTGGCCTCGAAACTCCTTCCCTTACTTGAACTCTTACGCAAAATGAAGGGTGTTTCGGAGAAGTTGTCTACTCCGCAACAAGGGGAGAAGGTCTTGTGATTCCTCCCGAGGAGAAAAAGTGACTGTGAAAACCGAACCAAAGGTTAATGTAGCTTCGCATTCTGGTAACAAAGAGAAGAAAAAGCATGTTATTGGGGAAAATGATGATAATGATGATGATCAAGAACTATTTCTAAGATCCTGAAACGAAAGCAAAAGGGATCAGGAGATGGATGAAACTCTTCGTGTTGCTAAGGAAGACAAAGACAGAGATAGAAAGAAGAAAGAAGAGGTTGATGCAATAAGCTACAAGAAGACTTTATTCCCTCCTTGGACTAGGGAAACACCGATCAAAGAAGCCATAAAGTCTCCAAGCACTTTTTGGCTGCAACATGTGACTTCGTTTAACCGTGATAATACAAAGGATTCACAGTTTGATGTGCCCAAAAACACGAAAGGCATTCGTTTTTCATTGCTTAGATTAAAATGCTAAAGCCCCTTCTCCCCATCCTTAGATTGACTGGGAATTTATAGACTTCTATCTTTAGTTCGGTCAGCCTCAATACCTGACCTGGAGCGCACAAATTATCAGAATGGTCAAGGTGCTGAAGTCGTTGCCTGAAGGAAAATTCATAAACGTTCAAATTTAAAATAACCGGAGGTTCAGATAACTCGGTGTCTTTGATTTCCCTGGTAAAACTTCCCAACTTGAATCCTTATGATTGGATCCTGCTCTTTAACATCTTGCTCACAAATGCGAAATAATATGAGCCGATCCTGAACCATTTGAAGAGAATGCTAGCTACTTACATTTTTGAGGTTGCCAAGATAGATCAAGAAGTGGCTTATGTTCCCAGGAAGAAGCCAACAGCGAAGCCTATTGGAAAGCCAGATGATGTCGCTAAGATGAATTTTGGGCATATTGATTCGGCTCACCTCACCGTTATATTACAAGAACTATAGGTGAGAAGTTTTTGTTTGCTCTTGTCGACAAGCACTTGTTTTCCACCGATTGCCTAGAACACATTATCAACATTATTTATCGGTGCAAAGAGAACTCTACTTCAGATAAGAAGAATTTCATGGACATGCTTCGGTGGTACATCACTTTCAGGAAAACTCTTTTGGCAATCATACCAAGCGTGTTCAAGACAATCAAGAAGTCGGCTACTGCTCAACCGAATTGAGCTCTCGGCTCCGTTGATGCAAAGAGGGAGATTGTTGGGTATTATGTGTTGCGTCATGTGCCAGTCTTTTGTATATTCGGTTTGGGCTTGTCCAACTGTGATTAGGGTTATGTAGTATTATATATAGTTCATGCATGTATTCCTTAAAAGAGACGATATGCGTTTATTATTTTTTCTTCTTTGTAACCCTAAACATCTCTACAGTCGAAGTTCCTAATCGATCTCTTTTGAGGTGTTCAAGTTAATCATTTGACATCTGTCCAACCATTCTTGTGTTCATTCATATTGTCTTTATTTTTCTGCTGGAATCTAACGATCATTAAGGTGTTAATATTCCAACAGTAAGTATACGGGCATTTTTGGTGCAAAATGGGGTCATTCTCAGGTTTAGGCTTGTCATGAGAACATGGTCTTAGATCTCGACTCCTCTAGGCCCTCATGAACATAAACTTATCGACTTTAACTAGCCTTATCCCTTTTCCATTCCCTAAACCTTTTCCTAAGGCTAGTTTGAGTGTTTTAACTTCTTGAAGCTTTGCATGCACATAAAATTAGCATCTTTACGTGGTAACTACACCCTAGGAGGCTAGATCTATAGTTTGGACCCTTGCTTTCACATAAAATCATATGAATAAGAATAGGACTGAAGGAACTCGACAAGTTTCACAGTCAACTCGACGAGTTGAATGAGGGTTTCTTGCTTTCCAGATTTTGCATGAATTCGGCGAGTTAGTGAGATAAGTCGTCGAGTTTGTTAGGGTTTTTCTCAAGGTTCTGGATGTTGCATGGACTCGACGAATTTTTTGGAAACTAGGCAACTTGACTGGGGTTTTTTTAATATTCTAAGTTCCAGCTTGTAAGCTGCACTCGACGAGTTGGATCAACATGGACTCTTGACCTTGACCATTAACTTGACTTTGACCATTTTTTACTTCTAAGGGTATTTTAGCAATTTGAGATTTTAATGGAATCGGTATATGATGGTTACAGGAAGTTAAGTTTAGAGTCGAGAATGAGATATAGATCTTCTTGATTTCAATACTACTTGTGAGGTTATTTGACCTCACTATACTAACAGGGTCGAAGGCACCAATGTCGGCCCTTATTGGATTGTTTTCTGGGTTACTGCATCATGATATGTATAGTGACCTGTTAGGTCGGTATCTTGATATATAGGATGATATGTTAGTGACATGCTAGGTCATTCTCACAGAATATTGGATGATGATATGATTATTGATTTGTTAGATGAGTCAGAATGTTTGTACATGCTAGCTAACTAATGATAAGTATGTGGTGATTGTGTATGTGGGGTTGGGTTGAGGCAGACTTGCTTTGTGCTAAAGGCCAACAAACCCAGGTTGGACCAGATAGACTGTAGACCTATTAGGGCATATCTGTTAGGCCGAAGGCCCAAAGAACGGTCAAGACAGGCTGAAGGCCCGGGTGGGCAGACTAGACATGCTGAAAGTTTTGAAAGTGGGCAAGTTAGACTGAAGGCCAGGTGAGGGCAATCCAGTCTTAATGTAGACTCTACATGTATGTTGTTTACCAGCTATGATATGGTTATGATTTGTACGACATTGGTATTTTGGGGGGACTCACTAAGCTTCGGGCTTACAATTTTGGATTTTGTTTCAGGTAGTTCGGCTGATCACAGGATGGCGAAGGCTTGATTGTGCAGCTCCTCGCATTATATGTTTTTGATTTCTGGGATACTCGGATATGAAACTATTTTGAAAACATTTTGTAACTAAATGGTGATTTTGAATGACAGAATAAGTTTTAAATTTGAATGAATTTTATGGATGTTAGAAGATGGTGTCAGAGCCTTGGTTTGAGTGAATTAGAGGAACACTCTAAAGGTTTTTGAGCACTATAACACTCCTATGGTGCACATGGTGTTGGATAAGGTGTCTAAGTCCATAACAATATTTGAGATGCACTTGACCTGACCTGGCATGGTCCATTTGGGTTGCACTTCACCCAAACTATTTATGGTTAACCGCGTGAGAATTTTATGTTTATGATTTGTTAATATATTATAAGTTATAATATTATAATGATATTATTTAATTAGTGTTAATCATAAATTAATTTAGAATTAATTTGGTGATCAAAAAGGTGACTAATTAAATCTGGGCTCTTGTATTTTTATAAGTATGGGCTAATACTCATTTGGCATGGGCTTAGCATGCATGGAAGTCCATGGAGCTTTTAACCCATGGATCCTTGGAAAGGAAGAGTCATGGGTATTAGGGTTTACATAGATGTAACCCTAATCCTCCACGTTATATAAAGGAGCTTGTGATGCTCGAAGTGGCACTAGTTGTGTGTCTAGAAGAATGGTGGCCAAATTCAAGAGTGTGCATTATTCTCTCAAGAGTTTTCCAAAGTTTGTGGTGATTTGTGATTTCTAGTTGAGGCATCCACACTATTGGTGCTAGGCTCTCAATCTCCAAGGAATCAACCACTACTAATAGGTATGTCATTCTACTAGTACTTTTATGATTCAAGTTCCCCATGCCATGCTAGTTAGGATGTAAACCTTGGAAATTCTTATTTACATGTATTTTAGAGAAAACATGGATCCAAGGTTTATAGGGTTGCATGTACACCATAGGAGTGTTAAAATGCTCAAAACCCAATAGTGGTATCAAAGCCTAGGCTTGTTTTCTTGAATACTAGATGCAAAATGCTGAAAAAAGTTGATTTTCTGCCCACTAGATAGTGAGCTCACCGAGTACATGGGGGGACGCGACAAGTCCATGCATATCTTCATCCTACTCGTCGAGTAGGTTCATGCACTCGACGAGTAGGAGGCCTAGAGTACAGTTTTTCGAGTTTTTAAGCTGAAATTGGACTAGAATCATTACACTAAACTCTTTTAAACTTATAAAACCTGTTTTTGATGGTGTAATGATTACGCTAATCCAACTTAAAAGGCTATTATTAAAATTTTATGTTTTGTATGTGTTCATATGATTCATAAAAATTGTTGATATGGATGTTCATGAACTTATGAGTTTAGTTAGATCATAGGAATTACTTGCAAATTGTTTGTTACTTAATTCTAGATCTTGATGTGTTTTAACGGAATCCATAATTTGTCCTCAAGTTATGGACTACCAAAAGTATTTTCTTTTAAGGTCCATTAAAAACCATAGGTTACATAAGTTCAAGAGTCTTTTTCATCATAAATAGTTTTATGGACTCCATAACTTGTCCTCAAGTTATGGATGTCAAAGAGTATCTTCATTAAAAGTTTTTTACACCTTAATTAAACTAATAAGTTATGAAAAATCCAAAAGCTTTTGAATTGTTCAAAACTTGCCATCATGTTTTTGGAATTTGTAAAGTCTTACACCAACTTTAGTTCCAACCCTTAGAGTTTTAAAAGTTAAAATTCAACCCTTATACTTGATAATATTATAAGTTAATAATCTATATGTATAAGAGCAAGTCAGTCTTACTGTTAGTAGGCCTCATTCCCGAAGCCGATGTATAAAGGGGGTATAAGGTTTTTGCCTATAAAATGGAAGCTTAATGGGTGTCCAATTTCACCCACCACTTCCTTGACTGGTGTAGGCTCGTTAGCTGAATGGGTACGACAAGGACTATAATTCAAATTAAAAGTATAATGATGAAATAAATTAACTAAACCTTTTATAAATCCCAATCTACTTACTTTAGGAAAATGTGAATTTGGTGCTAACCCATTAAATTTACACTTTGCACCTTACCAAGTCGTTGGTCGAGTGTGTGTGGTTAACCGGCACACTAACTTGGACTAGTAAGGATGGAAAAGGGTGACTTAATGTTTATCATAGATCGTTGGCACGTGTGTGGTTAACCGGCACATCGATTAGGTGATAATATTAAGGGTACCAAGTGAATTTGCATAGTTATTCACACCTTTTTTTGTGGTCCTCAGCATCCCAGTCACAAAATCTGAAGGGCACAATCGAGATTGAAACATGCCATTGAAAAGTTCAATGAATCTCAAAAGATCTAGGAGTTTCAAATCCAATTAAAAGCTAATTTTATTTCGTTTTTCATGGTGGAAATTGGTGAATCATCAATCACCTACCTTAAAATATTCTATATCTTGGATTATGACATCCCTCTTCCATGTTATAAAATATTGTGTTGGGTCCTAGCCATACTATTTCATATTGGGTGTTATATTAAGGATTTTTTTAAATCAACTGACTTGAATCTCTCTCATTATAGATGTCTGGTTCAGATAAGTATGATCATCCCAAATCTCATGAAGATGGTGTCCCACAACATCATGCTTCACTTCCTCCAAATCCTCCAATTATTCTCCCCGACCTATAAGCTCGAAGACTTGAAAAGTTCAAACTCACTCATGTCCTATTGGATAGTAAACACAAGGATAGAAAGCCAGTGTGTGCAATGTCTTGAAGATGAAGGCACACATTGATTGGCTAAGGATGATGGGTGTTAGGTTCCCATGGAAGTTGGCGATTGACTGGGTTCTTCATTCCCTTCCTAAGTCATATAGTGAGTTTGTTAAAGACTACCATGTGAAAGATCTCGACATGACCCTAATAGATCTTACCTATTTGCTAATTGTTGTTGAATCAACAATGAGTTGGTGCAATGGTCAAGCAACTTTGATTCGAATGTCAGCCTCCCAAGCGGACATGGACATCCCATTAATGATTCCTTCTCCTAAAGGGAAGGAATTGTCCATGGTCAAAAGTGATGATCATAAGAGACAGGCCATTTCTGAGACTGCTATATGTGCTTGCTCAGATGAGACTGTGTGCTTCAATTGCCAAGGAAAGGGACATTGGAATCGAAGCTGCCTTGACTACCTGAGATCTTTAGTCAGAATGTATGGTTCTTCTTCAAGTATGTCCATTATCTAACTCTATTAAGATCCTAATTATTGATTCTCAATACATGGTGTGACTGAGTTGCATTTTGATGTTTTGTAGGATCAAGCAAAGGGAAGGAAGCTTAAAAGAAGAGGATGTTGAATCTGATCGCGAAGATGGATTTCAATCTCATGGTTTAAAGATCGGATTCCTGAGCTACTTATTAGGAGTTATGATAGATTTCTAGGAAATATGTAATAGCATAGTTTCCATTTAAACTTGCATTGTAAGGAAAACGTTTTTTCCGCGTTTTATAAATGAATAAATTTTTTGTTTTACATCAGTTTATATCTCCTTGAAATGGCATTTATTGAAATTTAATGTGTGTATGTTTCTAAAAATAATGTATTTTATTCTTTCATTTGTGGTAGTGTCTAAATCTACCAAATAAGGAAAGATTCTCATCACCCAAGTTTCAATTGGACCGAAACTTGGAATCATGCAGGTTGTATTGCATGATGAATGAAAAACTTTCATCTTTGGAAAATCAAGACTAATTCCTTGTTCAGACAAGTGAAGGACTAAGGGATCGAGTACATATTCATGTGCACTGTTCAAGTCCACCACAAAAAGATTGATAAGACTATTCATCATGATTTACTAAAGATTAGTAAATATGGTTATACTTAATAGTTTAAGTATAATTCTGAAACATTGAAAATGTTTCAATGTATGGCAGAATGAATGGCAAGAATAAAATTTGGCAAAAATATAAAAGTTTCTCAAATCTGAAAAGATGGGAGAGTACTTTAATATCATGTTTTATGATGATCTTAATGATTATGAGACCATATCACAATTCATCCTCTGGGGACATCTTAGTGCATTCTTATGGCTAAGAAGAGGAGTTATGAATTATTGAAATGGTTAAATCAATAAAGTCATACATACTTCTTTCCAAAGCAAGTCTTAGAGTCATACTCCAAGATTTTAATTTGAGTGACACATCTTAAAGAAGGTTTATAACACTTGTCAAATGTAAGAGGTAAATGTTGTCACTCTTGTACATTTGAAGTTGGTAAGTTGTGATGTTTTGGATAAAACAAAGACCAACTAAGACCAATTGTGTGAAGTGTTTATCTTAATAAGAACCCACACTCACTGTTGAATATTTGTTTGGTTGTCAAGGAATGGTTCTTAACAAAGAGAAACTTATATGTCAAGAGGACAGTGGGAGTCTTAAAGGTCTTGAAAGTTTCAAAAGCTAATCAAGGATAAAACCTATAGTTTATCGCTACCACATGAATTGAGGTTTGTAACATGTCGTGCTGACATCATTCTTGTTCTATGCCTACTCCGGTAAAGTTGACCATGTATGTGCGTTATGTGATTTCTTAATTGTGTGCATAACAACTTGGAAGTAATGGTGGGCCCTTGTACTGCCAAGAGGCAAGAAATTTAGATTGAACAAGTTCAATCCATATGATTTTGAGTTTGTCACTAACCTTGTCTTGTAATTATGGTTGTGACAGATTCGTATGGATGGGAACCCATACACCATAGAATCTAAGTGTTATAAGGTTTCTTTCCGATTCATGAAAAATGATGGTGAGGAAACGCTTTCGCTAAGTAGATTTGAAGTAGATGGCAATTGTGGTATTTTCATTCTCAAAGTCGTTAGTGGAGTGTGTGTGGTTAACCGGCACACTAACATGGACTTGTGACAAATGGCAAAAAGGTCTAAACATTATTATTACGAAATCACTTTTCATCATTGTTTAGACACACATGTGAGCTATCTAAGGAAAGATGTATGAGTATGAGAAGCTTAGATAAAGTTTTGTCGAAGCATCTTGTATCCGAAGTCTAAACTTTGGTGATGAAGGTCAATAAAGTATTGATTTATCGAAGTCGATTTCTGAGTATATGTAAAAGCTAGTGGGAGCACAATTTTTATGCTAAATAATTATTATGCTACTGAGAGCAAAATGATAAGTATTTTTAATTATAAAAAACAAAAGTTTCGCTTGGAAAAGGTTGTTTTGCTAAAATTAAGGGAGAGGAAATTATACTTCATGTCAATCCTCAAAGTTTTGTTTGAGATTTTAATCATCTTTAGTCACGAATATATATATATATATATATATATATATATATATATATATATATATATATATATATATATATATATGAATTTTATGTTGGAATAGTTCAACATGCGGGAACTCTATATATATTGCATTCTCAAATTTCGATTATGATTACAGCATCTCTCTTCATAGTCGATTTTTGAAAACATGGCAAATATAATATTGTGGCAAAAGACTAATCTAGTGTCATGTCTATATGTTATACAACATGAATCGTGTCCCATATGCTTCGAGTATAGGTTCGATCACATGTGCTACAATATCTATCCGTTCTAAATTTTTCAAAAAATGCCTTGATCATTAAGAGGAAAAAAGGAATAGAACCGGATATGACTGAAATGATTAAGCAATTGTCGAGAACAATCTAAGGTTTACCTAAGATTGTTTTCTTATGGACAGTTGGAAGTATGATGCTAAATTTTGGAAAAGGCGATATTGACATATTCTGAAAAGAGGTAGCTCTTGTTCAGAAGTGATAGTCAAAATGGGAACATGGAAATGTTTTCCATATTGGGATTTAGATTTTAAGAATCTATGAGAAAGTTAAAAACTTTTATGCAAGAAGGATATTCAATGGAATGTACTTTGAATGTGAGACTTCGTTTCCATGGAATTGATCTCCACTAGAATACATTATAATGTTTGTTTCCAGGTCTTTGTGATTTTCGTGCATATTCATTACAAGAGGATCAATACATATGAGTTGAAAATCTAACAGATTCTAGTAAATGACGTGAATTTGATATTCTTACATTTACAGTAAGGTTTTTGGGATTGTGAAATGAGCATCATTGAAACCATGTTCAATTGATCTATTTCACAAAGTAAAGATCATAGAGAAACATAGTTTGCATTCTTGGAGTATGGCATAATTGTTGTTTAGAAAAACATAGTGTACATGCTTGGAGCATAGGACAACTATTGTTTTAATTCAAGTGTTAAGTTGATAAATCGAAACAGAATAATGTGTAATCAATATGGTGATGAATAAAAGGTGTTTTATTGATATTCATAAGTACTGAGACCATATTGGATTCAATTATTCATGTGTTTCACTTTGCATGTTTTAACTTCCATAATAACTAGGTTATTCCTTCTGAATGAATAAGTTATTCAAATTTCCACAGTCGGTTATACGTCGGAAGTAGGTATGAATTAAGAGTGTCATGAATTGGAATTGTAAATGACTAAAGGTGTTTATCCATAGCATTGGTTGCTACAACATTCATGAGTGCTCATAAGTTCTGAGTATTAGAATAAACCCACGCTCACTTGCATCTCTTCATGGAATTTATCTCGATTGATCATGAGATGGTAATATCATATAAGTCTTAAAACCTAGAAATATTACTTGTTGCCTATGAGTTGATTATATATTGATTATACGTAAATGCTTTGGTATCTCGACGTTATAAAATGTGCATTTGTATATAATTCAACAAGTAGTAGAACAAGCATATGAGTCGAAGTTTATCTATTCCTTCTTGGATTAGAAGCGATATATGGGCCCCTTGATGATTTTGTGTAGACCCATGTACCGGGACCGGTCAGAACTAATTTGATTTGTTCACTTAAGTTATATGTCAAACAAATCGAAGATCAAGAAACAAACTGATGGAAAATATGTAAGACATTGTTCAATGTATTTGTCTGGTTGATATCTAGAATAGAGGATTATATGATCACTTATCTAAAATGGCGCTTCAAAGTTCAACAGAGTTTTGAGAGATATGATTGTCGGTTGGTTCTTGAATTCATATCTACAAATATAGTTATTAGACTTAACCAAGTGGGAGATTGTTGTATAAGGTGTCTAAGTCCATAACAATATATGAGATTCACTTGACCCAAACCGGCATGGTCCATTTAGGTTGCAATTTACTTAAACTATTTATGGTTAAACCTATGAGAATTATATGTTTATGATTTGTTAATATATTATAAATTATAATATATTAATCATATTATTTAATTAGTGTTGATCATAAATTAATTTGGTGATAAAAAACGTGAGTAATTAAATATGGGCTCTTGTATTTATATAAGTGTGGGCTAATACTCATTTGGAATAGGCTTGGCATGCATGGGAGTCTATGGATAGTCCATGGAGCTTTTAACCCATGGATCCTTGGAAAGTAAGATTCATGGGTATTAGGGTTTACATGGATGTAACCCTAATCCTCCACACTATATAAAGGAGCTTGTGATGCTTGAAATGGCACTTGCTATGTGTGTACATGAGTGGTGGCCAAATTCAAGAGTGTGCATTATTCTCTCAAGAGTTTTCCAAAGTTTGTGGTGATTTGTGATTTCCATCTAAGACATCCACACTATTGGTACTAGGCTTTCAAACTCCAAGGAATCAACCACTACTAAATGGTATGTCATTCTACTAGTACATTTATGATTCAAGTTCCCAGATCATGCTAGTTAGGATGTAAACCTTGGAAATTCTTATTTTCATGCATTTCAGAGAAAAACATAAATCCAAGGTTTATAGGGTTGCATGCACACCGTAGGACAGTTAGAATGCTCAAAACCTAACACACGGAACTCTATATGTTTTGGATCGAAGTTTCTGTAGTTGTACATGAAAATATTTTTTGTCCAAAGCATAGAGTCTAATCTAGCATACAACATGACATATGAATCATTAAACTACATATATAATTACCTCTTGTTGTAGCTTGTTGTGTGTGCCCTTTAGCAACATAGCACTCCAAATGTGATGCCTCAAATGGTTCACAAAACACCACCAAAAATTTGGAGAACTTGAGAGAGATTACTAGGCACTCAAAATCGGCTCTATCAACTCTAACCACACAAGGTTAAAAAATTTTAGGCCATAGGGGTCATATATATATATATATATATATATATATATATATAATGTAGGAATCCAAGGATCATGGGTCATCCCTAATCCATACACTTGGGCTTGTAATGGACTAACACTTTATGGATACTTACATAAGCTTAGCCCATAACTAATCCACTATCGATTATTATCCCTATATATATATATATATCATTGATTTACATAACCAGCCCTTGTATATTTAGTTAGTCTCTTTTGATCACCAAATTAATTCTTGACCAATACTAATTAAATAATATGATTCCTCCATTAAAATATTATACTTTTAATATATTGATGAATCACAGATAACCTCTTTCTCAAATGTTCATCCTATCAGATTGTTTTGGTGAAGGCAACCCAAAATGAACCATGCTACTCTCAGGTCAGGTACATACAAATTATAGTTGTGGACATAGACACCTTATCCAACAATCACTCACTTGGATAACTATAATAACTATAGCCGCAAGTACGACTTCAGGAACCGACTAGCAATCGTAGCTCTTAAAAGCCGATGTCAAACTCTGATGTGCCATTTTACATAAGGTATCTTATAATCCTCTGTTCTTAGAGATATTGTGTGGACAAATACATGGAACATAGTGATACTTATGGTCCAATAGTTTGTTTCCCGGTTTCAGATTAGTTTGACACAGAACTTAATTCAACACATCAATTGAGTCTTGACCGGGCCCGACACATAAGTCAAAACAAAATCATCGACGAACCCAAGATATCGCTTTTAATCCTCCAAGGATTAAAAGGAACAAATAAACTTTGACTCATTTGCTTGTACAAACTACTTATTAAATCATACACATTAGCACGTTTTATAACATGAAGTTACTGATGTGGTTTCGCACAATCAATGTACAACTAACTTATAGTCACCAACTCATATCTCTTGGTTTGAATGCTATATGATATTATTGTCTCTCAATCACTCGTGATAAATTCCATGACATGATTCAAGTGAGTGTGGGTTTAATCCAATACTCAGACCTTATGTGCACTCATAAATGTTATAGCAATCTTTTGCTATGTCTAAACACTTAAGACAAGCTAGAAGAAAAATTCATGAAAGTCTTGCTTGAATACCTACTTACAAATTATGATCAACTGTGGATAGTTTTTAGAATTTAATTATTCTGGAAGTCAAAACATGTAAAATGAAACAATAGTAAACAATTGACACAAGATAGTAACTTTACTAATAAATAAAATATTTTTTATTTAATCATCAAATGTTAATTACATTTTATCTATTACAAGTTTCTAAACAACTATCTAATCATTGAAACAAATATCGCCGCTCACCCCAATGCCCCTCGCATGTTGCAAGTGCTACCAGGAGTCATTCTTCTATATGATGTCTTATGAAGTGATATTTTCTATCGATGTGTCTGGATTTGCCATGATCCCTTGGTTCCTTGGCAAAGGTGACCACACTCTCGCTCTCCTATAAAATCTCCATAGGATCCTTTATAGCTGGTACAACTCCAAGTTCTTTGATGAAGCTCTTCAGCCATATCGCATCCTTTGTCACTTCGCTTGCTGCTAGGTACTCTGATTCACACGATGAATCAGCTACAGTCTCCTATTTGGAACTTTTCCAAGTTATTGCTCCTCCATTCAGGGTAAATACCCAGCCTGACTGAGAGTGCAAATTACATTTGTTAGTCTGAAATCAGGTGTCAGTATACCCTGTCACTCTCAAGTCATTACTCCCACCGAGGGTAAGGACCCCATCCTTAGTCCTCCGCAAGTACTTAAGAATGTTCTTTACCATAGTCCAGTGAGCCTTACCAGGATTCCCTTAATATCTGTTGACCATGCTCAAAGAAAATGTCACATCAGGGTGAGTACAAGTCATAGCATACATGATCGAGCCAATTACGGAAGCATATGATACTCGACTCACCTTTGCTAACTCAACCTCGGTACTCGGACTCTGAGTCTTACTCAGTTTGTTATTTCTCAGGATAGGTAAGTCACCTTTCTCGGAATCCTCCATGTTAAACCATTTAAACACCTTATCTAAGTAGGTACTTTGACTAAGTCTAATTAGTCTTTTACTCCTGTTTCTCAATATCCTTATCCCTAGGATGTAACCAGCTTCTCCAATGTAACGACATGAATTTCCAAAACAATTTTTCATTTTTCAACAATAACATATCTCATAAGTACGAGAGATACCAACATAGGAAAGGCTAGAAACCCTTAAAAGAAAAACTAGAGACCAAGACTAAGGACTTTAGGAAGTTATAAGCAGAATACAGTGAAAAAATGTGTTAATTATAAATATCTTCATAAAGAACTTGTCATTGTAACTACTGAACTTGACACATTGTAGATCCGTTTTACAAATGTTGATTTTAACTTCAAGAAATTTGATGTGTCAAGTGAAAGAGTTGTAGCAATAGTTGAACATCAAATGCAATGGATGGACCATAAGCAAGTAGGAATAGGTTATGAGAGTGTCCCTCTCCCATTCAATCACAATTACACCGCTACTCCATTGACTCAAGCTGAGATACATCGTGAATTATTTATGGTTTACAGTAAACTAGCGGCTGAACAGGCAACAAACTGTAGTGCTAGGAAATTAGATACTAAAACTTCTACTTCCGATACAAATTCATCAATAAGCCAGGGAAACCAAGAGGATAGAAATATTGAATCTAATAATTTGGTGTCAAATTTTGGTGTTCCTATTGAGTATGTGTCAGATGTTATGACCGATGTTTTAATTTATGATGATTTGGTGTCGAACTCTAATGTTTCTGATAAATGTGGTGTTTTTTTCGTGAAATCTACTAAATCTGACACTAGCACATCCACACCTTCTACAACTATCACACAATCTAACTCCTGCACTTGCAAATGTAAGAAGGTTAGAAAAGTCAATAAGAGCATGAAATCTGATAAAGGCGGTACCAGGTCTAATGATAATATGCAAACATTTTTCAATTGTCGTATTTGATGGGTTTTGAGCATTCTAACACTTCCTAAGTGTACATGCAACCCTAATAACCTTGGATCTATGTTTGTCTAATTATCATGCAAAGTTGAATTCCAAGGTTATATTCCTATCTAGCATACATGGGGAACAATTTTAACTTAAAGTATAGATAGAATAACTTACCTTGTTGTTGTTTGTGTTCCTTGAAACCTTGTGAGCCTAGCACCCCAGGTGTGATGCCTCAAATGCTTCACACAACACCAAATGCTCTTGGAAGAACTTATGAGAGAACACACACTTCTCAAAAATCGGCCAAGCCCTCTTGTTTCCTAGTGTAGCCGATTTTAGGTAGAGAACATGTTTCTTATATAGTCTTGACACATCTAGGGTTACACCCTAATGTGTCATGACTCTTCATTTCCATGAACCATGGGTTTGTAACTCCCATGGAGCATCCTATGGGTGGAACCCAACTTGATAGTCCATGGAGCCTTTTAGCCCACTATACAAGATATGGATGATTTACATAATCAACCCATATATTTAATTAGTTATCTTTTGATCACTTAATTAATTATAAATTAATTCTTGATCAAACTAATCAAATAATATTATTAATATATTAGAACTTATAATATATTAATAATCTCCAAGTGTTATTTCTCTCATTTAGTCTATCCAATTGCATGATGCCATGCAACCCAAATGGACCATGCCGGGTCGGGTCAAGTACATACCAGAAATAGTTATGGACTTAGACACCTTATCCAACAGTCTCCCACTTGGATAAGTCTAATAACTATTACTGCAAATATGACTTCAGGAACCGATCCACAATTGTAGCTCTTTACAAGGTTTTTCGAAACTGAGAAGATGATGGTACGCCATTTAAGATAAGTGATCATATAATCCTCTGTTCTAGATATCAGTCGGACAAATACATGGAACAATGTCTTACTTATTGTCCAACACTTTGTTTCCCGATTTCCGATTTGTTTGACAAAGAACTTCATTGAAGACATCAATTTAGTTCTGACCGGGCCCGGTACATAGGTCAAAACAAAATCATCGAGGGGCCCAGATAACAGCTTCTAATCTAAGAAGGAACAGATAAACTTCGACTCATATGTTTGTTCTACTACTCATTGAATTACACACAAGAGCGCGATTTATAACATCGAGTTACTAATGCATTTTTCGTACAATCAATGCATAACCAACTTGTAAGTAACAAATCATATCTCTAGGTTTAAAGACTTATATGATATTACCGTCTCACGATCACTCGAGATAGAATTCCATGAAGTGATTCCAGTGAGCGTGGGTTGAGTCCAATGCTCAGAACTTTTGAGCACTCATGATTGTTGTAGCCTTGTCCAAGACCTCTACAACCAAACATGACAGTCTTGATTCATATCTACTTCCGACATATGACCGACTGTGGAGGTTTGAATAATATGTTATACCAAACAAAAATTATTCTGGAAGTCAAAACATGCAAAAGAAATATAGTAAACGATCGACAAGAGATAGCAACACTTTACGCATAAATAAAACACTTTTATTCATCATCAGATGTCAATTACACTTTACAAATTTCGAGGTTATCTAACTACTAAATCTAATATCATCCTTCAGCCCTATGCTCCGAGCATGCTGGAGATGCTTAACCCGAGTCAGTCCTTTCGTGAGGAGATCTGCCGGATTCTCATCTGATGATACCCTCTTTGCCACGAGGAGTCCTTCTTCGATCCGATGTCTGATGAAATGGTATTTTCTGTCGATGTGTCTGGATCTCCCGTGATCCCTTGGTTCCTTGGCTAAGGCAACAGCACTTTCACTATCACAGAAAATTTCCATTGGCTCTTTAATAGCTGATACAACTCCAAGGTCTCCAATGAAGTTCCTTAGCCATAACGCCTCCTTTGCCGCCTCGCTAGCTGCAATATACTCTGATTCACAAGTAGAATCTGCCACTGTCTCTTGCTTGGAACTCTTCCAAGAAATTGCTCCTCCATTTAGGGTAAAGACCCAGCCCGACTGAGAGCGGAAGTTATCCCTATCAGTCTGGAAGCTAGCATCACTATACCCTACAACTCTCAAGTCATCACTCCCACCGAGGGTAAGGACCCAGTCCTTAGTCCTTCGTAGGTACTTGAGAATATTCTTTACCGCAGTCCAGTGTGCCTTGCCAGGGTTCCCCTGAAACCTGCTAACCATGCTCAGGGCAAAAGCTACATCAGGTCAAGTACACGTCATAGCATACATGATTGATCCTACAGCCGAAGCATAAGGTACTCGACTCATTTGTGCTATCTCAGCCTCAGTGCTAGGGCTTTGTGTCTTACTCAGTTTGGCGTTACTCTGGATGGGCAACTCTCATTTCGTGGAGTCTTGCATTCTGAATCTCTTCAGCACCTTTTCCAAGTAGGTACTTTGACTAAGTCCAATTAGGCTTTTACTCCGATCTCTCAAGATCATTATCCCTAAAATATAGGCAGCTTCACCAAGGTCCAGTTGGATAAGGTGTCTAAGTCCATAACTATTTCTGGTATGTACTTGACCCGACCCGGCATGGTCCATTTGGGTTGCATGGCACCATGCAATTGGATAGACTAAATGAGAGAAATAACACTTGGAGATTATTAATATATTATAAGTTCTAATATATTAATAATATTATTTGATTAGTTTGATCAAGAATTAATTTAGAATTAATTAAGTGATCAAAAGATAACTAATTAAATATATGGGTTGATTATGTAAATCATCCATATCTTGTATAGTGGGCTAAAAGGCTCCATGGACTATCAAGTTGGGTTCCACCCATAGGATGCTCCATGGATGCTCCATGGGAGTTACAAACCCATGGGTCATGGAAATGAAGAGTCATGACACATTAGGGTTTAACCCTAGATGTGTCAACACTATATAAGTAACATGTTCTCCTCCCAAAATCGGCTACACTAAGAAACAAGGGGGCTTGGCCGATTTTGAAGAAGTGTGTATACTCTCATAAGTTCTTCCAAGAGCATTTGGTGTTGTGTGAAGCATTTGAGGCATCACACTTGGGGTGCTAGGCTCACAAGGTTTCAAGGAACACAAACAACAACAAGGTAAGTTATTCTATCTATACTTTATGTTAAAATTGTTCCCCATGTATGCTAGATAGGAATATGACCTTGGAATTCAACTTTGCATGACAATTAGACAAACATAGATCCAAGGTTATTAGGGTTGCATGTACACTTAGGAAGTGTTAGAATGCTCAAAACCCATAAGGTCCTTCATAGCGAAACACTTTCCAAGCCAGGACTTTACTTCCTGCAGGGTTGGAATGTCGTTTCCTATAAGTAGTATGTCATCCACATACAATACCAAAAAGCTAACTATACTCCCACTAGCCTTGACATACACACAAGATTCATCTTCACTGCTAGAAAAGCAAAATTCCTTGACCTTTTCATCAAAGCAAAGATTCCATCTGCGAGGTTCTTGCTTTAATCCATAAATGGACTTCTCAAGCTTACACACTCTATTATGTTACTTGTTGCTGACAAAACCCTCTGGCTGACTCATGTAAACATCTTCAGCCAACTTTCCATTCAGGAAAGCGGTTTTGACATCCATTTGCCAAATTTCATAGTCATGAAATGCGGCTATGGCTAACAGAACCCGAATAGACTTAATCTTGGCTACCGGAGAAAAGGTCTCATCATAATCCACTCCAGGAATTTGAGAGAAGCCCTTTGCAACCAGTCTAGCCTTATAAGTGTGTACTTTACCATCCATGTCGGTCTTCTTCTTGAAGACCCATTTGCACCCTACAGTCTTTCGACTTGGTACATTCTCAACCAAGTTCCAAACTTGATTGTCATACATGGATTGTATCTCGCTATCCATAGCCTCTTTCTA
Organism: Lactuca saligna; assembly: GCF_052625555.1. Taxonomy (NCBI): domain Eukaryota; kingdom Viridiplantae; phylum Streptophyta; class Magnoliopsida; order Asterales; family Asteraceae; genus Lactuca; species Lactuca saligna. The sequence goes on along the minus strand of NC_136425.1, from coordinate 82,980,520 downwards.
TTTAGCAGACTCGGGGCCTGCCATGGCTTCCTCGTAGCTGTTAGGGTCATCTTGACTTACTAGTGTTCCATCACTAATAAGTGTCTCACCTTCTGCAGTAATATGGAATCCATAGTAATGCTCAGGTGCACTCCTAACTCTCGTGGAACGCCTCCGAGGTACAGATTCGTCAATTGGCTCAACAGGAGTTTCCTCCTCAAGTTGAGGGCTAGAGTTTGAAGTTCCATCACTACTTGACTCTTGAATTTCTTCAAGATCAATTTGCCTCCCACTGTCTCCTTGGCTTATAAACTCTCTTTCTCGAAAGACTCCTCTTCTTGCTACAAAGACCACATTGTCACTAGGTCTGTAGAAGAGGTAACCAAAGGTTTGTTGTGAGTAGCCGATGAAAATACACCTCTCGCTTCGAGGTTCGAGCTTATCATGAGTCTCGCGTCTCACGAAAGCCTCGCAACCCCAAATCTTGATGTGGTCTAGTTTAGGTACTTTACCAGTCCACATCTCGTGAGGAGTTTTGGCAACTTTCTTTGTAGGGACTAGATTAAGGATATGGGCGGCAGTCTCTAAGGCATACCCCCATAATGAGATTGGTAGCGAAGCTCGACTCATCATGGAACGAACCATGTCCAACAAGGTTCGATTACGTCTCTCAGCCACACCATTCACCTGCGGTGTCCTGGGAGGTGTCAATTGTGAGACAATCCCACATTCCCTTAGATAGTCGAGGAACTCTGAACTAAGATACTCACCACCCCGATCGGATCGAAGCATCTTAATGTTCCTACCCAATTGATTCTCGACTTCCTGTTTAAATTCCTTAAACTTCTCGAAAGTCTCTGACTTATGCTTGATTAAGTAGACATATCCATATCTACTGTAATCATCAGTAAAAGTCAAATAATAACGATTAGCATCCCTTGTGGCATGTTTGAATGGTCCACACACATCCGTGTGTATAAGGTCCAACAAACCTTCACCCCTTTCACACGAGCCTGTGAAGGGTGACTTTGTCATTTTTCCAAGTAAGCACGATTCGCAACTATCATTTGACTTTAGGTCAAACGACTCCAAGACTCCATCTTTTTGTAGTTGGCCTATGCGTTTCTTGCTTATATGTCTAAGACGACAATGCCATAATGATGCTTTATCCAAGTTATTATTATTAGTAGAATCAATACACAAAACATTCTTTCCTAAGTTATCTACAACAGACACAGCTTCATACACACCATCACAAGGTAATGCTTTAAAATAAAGAACATTATTAAAGAAAGCATCAATAGAACCAACTTCATTATTAAACGAAAAGGTAAACCCTTGTTTGTACAAAGCATGAAAGGAAATAATATTTCTTGCCATTCCTGGCGAGTAACAACACTTATTGAAATCTAAACTAAACCCACTACTTAGCGATAAAGTATAAACTCCAATATTGGTGACAGGTGAAGCTTTCCTATTCCCCATGATCAAGTTTATTCTTCCTTGCTCCACATTCTCACTTCTTCTTAGTCCCTGCAAGTCACAACAAATATGAATACCACAACCGGTATCAAGGACCCAAGATTTAGAATGGGGCGAGTTATTAGAAATGATAGTGTAAATACCTGCATGGTTGGGTTTGACTTTCCCATCCTTCACATCCTGCTGGTACTTTGGGCAGTTCCGCTTCCAATGAACTTTTTCATGGCAATAGAAGCATTCAGCCTGTTTTGGGTCAGAAGAAGGAGTAATGAAACCTTTCTTGGTTCCACTTGAAGAAGAGCCATCAAGGGTCCGAGCCTTGGTACCCTTCGAAGATCTCTTTCTCTTCCTCCCTAGACTTTGCCCGATTGCCAAAACCGGAGTTGAGTTTGGAGTAGGAGTGATAGCAACCGACTTCCCCTTAAGACCTATTTCTGCGGTCTTGAGAAGTCCCTGAAGTTTGCTGAGGGTGACCTCTTCCTTGTTCATGTGATATGTCATGCGGAATTGATCATAGCACGATGGTAAGGAGTGCAAAATGATATCTATTGCAAGCTCCTCAGGGAAGTTCACATTAAGCTTCAGCAAACGATCCACATACCTTTGCATTTTCTGCATGTGGCTCGTGACGGAATCTCTGTCCTTCATCATGGTTGTTATCATGGAGCAGATGATTTCGTACCTCTCTTGTCGTGCACTTTGATGGTATCTTTCCATCAAATCTTGGTGCATTTCATAAGGGTAGAAATCCTCATAGGACTTTTGGAGTTCTGCTGTCATTGTGGCCAACATGATGCAAGCCACCTTGGTTGCATCTCTTTCATGAGTATGAAAGTCAGCGATCTCCTGGGGAGTTGCAGTGGAGTCATCAATTTCCTTAAGCTCCTTGTCAAGGACATATTCTTTGTCCTCGTAGCGGGTAATCATCCTGATGTTTTTGATCCATTCATTGAAGTTGGATCCATCAAAGGTGACTTTCCCACACAAACTCATAAGAGTAAAGGAGCCATTAGGATTCGAGCCAGAAGCATTATTTGAAGACATCTGAAAGAGAAGAACAAGTTTAGTATAGATTTAAGAGAGTCCTTAATAAAACACCCAAATGTAATATTAAGGCTAGGATCCAATCACAATATAATATAACTTAGAAGAGGTATGCCGTAATCTAAGCTATAATATATTTGAAAGGTAGGTGAATGACGATTCACCAATTTCCACCACGAAAACCGAAATATTAGATATTAGGTTTTATTGGATTTTTAGAAATTCCTAGATTCTTTGAGATTCAATGAACTTTTCAAAGGCATGTTTCAATCTCGAGAGTGCCCTCCAAGTTTTGTGACTGGGATACCGAGGATCACAAAACGAGGTGTGAAGTAACCATGCAAATCACTTGGTACCCTTAAAGTTTATCACTCAATCGATGTGCCGGTAAACCACACACGCTCCACCGATACTATAACAAACCTTAAGTCACCCTTTACCTACCTTGTTAAGTCCAAGTTAGTGTGCCGGTTAACCACACACGCTCCACCAACGACTTAGACAAAGTGTAAAGTGTAATTTCATGGATTAGCACCTTATTCACATTTTCCTAAAGTAACTAAGATTGGGAATTTAATAAAACATTTTAGTTACTTTATAATATTCATCATACTTTGAATGAGAGTTTATAAGTCCTTGTCTCACCCGTTCGGCTAACGATCCTCCACCAGTCAAGCAAGCGGTGGGTGAGAGTAGACACCCATTAAGTCACCATTTTATAGGCAACAACCTTATACCCACCTTATAGACCGTCTTCGTGAATGAGGCGTACTAGCGGTAAGACGACTTTATTCTTATACATATATATATAATTATTAAATCATCATAATATAAGTATAAGGGTTGAATTTTAACTTTTAAAATTCTAGGGGTTGGAACTTAAAGTTTTAACTTAACTTTTCTTGTTCCAAAACTTGAGGGAAAGTTTTGTAACTTTCAAAACTTTTCATTTCTTGTAAGTTATAAGTTTAATAGAGTAATAAAATGAAGACTCTTCATTTTTCTAACTCTTGTGTTTGTTTTAATGGTTTTAATTCAAGTGTGACTCTTGGTTTTCCATAACTTGAGGACAAGTTATGGACTCCATTAAAACACATTATGATCAAGAATTAATCTACCACATAGGTTACAAATAATTCCTATGATCATCTAAAACATCATAAGAACAAGAACATGAATATGAACACAATCAAAAATTACATTTAAAACTTTGTAATTTTGATAACTAGTTGTTGTAAATGAATTAGCAAAGACATTACACCACCAAAAACAAGTTTTCAATTACCAAAACAGTTTAGGGTAATGTTTCTAATTCATTCCCAGCAACTAAATCGATATTCTGCAATCAGTCGACCCCACTCGCCGAGTGCATGAAGTCACTCGCCGAGTTGGTTGAAGATACTCATGAACTCGACGAGTCCCCCCTATAGACTCGACGAGTCCATTCGCAGACAGCAAGATTTTCGATTCTTTTTCAACTTTTAAGCACAAATAAGAGCAAACAAGCCTAGGCTCTGATACCACTGATGGGTTTTGAGCATTCTAACACTTCCTAAGTGTACATGCAACCCTAATAACCTTGGATCCATGTTTGTCTAATTATCATGCAAAGTTGAACTCCAAGGTTATATTCCTATCTAGCATACATGGGGAACAATTTTAACTTAAAGTATAGATAGAATAACTTACCTTGTTGTTGTTTGTGTTCCTTAAAACCTTGTGAGCCTAGCACCCCAAGTGTGATGCCTCAAATGCTTCACACAACACCAAATGCTCTTGGAAGAAATTATGAGAGAACACACACTTCTCAAAAATCGGCCAAGCCCTCTTGTTTCTTAGTGTAGCCGATTTTAGGTAGAGAACATGTTTCTTATATAGTGTTGACACATCTAGGGTTACACCCTAATGTGTCATGACTCTTCATTTCCATGACCCATGGGTTTGTAACTCCCATGGAGCATCCATGGAGCATCCTATGGGTGGAACCCAACTTGATAGTCCATGGAGCCTTTTAGCCCACTATACAAGATATGGATGATTTACATAATCAACCCATATATTTAATTAGTTATCTTTTGATCACATAATTAATTCTAAATTAATTCTTGATCAAACTAATCAAATAATATTATTAATATATTAGAACTTATAATATATTAATAATCTCCAAGTGTTATTTCTCTCATTTAGTCTATCCAATTGCATGATGCCATGCAACCCAAATGGACCATGCCGGGTCGGGTCAAGTACATACCAGAAATAGTTATGGACTTAGACACCTTATCCAACAGTATTGTTAGCAACATTGCTCGAAATTGTTCTAACAGGGCATTTGTGCATTTTTCAACACTGAGCAAAGAAAACGAGTCTTGAGGAAGGACTTTAACAAGAAAGTCCTCGAGATCTCGTCTTCGTGATGATGATCGGAAAGTCAATAATAATAAGAAAAGGGTTGATTTTAAAATGAACAAACAAGTTTTCACTAAACAAGCCATAGGTGCTTTGCCAAAATCGAATGAGGCTAATCCAAGGATGATTTCATCAAAGGGTGCATCTGGATCTTCAACTAATTCTAGTCGAACATCTAAGTGCTCAAAGTAAAAGAAAAATATATCAAAATCACATGAAAATTCTTCAAAACATAAATATCAGTGGGTGGCAAATATTTACTTGGCCAATCATCTTCATCCTCTACAAGTGTTTCTGATAATGATGAGATTTTGAAAAATAAAAGGTTAAATCTTTAAATGTTAAGGGTCCACCCAAGGTTGTAATGACCTGGGTCCCCAAATCTAAATACTCCCGCTCATTGTGCAGGAACAACTATGGAGGAATGTCGCCAGACCATGGTATGTCGACAACCGTTGTTCCAGGCATATGACAGGATACATCTCCCTGTTGCAAAACATTTAAAACTTTAAACGGGGGATACATTTCCTTTGCAGGAGGAGATGGAGGAAAAATTACTCAAAAAGGAATAGTTTCTAATGGTGTGTTGAGCTTCGAGAATGTTAACTATGCGCCCGAGGTAAAGCATAGTTTGATGAGTGTCTCTCAAATTTGTGACAAGGGCTATTCGACCCACTTCACCAATAAAGAATGTCAATTTTTCAAGCCAGTCATTGTCATCCCAGATGAATGGATTCTAGTGAAATCAAAACGGGATGGAAATGCTTATATCATTGACATGAACAAAAATCTTCTTGAACAAGTCACATGCCTATTCTCAAAATTTTCTAAGCAGAATGCTATGCTGTGGCACCGAAGACTCAAACATTCTAACGCAAAAACCTGAATCGACTTGCAAAGAATGACCTGGAGCGCGGACATCCTGTCAGAGATTTCAGCACGTTTGAAAAGCGTGTGTCATGCGTCTAACGAGACGGTGTGACAACCTGAAATTTATTCCCTTACATACATGTCGGACAACGAAAAATCACGCGAAAAAACCCACGATACCCTCAAAAAATTACGAGTTCACGGCCTAGGCGAGTTTACGTCCATAAACTCGTGTACAGCTGTAAACTCCATTTTAGGTTGAATATTAGCCTTTAAACCCTACTTTAAGCTTTGCATAAGGCTTAGAATAATTCCAAGTGGCTTGAAAAGACCCTAAAACACCGAAAATCACACTTCTCGTCGAAGTGTTTACGGCCGCAAACCCATGGGACGTAAACCAATGGACCGCAAACACTTTGGTCGTGCACCCCTGGGTTGCAAACCTAGTTCACAGCCATAAACTCCCTTTACGGCCGTAAGCAGCTCTTTCGAGGGAAAAAACCTGTTTTCCTCGATCTAACCAATTCCCGATAACCTTCCTTAACCGAAACCAAGTGTTTATCTAACACTTTTTCTATAGAAATCACTAATTTAAATACGCATATGTATTTATTTGATATTAGGATTCTGTTAAGTGCTACATACATCAACTCAAGGATCGTCATGTTCAATCCTCTTCATCCAACGACCTGTGAGTTCATACCCCTACGCTTTTTCTGAGTTTTTCATGTTTTTAAGGGGGGGGGGGGGGAGGGGGGAATAGAAGCCACACATAATGCTTTTCATAACTTAAAAAATGATTCAATTACAACGATTTTCTATCAAACAATTAGATACATTACCTGTTTTGTAATATGTGGAGCATAAGGGACGTTTTCTAATCATAACTGCATAGTTTTCAAAACAATACATGAATGTAACAAACCATTCAAACAATAATGGGTATAGTTTGGGATTTTATTACTAGTCTTACAAATTCAAACTTCATGCAAAGTCAAACATATAACTATGTCAGATTTATTTTATCCATAACTACGTACAAAAAACTAGAGTATCTTGCTAAATAATGATTTTGTGTATAATTATTTATACTTTACACCGTTACAAACGATTTCGATCTCGAGAACAACCGAACAACATTTAAACTAGTTAACACAAGATTGTGAGACTTATCTTCGTTATTCCCTCCAAGTACCAATAAATCCTCTCCGGTAGTATAACTAGAGTCTCCTGGAAGGAGAGCGTGAAATTTGTGAATAGATATATTTGAGACCGACAATCCCACACCTAAACTATTAGATACAATTAGGTGGGCACGCCTAGGGTCACACATTTTGAAATCGTATGATGCCTGAAGAAACATCAAGGAGGTCACCGGTCATATTAGCATGCTTATACGACTCACAATAAGTATAAACTAACCTTTGTTTATGGGATTTCTTTCTTCTATAGTTTTATTTCAATTAATAAAACTACTTATCTACTTACTGGAGGGTATTCCATGGACACAACCTTTGGTCTTTTTTTAAGTAATAAAACTACTCTACATACTGGTGGTAGCCAGGGTTTTCAAACGGAACATACTTTTCATATAGTAATCAACAAATGTGTTAGAAAATATTGGATTTTCTTGGAAAGCATGCTTACATATTACAGAACTTGTTAACAATGGTTTTCGATACAAGTGAATTTTACTTATAACGAAAAGAAACCATTTGTACAAATTCAGTGACTAGTTTTCAATACAAAAACATGCTTATGAAATCACTAGGTGTATGCTGATACGTTGTGAAAACCGCTTGTATTATCAGAGCAACGATAGACAGGTATCTTGCCAGCTTTTGGAGAAGACGGAGCATTTTGGAGTCTCGTCTTTATCTTTTGTTTATATCGAAATATACAAAATATGTTTCCAAAAAGATGTAAATATGCATATTGTAATGTAATTATTATGTTTACTTTGATTACTATTATACGATTGTTGTGATACTATGCATGACGTCACCCACCCCCGGACATTTCCATCATTGTTTTCTAACAATTCGGGGGTGTGACAGATGGGTATCAGAGCTTTTTTTTATAGTGAACTAAGTATACCGAACCTTACATGGTATACAACTATAAACGCTATGGGGCCGAAGTACTCTGAACTAAAAGTATGCTTTTAAAATATAAGTATTTTCACAAGAAGTATACAAGTATATCTACATACCAGAAACAGTATCATAGCGTAACAAAACAAAAGTATTTGGATGTTGGATACTGCGGTCCAACCAGGGCAGTTATGTAATCATGTCTAGGGTCAATATAGCCTGATCAACTATATTTATTTGAGACACGACCAACATGTGCTTGGTAGTGACTGTGGTGTTGCAACAGGCCTAAAACTTACCAAGTATTCCTACCACAAGAAATCGATAGAACAAAACATTCAACATAAAATACTATAGTAGTATTTTAGTCAGAGTCGAATACATTGTAGAAATTCATTCCAAGTGTTACTACTCATTCTTTCCCAGTGATAGTTTACTGGTTTTAGTAAATCCTTTATGTTTATCGCTTAGTAGAACACTTTATCTATCATATAGAGATATATCTTTTTTCATGTCTCTTGGTTCTAAAGTGAAAGGGACTTATCATCTTCCATTTCCTGATATAGAACAAGATGGCTCTAAAGAAAAGACACAACTAAAAGAATAATACTTCCACAACGGATCCAACGCCACCACCATCTCCTCAGTTTGACTCCGCGATGTTCCAGGCAGCTGTTTCTGTCGCTGTGACTGTTGTTTTGTCAAAGATAAATTTTGGTCGTTCTGGTGGTTCCGGGAGTGGTAATCATTCCCAAAGTGATGAAGGAAGTCAAGGGAATCAGAAGGAATGATCCTCTAAGGAATTCATGGATGGAAAGCCCTCATCTGACGGCACTGGAGGTGTTATTACTTTGACTCGATGGTTCGAGAAGATCGAGTCTATCTTCGAAATTTGATCTGGTTCTCAAGCTAACAAGGTGAAATTCGCCCCTTGGACTTTCACCAACACAGCACTGACCTGGTGGAATAGTCGAGTCAAATCCCTAACCTTTCTAGTAGCAAATACTATGGGTTAGGAGAGTCTAATGGAGCTCATGCTTGCTGAGTACTGCCCTCGTGGCGAAATGTAGAAGTTGGAAAACGAAATTTGGAACCTAAAAATAAAGGGTTCCGACATTTCTGCCTACACTTCTAGGTTTGAAGACCTAACACTTCTTTGCCCAGGAATGGTCACTCCGGAAAGCAAGAAGATAGAGAGATAAATTTGGGGATTTATGCCCCCAGCTCAAGGAAATGTCTTGGCTGTCAGGCCTATAACTTTTGATAGTGCCAAGTGTCTAGCGCAGACTCTCATATGTCACGGCATTGATCTTGCCAAAGTAACAGCGGCTCCCAAACCAGCAAAAGGGAGTGGCGAGAAGAGAAAGTTCTGGAAGAAGCGAAAGGGTTAATCTTCACAGAAACAACATACGGTGGCGATCCACGACGTACTACTCCTATTGCTGCTCCTGCAACTCAAGCACCTACCAGCGGATATACTAGTACTCTTCCTTGGTGTAGCAAGTGCAGTTATCATCATCGCATTCCCGGACCATGTCGTGAAATGCTCTACAAAAACTGTGGCAAATAGGTCCACATGTCAAGAAACTGCAGGACACTGGTTCAAACAACCAATCAGGCAACCAGAGCAGGTGTCAGTCAAGCCTATTACGGATGTTGCGAGGTCGGGCACTACAAGAGAAACTGCCCCAAAGAAACAACTGGTAACACCGGGAGAGTTCTAACGATACGACAAGAAGAAGCAATTGCTGACCCTACTGTTGTCACGGGTACGTTCCTCCTCGACAACTCTTACGCATGCATTCTTTTCGATTCTGGGGCTGAGAGAAGTTTTATTAGTCATGCATTCAAACATCTTCTCAAACATAAACCTCAATCTTTAACCGAAACATTTACCTTCGAAATGGATAACAGTGAGAAAAAGAGCACTAACGACATATTCATTGGCTACACACTTACGCTAAACGGTCATTCTTTTCCCATCGACCTTATGCTAGTTTCCATAAAAAGCAATGATGTCATCATTGGCATGGATTGGTTGGGCCCCAATCGTGCTGATATCCTTTGTTACAAAAGGTCATCCGTCTCAATGTCCCCTCTGTAGAAACCCTTATGGTCTATGGTCATAAACTCAGCTCAAATATTCGCATCATTTCATGCATAAAAGCCCAAAAACTTCTACAAAAGGAGTGTCATGCATTCCTAACCCATGTTGTTAATGAAAATCAGGAAGTTAAAGACCTCGAGAGCATCCCTAAAGTCTGCAACTTTCCTGATGTCTTTCCCGAAGAGCTTCCGATATTCCCTCCTGAGCGCCGAGTTGAGTTTCGTATCGACTTAATCCCCGGAGCTACCCCTGTAGCTAAATCCCCATATCGCCTAGCGCCAGCAGAAATGCAAGAGTTATCCAGCCAGTTCAATGAGCTGCTCAGTAAAGGATTCATCAGACCGATTTCCTCACCCTAGGGTGTCCCGACTTTATTTGTGAAAAGGAAGGATGGATCTTTTCGGATGTGCATTTACTACCGCGTACTGAACAAGCTCAGCGTCAAAAACCGTTATCCTCTTCCCTGGATTGATGACCTCTTCGATCAACTTCAAAGAGCCAGCTACTTCTCGAAAATAGACCTAAGATCAGTTTACCATCAGCTACGAGTCCACGAGGGTGATGTTCCCAAAACAGCATTCCAGACTCGCTATGGTAACTACGAGTTCGTAGTAATGCCTTTCGGTCTAACCAACGCACCAGCAGTATTCATGGACCTAGTGAATCGAGTGTCCCATCCTTTCCTGGAAATGTTTGTTGTTGTGTTCCTAGATGATATACTTGTCTATTCCAGAAGCGAGGATGATCACAAACAACACTTAATATTAGTGTTGGAAACTCTAAGAACGGAAAAGCCATATGCAAAATTCTCTAAGTGCGAATTCTAGATTCGAAAAGTAACTTTGTTGGGTAATGTGGTAAGAGAGGAAGGCATACAGTTGGATCCGTCCAAAATCAGAGCGATAGAGAACTGGTCAGCATCGAAAACGCCCACAGAAATTCATCAATTCTTGGGTTTCGCTGGCTATTATCACAGATTTATCCAGAATTGCCAAACCCTTAACCACTCTAACTCAGAAAGGTGTACCCTTTTGTTGGAGTGAAAAGCAAGACACTTCCTTCAAAAAATTGAAGCGAGCCCTATGCAGCACACCTATCATGTCTCTACCTGAGGGGACGAAGGACTTCGTTGTCTACTGCGATGCATCCAACCAGGGATTAGGTTGTGTGCTTATGCAACGAGGAAAGGTTATTGTTTATTCCTTGAGACAGCTAAAGGTACACGATGTCAATTACACAACTCACGACCTTGAGTTGGGAGTAGTGGTCTTCGCATTGAAAATATGGAGACATTATCACTATGGAACAAAGTGCAGAATCTTCACTGACCATAAAAGCATGCAGCACATCTTTGATCAGAAGGAGTTGAACATGAGACAATGGCAATGGGTAGAGCTACTCAGCGACTATGAGTGTGAAATACGCTATCATCCTAGCAAGGCCAATGTGGTAGCAGATGCCCTCAGCTGGAAGGATTACTCAGGTCGCAGTCTGAAAGCACTTACCATGACTCTCCATTCCCGCTTATCTGTGCAAATTAGAGAAGCTCAGCTGGAAGTCTTAAAATCAGAAAACATGCTGGGTGAAGCCTTAAGGGGAATGGAGAAGAACTTAGAGATCAAGGGAGACAGAGTCTACTATTTCATGAACTGGATTTGGACTCCAAAGTTCAGTGGTTACAGAGAGGTCGTCATGAACGAAGTCCACAAAACCAGATACTCCATTCACCTACGTTTGGACAAGAGGTAAATTCATCTCAAGAAGTTATATTGGTGGCCAAAGATGAAAGCAGAGATCGTTATCTTCGTGGGCAAGTGTCTGACTTGTGTCATGGTGAAGGTCGAATATCAGAAGCCCTCAGGCTTGCTTCAAAAGCCGGAGATACCTGAGTGGAAGTAGGAGAGGATTACCATGGATTTCATTACCAACTTACCCAAATCTCCGAGTGGGTACGATACCATCTGGGTAATAGTCGACTGATTGACAAAATCCGCTCACTTCCTGCCAATCAAAGAAACTTTCAAAATGGAAAGACTCACACGAAGCTACCTCCAAGAAATAGTTCGACTTGTCGGTGTGCCTGTATCTATTATCTCCGACCGAGATAGCAGGTTCACCTCGAGATTTTGGTAGTCCCTACAAAAAGCTCTTGGAACTAAGCTGGACATGAGTACAGTTTACCATCCTCAGACAGATGGGCAGAGTGAGAGGACCATTCATACCTTGGAAGACATGTTAAGAGCATGTGTCATCAATTTCGTTAAATCATGGGACACCCATTTAGCCTTGGTTGAATTCTCCTACAACGACAGTTATCATACCAGCATCAAAGATGCGCCATTTGAAGCCCTATATTGCCATAAGTGCAGATCCCCTCTGTGTTGGGCCGAGGTGGGCGACACGCAGCCGGACAAGGTACAAGTCCCCGACAGCACACTCACTGGTCCAGAAATCATCCTCGAAACCACTGAAAAGATCATACAAATCCGGGAGCGACTGAAAGCTTCGAGAGATCGACAAAAAAACTACACCGATAAACGATAAAAACCCTTGGAGTTCCAGGTCAGAGACCGTGTTCTGCTAAAGGTATCACCCTAGAGAGGCATGATACACTTTGGAAAGTGTGGAAACTTAAATCCAAGATATATAGGACCCTTTGAGATCCTTACTAGGATCGGGTGCATAGCCTACAAACTCCGTTTACCTCAAGAGCTTAGTAACATTCATCTTGTCTTCCATATTTCAAATCTTAAAAAGTGCTTATCTGACGAAATCCGTGTAATCCCTCTCGAGGAGATTGAAATCAATGAGAACCTCAACTTCATGGAAGAACCAGTCGAGATCATGGATAGAGAAATCAAACGAATGAAACAAAGTCGCATCCCGATAGTGAATGTTCATTGGAATGCCAAGCGGGGACCCGAATTCACATAGGAGCGCGAAGATCAGATGAAACAGAAATATCCACATCTCTTTCCAAATTAATGAGTTGTATTCTATATTCGAATTTTGGGACGAAACTCCCTCTAAGGGGGGATGATGTGACAACCCGAAATTTATTTCGTTATTGTAACCCACTTCTGTTTAAAAATTTTAATTTTTATCAAATTTTCCGTAAAATTCTTGGGTTAAGTAAATCAACTAGGGTTATTGTCATAATTACATATGTGTCGGAAAACGAAAAACTGCACGAAAACTCATTATTCCCTCGAAAAACGACGAGTTCACGGCCAAGGCGAGTTTACGGCCGTAAACTCATGTACGGTCGTAAACTCTGTTTGCGGTCAGTGCCAAGTGGACCCACACCCCTGGCCATAAAGTCACCCTTATATAAGGGATAAGTGGCCGTCATTTCATCGTTTTCATACTCTATGAGACCTTCCCTCTCTACTCTCTCTCTCTATAATTTCGAGTTTGATCAAGAACCCCCAAGAATGTAAGTGATTCTTCACCTTTCTTGTGTGTTAATACCTTTTCTATTGATGAATCCATGTTTCATTCCATATAACTTCATCTTTTCTAGATATTCTCTCTCACCAACAACACCAAGAACACACAGTAATGTTTGGTGGCTAAAAAAAACCTCATTCCAAGCCTCTTTAAGTAAGTAACTACCATCTATGCTCAATGTTTATTAGAAACCACTGATTTTCACCTAGAAGTCAACCCAAATCATGAACTCGAAATGGGTTTATGGTCGTAAACCCATGTGTACGGCCGTACACCCTTCAATGGCTGTAAAATCCATTTTAGGTCGAATATTGGCCTTTAAACCCTACTTTGAGCTTTGCATAAGGCTTAGAATAATTCCAAGAGGTTTGAAAGGACCCTAAAACACCAAAAATCACACTTTTCTTCGATGTGTTTATGGCCGCAAACCCATGGGCCGTAAACCCATGGACCGCAAACACTTGGGTCGTACACCCTTGGTTTGCAAACCCAGTTCACGGCCGTAAACTCCCTTTACGGCCGTAAGCAACTCTTTCGAGGGAAAAAGCCTATTTTCCTCGATCCAACCAATTCCTGATAACATTCCTTAACCGAAACCAAGTGTTTATCTAACACTTTATCTAACAAAATCGCTAATTTAAATACACATATGTATTTATTTGATATTAGGATTCCGTTAAGTGCGACATTCATCAACTCAAGGATCGTCCAGTTCAATCCTCTGCATCCAACCACCTGTGAGTTCATACCCCTACGCTTTTTCCAAGTTTTTCATGTTTTTAGGAGGGAGAATACAAGCCACACATAATGGTTTTCATAACCTAAAAACTGATTCAATTACAACGATTTTCTATCAAACAATTAGATACTTTACCCATTTTGTAATATGCGGTGCATAAGGGATGTTTTTGTTGGGTACTTGGTGTTGCGTCTTGGGCTCACTTCCTAGTCCATCTTTTATGCGATATGAGCCTATCCATTTGTATCTTATTTTCTAGGGCTTGTGTATTAATAGATGTTTGCATGCATCTTTTTAGTAATGGACAGATCAGGGTTTTTACGTGTAATTTCTGAATATATCTTTTTGTAACCCTAGAATCCTCTACAGCGGAAGTTCTTCATCGAGCTCTGCTGAGGATTGAAAGTTCAAATCATTCAACACATTCAAATCCATTCTTGAGTATTGCTTTACATTTCTTTACATTCTTTATATACCTGTTTCAAAGATCTAATCAATCTAAGAGATTTTTATCTCATCAATTGGTATCAGAGCAGGAGGCTGTGTAATTCATACACATCTCTTCTGTGAAAGAAGCTATTAGGGTTTATTCCGCATTAACTAATATTTATTGAGCCGTCACCCCATAATTGACGTATCTCATTACTTGTTCGTTTTGCCCTAATATTATATATTACAAGTCTGATCTTTCAAATAGGTTATTCGATCAAGTATGGACGAGTCGCCATCTAATCCCATTAATATTTCGAACAGCATTGGATCAACAACGAAGATTCCCATCCTTTACACCCAAGATGATGAAGTCCGGGCAAATCACTTTGAAGATTATGTTATAGGATCTGAGGACAATGGATACCTCATCTGGGAAGCAATCGTATTGGGACCCTTTGCTCATTCTACAACTTCAAGGATTATTAAAACTCAAAAGGACTATAATGATCTTTTGAAAGATGTTAAAGATGTTTCCCAAGACGAAAATGATAAATTTCAGTGCAATATTAAAGCATTGAGATTAATCAGATTCACTCTTCAATCTGATACTTTCAGGCTGGTGAGTTCATACACTACTGCCAAAGAAATATGGGACAGGCTTCGCGAATTGTATTCTACGGACGAAGATCTTGAACACTCCATTCAAACCTTACTCTTATCCGAGTTTGGTGAATTCAAGCAGGGAGTCAAAGAAACTGTGACTCAAACGTTTGATCACTTCAATCATCTTCTTAGCAAGATGATTAAACATGATATTGAAAGAAAGTTAATTGAGCAGAAAATCACGTTTTTGAACGGCCTCGGATCTGAGTGGAGAGCTGTAGTGTCCACAGTTAAAGCGCATGAGCAATTCAAATCTTATTCTCTAGTGAAACTGGTGGGCATTCTGAAATCTCAAGAAAAGATCGTACTACAGGAGAAAAATGTAGTTTCAAGCCTGGGTTCCTTGGCCCTACTATCCAAAAGTAAATCAGTGATGGAAGATGAAGACCTCAACATAGAAGACTATGATCTTACTTCTGAAGACTATGCTATGATGGTATCAAACCCCAAGAGGTTCATCAAGAAAAGATTTCCCACCAATAAGAACCGCAATTGGCAGGGAAGTTATAGCTCTGAAAAGGTCCAAGACGAACCGAAAGCAGCAGAATCAAAGAAGGAACCGAAAGCTAAAGGAGATTCGGGAGTGAGCTGCTATTACTGTGGAGGAAAGAATCACTATGCTAAAGATTGTGTCCTCAAGAAAATGGCAGAAAAGGACGAGGAAAAAGATGAAGAAGCGTTGTTGCTGAAAAAGCTGGATGAGATCATGAAGAAGAAATCTACTGCTAACCCATCTATGAATGCTTTGATTGTGCAAGGTTCGATAGCAAATGATGAATTCGGAGGAGTGGAGGTCTGGTCAACCGACTCCGAGGATGATAAAGTAAGGAGGCCTTCTCATGGAAAAGCTTATGTGGCGAAAGAGAAGGATAGCAGTGGAAAATGCTTGATGGTGTCTGATGTATCTCAGATGAGGAAATACAACACAGATGGTGGGAACAAAGACACGAAGGAGCAACAGGACATGTGCTTTACAGCAAAACCTCTCAGCGTGCAATTCAACGAGCTTGATGAACTGATCAAGAAGGTACAATCCATTTTTGTTTCATTTAAAGTCCCACAATGCTCATATGAAAAAGAATTAAAAAATGTTAATTCAAGAATTTCTCATCTAGACAGCAGCTTAACTCAAACTCGAGTCACCAATTCTAACCTAACTGACCAAATAAGTAGGGTGTCTTCGAAGAGTGAGGAACAGAGGATGTGGATCGAACTGAAGGAGTCGGAGTTAATCAAAACCAAGGACGAAAACATTTATTTCCAAAGAGATAATTTAAAACTTTTGAAACAACGAAATCTTTTTTGTTTGATTGCTAAGCGTCTTTACAATAATATCACTCAACTTCATTTGAACTGTGAAATAGGGCAGAAAATTCATCGTATGATTTTACCTTTTCTTCAGTTTAAGGAGGATGAAATCGAAGCTGAAGCATACAATTGTGAAAGTGTGGTTTCGTCTGAGGATGTTAATCCGACGTATATGTATGGTCTAGACAAAATTGAATCATTCATTAAGTCCAAAGACCATAAGGACATGCTGAAAAACCTTTTGGATGAAAATGACAAACTGAATCTAAGGACCGACACCATACAAAAATTTGACTCATTGAATGCCAATTTGAGCTTAGAAAATAAAATTGATGTTAAAAATGCATCTGAGCTTAATGAGGATAATGACATGAGTGAAATTTCTGTAGAGGATGAAGTTGACTGTTCTGAGTTTGTCAAGAGTGAACCTGAAATCCACAAAAATCTCATCTCAGAAAATTCTGTGGAGTTCGCTCGCTTGTCCCAACAAAAGTCCCCAAAACTTGAAGAAAAAGTTGTTGTTTACCAAAAGGTAAGGACAACACCAAATCAGGTGTATAAGGTCACAGGTGTAACCGAACATCAGACAGCCGAACTCACAGCCGTTGTAAACGAAGACAATGCTGATGGTTGTGATGAGTTCTTCTAGTCGGCTCCTATCGACAATGCTGATGAAACTGTTGGTCTATCAGAGCAAACATCCTGGAAGACAAAAGGAAGATATATTCCTGAGCCACTGAACAAGCCTGATAACTTTGACGTACCAAGTACTAGTGGTACAAAAGATGTTACTAAAGAAAAAGCAGATTCAAGTGAATCATCATCGGTTCAAAGTGGACCTGTTGACACCAGTCAAAAACAAAAGGCGAACATCCATCATCAGCCGAAACAGATGAGAAATCAAAAACGACAAAGGAATCAAAGATACAAGAAGAATCTTTCTGAAAGAAAACAGTTTTGGCAGTCTCAAAATGCCTATTTCTCATATCGTGACAAAAATTTAAAGTCAGAGAAAAATACTGTTGGATCTCAAGAAAGAAATAACAACCGAAAGCAGAAGTTCGGTTCAGAGAACTGGATCGACCGAAAGTAGAAGTTCGGTTCTGAGAACAGTATCAACCGAAAGCAGAAATTCGGTTCTGAGAACAGTATCAACCGAAAATAGAAGTTCGGTTCAGACAACTGTATCGACCGAAAGTAGAAGTTCGGTTCTGAGAACAGTATCAACCGAAAGCAGAAGTTCGGTTCAAAGAACAATATCAACCGAAAGCAGGAGTTCGGTTCCGAGAGCAAAAGAGACCAAAATTCTAGGTTCGGTCCCACTGATAATCAAAACCGAAAGAGTCATCTAGAATATCAAGTCAAGAAATCATCTCAGTCTAAATTCTCTCATTCTAACTCTTCTAATTCTTCCAATCATTCTTCTTCTCAACCCCATTCTAAATCCAATTCTGCTCGAACTCAAAAACCTAAATCTTCAACTGACCTGAAAGGGAAATCAAAGGTTTCGTCAGTTAAATCCGAGACTAAACCAAAAGCATCAAATCCCACTAAGATTAAGGTTTTCACCATCAAAAGGAAAGATGAAACAACGTTAATAAAAACAACATATTTCGTTGATATCTCTCTTGCTACTCCTATTCCTGTGAAAGGCTCACGTGGACCCAAGAAACTTTGGGTTCCTAAATATGTTTAATTTGTGCAGGTTATCAGTGACGAGCAGTTTGACGAAGAATGGTATATCGACAGTGGCTACTCACGTCACATGACAGGGAGGAAGGAGGAGCTAAGGGAATTCAGGTCTCTTTTAAACGGTGGAAATGTCAAGTTCGGGAACAACTCCTTCGGAACCATAAAAGGCTATGGAATGATTACAAACGGTGATTTAACGATCAGGAAGGTTGCATATGTAGAAGGACTGCAACATAATCTCATCAGTGTATCTCAACTTGTTGGAGGTACTGGTCTAAAGGTCTCGTTCGATGATGAGGGTTCGTAAATTATTGAGAAGCAAACAAACAAAGTTATTCTCAAATCAGAGCGCAAAGGTGAAATGTATCCTCTAAATCTCAAACCAATCAAAGGGAATCCAGCAATCTGTTTGTTATCAAAAGCACAATCTGACGAAAGCTGGTTGTGGCACCGAAGGCTTTCTCATCTCAACTTTAAGGATATCAACAAACTTGTCACTAGAAGTCATGTTCGTGATCTTCCGTTGTTCAACTACGATAGAGAACATTTGTGTGCGGCATGTGAAATGGGGAAGCAGAGTCGTCAAAGTCATCCATCAATCATAAACACAAAAGTTGTTGAACCACTAGAGTTACTTCACATTGACTTGTGTGGTCCATCATCAATTGAAAGTATCGGCGGTAGCAAGTACATTCTTGTTATTGTTTATGACTTTTCTCATTTTACTTGGGTGTTCTTTCTTAAGCTTAAATCTGAAGTGACTCACAAGCTAAAGATGTTCATCAAGCAGGTGGAAGTACAGCTGAAGAAAGTCGTTCGGAACATCAGGAGCAACAATGGCCTGGAGTTCAAAAATAAAGAATTTGAAGAATTCCTGGCGGAAAGAGGAACTAGTCACAACTTCTCAGCTCCCTACACACCTCAACAAAACGGAATAGTCGAGAGGCGAAACTGATCCTTGTGTGAAGCAGCTCGAACCATGCTAAGTTTTGCTTCTTTACCTTTATATTTTTGGGTTGATGCTATATATGCAGCTTGTTTTACACAGAACAGGTCATATCTCAATAAGCGATTCACGCTCACTCCTTATGAGATCATCAACAACAGGAAACCGAATGTCAAATTCTTCCATGTGTTCGGTTCCCGGTGCTTCATCTTCAATTCTAAAGAGCATCGCAACAAATTTGATGTCAAAGCCGATGAAGGGATTTTTCTGGGCTATTCTATCACTTCTAAAGCGTACAGGGTATTAAACAAACGTTCAAGGAAAATAGAAGAGACGTATTACGTGACCTTTGATGATAGCTATGTCAAAAATTCAACAGCAAACATAGACTCAACTGGTGAAATCTTTCCTCAAACAGGTCAAGTCACAGCATCAATTGCAAATCTCTTTGAGAAGTTTGTCGAGTTATTTCATGAACCAGAGAAGGCTATTAACTCGGAAACCAGCATAGCAGACAACAAGGTGGATCATCTGAAGCAAGTAGTAGAAGATGCTACAAGGCGAATGAATGAAGGAGTGCCCAGTTCCAGCGCTACAGTCGAGGGGGAGCACACCGATACTACAGCACCCGAAGGTACTGTAGCACCCGAAGGTACTGTAGCACTCGAACGTTCCACAACACCAGAAGGCACAACAGCGCCCGAAGGTACTGTAGCACTCGAAGGTACTGTAGCACCCGAACGTTCCACAACACCAGAAGGCACAATAGCACCCGAAGGTACTGTAGCACCCGAAGGTATTGTAGCACCTAAGCACTCCACAACATCTGAAGGCACCGGAGCACCCGAACTCTTCACTATACCCGAAAGTTCGACTGTTCCAGAAGGATCATCATTCGAGGGGGAGAATGCCAATATGCTTTATGATGATGAAAGTCAATCCGAACCAAAAGAGATGGTAAACGCTGAATTGGATCCTTCCTATGATCCAAATTACCCTCCTCTCATTAAATGGACCAGAAATCATCCGATCTCTCAAGTTGTAGGTGATTTTTCTGAAAATGTCCTGACCCGATCACAACTTAAGGCTAAACAAACTTCCCTATTTTACAAAGTAGAATTTTGTATGTTTAATTCTTTCGTTTCAAAAGTTGAACCCAAGACAGTTAACACTGCTCTCGATCACTCCGATTGGGTTCAAGCTATGCAAGACGAGCTGAACGAATTCGAAAGGTACAAAGTTTGGTGCCTCATTCCAACTCCTCAAAATGCATCAGTT
Source organism: Lactuca saligna (assembly GCF_052625555.1). Classification (NCBI taxonomy): domain Eukaryota; kingdom Viridiplantae; phylum Streptophyta; class Magnoliopsida; order Asterales; family Asteraceae; genus Lactuca; species Lactuca saligna. The sequence continues at coordinate 82,960,028 of NC_136425.1, read as the reverse complement.
GTTGGTCTCAAATGGGTATTCAGGAACAAAATGGACAAGGAAGGGAATGTGATTCGAAACAAAGCACGTCTGGTAGTGAAAGGATACTATCATGAGGAAGGAATTGACTATGAAGAGACTTTCGCTCCAGTTGCAAGGCTGGAATCTGTTCGCATTTTTCTTGCCTATGCAACACACAAAAACTTCGAGGTCTACCAAATGGATGTCAAATGCGCTTTTGTGAATGGAGAACTCGAAGAAACAGTCTACGTGGAGCAACCTCCTGGCTTCGTCAATGAGAAGTTCCCAAATCACTGCTATATTCTGGACAAGGCGGTTTATGGTCTGAAACAAGCTCCTAGGGCCTGGTATGAAACGCTAACAAAGTTTTTAAAGATGTCTAAATTCAAACAAGGTTCGATTGACCCAACCTTCTTTCGTAAAAAGGAAGGTAACCACCTTATGATTGTACAAATTTACGTCGATGATATCATCTTTGGCTCAACGAATCCCAACTTAACAGCTGAATTCAGAAAACGGATGGAGACTAAATTTGAAATGAGCTCCATGGGTCCGATTAACTTTTTTCTTGGATTAAATATTAGACAGGGACCCGAAGGCATCTTTATCAACCAGGAAGCATACACCAAAACTCTTCTTGCCAAATTTGGTATGATGGGAGATTCAAAGGTCAAGGTTCCAATGGCATTCGGAACCAAACTCACCCCTTCACTGGAGAAACCAGCAGTTGACATTACGCTATACCGCCAGATGATTGGGTCATTAATGTATCTTACTGCTAGCAGGCCTGACATCATGTTTTCCGTATGTTATTGTGCTAAGTTTCAGGCAAACCGACGAGAACCTCATATGCTTGCAGTGTAGAACATACTCAGGTATCTGAAGCGAACTACCTCTCTCGGTCTATGGTATCCATCCAACTCAGGCTTCTTCGTTCAAGCCTTCTCTGATGCAGACCTTGGAGGATGTGGTTTAGACAGGAAAAGCACCATAGGGGGTTGCTAATTCCTTGATGGGAAATTGTTCAGCTGGCAGTCAAAGAAGCAAACCTACGTTTCCCTTTCTACAGCCAAAGCAGAGTACATTGCAGCCGCCTCCTGCACATCTCAAGTCATATGGATCCAAAGCCAGCTCAGGGATTATGGACTTAACATGATAAAGATCCCACTATATTGCGATTCGGAAAGTGCAATTAGGATCTGTCATAACCTAGTGCAACATTCTAAGACCAAGCATATAGCACTAAGGTATCACTTCATTAAGGATCATGTGGAGGATGGAAATGTCGAATTCACTTTGTTCGAACTAACGATCAACTAGCAGATATCTTCACCAAAGCCCTACCTGAAGCCAGTTTCAATAAAATCCTTCATGGTCTAGGAATGATGGAATCCGAATCGGTACCAAAGACTTCATCCCAAAGTTAAAAGTAAGGAGCGAAATGAACCGAAATGAACCGAACGTTCAGTCTATTTCGGGTTCGGTTAACATGGGAACCGAAATGAACCGAACGTTCGGTCTATTTCGGGTTTGGTCCCATAGCACATATTTTCACTCAATCTCAAAAAGGTGTTATCTATGGTTGTACACTTTTGTAAACTTGTTTTCCAAAAATCCAAAAAATATTTTTTTTTAGGAACCGAAATGAACCGAGCGTTCGGTCCATTTCAGGTTCGGTTCAAAAAAAAATTTATTTATTATTTATTATTACTTATTCTGTATTGGTTTTTCCCTTTTGTAAACCTGTTTTCCAAAAATTCAAAAATTCTTTTTTAACCGAAATGAATCGAGCGTTCGGTCCATTTCGGGTTCGGTTCATTTTTTATTACTTATTTTGTTTGGTTTTTCTCTTTTCACAATCTTAAAATCTCCAAAAATATTTTTGTCTCATTCTTGTTTCACTATACTTGGGATAGGTTTGCTTCTCATCTTTATATTAACTAGTTAAGCGTCCCTAGAAGCATGCTGCTGCATGTTGTCCAAAGCCTCAACTGATTTTGAATAAAAGCCTTAATGACTAGGTATATACAAACCTTGTCTTCCCAATAAGGCTTCTCCATTTATTCTAATCCTGAGCTACCTTACTCTTTTCTCATATGGGTTGAGAGTTTACTGCTTGGTCACTATTTTCAGCAGAGGTACTATCGCTTTTCTTCACCACCTTACTCTTCTCCATCATATTTCAGTCCTATATCGTAACCCTTGAGACTCTCAGAATTAACCACTGAGGTTTATGGTTACAAAATATATGTGTTTATGATCTAAGCCACGTGTCACTACGTGCTTAGTGAAACCCAAAATTCAATACCTATCATGAATTGACGGTCAACATGAAATCTCTCTTTGGTTGTGCGATTCTTATGAATTTGTTATTTACCATAACATTTCTTCCCTTAGAATCCAGTTTAAATTTTTTTTTGAGATTTCACCATCATATATCTTCTCCAAGTCTCTATATTAGTTATCCAGCCTACTTGTTCAACAGACCTCATCGGTCTCACAAGTACTTCATTTAGTCTCGGTCTTATGTCAAGGTCCGGGTTTCTAAATTGAAGCGAAAGCCACCCCTTTTATGCCTAACAAAAGGATGCCTTTCAACACTTCTTAGAAAGTGATTGATCGTAATTCAACGGGAATCCATACAAACACTTTAAGGTCTCTCTTGACCATAAAAAAAGTGATTCGTGCCCGGGATCAACTATTTTGTGTCTATTTTGACATCACAACTTCCCATATATATATCGCTTTATTTCCTTATCTTTCACACTCTATGCACGAAAATCTTTGATTTTCCAAACTTCTCGTTCGGTTACCTTTTAATCTTATGTTTGGATGACAGCTATTAAGCAGATAAGATGCTGACTCAGTCAACAGAGTAACGACCTCAATAGTGAGGTGATGGGCATGCGTGCAAAACGGAACAGTTCTTCTCTCTTATGCGTAATCATCGGGGGTGCCAACCGTCGCGCTTCAGTCAAATCCGAAACCGTTTTCTTGTATCAAGAAGATTTTGGGGATGATCTTTCTCTCTCCTCTACCCACGGTATAAAAGGAACACATCTGCTTCATTCCCAATTTACCACATTCAACACTCAAACAAGCAAAATTGGACGATTTCTCATCTACTGTTCATCATCTTCTACCTTCAACAATGGCGGATTCTTCATCAGTTCAGGAAACCTCCTCCCGCACAAATATTCTTCCACTCCGTGCTCAACAAATCCTGGTGATTGATCTCAACCCTAAAGCTTACGAGAATTACATGTATCCCATGGTGGAGTGCCTCAAATACTCTCCGTTGGTGCTCGCTCTTACCAAGGTCGAGGTTGTACCGATGGAATGCCTTTCCCAGGTCTTCTCCACCGCCCATTATGATAGATCAGTGGATCGCATCTACTTTGATCTTCTTTCTCACAAGACCTCCATCTCCAAGCAACGATTCTATTGGCTTCTAGGTTTTGAAGCTGATGAATCTAGGGTTAATCCTGACACGATTACCGTCGGGCAATTATTCTCGATGTTCTACAATATGGGTTACACGGAGATTCTCACAACGGTCACTAGATTCAAGAAATCGTGTCTCCCTCCTCCATGGAATGGTTTCTTCACCATTCTATTCAAAGGGCTCTCTGAGCGTAGTTCTGGTTCTGATGGGGCCAGCAAACTGTTTATGACCATTCTTTATGGTCTATATCACGGCCTTAATCTCGACTACGGTCGGTTCTATGGCAGCAACTCATTCAGAGCCTAGCTTCCTCCTCTCGCCACACTGAGGTATCCTACGCCAAGTTTTGGACACTCATCACCAAGTGGGCCATGGATAAACTTCATGTTCCTACTGTTGCAGGTTCCCTTCTCTCCAACATCAGCGTCTTCCACACCACCAAAATCATTGTCACCGATCCGACAAAATTTTCTTTCGTCGGATCCATTCCGGACTCTATGTCCGCTGAGGTGTCCAAGGAGAGCATCATAATGAAATCCTACAAGGACTTTCATCCTTCGGGCCCAAGGGAACTTTCTGCTAAAATGGTTCAGTCCATTAAAGATGCAGATAAACCTGCTGCTAGAGGAAAGAAACCCGAGTAAGGGAAGATAAAGAAAACGGCAAAGGGGGAAAAGGGTCCTTCTCCTAAGAAGCGAAAACCATCAAAACCAGATCTTTCCCCACCAGCGAAGAAGAAGAGAGTCCAACCCAAGAGAAAACTTATTCTCTCTTCTTCCTCCAGCGACTCGGAAGAGAACCACTCTGACTTAGATGAGTCAGCTAGAGGCGAAACTCCGCCTCACTCACCTGGTCATGAGGTACATATTTCATCAAAACCTCCTTCCCCTTCTCCTATACCCACTTCTTCCATTCCCATCATAACCTCCTCCATTTCCATTCCCTCCATATCTAATCCTATTTCTATTCCCCCCATAACTACTTCTCTTCAAACCACAACAACCACCCTTCCCCCACCACTTTTTACAGAAGCCACCACAACTACCACCCGTGAGGTTCTAACCAACGTATCTGATACGAGGGTTTCTACTTCACAACCCGAACCTACTTCTGCTCCCGAACCCACTATCCCAACCGAACCACCAACCGCTACCTTATCTCCCACTCCATCTGCTGAAACCGAAACCTTTTTGGGAGGGGAGGATACTGTTTTTGACTCCATCTACTACAGCCCCTATCAACTTCAGAGTGATGATGATGATGATGCTCCGGTCACTAAAAAGCACATCAAGGAACTCCACGAGAAGATTGACAATCTTGTGGCTTCTTCCTCCTCCTCAACATCTCACTTTTCAGAGGTTGCTATTCAAAGTATGGTGGAGTCACTCTCCAAAGCACATGAAGCCTCTATCAGCTCGGCTGCTGCTGCCATTGATAAATCCACGAAGGCTAGTGCTGTAGCGACCGAAAAAGTCGAAAAACTATTTCAAGATGCCCAGATCTGGCTGGAGTCTTTACAGGCGGCATCAGAGACAAACACCAAGAAGATCCGCACCGTTGTGGAGAAGCTGGTCCATTCCTTCGAAACGGAAAAAGATCAATTTGCCAGCTTCCGCCAAAAACTCAAAGAAGACAACCAATCATTTCAGTCTTCGGTTGCAGATCGTCTTCTCTCATTCCAAGCCACTCTTGCCGTCGAATCTACCACAAAGGAAGAGCTTGCCCGAAAGTCTTCCGAGCTTACCTTGGCAACTCATCAGCTCTCTTAAGCTGAGAAGGAGATTGATTCTCTTCGGTCTGAGAAAGCTGTGGTCAAGAGTTGTGTTTCAGATGTCCACGGAGCTCTGTCTAACATCATTGAAGCCCATGATCCGATTCTCAACTATTCGGTGAGGCGTAGTCTTGCAGAGAAGCTCGCTCCTGATCTTGCCCTACTTAGCCGAATTGAAGGCATTCCTGAGCAGGAGGACCATCCGAAACAAGGGGGAGAAAAGAAGAAGTCCACAGCTCAACAGAAACCCCCTCCAAGTTCCATAGCTCAATCTATTCCATTTTCATCACTTGTCCCTTTGAAAGCACCCAAACCAACATCTGGTCCTTCATCAGGTTTCAGTGCTCAAGACAAAGCCAAACAAATTGTCGACGACAGTGATGAAATTGATGATCAAGAACCGATTGTCAGCTTGGTCAGGAAGCAGACCAGAGAGAGAGAGCTGGATGAAAATGCTCGAATAGTCAGGGAAGCCGAGGCCAAGGAGAGGAAGATAAAAGAGGCTCATGATTTCCTTGAAAGCAGGAAAACTTTGTTTCCTCCTTGGACCCTCGAAGTGCTCATCAAAGAAGCCATTGAGTCCCCTTGCACTCTGTGGCTAGAACCGGTCATCTCCCTAGACCATGTCAACTCAGTCGACTCCCAGTTCGACATGCCCCTTACCCGAAAGGCCTTCATCTTCCATGCATTCGCTCATATAGCTGAAGTTCCCCACCCTCACCCGAAGGTGGATAGGGAGCTTATAGACTATTACCTGAGGACTGCTCAACCTCAGTACCAAACTTGGAGCACACAGAAGATAACCAACGTTCGGGTACTCAAGCCTGTTCGTGAAGGTAATTTTGTCAATGTTAGATTCAAGGTCTTGAGGGGATCTGAAAAATCTGAGCATTCCATCTCTCTGGCTGATCTTCCCAACCTCAACCCTCACGATTGGATCGTTCTGCACAAAATTCTTCTTGTTAATGAAGCTGAATATGGTTCGATCACTTAAGAGAACGTTAGTTTGCTATATTTTGGAGGTGGCTAAGCTTGGTCAAGAGGTTGCTAATATCCTGAGGAAGAAGCCCATCATCACTCCAGTCGGTTCTGCTAGCGATATAAACTGAATGAAGATGGGAAAGATTGATCCGAAACAGAACTCAGTCATGTTCACTAGAGCAGAAGGCCAGAAATGCCTGTTTGCTTTGGTTGACAAACATCTCTACACCACTACTTGTCTGGAGCATGTCTGGGTATAATCAATCGTTGCAAGCAGAACTCGGATAGTAATAAGAAGTACTTCAATGACATGATAAACTGGTACATTCACTTCCGAAAAACACTTCTTGCTATCATCCCCTGCCTGTTCAAGACAGTCAAGAAAGCCAGTGCTGCGGGGGCAAGCAAGCTGGAGTGAGGTCTCGCCCCAATTGACGCAAAGGGGGAGATTGTTGGGTACTTGGTGTCGCGTCTTGGGCTCACTTCCTAGTCCATCTTTTATGCGGTATGGGCCTGTCCATCCGTATCTTATTTTCTAGGGTTTGTGTATTAATAGATATTTGCATGCATCTTTTTAGTAACGGACAGATAAGGGTTTTTACGTGTAATTTCTGAATATATCTTTTTGTAACCCTAGAATCCTCTACAACGGAAGTTCTTCATCGAGCTCTGCTGAGGATTGAAAGTTCAAATCATTCAACACATTCAAATCCATTCTTGAGTATTGCTTTACATTGCTTTACATTCTTTATATACCTGTTTCAAAGATCTAATCGATCTAAGAGATTTTTATCTCATCAGTTTTCTAAGCATAATTGCATAGTTTTCGAAACAATACATGAACGTAACAAACCATTCAAACTATAATGGGTATAGTTTGGGATTTTATTACCAGTCTTACAGATTCAAACTTCATGCAAAGTCAAACATATAACTATGTCAGAGTTAGTTTCTCCATTACTACATATAGAAAACTAGAGTATCTTGCTAAATAATTATTTTGTGTATAATTTTTTATACTTTACACCATTACGAACTATTTCAAACTCGAGAAAAACCGAACAACATGTAAACTAGTTAATACAAGATTGTGAGACTTATCTTCGTTATACCCCTTGGGGAACCAATAAAACCTCACCGGTAGTATAACCAGAGTCTCCTGGAAGGAGAGCGTGAAATTTGTGAATAGATCTATTCAGTACCGACAATCCCACACCTAAACTGTTAGCTACAGTTAGGTGGGAACACCTAGGGTGACAAATTTTGTAATCATACGACGCTTGATGAAATGTCAAGGAGGTCACCGGTCATATTAGCATGGTTATATGACTCACATAAGTATAAACGAACCTTTGTTTATGGGATTTCTTTCTTCCATAGTTTTATTTCAATTAATAAAACTACCTATCTACTTACTAGAAGGTATTCTAGGGACACAACCTTTGGTTTTATTTGAAGTAATAAAACTACTCTACATACTGGTGGTAGCCAGGGTTTTTCAAACGGAACATACTTTTCATACAATAATCAACAAACGTGTTAGAAAATATTGGATTTTCTTTGAAAGCATGCTTACATATTTCAGAACTTGTTAACAATGGTTTTCGATACAAGTGAAATTTTACTTATAACGAAAAGAAACCATTTGTACAAATTCACTGACTAGTTTTGAATACAAAAACATTCTTATGAACTCACTAGCTTTATGCTGATACGTTTTCAAAACCGCTTGTATTCTCAGGGCAACGATAGACAGGTACCTTGCCAGCTTTTGGAGAAGACGGAGCATTTTGGAGTCTCGTCTTTATCTTTTGTTTATATCGACATATACAAAATATGTTTCCAAAAAGATGTAAATATGCATATTGTAATGTAATGACTGTGTTTACTTTGATTGCTATGATACGATTGTTGTGATGCTACGCATGATGTCACCTACCCCCGGACATTTCCATCGTTGTTTTCTAATGGTTCGGGGGTGTGACAGATTGGTATCAGAGCTTTTGTTTATAGTGAACTAAGTATACCGAATCTTACATGGTATACAACTATAAACGCTATGGGGCCGAAGTACTCTAAACTAAAAGTATGCTTTTAAAATATAAGTATTTTCACAAGAAGTATACAAGTATATCTACATACCAGAAATAGTATCATAGCTTAACAAAGCAAAAGTATTTGGATGTTGGATACTGCGGTCAAACCAGGGCAGTTATGTAATCATGTCTAGGGTCAATATAGCCTGATCAACTATATTTATTCGAGACATGACCAACATATGCTTGGTAGTGACTGTGGTGTTGCAATAGGCCTAAAACTTACCAAGTATTCCTACCCGAAGAAATCGATAGAACAAAACATTCAACATAAAATAATATAGGAGTATTTTAGTCAGAGCCGAATACACTGTAGAAGTTCATTCCAAGTGTTACTACTCATTCTTTCCCAGCGATAGTTTACTAGTTTTAGTAACTCCTTTCTGTTTATCGCTTAGTAGAACACTTTATCTATCATATAGAGATATATCTTTTTTCATATCTCTTGGTTCTAAAGTCAAAGGGACTTATCATCTTCTATTTCCTGATATAGAACAAGATGGCTCCAAAGAAAAGACACAACAAAAAGAATAACAATTCCTCGACAGATCCAATGCCACCACAATCTCCTCAGTTCGACCCCGCGATTTTCCAGGAAGCCGTTACTACCGTTGTGACTGCTGCTTTGTCAAAGATAAATTCTGGTGGTTCTGGTGGTTCCGGGAGTGCTAATCATTCAGAAAGTCATGAAGGAAGTCAAGGGCATCAAAAGGAGTGCTCCTATAAGGACTTCATCAATGCGAAGCCCTCGTCGTTCGATGGCACTAGAGGTGTTGTTACTTTGACTCGATGGTTCGAGAAGATCGAGTCTATCTTCGAAATTTGCTCTTGTTCTAAAGCTAACAAGGTGAAATTCGCCGCTTGGACTTTCACCAACGAAGCGCTAACCTGGTGGAATAGTCGGGTCAATTCCCTAACCATGCTAGTAGGAAATGTTATGGGTTGGGAGAGTCTAAAGGAGCTCATGCTTGTTGAGTACTGCCCTCGGGGCAAAAAGCAGAAGTTGGAACACGAACTTTGGAACCTAAAAATTAAGGGTTCCGACATTGCTACCTACACTTCTAGGTTTGAAGACCTAGCACTTCTTTTCCCGGGAACGGTCACCACAGAAAGCAAGAAGATAGAGAGATACAGTTGGGGATTCACGCCCCCAACTCAAGGAAATGTCTTGGCTTCCAGAACTTTCTCTTCTCGCCAAGTGTCTTGGTGAGAAGGAATGTTCTGGAAGCAGCGAAAGGGTAAATCTTCACAGAAGCCTTGCAAGAAACAACATACCGGTAGTGTCTTCTACGACTCCTATAGTGGATGCATCTATTCGAAGTAATTTTTCCGATTCTCTAAGTCAAGAAAACAATCCAGATGCTGAAGTCACTCCTCTTACTCCTGATGAAAGAGAGTTCATGTCTAGAGATGCTTCCGCCGCTATTCAAACATTTATGGAACTTCTCTTTCCTGAACTAATTGCTAATGAGTTCGTAGCATGCCCCTCTCATGATTCTAGACCCTCCCAGGTGGATCATTCAGCAGATGATGGATTTTTCAATATAAACAACCTTCCCGTAATGCTCAATAACATAAACCAGTAGATACCTTCCAGAATTCAATGCGATCACCCGATCGAAAACGTCATCGGTCAGCTGGGCGATGGTGTGCTAACGCGGAGTCAAAGTAGGGATGTCAATACATGTCTCTACTCTTGCTTCATCTCTTAAATAGAGCCAAAGAACATCAAAATGGCTTTGAATGAGACTAGTTGGGTAGATTCCATGCATGAAGAGGTTAATGAATTTGAAAATTTGGGGGTTTGGAGGTTGGTTGAATTACCTAAAGGCAAGAAGTCACTTAACACGTGTTGGGTCTATTGAAACAAGCAAGATGATTCAGGCTTCATTGTGTGGAATAAGACCCGATTGGTTGTTCGTGGGTTTCATCAAATTGAGGATCTGAATTACACCGAAGTTTATGATTTCATGTCTCGCCTGGAGGCTATTCGTATTTTCCTCACATATGCTTCTTACATAAACTTCACAGTTTACCAGATGGATGTCAAGATTGCCTTCCTATATGGCGCTGTGAAGGAAGAAATATATGATGATCAACCCCCTGGGTTTGTCAACTCGAAGTTTCCAAATCACGTCTACAAGTTGGACAAGGCTTTATACAGGTTACATCAACATCCAAGGGCATGGTATGCAACTCTTATGAAGCACTTTCTCGACCATGGCTATTCACGGGGAACAATCGATCAAACCCTGTTCATCAAGCATGTTGGTGCTGATCAGATTCTAGTTCAGATCTACGTCAATGACATCATTTTCCGGTCAACAAATCCAAAGTTGTCCAAGGATTTCGAAAGCGTTATGAAGAAGAGGTTCAAGATGAGTTCCCTAGGGAGACGAATGTGTTTTTGGGGCTTCAGGTAAATCAAGACTCAACCAGAATCATGCTACATCAAGCCAAATATGTTAAATATATGCTAGAGAAGTTCGGGTTTCGAGACGCAAACCCTTCTTTGACACCGATAGCCGAGAGACCCCTATTCACTCCAGATATTGAAGGCGAACCCATAGATCAGACTGACGACAGATCGACGATGGGATCGTTCATGTATCTAACCACAAGCAGGCTAGACATCATGTTCGCGGTTTGTCAATTTGCACGATACCAGGCTAATCCTAAAATTTCACATCTTATTGTTGTCTAACGAATTTTTCGGTACCTCAAAGGCAGCCCAAAACTAGGTCTTTGGTGTCTGAAAAATTTTGAATTTGATCTATATGCTTTTGCTTACAGTAATTACGGAGGCTGTGAGCTTAATAGGAAATCAACGTCTAGGGGATGTCAAATTCTTGGAGATCGGTTGGTGTCATGGCAGTGTAAGAAACAAAATATAGTCTCAACCTCAATGGTAGAGGCAGAATACGTAGCTGCTTCTGCATGTTATTCTCAAGTTATCTTGATACAACATCAGGTCATGGATCATGGTTTGAATTTTCTAGAAACCCCTATTTTTTGCGATAATGAGGCTGCAATTCAAATTGCTAAAAATCCAGTCCAACACTCGAAAACCAAGCACAACGATATCATATTGCATTTTATCAGAGACTGTTATGAGCGTTCCCTCATTCGGTTGGAACAGGTTCCCACTTCTAATAATGTGGCGGATTTGTTCACAAAACAGTTTAACAAATCTCGATTCGATGTGCTTGTGGGATTTTTGAAAATAATACGCTTTGAGGACTAATTTTTCGTTTAAGGATAGTGTAAATTTGCGCATTTAGTTTTCATTCTCTCCCATGCACAAATTTAGGGGGAGAAATAAACAAAAATCAAACAAAAAAATTAGAAAATCAAAATTCCAAAAATAGTGTTCCTTCAATAGCATATTTCTATAGGTGTTGTGTTGGGAAGTGATATATTCATGTGATAACAGGCAATATGAATCTGTGTGATGTACCAAGATTGAATTGGATAGACTCTGTGTTTGATGAGTTAGTAGACATGAAATATTTAAATGGACATGACTAGGTATAGATGAACTTAAGGAATCTAGAGACTTGACAAATCATAACTTAGATAGTTATGTTTAGCTTGACAATACGATGTTTGGATAGGTTGAGCAGGGACATATACTTCAGAATCCACTGGTCACACTAAAGTAATTTGTATCTAGAATTGTGGTGTCATCCTTTCTGATGTATGGACGCTTGTCCTCAATTCTGGTACTGATAGAGTGACTGGGAATTACGATAAATTAGTCATATATTGCCTCCTCTCTGTGATTGGAAAATCTGATCTGGACTGCAACATATACAAATCTAATTCTTTTATACATCTTCTATCTCTACAGTTCTTCCTATCTGTTAGTCATATGTTGTCTCCTCTATGCGATTGAAATACATCCGACCTGGAACACAACATATACACCATTCTACTTCTCAATCCTTTTATATATGGTTAGTCATATGTTAACCCCCTTTGTGTGAATGGAAGAGATCCGACCTGGGTGTTTAACATATGCAGTCTAAATCTATCATCTCTCCTTAATATCTATCTACTCATGTAATGTAAGGAGTATTTCAGAAATTCTTGATTATCAGGGTATACCAGGAAATGGGAAAAATATTCTAGTACAACTAAAATTGAACATCAAAGAGATTGTTTGTAGATCTAGTTGCTTAATTTAGGTGGACAACAATGTCTTTGGTCATTGTCAGCTATATGGTCTCTTAGGAATACTATTTGGTATCATAGGGTCACAAGTCATGTCATTTGTAGTATGTCCTAAATCTATCACAGTCTTTCGTGTTTAAGTGGACCACAATACTAACGATCAACCAAATCTAGACATGAAGGTGGAGGTACTGATAAACGGATTAAGGCTGTCTAATAACTTTGATCCCAATATCACAAAAATATTATTAGTGTTAATTAAGGTGAAATTAGTGTTAATTCATTTTAATTTCAATTTTATTTTTATTTTTTATTTTTTATTCTTATTTTTATGTTTTGATTTATTTAAAAATTTAAAAAATATATATATATTAGTTTAATTTTTAAAATTTATTTTATTTTATTTTATTTTCTAGTCCTCAAAATGTATTATTTTTAAATCTATGGGTTTTGGGCGTAATTTTTGAAGCTTCTTGGATTGCAGCCCATGGATTTTGGACCTAGTCTTGGGTCCAAGTATATAATGGAGTTTGTCTGGCTATAAACTCTTTTCTCACTCATCTTTCTTTACGGTCATAAACCCTCCCGAATCCTCTCTCTGTTACGGTTCATTGATCTTCCTAATCTGTGTTTTTCCTCGAAATTGATTATTTACTCTTGTAAGTATGACTATGGCGATCACCGAAATGCCATTTTAACTGAAAAACAAACGTGAATCGAGGGTGTAATCTTAGAAATCGAACTGATCGACATTTACAGCTTGTTGAAGGGTATTTGGCTATTGAAGGGTTTACGGTCGTAAACTCATTTACGGTCGTACACACCTTCTCTGACCGTAAACCCAAATTGGTGAGCACAAATCCTTATTTTTATCATTTAATCACCAATAAAAGCCTAAATTAAATGATAATTGAGTAAACCCCATACTTAATTGCTTAAATAATTTGTTTTCTCACCTGGTTTGGTTAAATGCATATCAAAAATGGTTGAAATCAAGTTTGCAGACAATCACAACTTGGCTATCTTCTTGGTTGACCCACCAGCAGTTCATATTGATTTCAAGTCAATGGTGCATGGTGTGAAGAAATGTTGCCTTGTTTCCTCTCTCACTTTGAATACTGTAATCTACTAAAGTCACATTAAAGATTTTTGGAACTCTACAGTGGTGAGAATAGGAGATGGTGACTCAAAGTCTATTGAAGCAAAATTTAAAATGGAGAAAACTATTGTTACGGAGCAGATTATCCGGGAAGTTTTGAGGATTGAAGACCAACCGAGTTTTCTGACCGATATTGAAATGGTTCAAACTGAAGAAATTATCGATAAAATGGGTTATGAAGGAGAGTTTCCTCCAGTCATCAAAAAGCTATTACCACCTTACGGGAGGTTTCTAGCCCAAGTCTTTGTAAGTTGTATCTCGGCTAGGAAATCTAGAGCGGATGAAATCTCTCTACAGAAAACGGGTGCAAACATTACTCTTGTCGCGGGTCTTGATTTCAACTTTCTAATTTTATCTTGAAAGAATTGATTGTGAATATTGAAGGAAAGAAAAAAGATAAATTTCTCATGTACCCACGGTTCCTACAGTAGATCATCAACAACGAATTCCTAGAGATTAAAAAAAAAGGAGAAGCTTTAGACATGAAATCCCTTGGGACAAACACCTTTGGTCTAATGAAATTGAATCGTAAAGGTACATATTTGTTCAAAGGAAAGCACCCTTTGGTAAAATTCGGGATGTTTGCTGAATTAAGTGATGAATATGAGTTTGATGACTCCTCTGACCACATGGAATATGAAGATGACATTATTACCGTGTCTGAACATGAAGAGGAAAGAGTTTCTCCTATTGTAATTATAGAAAAGGAACATGATAATATGATCAATGTGGAGGTGCAAAGTGACTTCAATAAGAGTCAAGATGCGGGTGGTGATGGTGATGATGATGGTAATGATGAGGGTTTCAGTGATGATGATTCAATTTTTTGTCATAATTTTCCTAGGCATGATGATATGGTCTTGAATTTTCGAGTTTGAAGATGATTATTTCCCTACAAACGAGGACCTTGACTCATTCCTTAATATTGTCGACGAAGTTGCTCAAACGGGAATAGAGACAATGGAAGTAGAAAATGTTCGAGAAGTGACACCTCATTCCTCTGAATAAATGGCCAATTTTAATGTTGATATAGATGCATCATCAAGGATTCCTGCCTTTAATGTTGATTTTCCAACCTCTACACCATTTGTGAGTGATCTAATTGTGACTCAATCCTCCCAGCCTCCATTGAAGACAAGAAGAAATGATCCAAGGCCGGAGGTACTAATTTAGGAACAGGCCTAACCAATTCAGGCTGCAATCACAACACAAGATTCTACGCCAATCATTCATACTCAAGAAGGACCCAACATGGTATTTGAAGCTGGGAGCTCTTCAGCTCCTAGAGATTCCTTCCCACAAAGGCCTTCGCATGACATCGCCTCTGAGAGGCTTGCAAGGGCCTTGGCAGCAAAAGAAGCAATAGGTCTTCCTCCTCGTGTTAAAGGCATATCTATCGAGAAAGGCAACTCAAAAGGAGGGGAGGCATCCACTTCAGAGCTCAAGGTCGATATTGGAGCTCTAAAGCAAACAATCATTGAGAAAGATGTTTTTATTGGAAAACTCGACATTCGAGTGACAGATCTTGAAGCTGATGTTCAATCCAAGTCAAAGCAGATAACTGATCTCCAAACTCACCTGGGAGCATTAACTGCATGTTATTATGACATGAAGAACAAACTTTATGAAGAACTTGGTGATAAGTTCAAGTGATCCGTTGATCAGCCTGTAGCATCTAATGGTTTTCCTAGTGTCTCGGTCCAGCCTCCTCTAAATCACAACCCTGTGGATCAACCAACTCCCAGAACCACAAGCATCATCGATCGATTCGAAAATAAATGTGTCAATGCCAACACACGAATAACTATCAAGCAAGCCAAGAGAAAGGTCACTACTGACAAGAAACAAGGATGGCTCCTCACGAGGAACTTTGATGAGAACCGTAGTGGAGACCAGTCTCACCTCATAATGACTGATCTTCAAAAACGAAGGTTCGATGACATGTTTAGCAATCGATCAGGAATTAAAATGTGGGGATTTAATGCTGACCTGAATCTGTGGGTGGTGAAGAGGAATCAAGGCTCACTAGACAAAAATCGATCTTATAGAGCTTTCAAATGAACCATTCCACAATCCCTCCAAGGATCCTTAGGCTACAAATTTCAAACTCTTTCTGGAGAGAGATAGGTCAAAGAAAATTTCTCTGGGATGAAGATTGCTGGTTCTCTAATTAGAAAAGACAAGGATGTGCTCGATCCTAGAACCAACGAGCCAATGAAAAAAGTGTTGTAGCCTGCTACCAAACAATTAAAAGAAATTCCAATTCCCCAACATTTTCAAGATGGTTATCTGGATCGGATGCAATTCTAGGCTTTTGATGAGGCCACAGCCACTGCAGCAATCAAGTTTTCAGACAGTGACACTGTCCTTCGACTTGTTGAAGCTAAAGATCTTCTAAGGTTCAGGGAAAGAGATATTCACACCTTGGCAAAACATCAAATAATCTACAAAACGGAGATTATTGAGGCAACCGCTATGAGTTCACTAAAATGGTTGTGACGATAACTGATAACAGGCTTTGGATGGGGGCAATCGGAAAATCAGTGGTGAGGTTTCTAGAGAATCCAAGATAAATAAAGACCGAGCTCATGCTAGCTACAAAATAAGGGGGAGATTGATAGGTCATAAATTAGTGGTTTGGGCTAGGCAATCATTTATATAAGTCTTATAGGGTCTTGATCTTGTAATGTATGTGTTTGTGTCTGTCTACGGCTGTGTTGGTATTCATGGTCGTGAACTAGTTTACGATCGTAAACGTATGTTCAGCCATAAACTAGTTTGCGGCCAGTCTTTTTCTATATATATTGTCAGAGTCTATCATAGTGATGTGACGTATCCAGAGAGTTTGTGGTCAATTGTGTGTATCTCAAGTTGTACAAGATGTTTTTTCTTATAAACACGTGTATTGCTTGATCGTCTTCTTCTTCTACCCATTTCTTGTTTGTGTTTGTTTTGATCACTGATTTGGATCATTGGATTGGGACCTTACAATTAAGCTTCAGAATGCGGTCACGTCATGACTTGGAGATTGTCACTACGTGACAATGGAGCATTACATGATTATCTTATCATGTTGTGTGCACAACATAACCAAGGAGGGTTCACATCGTGGTTCTTTCTCACAACGTGACCATGGGTTGATCATGATGTGAGGACTAGCTATTAGTATTGTTGGTTGTTGACTTTGACTTTTACCATTGACTTTCGACATGGTTTGACATTTGGTCAAACTAAGGGTTTTGGAGTGTAGACTAAGAGGGTTTTGGAGGTGCAATGTAGGATCATTCTTTTTTGGTGAGTGTTGTGGTGTTTAGCTAATATTCCCAAGGTGAGTCTTCTCATTATACTTGCATGTGTGGTTGTATATGAATGTCGACCAGCTGGGTAATATTTGTTGATTTATGTTATATATAAAATGTGTTGTTGATAACTTATGGACTGTCATAAGTCTAGGAAAATGTTGAATAGTTCCCAGGGTTGCGGATAACCCGTAAAGTGTGTCGTTAATCTACAGGGTATGTTGTTAGCTCATTGGGACCGTTAATAGTCTCCAAAGTTTGTTAATTACCTTTAGCTGATTATTATGTTGTGTCGTACATGGTATTTTGGGGAACTCGCAAGCTTTGTGCTTATAGTTGGCGATTAAATATTTTGTGGATATTTATCGAATTGCAAATGCGGTACAGTACACATACATATGAAAATTTATGATTTGATATTCTGCATTGTCTTCCTATTAATTCTAATTTCTAAATAATGGTTTATGAACAAATGGGTAACCTTATATTTAATTTGTTAAAAAATAATAATAATAAATTATAGCCTGGGATTTTGGAATGTTACAATTTATTTCATTTTTCAATAAAAAAAAGCCTAAACACAAAAAAAAAAAAAAAAAAAAAAAAAAAAAAAAAAAAAAAAAAAAAAACTTTTTTTATCCGAATCTGGTGCATGTACTTTCACCCTAAGTGATGAAAATCAAAGGATAAGATTGATTCATTAGCTACATGGTTTAAACTTGTTCTTTATTGAACTTTTATATATATATATATATATATATATATATATATATATATATATATATATATATATATATATATATATATATATATATATATATATATATATGAGAGAGAGGGATGTTCTTTTGAAAACTTAAAAATTCTACGAGAACTCGAGAACTCCTATTTTGCTCATAATTTTTCAAACTCAAAGCCCCCATTAGACTGTTAACGTTCCGTCTAAAAGAAATCCATGCTCCAAAAAAATGTGACGGATTTTATTTTACAAATGTGCATGTATGCACATCTAAAAAAACCAAAAACAAATTTGGACACTTCATTTGGATAAGATTTGCGTTTTTAGTTTTGTGAATAATTAACGTATTATGAGTTCTCACGACCCTTTTGGTTCTCAAAAGATCCTCGTTTATATATATATATATATATATATATATATATATATATATATATATATATATATATATATATATATATATATATATATATATATATATATATATATATATATATATATATATATATGAAGAGTGGACCAGAGTTGATAATTAGTGGAAGCTATATGGGAATTGAATGTATCTCGTTAAGTCAAACCTAACATTGGGTGCTTAGTCAACTTTTTCTTTTTTGGTATTTTAGCATATTTAACGAATGGTTTTTCATTTCTCATTTTCAATTCATTTAGTCTGGTTTGAAATTGTTAATCTATTTCAACAGTTGAAATATAACCAACGCATTTCAATAAATATGTTGGCTAGAAAAACAATTCAAGTGCTAGAACGCATTCCAATTATTTTATCCAAAATGCATTTTCAACTTCTCATATCTCAATACCAAATTGAGATACCATACGAAAACATAATATATATATATATATATATATATATATATATATATATATATATATATATATATATATATATATATATATATATATATATATATATATATATATGAAAAATAAATATATGGCTGTCATGTATGTAATATTAGGTATACAACCATCAAAATTGATTTCATTTTAATTAAAAAAAAAACAAATTTTTATTCTTTGTTAGTTTCTTTCTATTGCTTTTGAGCGTATGTTATTTGTACTTTAATAATTTATCCCCAACATCTATGTATTTCGAATGTTTTGTTTATATTAGACCTCTAGTCAACTTCATAACTTTCATTGACACCTATCAAATGTACGTTTGCATAGTTCTTTTGGATGTGTTATGGGAGAGAAGTTTATTGGGTCTCTAATGAATAATCCCAATCTTTCACTATAATTTTCTATATTAAATTTGAATATGAAGGCTTATAGGTAGTTGATAATGTATTCTTATACACGGTTTGTGGTGCAAAATGAAATATTTGAAATTCCATAAAAATATATACAAATCGTATCATCTAGTCTAATAGAGGATACAAGAAAGATGCTATAGAGATTTGATTGCATTTAGTTAAAACTATTTTGTTTTTTGATGGTTCTATACCCAATATTAAGTACATAACAGCCACATATTCCCTAAGCATATATATATATATATATATATATATATATATATATATATATATATATATATATATATATATATATATATATATATATATATATATATATGGGAAAAGTAAATATACCCTTAAGGGTATATAAGTTTAGATACCCAAACACACCATAATACATCATTTTGTTTGATATATTCATTATAATGTTCTTGAACTTCAACCTTAACTTGATTTACTTTCAAGATATTCGAAATTTCACTATTATATTTCTCTTACATCACATCTTTTTTCTATTCATATTCTCAAATGACTTTTCAAATGTCTTCTAAGTAATTGATTTTGCATCAAACACCAAACATGCTATACAAACTTGTAAGAACGATATCATAAGAAAATGAAAAGGAAAATTTTTAATAGGAACAATTCTCTTAGAACGTATTTGTAGTGATGGAGTCACTAAAAGAGCTTTACAAGTTAATGTTGTGGATAAATGTATCATTTTTTACTCATAGCTTGATTGTATTATATTTTTTTCAAGTAGTATAAATGATACCATTCAAAATCATATGTTTAGAGATTGTTTGTTTTCTCAAACCATATCATTCAATATCATATGTTTAGAGATATTTTGTTTTCTCAAACCATATTTATTTGAAATCTACATAACTTTTTATATTCCTTAATTAATAGCAATTATAATATTTACAGATTTCCAATAATTTTTTGCATTCTCTTATTATATATGTAGTTATATTAGTACATTTTTCTTACAAAAAGTCGTCATTTGGTTGAAGATATTCTGATTTAAAAGTGATCATATAGTTGAAGCATTCACGATCTAAATACGATGATTTGAAGAAATGGGTTATATCGTATTGATGGTAATTGAAGTATGATCTTTTTCGTTGAACCAAAACAAATGAAGCTTTTCTATTCTTTCTTTATATTCAGTTTCTTATTTGATCATTATATGTGATTTGTTTGTATTACTTGATCTTGAATGTGACTCTCCAAACATCAATGTTTTGTTTGGAATATCTTTCTGATTCTTCTTTTTCAAAGAAAACATTTTTATTGAAGGTTAATCAAGAATTGTCATCAAGTTTCTATGGTTGAATAGTGTTAAATTAAGAAAGAATATTCAAAAAACGGATATATGTTTTTTTGTTTGAGCAAAGTAGACGAATGTTAGCTTTTTCTTTTGATTTAAATGTATAATTTATGTACCATTTTTATTTATATATTCAACCACCCAACATTCTTATTTATTTGATTGTAGTTTTTCTATTTTGATTATCTTTATTTTATATTATATTTTTGGTGGGTTATTCTTCACAACATATTTACAAGATAATATTTAAAAGATAACATAATTTTTAACATTTGATATGTAATTATGATGACTTATCATGTTATTTTCTTCATATGAAAGTAATTTATCCATAATACTCGACAAGAATTACATATGACATTTACAAATATATATATATATATATATATATATATATATATATATATATATATATATATATATATATATATATATATATATATACATATTTGATTTGTTTAACATATATATGCACCTATGTATGTTATAAATTTATAGTTAAATATATTTATGTTTAATAATTGAAGGGATTCAAATGATGCATCAAAACCAATTATTTAGCCGAATATAATAATAATAATAATAATAATAATAATAATAATAATAATAATAATAAATACACATTTCCAAGTACTGCATTCATTTCAAACTTATACTAGAACTCAAGAGTTTTCTAATTTATGTATATTTACAACTCAAGAGTTTTTAACTTATGGTTATTAATTACTAATCACTAATAACTTTTTATATTTCTTTCATCTAACTTATTTTGCACCTTATATATATATATATATATATATATATATATATATATATATATATATATATATATATTTTGCACCTTATACTAGAACTCAAGAGTTTTCTATATATATATATATATATATATATATATATATATATATATATATATATATATATATATATATATAATTACTTAATTGTCATTGCATTTGTTGGGTCCTTGTACTAAATGAGTTCCAACCTTAATACCTGGAGGATGATAAAAAAAAATCAGCAACACGAAAACTCAGTTAGCAACTTTGATTTGCTTACATGAATGATTTTTTATGATGTGGCATCTGATGTCCACATAAGCATGTACTATACTTATGGACACTTAAAAACAACCGTTTTTGACACTTTTACACACATATGTGGCCATTTCACTTCCCATGTGAAAATGTCAACTCATTGAAAAATGTCCAACTGAGAAAATCGAACCTGGCAGCTGTTTTTTTAGGTCAATAATGACGGAAATGAAGAGTAAAAGTGAATAAATGTATTTTATGCAAATAAAAAACTCATAATGGCTCACCAAGTGAGAACCAATTAAAAGAGCCCAATTGCTAGCATTCGGTGGTTGAACCCTGTCATGCATATTCTACAATCCATCCAACCACCTGGAAATGGAAATCATGGTCTTAGTAGATGTTTCTCAAAATATTGAATTATTTGAGGATCTGCCAATTGTTTGTATCGCTAATCAAATTAAGAATTACTTGAAGCTTCCACTCAATCAATAAAAAAAATTTAAGCACTTTGTTACTACTATAAAAATTATACAAACAAATTGCTATTATTATTAAAAAAAATGTAATTACATTGCTATCATCTCAGCAAGCTGTAAAAAATGTAAGTACATTGTTATTATTTGTGAAATGAAACAACCATTAAGAAAGATAAGCATAAGCAAATACCAAAAAAAAAAAAAAAAAAAAAAAAATCCTGAAAAACCGAGACCCAACTTAAAATGACTAATTTCTTTTAATTCCACGTGCAAAATAAGATTATGTTAATGTAAGTATGTTGCTATTATAGGTAAATTCATGCAAAGATCCATGTCATACCTATGGTTAAAATAAACCAAAGCTTTCGATTCACTATTAATCGGCAAGAATCGACAGCTAAAAACCTTTTCACCCTTTGAATCATCAAAGAAATCCTAAAAAATAAAAGCAAATTATTTTGTTCACACCGTCAACTGGTAGCTTGTTAGGAGGGATAAGAAACATAAAGTGACAAAGGAAACATGTCACTTTCTCGCTTTATCCTTACCACATGTTCCTTTCCTGACCTTAATTATTTTGTCAGACACAGGTAAAGCCCTAATCACAGTGTCAGTTTTAAAAAAAAGTTGAATGATATTTATGGGTAGTTCAAAAAAATGAAAGTTCGTTGCTGTATTTATTAGTTATTAAAAAAATGAACGTTTTTTTTCTCTAATCAGGTAGTTTTTGATAAAAAAAAAAATCGAAAGTATAATGATGTATTTGCGTACATAGTTCATACCTCTCGCCTACAAAAAATAATAATAATAAGTTGGTTTAAAAAAAAATCCTTGTAAGGTAAAAGTTGATAATTGATATTTGAGGGAAAAAACCTTACAACATCGACAGCCATCCTTAAACGCCTTCTGATATCTAAAGAGTTACCACTATTGTGTATAACTTTAAAAAGGATGCCCCTCATCAGATAACAACCAAAGATATGCTCCCACTATCATACTATCCTTCCTTCAAATCTGAGTACAATATCCAGGGCACTGCAGCGTATACGGTGGTGGGCGGTGGTGGTGAAAGCCTCTTCTGTTCCAACTTATCAACCAATTGAAGCTAGGGCAAATAGTATATATTGAAGACAATAACGGTTCATTAATGTGACAGTAGAAAGTCATTATGTTTTTATTTGATTGAAACAACTCATAAATTATAACCTACTTGTAAAAAATATGAATCTGGATATCTTTCAGGTTATTTTAGTGTGATAATATCCATTCGTCTTGGAACAATAAGAATGTTTGAGTAATATGTAAAGATATAAATATATGGGATTTTGATTCCTTCAAAAGACTTAAAAAATTGTTTTTTTTTAATATTAATAAAATACATGATTGCAGTTCTAATTATTATGAAATGTAGGGAGTCTTATAATTTGCTTATTTTTAATATCTAAAAAGCTGAAAGAAACTTAAAAGAAAAGTTATTATGTATTTCATAAAAATGATGAACAGTACCCTTAAAAGGACCCACTGCAGGGGCCACTCACTCAAACCACCTAAACAAAACAAAGTGCATCTGGAAAGACAACAAAAAAATGCACAAATTCAACACAAACCCTAAACAATAATTTTTTTTTCTTTTTTTTTTAAAAAAAGAACACAAAAATTGGGTATTCCACTCACTCAAATTAAAAGTCCACCAATTGGGTGTTTATTGATTTATTCCACAAAAGGGTATTGAGAGTAAGGGAAAAAAGGTAAAATCTTTGACCAGTCAAGTTGGTGGAGAGGTTCATCTATGAATAAGACTTGTGGCCTCATTACAAGCTTTCTTGATATGCTGACATGTCTTCTTTCGCCACTTGGAAGGCCTTTCATGTAGCAATGTCCACCTATGAGTTTATTTGCATAGTCACGTAATGACATGGCAAGAATTGCATCGTTTACAACACTTTTCTTTTGATAAAAAAACCAGAAAGTTGAAGGAGTGTTGAGTAGTAAAAAAAATCGCGAACTATTAATAATCCGATTAGTGTGTTTTTTCTCTCAAGAAATATCTTACAATAACACAAGAAGTTTGTTAGAAAAATCGGGTCCCACAACATAAAAATCTTGATTTTACAACTAAAATGTTGATTTGATTCCATCCCATCATACTAAAGAAATCTTGAAAACTTACATAGGATCCATACTGTAATTTTGGTTTTGCTCCATTGATGAATACTTCACCATATGTTATAGCTGAATCATCCAACCTTCCTAAAAGGGAATGAAAAGTAGTTTGACTAAATACCTACAAGAGTTGTTAATAATGTAGACTTTCCTGACTTTCCAGTGCCCATTATGATTGTCATTGTTCCAGGTAAATCATAGCCATTTGAGCTTTTTATAACTCGATCAGAGCATTTTGGTTTTCCTTTTATAGTAACCGTTAAATCCTTCCACACCACTGTAGCACCTACTATCTTCCTTGCTACAACTGTAGCTTGTGGTAGTGGTGAAGATAGCATGGAGCCACTGCTGAGCTTTGAAAGAGATGGTGAGATGGGGGCGGTGGCAGTGTTAATGGAGTCACCACCATCACCACTCTCTTCCACCCTAACTTCAACATCTGGTTCTTCCTAATTAGGTGAATCTTCAAATGAAATCGGTTGTGTTAAAGCACCTAGTTTTCTTAAGTAGAAAAAGTTACTTGATGGTACTCTACTAGCAGGACTGGTTGCTGAAGATGATAAAGATCTGTAGTTATCTTATTGAGACTGTATTTTTTCCATAGTAACAAGGATGATAGAGAGAAATATAAAAAGAAAACTATAGTTGGAGTTGAAGAATTCATACCTGTCACATGTAGGCAACAAATACCAAAGATCGGATTGGCAGCTCTCAACGAAGACTTTCACTTCATTATCTTCGAATCTTCCATGACAACCATCTGCCTCTCCACTGAAATTTGGGATTTTCTGAGGAACAGGGGAAAGACCCCCCATATGCATTATTAATTAGAGAAGAAATTTCGAGTAGCTATATAATGATAGAGGCAAAGTACAGCCTGACCCCTGTATCTCTTGACCTAGATGCGATTTTGCAAACTAAACATGGAATAAAATCAGTGATATGGTCGTGTTTTCATCTAAGAATTAGACCTTTGGTCAACTTCTTTTCATTACAAATCAATGATATGGTCGTGTTTTCATCTAAGACGCACACTAAACAATAAGAAATCATCTTCACGTAGATTCACCCTGTAATACAGATCTTCCTCATCACTAAACAAAAAACGAAGAAAAATGAAACATAAAACAATACAGAAAGTACATGATATAGAAATATGAAGATTTTGTATAACGAATTTGTTTTGATTCTTTATCGATTTCAATATACAATACACAACCATTCTAATAGTCTGTTTGATTCATGTGATTGAAATAGATATGATCGTATTTTCAAAAGTTACCATTGGATTCACGAAGCGACGACAGAAGGAAAGTCAGGCGTAGATGTCAAAATCAGAAGAGACCGACGTCGTCTCTTGCTCCTGCTGCTAGTCAGTGATGGTGATCAAAAACCAATTTTAATTGAAACTGCATTCTTCAGTGGTCATCATAGAGGAATCGAGTCCCCACCAACAGCAAGACATGCGTTGCAGAGGAAACAATTGAAAGAAAATGGAGAATTTGGAGAAGACGACATACTTAGAGTGTCGAGTATGATCCGCAACCTGAGGAAAACAACTGTAGATTAAAACAAAATCAACGAGAACGAAGAAGCATTTGGTGAGTCGTTGTTGGTATGGTGGTTCGACTTCCACGAAATTGAAGAAATTGAGGTGCGATTTCCAGAGATCATATGCCAGCAATTGATTCAGGACAGTATAGAAGAAACAGAAAACGCAAAATCGAGGTTTGTGCGTGCGAAACAAAAGTGATAAGTGTGTTGGGTGTAGTTGTTGCTGCTGACGCCGACGACCTCCATCTGCCGTCGTAGCAGCTTCTCCCATCACAGGTAAAAATCGTCGGCCTCCCCTCGTTGATTTCCCGGTGATTGATCAGGAGAAACCAAGAGACCTATCGGTGGGTGACGATACCTGCAATCTGGGTTTTGGAGTCGCTAAGATTTGGATAAGGACGATGGAAGGAAGATCTGTGAGGATCGATTACCTACAGACGTGGGGCTAAAATAACGGGAAAACCGACACTATTCCTAAGAAGTGTCCACCTTTAATATATATACTAGGTGGGGACCGCCGCGTTGCGAGGGTCGGATGCGACCGTTTTTTTGTTGTTTGTTCTTTGTAAATTTCATTTGATCAACTATTGATAACCACAGAATTCCTAAATACCCTATAATGAAGAACACATAAATCAATTTTTCTAACCAAAATATTAAAAAAAAAATAGATTTCAAAATAATCACAATTTAAGCCGCAACTTTCTATCTGACCATAGCAGCCTATTATTATGAAAAAAATTACCTAAAATATCCCTTAAATTGTGATTATTTTGAAATCTATTTTTTTTAGTTAACTGTCTAAGTTACATGGTTGGAACTCAATAGGGGCTTAGGAGGGCCTTGGTTGGAAGTCAATATGCCACCTTTCTTGTGGATCATCCTGAAAACCACTTGTTGAATCAACCGAGGATCTCCCCATCAGCAGATCATCTGCCAAAAACAAATAAATAAATAAACTTATGCACGAACGGGAACAGGGAATGTGAAAGTATGGAGGAAGCCATTAATGTTCCGTGTAAAAATAATCAAAAACTATTTATTATCTAATAATCATTACCCAATTGAGAGCATGAACACCAAAATTAAAAAGCAATGCAGTTTTGAAGAACATGCATGTAATTCTTCACTTATCCTTAAAAGAAGCACACAAAAAAAAGCCTCATAGAATATTATTTATTACAAGTAAGAACAGAAAATACTTAATTTAGCATAGCATAATCAGTCACCTGCACAGGGTATACATTCCACAAAGAATGTTTTCGAAAAAGATTTGCATGGATTTTTGCCTCTAATAGTTCTGACCCGGTTCCGGTTTAGCAAATTTTGGCTCTTCATGTCTTTGAAACCACGTGTTGTATTCTTTATGGTACCTCCATGAATGTTTCTTTAATTCTTTTGGACCCCGATAGTGTTGATAAGCATTGTGCATGAAATCACACAAATTTCAAAAAATTCAAAATAAAAATTACAAATGATATAAAAATAAAAATACCTATTGATAATAAACGAAAAAAATAAAGTATCGGTCCCAATGTTTTCGGATCCAAGACGTTCCCAAAAGGCCGAGTTGTTCACAATTGGAGCTTGCACTTGCGGATAGCTTTACGGGGTCACCGCAGGGTGCCTCTGTAAAAGAGTTAAATAAAAAATAAAAAATGAAAGTATGATGTAATAATATTCACAGCAATGTAGCTCTTGGGACGTTCTGAGTCTCGGGGTTGGGGGAGTTTGTAGAAGGCGGACTCAAGCATTTGGAGGTTGTATTGTTGGTCGTGGGTCACACCTAGGGACACGGCTAACCAACTACTGTTGTCTCCAATTGCACCCAAGTTAGGATTCTTCTACCAATCACACCCAGGCTAACCGACTGGTTTGATTGTAATGGCTGACCAGGTGACAGGTCAACATCGCGTGTTCTTTGTGCTGCTTCTGTCATAGTCCCAGATCCCTAAAAAATTATATTATAAAATATAAACCCTAGAAGAAAAATGAATTAAAAATAAATTATACCTGCTGAATGTCTAATGCATATGAGACATTTGAATCTTCTTCATTGGAAGTGTTCTTGTTAAGGACAGGAGATTGTGCAGGATCAGGTATTGAGTCATCAGATGTAACGCTTTGTTGGTGTATTTGTTGTTGCTGTTGTTCAATGTCATCAAATTTTAAATAGTTAGTTGTTGCTTCAAATCGTAATTTGTTTTTAAATTTCATTTATCTTTGACAATAATGTTAAAAAAAGTCAAAGAGTTTACTGCTATCTTTAGAATTGGTTGACATTTGTTGACTTGACTGTAAATGGATTAGATTTTGTTGTTGTGCTAACGTGGCAGTGTTGGGACTTGCTGGCGGTGCCCCACCCCATCCACTTGAGCTTTGGGAATTAAACTGTGAACATATTAACATAACAATAACATCATTTATTTAAAATAAAAATAATTTGAAGAATTACAAAATATGAAATATGAAGGAGAAACCTGCTGTAGAAGAGAGTTTTGTTGTGTTGAAAATTGCTTATAAGTTCCTCAAGAAATAGGCGGCATTCCAGGAAGGTGCAACTTCGTTGCTGTTGTACTTATTTGAATTTCTGCAAAAAGTTTCTCGCTTTGATCTGGTGCTATTTCAGTTCTACAACGGAGTCGTCCCTGTTAAAATTAAAATTAAAAAAAAAAGTAAATACATTAATAGTATTTTAGTTAATGTAGATACAATACAATGTACAAGTGTATTCATGCTGAGTTTGGAAGGAACTTCCAGGTCTCCACTGAATGTCAGGAACACGAGAAGGTGAAAAGACTCTTGTAGACCAAGTAGGTGATAGAACATGGTCCGAATTCTCATATTGTAAGGAACCAATAACTGAAACATGATAGTAGATACGACCCGGTTCCACATTGCAACCTACACAATGAAAATAAATCTGAGCACATTATAAACAGAATATCATAAGTAAAAGGAAATCTTAAAGAGTGGTAGAAATGTCTTTTTCAAAGTACTTATTTAACAAAACATGAATTAACTACTGAACTCTTAGAACTCATAACCAAGTAATAGAGTGGAAGTATGTGTAAGCCTGCCATTTTCTTGATACGGTAAAACCCCAAAATCATATAAAATGTATTATTACAAAAATTAATACCTTTTGAAGAAGGTTCATACAGAGCTTCTGAATTTTGTGACTTCAACTGCAAACATTTTCCATAAGCTATCATGATTTCAATCACTACTAACATAACCAAAACTACATTAACTATAACTGAAGGAAAAAAAATTATTGAGAAAAAAATATATTTAGAACACTAATTAATCTATCCAATAAAATAATATAAAATACAGGTAAAGCGATGATAACAACATAGAAAAAGAGACCTAGGAATTTCATCGAATACCTGGTGGGCAGCAGCCAAAACTTCATCCATAACAGTAAACATCTCTTTATTATCTCGAAATCTTGCTGGATTTTCTAGCTGGTAACGAAATGGAATACAAAAATAAAGACCCTGAATTGCATATATAGAGCAACTATAAAAAGATACAAGATTTGTAAAAGACTTGAACAAAAAAAGTGCAAAAAAATTGATTAATTACCTCTGGCATCATCAACGACTGCAGTAAGCCTAATCAAGTTAGAGAACCAAAAATCCATGGATGAAGAAGTAGAAGCCCTAAAATTGAGAGCAATTAAATGGTTTGGTGATACTTTTTTTTGTTGGTTCGGTGGTTCCACCGTGTGTTTTTTTTTTCCATGATCGACATAGGCCAGAAAAGAGAATTTTGTGTGCAAATTCATAGCAAAAACTAAAACTTACCTGATGGAGAAAGGGTGTGCCGTCGTCGGAGCCATTGGGGAGTGGTAGCTAGAAGAAGAAGCGAGAAGCGTATAGTTAATCACCCATCGGAACTACAAAGCACCACAGCTGAAGTGAGAGGAGGCGGTGGAGGTTAGAATGGAAGTAGGAAAACACACCTGTGCCACCAAATCCATGGCAAAAACTAAAACTTACCTGATGGAGAAAGGGTGTGCCGTCGCTGGAGCCATTGGAGAGTGGTAGCTAGAAGAAGAAGCAAGAAGCGTATACTTAATCACCCACCGGAACTCCAAAGCACCACAACTGAAGTGAGAGGAGGCGGTGGAGGTCAGAATGGAAGCAAGAAAACACACCTATGCCACCAAATCCATGGCAGCCATTGAAGGCGTAGTAGAAGGAGCAAAATCGATCGGTGGGGTGGGGGTGGTTTTAGGGCTTCTAGACGATTTTGATGGGAGAAGAAAAGGTTGGATAAGAACAAAGAAACTAAAACCAATATTCCTTACCATGGTCAAGGAGGAGCGAACTCGATGAACAGTAGTGTAGTTAGTAACTTGGTTAGGCACTATTCCTAAGAAGTGCTCTCACTTAATATATATATATATATATATATATATATATATATATATATATATATATATATATATATATATATATATATATATATAAGAATGTTATAATAGATGTTTTTGTATTTTTATGTTACTAAAAGTTGTAGTTCCTATTTTTTGTTCATACATTTTGTTACCCATTCTATAAAGATTATCATACGTTTGATATATAATTTACATAATTTTAAATGGTTTATAAAATTATCAAATAATTGTATATATCACAATAAGTTAAAAATTAAAATTATAATGTTTAACAAAACTAATATGTTAACAATATGTTAGCTTTACTACTAATATTTTGTTTCAAAGTAGAAATATTAAATAATAAGAGAGAGAGAGAGAGAGAGAGAGAGCATTGGAGATCAAAATTGAGGTAGAAAACCAACAAATTTTTTTATCTATAAGACCGGAAGGAGTGGGAGGGAAGCTTCACTCACTTTTGGTGGGTCATGCCGCTCTTTCCCTCACTCTCCTTACCCTCACCTAAAAGCCAAGGAGTAAGTGGGAAGCCTTTCCCTCACTTTTTTTAAAATATATTTCATACATATATTATACTCATTTTGTAGGGAATTAAATACCATGAATTTTGATATATTTTTTATATTTTTTAGTACGTATATAATTTTATAAATATTAAAAAAAAAAAATCTGACCAATAGCATGAAAAAGAGAGAGTGCGGCACCCCCTCCCTCCATCTCTTTCCTGCACATGTTTTCCCTCACCTTTCCCTCACCCACAGAGTGGTGTGCAGGAGTGAGGGAAGCTTCCCTCACCCGTTTCCCGCACCCACTCCGTTCAGCCTAATGAATTTTATTACCAAATTTCAGATGTGCATGTATATATATATATATATATATATATATATATATATATATATATATATATATATATATATATATATATATATTCTAAAAAAAATTAAAAATAATATTATATGCTCATACATATGTGTGCGCGCGCGCGCACACACACACACACACATATATATATATATATATATATATATATATATATATATATATATATATTCATTAAAAATGCTTTTTTTGAAAATTTATTTTTTTAAATCTTGTTTTCGAAATATAAGGTATATTTTCGTATATTTGAAAAAAAAATTATAATTTTTTTTAATTATATTATTATTTTTAAATTAGTGAAAATGTTTCATAGATTTCAAAATTAATATTTAAATAATGATATGCATTTTCAATGCATATTTATATTTTATTTTTGTGTATATGCATATTTTTGAAAGCATGTGTGTATCTCATGCGTATTTTTAAAAACATTTTTAACGTCTCTATATATATAAGAGTAAACATATATGTTTATACATGAATAAATGTATACATATGCTTATGAATAAGTATATACATATGCATATGTATATGCATATGCATAAAAGTAAGTATGTTTATATCTTATTTATGTTGCATGTTTATACTATTGATGTAAAACAATTATTATTGGTGTTTAGTTTAAGAAAATATAAATTAACTTATATACATGAATTTAATATTTTAAAATTTTCATTTCGCTCCAAATTGAATTTATTAATTACTTTCTGTAACGACCGGTTATTTCAAATCAATGTAATAGTTTAGATTAACTTTTATCCAATTTTGAAAGTAATAAAGAGAAATTATTTGAACATTAGGTATGTTTACTTATTTGATCCTCAAAAATAAAATTTTAAATAAACATGATATCTATGAGTAAAGTAGTAGTGGTCGTGACAATGATTCTGGTAATATAAAGAATACCAAAATCTGAGCTACAACGAAGAAGTTATGACCTATCAAAGTTTCACGACAGAAACGGCACAACAATGCGTGTCGTAAAAAGTAATTTTACACTAGGATACTTTTTAGCTTTAACAATCTAAATGAAAGTCGTAGTATAAGTAAAACCAAGAGCCTGCATAAAAAACGTCCAAATCTGACTTCGTGTGACGAAGTTATGAATTTTCTAAGATTTGGTATAGTAGTATGCAGCCCGAAACTCAAAATTTAGATCGAACAACTTTTAGTTAAACCAACATAAACGAGAATCATAGATCTTGTCAAAAGAAATCCAACGGTAAAAATACAAACAAAAACGGACGTCGGATAAAGAAGTTATGAATTTTTAACGTACTTTTCTTGTCCCATCCTGTTAAAAATAAAGTCAAAATTAGGCAACGAAATCTAAACGAAAGTTGTAAAGCACGGTCTCACCTACATGTATATATAAAGAACGTCAAAAACAGAGATCGTATGAGAAATATATGAATTTTTGAAGTTTGAGGCACAAATTTCAAGGCTTTTCCGAAGGAGTACTGGAAGACTAGGTCCGAAGTCAGCCATGTCGCCCTTCCTTCACATCGTAGACACGTATCAGCCACGTCCGAAGCTCAGATAATGATCAAGAACTAGACCTGTGTATGAGAAGTACGCCCAACGTACTAAATACGCGTCGCGTCCTCGTATGTATGCCCAGCGTACCGAGGATCAGTAGCCTCCTATAAATAGCATGCGACACCTTTGAGTTTTCTTTACAAAATTTCACATACTCACTCTCCAAACACCCTTGTAAGCCCCTCTAAAACCCCCCCGAAGCCTAGGGATACACCCCTAACACCCCAAGAAAGTCCGGACCAATCAAGGTTCTCGAGAAAATCATCATTTTATATCAAAACTCTGTCGGTGCGGAAACTCGATTTTCACCAGAAACTCGTATTTTCAAGTAATGAAGCGCTGCCCTAGTCACCACTTATCAAGTAAGTTCATACCCCTACGTTTTCATAACTTTTTTACTGTTTTAGGGGGGGGATACAAGTACAACACAAGAAATTTGTGTTAAAATATAAATGTTTTCAATATTTATTAATTGCTGCCATCAATGAAATTATGTATTGATGTGTGTGTGTGTGTGTGTATATATATATATATATATATATATATATATATATATATATATTATAATTAGGGTTTAACATGCTTAGAATTGATAATTTGACTACATTTCATGTTCCTTGTTTAGTTGTGAGCTTGGGATAAAATTATTTATTCGTCTGTCTTTTTAATCAAAATTATATAAATATTATATTTATATAAGTATAATTTCATGTGTTAAAATCAATAGTTTTCAAATAAGATTTCATTTGTCATTTTCATAGAAACAAACATATAAACTATAATAGGTATGGTTTATGGAACAACCGTACTACTTTACAAGTTCAATTTACAATACAAAAATAAACATATAAAGTATAATAGGTATAGTTTATGGAACACACATATTATTTTAAGTTCATATTACATTACAGAAAAAAACATATAAATTATGATAGATAGAATTTATGAGAAAAGCTTACAGATTATATATTACAAAGTAACTTTTCATTATTCTACATGTAACCGTCAATATAACATTTGTGAGACACTCTTCAAGTACTTATCTAAAGTACCAACCAAGTCCTGAAATTATACCCAGAGTCTCCTGGAAGGGGAGCGTGACACTTGTGTATAGATCTATACGGGATTGACAATCTGCACCTTAAATGTTCGCTACAGTTAGGCCGGTAGGCCTAGGGTGACAAATGATATACCGATTGCAACACCTGAAGAACGTCGTGTCCAGGCCATCTTAGGTCATCAAGTATGGTTATGATAACTCACAATTTGGTATTGAACAATATGATTAATGTATGAACAAATAGATAGTTTCATTAAATAATAAAACTATAATACAATATTTGACATTATAGCTGGTGAATCCAGGCACTTACAATTACAAAGTTTTCATACAAGTACAAATACATAATACTATGCTAGTACAGAGAAACATACATTTCATGGTTTTATGTGAATTAAAACTACATTATACTATGTCAGAGTACAATATCGGTTATACATTTCGGCTGAGGGTATTAAGACTACAAACCATTTACAACATAAAATATGGGATTTTCTAGGAAAAACATACTTACGATTTCAAGGAACAAATGACAGATTTTCAATTACAAATATGCTTTTGAACTCACCAACTTAATTGTTGACATTCTTTTCAAAACCACTTATATTCTCTGGCAAGGTATGCACATGTTTTGAAGAAGATGGAGCTTCAGGGACTTATGTCTCCAAAACTTTTGATATACATTTGTTTAGTCATGTGTATAAGTATTTTGAACACAAATGTAAAACTTATACTTTGTTAATGCATGGGTGTTGTATTTTGATTTCTATTAAGAAATTATTGTGATACTTAACATGAAGTCATCCACCCGTAAATGTTTCCGCCGTTCCGGTTTGGGGGTGTGACAGATTGGTATCAAAGCATTGTTTATAGTGAACTAAATATATCAAACCATAAAAGTTATACAACTATAAATACAATGGGACTAAAACACTCTGACTAATAGTAATACTTTTAAAATATAACAATATTTTTATAAAAGTATACATACATGCTTACATACCAGGACAAATATCACAAGAAGAACAAAATAGAAGTATTTAGATGTTGAACACTATAGTTAAACCTAGAAAATGATGTAGTCATATCTGGGATAAATATAGCCTGATCAACTATATTTATTTGAGATATGACAAACATGTGTTTGGGAGTGATCATGGTGTTGCAACAAGTCTAAAACTTACCAACACACCATACATTTATCATACATATTAAAAATACTATAGGAGTATTTTGTAAGACTGTAAAATGACATGTTTACATTCTTTCTATGATTCTTACCTCTAAATTCTCGCATAGACATTATGGAAGGATATCCCCCGCACAGGGATCCCTACTTCCCTGATCAAGGGAATAATGGTTGGGTTGAAGATGATCCTGAAGAGGATCCCAAGGAGGGCGTGGATGAATAGGAAATGGATGAGGATTCTGATGAGGAGCCCCGAGGTCTACAACCCACCACTTTTCCACGTTCCTAGATAACACTTTCAGGGCCCGACGCCCCAATGGGGTGAAGAATTAGGGTTATGGAACTGAGAACAGGGTCAACGTCCTGCTTTCGGTATGAACATGGATTTCTAGAACCTCGAAGGAGGAGGTTCTACCGATAGGGCCCTCCCTATCATAATATATCGTGTTTCTCGTCAAATTGATCAATCATGGATATCTATCAATCAAATTCTGGAAGTGAATGCTACTTCCCAAGTGAACGTCGTTAATCTTCGTCTTATAGATGGAGATCACGATCAAACCAAAAACCACACTAAGAGGCTCCAAGAAGAAATCGTTGCTGCTCAAGACGAAATTAGAGAACTTCGGGAGCATCAAATCACACTAGAGAGGCGTTTGAGGGGAAAAGAGCACCATGATACATATTCCATTGCCCAGAACCGTACTCCCCACAAGTAGTGTTTACACGACTTCTAGTTTGATATAAAATAGAATCTCGGATATGCATATTATTTTTATCTATATGTAAAACTCCACCCTACAATTAAGTGAATACACTACTCGTAGGTTGTAATGCTGTAAAATTTTCCTTATGTAGATATAATATAGATCTATATCAAGGTTAAATATTTTCAATTGTATGTATAAGGATATGTATCAAATGACAAACATTTTATTTCATTTGGAATTAGAATAATTTTCATAACGTTATGTTTCTCATGGTAAATCTATAATTATTTAGTGTATATGTTAAAGTATTATTTAATTAAAACTCTATTGACCTAGAAATGGTAGGTCCGCTTTAGGCCATGTTCCTTGTTTGGTTGTGGACTTAAGGCAGACTTATTATGTTTAATAGTCTATTCAATTTTAATTACATACAATTTGTTTACACTAAATGAATGTAGAAGGACCTAGTACGGAATACATTATACAAAGTCATTTCAAAGTATTGCTATAAATGAAATTGCCAATTCTCTACTTATAATAGTAGACTTTTATTGTTAATCGCTTAATTGAATACTATAACAAGTCAGGAAATGATACATTTAGAACTGAGAATTTTCTTGTTCATGATGGGTTTTGAGCATTCTAACACTTCCTAAGTGTACATGCAACCCTAATAACCTTGGATCTATGTTTGTCTAATTGTCATGCAAAGTTGAATTCCAAGGTTATATTCCTATCTAGCATACATGGGGAACAATTTTAACATAAAGTATAGATAGAATAACTTACCTTGTTGTTGTTTGTGTTCCTTGAAACCTTGTGAGCCTAGCACCCCAAGTGTGATGCCTCAAATGCTTCACACAACACCAAATGCTCTTGGAAGAACTTATGAGAGAATAGTCACTTCTTCAAAATCGGCCAAGCCCTCTTGTTTCTTAGTGTAGCCGATTTCGGGTGGAGAATATGTTACTTATATAGTGTTGACACATCTAGGGTTAAACCCTAATGTGTCATGACTCTTCATTTCCATGACCCATGGGTTTGTAACTCCCATGGAGCATCCATGGAGCATCCTATGGGTGGAACCCAACTTGATGGTCCATGGAGCCTTTTAGCCCACTATACAAGATATGGATGATTTACATAATCAACCCATATATTTAATTAGTTATCTTTTGATCACTTAATTAATACTAAATTAATTCTTGATCAAACTAATCAAATAATATTATTAATATATTAGAACTTATAATATATTAATAATCTCCAAGTGTTATTTCTCTCATTTAGTCTATCCAATTGCATGGTGCCATGCAACCCAAATGGACCATGCCGGGTCGGGTCAAGTACATACCAGAAATAGTTATGGACTTAGACACCTTATCCAACAGTCTCCCACTTGGATAAGTCTAATAACTATTACTGCAAGTATAACTTCAGGAACCGATCGGCAATCGTAGCTCTTTTCAAGGTTTCTCGAAACTGAGAAGATGATGGTACGCCATTTAAGATAAGTGATCATATAATCCTCTGTTCTAGATATCAATCGGACAAATACATGGAACAATGTCTTACTTATTGTCCAACAATTTGTTTCTCGATTTCCGATTTGTTTGACAAAGAACTTCATTGAACACATCAATTTAGTTCTGACCGGGCCCGGTACATAGGTCAAAACAAAATCATCGAGGGGCCCAGATATCAGCTTCTAATCCAAGAAGGAACAGATAAACTTCGACTCATATGTTTGTTCTACTACTCATTGAATTACACACAAGAGCACGATTTTATAACATCGAGTTACCAATGCGTTTTTCGTACAATCAATGCATAACCAACTTGTAAGTAACAAATCATATCTCTAGGTTTAAAGACTTATATGATATTACCGTCTCACGATCACTCGAGATAGAATTCCATGAAGTGATTCCAGTGAGCGTGGGTTGAGTCCAATGCTCAGAACTTATGAGCACTCATGATTGTTGTAGCCTTGTCCGAGACCTCTACAACCAAACATGACAGTCTTGATTCATACCTACTTCCGACATATGACCGACTGTGGAGGTTTGAATAATATGTTATACCAAACAAAATTATTCTGGAAGTCAAAACATGCAAAAGAAATATAGTAAACGATCGACAAGAGATAGTAACACTTTACTCATAAATAAAACACTTTTATTCATCATCAAATGTCAATTACACTTTACAAATTTCGAGATTATCTAACTACTAAATCTAATATCATCCTTCAGCCCTATGCTCCCAGCATGCTGGAGATGCTTAACCCGAGTCAGTCCCTTCGTGAGGGGATCTGCCGGATTCTCATCTGATGATACCCTCTTTGCCACGAGGAGTCCTTCTTCGATCCGATGTCTGATGAAATGGTATTTTCTGTCGATGTGTCTGGATCTCCCGTGATCCCTTGGTTCCTTGGCTAAGGCAACAGCGCTTTCACTATCACAGAAAATTTCCATTGGCTCTTTAATAGCTGGTACAACTCCAAGGTCTCCAATGAAGTTCCTCAGCCATAAAGCCTCCTTTGCTGCTTCGCTAGCTGCAATATACTCTGATTCACAAGTAGAATCTGCCACTGTCTCTTGCTTGGAACTCTTCCAAGAAATTGCTCCTCCATTTAGCGTAAAGACCCAGCCCGACTGAGAGCGGAAGTTATCCCTATCAGTCTGGAAGCTAGCATCACTATGCCCTACAACTCTCAAGTCATCACTCCCACCGAGGGTAAGGACCCAGTCCTTAGTCCTTCGTAGGTACTTGAGAATGTTCTTTACCGCAATCCAGTGTGACTTGCCAGGGTTCCCCTGAAACCTGCTAACCATGCTCAGGGAAAAAGCTACATCAGGTCGAGTACACGTCATAGCATACATGATCGATCCTACAGCCGAAGCATAAGGTACTCGACTCATTTCTGCTATCTCAGCCTCAGTGCTAGGGCTTTGTGTCTTACTCAGTTTGGCGTTACTCTGGATGGGCAACTCTCCTTTCTTGGAGTCTTGCATTCTGAATCTCTTCAGAATCTTCTCCAAGTAGGTACTTTAACTAAGTCCAATTAGTCTTGTACTCCGATCTCTCAAGATCCTTATCCCCAAAATATAGGCAGCTTCACCAAGGTCCATCATAGCGAAACACTTTCCAAGCCAGGACTTTACTTCCTGCAGGGTTGGAATGTCGTTTCCTATGAGTAGTATGTCATCCACATACAATACCAAAAAGCTAACTATACTCCCACTAGCCTTGACATATACACAAGATTCATCTTCACTCCTAGAAAAGCCAAATTCCTTGACCTTTTCATCAAAGCAAAGATTCCATCTGCGAGGTGCTTGCTTTAGTCCATAAATGGATTTCTCAAGCTTACACACTCTATTAGGGTACTCGTTACTAACAAAACCCTCTGGCTGACTCATGTAAACATCTTCAGCCAACTTCCCATTAAGGAAAGCGGTTTTGACATCCATTTGCCAAATTTCGTAGTCATGAAATGCGGCTATGGCTAACAGAACCCGAATAGACTTAATCTTGGCTACCGGAGAAAAGGTCTCATCATAATCCACTCCAGGAATTTGAGAGAAGCCCTTTGCAACCAGTCTAGCCTTATAAGTGTGTACTTTACCATCCATGTCGGTCTTCTTTTTGAAGACCCATTTGCACCCTACAGTCTTTCGACCTGGTACATTCTCAACCAAGTTCCAAACTTGATTGTCATACATGGATTGTATCTCGCTATCCATAGCCTCTTTCCATTTAGCAGACTCGGGGCCTGCCATGGCTTCCTCGTAGCTGTTAGGGTCATCTTGACTTACTAGTGTCTCATCACTAATAAGTGTCTCACCTTCTACAGTAATATGGAATCCATAGTAATGCTCAGGTGCACTCCTAACTCTCGTGGAACGCCTCAGAGGTACAGATTCGTCAATTGGCTCAACAGGAGTTTCCTCCTCAAGTTGAGGGCTAGAGTTTGAAGTTCCTTCACCACTTGACTCTTGAATTTCTTCAAGATTAACTTGCCTCCCACTGTCTCCTTGGCTTATAAACTCTCTTTCTCGAAAGACTCCTCTTCTTGCTACAAAGACCACATTGTCACTAGGTCTGTAGAAGAGGTAACCAAAGGATTGCTGTGGGTAGCCGATGAAAATACACCTCTCGCTTCGAGGTTCGAGCTTATCATGAGTCTCGCGTCTCACGAAAGCCTCGCAACCCCAAATCTTGATGTGGTCTAGTTTAGTACTTTACCAGTCCACATCTCGTGAGGAGTTTTGGCAACTTTCTTTGTAGGGACTAGATTAAGGATATGGGCGGCAGTCTCTAAGGCATACCCCCAGAATGAGATTGGTAGCGAAGCTCGACTCATCATGGAATGAACCATGTCCAACAAGGTTCTATTACGCCTCTCAGCCACACCATTCAACTGCGGCGTCCTGGGAGGTGTCAATTGTGAGACAATCCCACATTCCTTTAGATAGTCGAGGAACTCTGAACTAAGATACTCACCACCTCGATCGGATTGAAGCATCTTAATGTTCCTGCCCAATTGATTCTCGACTTCCTGTTTAAATTCCTTAAACTTCTCGAAAGTCTCTGACTTATGCTTGATTAAGTAGACATATCCATATCTACTGTAATCATCAGTAAAAGTCAAATAATAACGATTAGCATCTCTTGTGGCATGTTTGAATGGTCCACACACATCCGTGTGTATAAGGTCGAACAAACCTTCACCCCTTTCACACGAGCCTGTGAAGGGTGACTTTGTCATTTTTCCAAGTAAGCATGATTCGCAACTATCATTTGACTTTAGGTCAAACGACTCCAAGACTCCATCTTTTTGGAGATGGCCTATGCGTTTCTTGCTTATATGTCCAAGACGACAATGCCATAATGATGCTTTATCCAAGTTATTATTATTAGTAGAATCAATACACAAAACATTATTTCCTAAGTTATCTACAATAGATACAGCTTCATACACACCATCACAAGGTAATGCTTTAAAATAAAGTACATTATTAAAGAAAGCATTAATCGAACCAACTTCATTATCAAACGAAAAGGTGAATCCTTGTTTGTACAATGCATGAAAGGAAATAATATTTCTTGCCATTTCTGGCGAATAACAACATTTATTCAAATCTAAATTTAACCCACTACTTAGCGATAAAGTATAAACTCCAATCTTGGTGACAGGTGTAACTTTCCTATTCCCCATGATTAAGTTTATTCTTCCTTGCTCCACATTCTCACTTCTTCCTAGTCCCTGCAAGTCACAACAAATATGAATACCGCAGCTGGTATCAAGGACCCAAGATTTCGAATGGGGTGAGTTATTAGAAATGATATTGTAAATACCTGCATGGTTGGGTTTGACTTTCCCATCCTTTACATCCTGCTGGTACTTTGGGCAGTTCCGCTTCCAATGAGCTTTTTCATGACAATAGAAGCATTCAGCCTCTTTTGGGTCAGAAGAAGGAGTAATGAAACCTTTCTTGGTTCCACTTGAAGAAGAGCCATCAAGGGTCCGAGCCTTGGTACCCTTTGAAGATCTCTTTCTCTTCCTCCCTCGACTTTGCCCGATTGCCAAGACCGGAGTTGAGTCTGGAGTAGGAGTGATAGCAACCGACTTCCCCTTAAGACCTGTTTCTGCGGTCTTGAGAAGTCCCTGAAGTTTGCTGAGAGTGACCTCTTCCTTGTTCATGTGATATGTCATGCGGAATTGATCATAACAAGATGGTAAGGAGTGCAAAATGATATCTATTGCAAGCTCCTCAGGGAAGTTCACATTGAGCTTCAGCAAACGATCCACATACCTTTGCATTTTCTGCATGTGGCTCGTGACAGACTCTCCGTCCTTCATCATGGTTGTTATCATGGAGCAGATGACTTCGTACCTCTCTTGTCGTGCACTTTGATGGTATCTTTCCATCAAATCTTGGTGCATTTCATAAGGGTAGAAATCTTCATATGACTTTTGGAGTTCAGCTGTCATGGTGGCCAACATGATGCAAGCCACCTTGGTTGCATCTCTTTCATGAGTATGAAAGTCAGCAATCTCCTGGGGAGTTGCAGTGGACTCGTCAATTTCCTTAAGCTCCTTGTCAAGGACATATTCTTTGTCCTCATAGCGGGTAATCATCCTGATGTTTCTGATCCATTTATTGAAGTTGGATCCATCAAAGGTGACTTTCCCGCACAAACACATAAGAGTAAAGGAGCCATTAGGATTCGAGCCAGAAGCATTGTTTGAAGACATCTGAAAGAGAAGAACAAGTTTAGTTTAGATTTAAGAGAGTCCTTAATAAAACACCCAAATGTAATATTAAGGCTAGGATCCAATCACAATATGATATAACTTAGAAGAGGTATGCCGTAATCTAAGCTATACCATATTTGAAAGGTAGGTGAATGACGATTCACCAATTTCCACCACGAAAACCGAAATATTAGATATTTAGTTTTTATTGGTTTTAGAAATTCCTAGATTCTTTGAGATCCAATGAACTTTTCAAAGGCATGTTTCAATCTCGAGAGTGCTCTCCAGGTTTTGTGACTGGGATGCCGAGGATCACAAAACGAGGTGTGAAGTAACCATGCAAATCACTTGGTACCCTTAAAGTTTATCACTCAATCGATGTGCCGGTAAACCACACACGCTCCACCGATACTATAATAAACCTTAAGTCACCATTTACCTACCTTGTTAAGTCCAAGTTAGTGTGCCGGTTAACCACACACGCTCCACCAACGACTTAGACAAAGTGTAAAGTGTAATTTCATGGATTAGCACCTTATTCACATTTTTCCTAGAGTAACTAAGATTGGGAATTTAATAAACATTTAGTTACTTTATTATATTCATCATACTTTGAATGAGAATTTATAAGTCCTTGTCTTACCCGTTCGGCTAACGACCCTCCACCAGTCAAGCAAGCGGTGGGTGAGAATATTCACCCATTAAGTTACCATTTTATAGGCAACAACCTTATACCCACCTTATTGACCGGCTTTGTGAATGAGGCGTACTAGCGGTAAGACGACTTTATTCTTATACATACATATATATATATATATATATATATATATATATATATATATATATATATATATATATATATATAATTATTAAATCATCATAATATAAGTATAAGGGTTGAATTTTAACTTTTAAAATTCTAGGGGTTGGAACTTAAAGTTTTAACTTAACTTTACTTGTTCCAAAACTTGAGGGCAAGTTTTGTAACTTTCAAAACTTTTCATTTCTTGTAACTTATGAGTTTAATAGAGTAATAAAATGAAGACTCTTCATTTTTCTAACTCTTGTGTTTTCTTAATGGTTTTTAACTCAAGTGTGACTCTTGGTTTTCCATAACTTAAGGATAAGTTATGGACTCCATTAAAACACATTATGATCAAGAATTAATCTACCAAATAGGTTACAAATAATTCCTATGATCATCTAAAACATCATAAGAACAAGAACATGAATATGAACACAATCAAAAATTACATAAAACTTTGTAATTTTGATAACTAGTTGTTGTAAATGAATTAGCAAAGACATTACACCACCAAAAACAAGTTTTCAATTACCAAAACAGTTTAGGGTAATGTTTCTAATTCATTTCCAGCAACTGAATCGAAATTCTGCACTCAGTCGACCCTACTCGCCGAGTGCATAAACTGACTCGCCGAGTTGGTTGAAGATACTCATGGACTCGACGAGTCCATTCGCAGACAACAAAATTTCCGATTCTGTTTTCAACTTTTAAGCACAAATAAGAACAAACAAGCCTAGGCTCTGATACCACTGATGGGTTTTGAGCATTCTAACACTTCCTAAGTGTACATGCAACCCTAATAACCTTGGATCTATGTTTGTCTAATTGTCATGCAAAGTTGAATTCCAAGGTTATATTCCTATCTAGCATACATGGGAAACAATTTTAACATAAAGTATAGATAGAATAACTTACCTTGTTGTTGTTTGTGTTCCTTGAAACCTTGTGAGCCTAGCACCCCAAGTGTGATGCCTCAAATGCTTCACACAACACCAAATGCTCTTGGAAGAACTTATGAGAGAATACTCACTTCTTCAAAATCGGCCAAGCCCTCTTGTTTCTTAATGTAGCCGATTTTGGGTGGAGAATATGTTACTTATATAGTGTTGACACATCTAGGGTTAAACCCTAATGTGTCATGACTCTTCATTTCCATGACCCATGGGTTTGTAACTCCCATGGAGCATCCATGGAGCATCCTATGGGTGGAACCCAACTTGATGGTCCATGGAGCCTTTTAGCCCACTATACAAGATATGGATGATTTACATAATCAACCCATATATTTAATTAGTTATCTTTTGATCACTTAATTAATTCTAAATTAATTCTTGATCAAACTAATCAAATAATATTATTAATATATTAGAACTTATAATATATTAATAATCTCCAAGTGTTATTTCTCTCATTTAGTCTATCCAATTGCATGGTGCCATGTAACCCAAATGGACCATGTCGGGTCGGGTCATGTACATACCAGAAATAGTTTTGGACTTAGACACCTTATCCAACAGTTCAAATATTACGTGACTCATGATCACTATAGAGTACTTATCATCTTTTTTCCTTAAATTAATATAGATAAAGATGCCTCCAAGGAAGTCCAATAGAAAGAACAACAATCCACGAAATCCACCACCGCTGCCACCTCTACATTATGATGCTACTGTCTTTCAAGCAGAAGTAGCTGCCGTCTTGGCTGCTTCCATGATGCAAATTAACCCCACGGTACTAATACGGTGCTCATAATTCAAATCATGGGGAAACTCTTGGACACCCTCGGGAGTGTTCATATAAAGACTTTACTAATGCAAAACACAAAACTTTTGATGGCATCGGAGGTATCATTACTCTAACACATTGGTTGAAGAAAATAGAATCAGTGTTTGAAATATGTGTTTGTCTTAAAGAAAGCAAAGTAAAGTTTGCAGCATGCACCTTCCTAGATAGACCCCTTTCTTGGTGGAACAGCTATGTTAAAATGTTATCTCTCCCAGTCGCCAATGTATGGGCTGCGAAGACTTAAAAGTTTGGATGCTGGTAGAATATTGCCTTCAGGGTGAAATGCATTAACTAGAGCAGGAGCTTTGGGGTCTGAAGATGAAAGGCTCCGATATTGTTGCATACACTGCTAGGTTTAGTGACCTGGCTCTACTATGTCCCAGGATGGTCACCCCGAAAAGTAAGAAGGTGGAGAGGTACATATGGGGATTAAATACCCCAACTCAAGGAAATGTTCTAGCTTTTAATCCTCTTACCTTTGATAGTGCCTAACGTCTGGCACCGACATTGATAGATCACAGAGATCGTCAAGACTCTATGATAGTTATTCTTGAAAAACCCAAGAAACGAGGCAATAAAAAGGAGTTCTGGAATAAGCAAAAAGGACAATCACCACAAGAGCCTTCTATGAAACAACAAACAGTGGCAGTTCATACTGCTATTGTTCCTGCTACTATTCCTATTTCTACACCTACCACAGTTTTTACTACTCCAACAACCCCAATTCGATATGCTGGAACTCTGCCAAAGTGCAGTAAATGCAACATCCATCATACAGGAGGTTGTAGAGAAATGCACTGCCGAAACTGTAACAAAAAGGGGCACACGACCCGTTTCTGTAAAACACCCATACAACCTA
Source organism: Lactuca saligna (assembly GCF_052625555.1). NCBI lineage: Eukaryota > Viridiplantae > Streptophyta > Magnoliopsida > Asterales > Asteraceae > Lactuca > Lactuca saligna. The sequence continues at coordinate 82,915,056 of NC_136425.1, read as the reverse complement.
TTTGTCAAGTAAATGCTGCAGGAGTATGTTAAGCTTGCTATGAAAGTCGGGAAGTAGGGCATTTCAAGAAAAGTTGTCCTAAGACAAAGAATATTGATGGTACAGGAACGGTTTTGGCAATTCGATATGAAGAAGTAGTAGCAGATCCTAATGTGGTTACCGGTACGTTCCTTCTCAAAAACTCTTATGCATGCATTCTTTTCGATAGAGGTGTAGAGAAAAGCTTTGTGATCTATAAATTGAACACCTACTAAAACAAAACCCCGAATCACTAAATGATACATTCACCATTGACATAGCCAACGGAAAAATCGAGAGCACAAATGATATATACATAGGATGCACACTTACTCTAAATAACCTTTCATTAAAAATTGACCTTATGCTGGTCTCAATTAAAAGTTTTGACATTATAATCGGCATGGATTAGTTAATTCTTCACCGTGTTGATATCCTATGTTATGAAAAATCCATCCGAATTAATCTGCCAAGTAACGAATCTCTTGTTATCTATGGCGAAAAATCTGGTGCAAGTCTTCAGATCATTTCTTGCGTCAAGGCCCAAAGGTATCATCGAAAGGATTACCGTGCCTTCTTAGCTCACGTTATTGATAAGACACAAGAAGTAAAAAGAATCAAGGATATCTATGAATTTCGTTATTTCCGTATTGTATTCCCTGATGATCTTTCAGGAGTTTCTCCTGAATGCCAAGTCGAATTCTGAATCAACTCGATTCCTAGAGCTACCCCTGTAGCTAAATCCCCATATCATCTTGCACCATTAGAGATGCCAGAACTCTCTAGCCAGTTAAACGAACTTCTCAGTAAAGGATTCATTAGACCAAGTTTCTCACCTTGGGGAGCACGGTCTTGTTCATGAAGAAAAATGATGGATCGTTTCGCATGTGCATAGACTACTGGGAATTAATAAACTTACTATCAAAAAACGATACCATTTACCTCGAATCGACGACCTTTTTGATGAACTTCAATGAGCCAATTTCTTCTCTAACATTGACCTTAGATTAAGATACCATCAGTTACGAGTCCAGGCGGCTGATATTCCAAAGACTACTTTTAGAACTTGCTACGGTGAATATGAATTCATAGTGATTCCCTTTGGTTTAACAAATGCACCTACAGTGTTCATGGACTTGATGAACCGCGTCTGTCGACCTTACTTAGACAAGTTTGTTATAATTTTCATTCACGATATATTGTTTATTCTTAAAGTAAGGAAGAACACAACCAACACATACGACAAGCCTTGGAAACCTTAACGGTAGAGAAATTGTATGCAAAGTTCTCAAAGTGTAAATTCTGGATCAGGAAGGTATATTGCTTGGTTCATGTATTCAGTAAATAAGGGATACATGTCGATCCCTCCAAGATCAAAGCTATCAAAAACTGGGCGACCACACGAACCCCAATAGACGTTCGCCAGTTTCTAGGTCTCGCTGGCTATTATAGAAGGTTCATCCAAAACTTTTCAAAGATCACAATACCACTCACCACGTAGACCCAGAAGAGTGTAACCTTCAATTGGGAGGAGAAACAAGATTTTGTAGACTAGTATATCGTGAATGAAGGGACGGAAGATTTTGTAGTTTACTGTGATGCGTCCAAGCAAGGGTTAGGATGCATTCTTGTGCAACGAGGAAAGGTCATATCTTATGCCTGGAGATAGCTTAAGAATCATGAGGTCAAATATACCACGCATGATCTTGAACTGGGAGTTGTGGTTTTCGATTTTAAGATTTGGAGGCATTACCTCTTTAGTACAAAATGCACATTCTTTACTGATCACAAAAGCCTCCAGCATATCTTATATCAGAATGAACTTAACATGAGACAATGAAAATGGGTAGAGCTACTCAATGATTACGAATGTGAGATTCACTATCGTCCCAGCAAGACCAATGTGGTAGCAGATGCCCTTATTCGGAAACAGTACTCGGACCATCAAGTAAAGTCTCTAACTATGACTATCCATTCCTACTTATCCACACAGATCAAGGAAGGTCAACTAGAAGCCTAGAAACCTAAGATCATGATAGGTGAAGCCTTAACGGGAATGGAAAAGAGTTTGGAAATCAAGGGTGACAGAGTTCGTTATCTCATGAACCGGATCTGGACACTGGAGACTGGTGGCTACAGAGATGTTGCCATAAATGAAGCCTATAAAACCCGATACTCCGTTCATCCAGGTTCAGACAAAAAGGAAGAACTATCTGTTGGTATAGATTCTATCAAAATGAGGAAGGCCAATAAATATTCTTTCAGAATAAGGAAGGAAAATATTATTTTGGTTCTCATTCAAAATTATTCGTTTATGACCATGTGGTATTTTATCATTGGGTTTAATAAATATTCTCTCAGAATGTTGTTTTTCTTTAAGAAGATCATGTAATCAATATGTGTATTCTATCATAAATATATATCTTGTCATAAATATGTATTGAATGTCTTTCAATATATAAGAATGTTGTTATTATTCAATTTCAGTTTCAAGATTTTTATTATTCTTCATTAATATTGTGATAGAATAACATTCTAACAAAACAATGTCATAGAAAATCATTCTAACAGAATAATATTCTGATGGAACTAAAATTTAATTAATTAAAAAAGTAAGAATTCAAAATTAACACGATCAAAAATCCCTTAAAATCCGAAAATTTATTTTTAAATTTATGTTTTCTAATTTGAATGTAATGGAATGTACATATTTTTATGCTTTTTTTAAATTAAATGGTATTACTCTATTTTATAAATTTAATAATATAAATAAATGTTTTTCTTAAAATAGCTAAAATGGGTGGTCTACAATCATTCTTGCATCCGCACAATAACTAGTTAGAATACAATAACCTAAGCCTATATATATATATATATATATATATATATATATATATATATATATATATATATATATGGTGAGGTTCAATAGAAAACTATTATGAACAAGGAACCATGAAACCAATCGTGAACGTTGGGAATCATAATGATCAACGACCAAGGGAATGGAGGTACATTTAGACATTGGATGCACATACACCGGATTATACCATAAAACTCATCTCTTTACCAAAAAATCACCTAATTTTTTTCGTAGATTATTTTTTTCTAAGCCACGCTTTTATCGAAAAAAGCTATATATACCATTGTTTACGATTTTTCGTCGTTTTTCCATAGATATCGATGTTGATATATAAAAAAAGTTCACCTTTTTTTTCGGAAAAAAAAACCCAATTCATTTTCTTGTTTCTTTTTAATATTTAAGTTTATTTTGATAAAAAAAATCTAATTATATCAAAAATCTCAATTTTTTGTCCTTTACTAATAAACATCATAATCGATTAAATAAAACTCGATCAGTTCATATCACACTGTGAATCTAAACTAAAAATATTTCAGTTTTAACATTCATAATGTGAATCTGACTTACTATTTCAACTCTTTGATCACTCACAAATTGTAACACTCATAACAACCATGAAAAATCTAAGCTTTTAAAAACCAACCAATTTCACAAATTTTTTACATTCATAGTTCTAAAAAAATGTTCAACATCAGAGTCTCCCAAAATCATACGTCAAAACATGGGGATGTGTATAGTCACTCCTTCGTCATCCCCCGATCATCCGAAATACCTAAAACATAACCTAAAACTGTAAGCCAACACTTAGTGAGATCCCCCAAAGTACCAACACACAATACACATAACAACAATAACAAAAAGCATGCATAAAGAGCCTTCGGTATGGCTAGACCGACTCGCATGCCTACAATCTATCTGCACCCCTCACAAAACCTTCAACATGAGTGGACCGCCTCATCGGGCCTTCAACTTATTTGGACCATTCTTCGGGCGTTTGGCATGACTGGTCCACCTCACGAGCCTTCAGTCTATCCAGGAAACCCTGGGTCTTTTGGGCTTCAGTCTCTAATGGTCCGCCTGAACCGAATCACACATAACATGTCGACATATACATAACGAATAAATATATACACATATAACCAATCAACTACAATAAAAGAGATCTTACAGATTCCTAAGCATAACATCATCATATATACCATGATACTGGTCTAATAAATCACAATAGCATACCAACATGCAATAAACCAGGATAATAATGTAAAGTGTCGGCCATGGTGCCTTCGACCCGAAAGTACATTGAGGAAAACATGCCTCATAAACTAAATAGAAGTTGATAAGGTCCCAACTCTGAATCCTAGATCTCTAACCGCACCTGTTACCACCAATTAGCTAATTACATCAAAATCTAAAAATGCGCTCAAGGTTAAACCTGGTCAAAGTCAACTGGTGAAACGCAAAAAGTCAATTGGGTCAACCACGGGATGTACACAAGGTTCAACTTAAGGTGTATACATGGGGCATACTCCTGAGGTGCGCAGGATGTACACAAGGCCTTGCAGATTGACAACCATCAGGGTGGTTAACTGAGTACATGGGGCGTTCCCTCGCAAACCCAAAAATCTTGTTAAGAGCTTAATTGCTTAAGCTCTTACATCCTAACTTCATATCCATGGCCAAAATACACTCTAGATTCAGAAACTTTCCAACTTCATGACCTTACATGCTTATTAACTGCTTAACTCAAGGTCTTAGTCTATTAAAAGCTTCTACAAGATATATGGAGCAAAACTAATGTGACATCCCCAAAATCTCGGCCAGAAAAGACCGATTTTCATTTATGCTTTTAAAATAATTTCAGAGTAAATCCTTTTGATTTGAAAGAGTTGCGCAATTTGTTCCCAAAAACAAAACGTGATAAAATAATGTTTACCAAAGCATTTTATAAAAGAAGTGTATTTTCATTATATAATAAAAACTCGGGATGTCATGTTCTGATACAGACCATAAAGCATAAACGATAACATAACAAGTCATTCAAAAAATATATACATATACAGACTTGTAAACAAAACAACTTGATGGTTCATCCATCTTATGCCCTTGCGCCACTTCCTGTAATACAAATAAAACTGAGTGGGTCAGGCTTGGGAGCCTGGTGAGCATATAGGGCTTTCAACCCACAATAAATAATTATAGTTAATTTCCACCAACCAACAATAACCCGATTACCCATTCCCGTTATTCTCACCTTACGTCGCTAAGACAACTAACATAAGGGACCTAGTCTAAGAATATTTCATCGGGGCGACAACACATGCTTCGGGGGTTCCTCAGCAATATAAGTCAAATAAGGCAACCATGAGGGGGATGGAATACAACGAATGAACACCCAAGTTCATTAACACCTACAGGTTATGAGCCTGCTAGCGTTCCACTGCACTGTCTAGAAAAGTCCGTGGTCGTCATCTAAATTCCGCTAGATAACGGGATCAAAACAACATCGAGGCCTCTCATCTGTTTATTACACACCAACTATCTACCCATGTTCTACCCAACATATTAGTAGATAAAACATACATTTTTATACATAGTTTTAAAACCTGTATAGCATGCTCAATCAATACATTTTCCACGTAATAGATGAGCCACACACAAATAACACGTATTTCATAGAGAAATAATCAGATCTATAAGATAGAAGAAAGTGAATATACATTCACACACGTATTTCGTATAAAAGACTTCATAATTATGCGTTAGAAGAAAGTAACCACACACCCACTTGATCAGAAGATGATCGGGTAGCACTACGGCTTGTAGAAGTAGTATTCTTCGACAGATCTGGAAGATCTTCTCAAAAACGGACTCCTCGCGGGCAGAGCTTCGGCTCGGGAATCTTACTTCTCAGGATCTTCGGGACCTCGGGCCTTGCTTCGGGGCTCGGGAATGATACCGGGGCTTCGGGATAATTCTTGCACGAAAAACAATGCAAAAACGCGAGAAAAAGAGAAGAAATTAGCAAACTACTCGGCTGCCCTTGACACCCTTTTATAGGGGTTGGAAGGTCAATTTACGCTGGGCGTAACGACTATAAGATCGCTGACTCCCCCCCTTCGGATAATATCGGAATTTATATATAAATAAAATATTGAAAATATTTAATAAACTTCAAAAATTCATATCTTCCTCATACGAACTCCGTTTTCGACGTTCTTTATATCCCCACGAAGGTGAGACTATGATCTACAACTTTTGTTTAGACTCCATCGACTAATTTTGAATTTATTTTTATTATTTATTTTTAGTAGGCCAGGACAGGAAAACTACGTTATAAAATCATAACTTCTTCATCCGACGTCCGTTTTCGCCTATCCTTTTATCGTTTTACTACAATTAATTAGATCTTTGATTATATTTAGATTGTTTCGGCTAAAAACCGCACAGTCTCAAATCGAGTATTCGGGCTGCGTACCGCTAAGTCGAAACTTCGAAAAATCATAACTTCCTCATACGAAGTCAGATTTTGGCGTTCTTTTTATGCACGCTCTCAGTTTAACAAACTCTACGAATTTCGTTTTGATCACTAAGGCTAAATATTGCTCTAACGTAAATTTCACTTTTTACATCATTCAACGTTGTCGGTTCTGTCGCGAAACTTCAACAGGTCATAACTTCTTCGTTATAACTTGGATTTGGCATTCCTTATATCTCCGGAATCCTTGTTTCGAGCACTACAACTTTGTGTAAAGATATTGAGTTTTTTTTTACACTTAAATTTTGACACTTATTTTATTCTTAATTAATCAAATCACATTATTAAGCAATTAAGCACAAAACATATAATACTCAAATAATACGCTCTTATTTTTTCAAAACGGGTTACAAAGGTTAACCTAGACTATTACATAAACGAAAATGCCTAGCCTGGAAACGTGGGCGTTACAATTCTCTCCTCCTTAGGATGATTCCGTCCCCGGAATCACACATCAACAAACAAATGCGGATAGCGACTCAACATGTCACTCTCCGTTTCCTAGGTGAGATTTGGCCCATTTGAGTGATTCCAATGAACAATCACTAATTTGACCATCTTGCGTCAATGCTTCATAGTCTTTCGGCCAACAATTACCTCTGGTTCTTCATTTAACCTCTTGTTTTCATCAACTCTCAATTCAAAAATTGGAATTATATCGGTAGCTTCTCCCGTGAACTTCCTCAAATAACACACGTGAAAAGTGTTGTGAATTCCATTCTGTTCTTCGGGTAATTCGAGCTTGTAAGCTTGGTTCCTAATCCTCTAAAGAACTTTAAACGGTCCAATAAACCTTGGACTTAACTTTCCCCTTTTACCAAATCTTATAATTCCCTTCCATGGCAAGACTTTAAGCAAAACCGAATCTCCAACTTCGAAAGTCATCGGTCTTCGCTTGTTGTCAGCATAGCTCCTTTGACGATCCTGAGCTACTAACATTCTCTCCCTAATTATTTTCAACCTTTTAGCAGTTTGATGGACCATCTCCGGTCCCATAAACTTCTTTTCCCCAGCCTCAAGCCAACAAGACGGCGTACGACACTTCTGCCCATACAAATCTTGATAAGGTGCCATCTTAATGCTTGAGTGAAAACTATTATTGTAGGAAAATTCTACCAGAGGTAAATGTTCATCCCAGTTACCTAGGAATTCCAGGGTTCATGCCCTCAGCATATCTTCAAGTGTTTGTATTGTCCATTCGCTCTGACCATCAGTCTGCGGATGGTAAGCTGTACTAAACACAACTTGGTACCCATTTCCTCTTGTAGACTTTTCCAAAACCTTGAGGAGAAACGGCTATCACGATCCGATACAATTGTTAACGGAACACCATGAAGCCTCACAATTTCCTTCACATAAGAATTCACGAGCTTTTCCATAGACCATTTCTCTTTGGCTGCTATGAAATGCGCACTCTTAGTGAATCGATCAATGACCACCCAAATCATGTCGTGACCATTCTTTGTTCTGGGTAGTTTAGTGACAAAATCCATTGCAATGTCTTCCCACTTACCCATAGGCACAGGTCAAGGTTCTAAACTCCCGTATGGTATTTGATGTTGTGTCTTGACTCTCGCACAAGTCACACACTCGACCACATATTTTGCAACATCAAGCTTCATCGTTGGCCACTAGTAGTAGGGTTTCAGGTCCCTATACATTTTAGTGCTACCGGGATGAATCGAGTACATGGTTTTGTGAGCTTCTTCCATAAGAAGATCTCTGACTCCTCGTGTCTTAGGTATCCAAATCCGATCTTGGAACACCTTTAGTCCATGATTGTTTACACCGAACACCAACGTTTTGCCCAAACGTTCCTCTTTTCGGTCATTCTTTTCAGAAGCTTCCTCTTGAGCTTTCTTTATACTTTCCACAATGGTCGAGACAACTTCAATTCTCAACACTCTTGGCCTTTTCCTTTCAAGATTGACTTTCCGAATGAGAGCATCAGCAACAACATTCGCTTTACTAGGGTGGTAAAGTATCTCGCAGTCGTAGTCTTTAAGTAATTCTAGCCAGCATCATTGCCTCATATTCAATTCCTTCTGATTAAGGAGATATTGGAGACTCTTATGATCAGTAAAAAGTTTTCACTTCGTGCCATAGAGGTAATGCGTCCATATTTTCAGAGCGAAAACTGCCGCTGCCAACTCCAAATCATGAGTCGGGTAATTCTTTTCATGCTCCTTCAGCTGTCGAGACGCATATGTTATCACCTTTTCTCTTTGGGTCAAAACACAACCCAATCCAACACCAGGCGCATCGCTATAAACAGCTAAGTCTTCAACTCCATCGGGTAGAGAAAGTACTGGTGCCTCGCATAGCTTCTTCTTTAGCTTCTCTAATGATTCTTTATGCTTATCATTCCAAGCATAAGTAGCTCCTTTGCGGGTCAAAACTGTCAATGGAGTAACAATCGAAGAAAAGCCTTGGATAAACCTTCGGTGATATCCGCCTAATCCTAAAAAGCTTCGGATCTCTGTGGGACTTTGTGGTTGTTCCCACTTCATTACAGCTTCAATCTTTGCTGGATTAACCATTATCCCTTCTTGGTTGACCACATGACCCAAGAATTGGACTTCACGAATCCAAAAATCACATTTGGAGAACTTTGCATACAGCTTCTCCTGCTTCAAAACTTCTAACACTTCTTGCAAGTGTCTGTCATGCTCCTCCTGGCTTTTCGAGTAAATCAGAATGTCGTCTATGAACACTATCACGGATTTATCAAGGAACGGATTACAAACCCTATTAATTAAATCCATGAATGCTGCCGGAGCATTGGTTAGTCCAAACAACATAACCGAGAACTCGTAGTGTCCATATCTAGTTCTGAATGCAGTCTTCTCGATATATTGCTCTCTTACTTTTAGTTGATGATATCCTGACCTTAGATCGATCTTTGAGAAATAGCTCGAACCTTGCAATTGATCAAACAGGTCATCAAGCCTTGGCAACGGATATCTATTCTTTATTGTTGCCTTGTTCAGCTCTCTGTAATCAATGCACATTCTCATACTTCCATCTTTCTTCTTCACGAATAACACCGGAGCTCCGCAAGGCGATGAACTAGGTCTAATGAAACCTTTGTCCAATAACTCCTGAAGTTACATCATCAGGTCCTTCATCTCCGTCGGTGCTAATCGATAAGGTGCTTTAGCTATTGGCGTGGTTCCTGGTAACAAGTCAATTCTGAACTCCACTTGTCTATTAGGTGGTAATCTAGGAAGATCTTTGGGAAATACTTCCGGATAATCACACACCACTGGAATACTCTGCATCACCTTCTTTTCCTTCTCAGCATCAATCACGAATGCTAAATATGATGTACATCCCTTGGTCAAACACTTTCTGGTTTTCATTAGGGAAATGATTCCATAATTCACTCGGTGTTTGTCCCCATACACCATAAACGAATCTTTCCCAGGTGGGTTTACTTTAACTATCTTCTTCTTGAATAAAATTTCGGCATCATTGGCGCTAAGCCAATCCATTCCCAAAACGATGTCGAAACCATTAAGTTTGATAGGCAATAATTCCTCGTGAAACTTATTCTTATTAAGGTCGATTAAGATGTTTTTCATATGATGGCTAACAGGTACGAACTTGCCACTAGCAACTTCGACTAATAAAGCATTAGCTAGTCTATCAATAGGCAAAGCTAGTTTTCTACCAAACTCATGCGAAATAAAGGAGTAGTTGGCTCCAAAATCAAACAAAATTTGAGCAGGTAATTCGTTTATGTGAAAGGTACCTGAAGCGACATCAGCTTCATCTTTAGCAGCCTCAAGTGTCATTAGGAAGGCTTTCACCTTCGACTTTGGTGGAATGTTGGGCTTAGCTGCCTCCTTCTTCTTCGGGCAGTCTTTCAAAATGTGCCCCTCTTCATTGCAACCAAAACACATCCTTTTGTTGGAACGACACTCATTGGAAATATGCCCAAATTTTCCACACTTGTAGCAGGTTACATCCTCACTACACTTCCCAAAGTGCTTTTTCTTACACTTATCACACCATTTCGCTTCGCCTCCTTTTCCTCCAAACTTTTTCGAATCAGATTTCGAAAATTTGCTTCTCTTATCGGAACCAGATGTTCCCTCAAACTTTCTCTTCTCACCAACCTCAACCTTCTCGGTGGTTCTTCCCTTAATCATGTTCTCAACAGACTTGGCAGCCCAGATAGCTGCCTCTAGAGTATGTGCCTGATGTACTGGCACCTCGTACTCCCATGGGAGTCCCTTCGTATACTAGTCCACCTTTTTCAGCTCATCTGGAACGATGCGCAAAGCAAACTCCATCTTATCTGTAAAGTTATTAGTGTATCCATCAACTCATGCTGCCTTTCGTAAATGTCAGAAAGTTGTTCTCTAGTTCCAACAGATTTTGAGCCGAGCAGAACTTGCGCTTGAACTGCACCAAGAATTCTGCCTATGTCAATTGCAGTGGCTCATTAATGCTTAAAGTCTTCCCTAGAGTGTTCCACCAATGAACGGCTCCACCTCAGAATTGACGCATTGCATAGATAGTCTGCAACTTGCCTCTACAGCCACAAGTCATGAAGGCCAATTCCATTTCTGAGATCCAATCCATTACTCCAATTGGATCCTCCTTTCCATTGAAGGTCGATGGTTTGCAAGTTAGAAAGTCCTTGCACTTGCATCCCATTCCATCATTCCTTCCATCATGGTTGTCTTGCCTAACTATCGGTGGGTTGGCTTGACCAATAGACCCACTGAAGTTTCCACCTTCCGAGTGCCCTTCATTTAATTCGGGCTCTTCCACACGAATTGACAGTTCTTCATGATTCTGTTGAAGCAACCGCCTAGTTTCATCCATCTGACGATCCAACATTGTTTGGTTATTGGCTCAGGTGCTGCTGCTACGACATGTATTTGTTTAATCACTGGTGGTTGATTCCTATTTTCATTAGCATTTCCAACTCCACTTCTTGTTCTCACCATTTTGGATCTACACACCGAATAAGGTGAAATTAGATCCTCATTCACGATAGATATTCAAATCATCCTTATCACTCCGAAATGTTTACATGCTAGTTCTAATATCGTAGACGTACGCTTAGAATCCTACACACATAAAGTTTCTAGATCCGGTCGGCAACATATCGTAGATCCGAACAAATAATATCATATATGGCAACATATAACATTTAGCACATAAAGCATTTTAGGCAACTTTCCTAAAATAAACTAGTGCTCGTGTCTAAAATGTAACAGACACACATCTCAAAATTCCACTTAGCATTCTAAGTTTAAGTCTAGAAATCCTACAAATTCCTAGTTCGCTTAAACTAATGCTCTGATACCAACTGTGACATCCCCAAAATCTCGGCCAAAAAAGACCGATTTTCATTTATGCTTTTAAAATAATTTCAGAGTAAATCCTTTTGATTTGAAAGAATTTATTCCCAAAAACAAAACGTGATAAAACAATGTTTACCAAAGCATTTCATAAAAGAAATGTATTTTCATTATATAATCAAAACTCAGGATGTCATGTTCCGGTACAGACCATAAAGCATAAATGATAACATAACAAGTCATTCAACAAATATATACATATACAGACTTGTAAACAAAACAACTTGATGGTTCATCCATCTTATGCCCTTGCGCTACTTCCTGTAATACAAATAAAGCTGAGTGGGTCAGGCTTGGGATCCTGGTGAGCATATAGGGTTTTCAACCCACAATAAATAATTATATTTAATTTCCACTAACCAACAATAACCCGATTACCCATTCCCGTTATTCTCACCTTACGTCCCTAAGACAACTAACATAAGGGACCTAGTCTAAGAATATTTCATCGGGGCGACAACACATGCTTCGGGGGTTCCTCAGCAATATAAGTCAAATAAGGCAACCATGAGGGGGATGGAATACAGCGAATGAACACCCAAGTTCATTAACACCGACAGGTTATGAGCCTGCTAGCGTTCCATTGCACTATCTAGAAAAGTCCATGGTCGTCATCTAAATTCCGCTAGATGACTTGATCAAAACAACATCGAGGCCTCTCATCTGTTTATTACACACCAACTATCTACCCATGTTCTACCCAGCATATTAGTAGATAAAACATACATTTTTATACATAGTTTCAAAACTTGTATAGCATGCTCAATCAATACATTTTCCACATAACAGATGAGGCACACACACATAACAATCAGATGTATAAGATAGAAGAAAGTGAATATACATTCACACACATAACAACAAAATATACAGATAGCACGTATTTCGTATAAAATACTTCATATTTATGCATTAGAAGAAAGTAACCACACACTCACTTGATCAGAAGATGATCGGACAACATTACGGCTTGTAGAAGTAGTAATCTTCGGCAGATCTGGAATATCTTCACAAAAACGGACTCCTCACGGGCAGAGCTTTGGCCTGGGTATCTTACTTCTCGGGATCTTCGGGACCTCGGGACTTGCTTCGGGGCTCGGGAATGATACCGGGGCTTCGAGATAATTCTTGCACGAAAAACGATGCAAAAACGCGAGAAAAAGAGAAGAAATGAGCAAACTACTCGGCTTCCCTCGACACCCTTTTATAGGGGTTGGAAGGTCGATTTACGCTGGACGTAAATCCTAGTTACGCTGGGTGTAACGACGATAAGATCGCTGACACCCCCCCCCCCCTTCGGATAATATCGGAATTTATATATAAATAAAATATCTAAAATATTTAATAAACTTCAAAAATTCATATCTTCCACATATGAACTCCGTTTTCGACTTTCTTTATATCCATGCGTAGGTGAGACTACGATCTACAACTTTCATTTAGACTCCGTCGGCTAATTTTGATTTTACTTTTATTATTTATTTTTAGTAGGCCGGGACAGGAAAACTCCGTTATAAAATCATAAGTTCTTCATCCGACGTCCGTTTTCACCTATCTTTTTATCGTTTTACTATAATTAATGAGATCTTTGATTATCATTTAGATTGTTTCGGCTAAAAACCGCTCGGTCTCAAATCGAGTATTCGGGATGCATACCGCTAAGTCGAAACTTCGAAAAATCATAACTTCCTCATACGAAGTCAGATTTTGGCATTCTTTTTATGCACGCTCTCGGTTTAACAAACTCTACGACTTTCGTTTATATCACTAAGACTAAATATTTCTCTAACGTAAATTTCACTTTTTACGTCATTCAGCGTTGTCGGTTCTGTCGCAAAACTTTGACAGGTCATAACTTCTTCGTTATAACTCGAATTTTGGCATTCCTTATATCTCCGGAATCCTTGTTTCGAGCACTACAACTTTATGTTAAGATATTGAGTTTATTTTACACTTAAATTTTGACGCTTATTTTATTCTTAATTAATCAAATCACATAATTAAGCAATTAAGCATAAAACACATAATAGTCAAATAATACGCTCTTATTATTTCAAAACGGGTTACAAAGGTTAACCTAGACTATTACATAAACGAAAATGCCTAGCCTGGAAACACGAGCGTTACAACTAACCAATAGGACTTCATTTTTATGGCTTAGGACTCATCCAAGGGTCTGAAAGGAAAACTAAATTTGTCAAGAACATGCCATGCTCAAGATAATACATTCGGACCAAAAAGCACATGAAATCAACACATAAGAAAGATCTAGAGAACTAGCCATAAAGGTTTAAACTTTATACCTTATAAAGATGGAGAAGGAGGAAAAACTTCCATATCCAAGCTTGCTTCTAGCTTCCAAGCTTCAACACCACCTTCCTCTTCCTTTGGAACACACAAAAACTCACACTAAATCTTCCAAGTGCTCAAATGAGGCTAGGGTTTTCAAGAGAACACGATTTTTCTAATGGAGACTGAAAAGTAGGGAAAGAATGGGACTTAAGGATGCTTAAATACTATCCAACCCCTATAAACTAGGGTTACCCATACTGGCAAGTACGCCGAGCGTGCTCAACGTACACCACGTATGCATGGTGTATTCTGAAGTCCCCAAAATTACAATAATGCCATTAGGGTTCCATTGCATCCTTTCTTGAATTAAGGGACCAAAATGCATCATGAATAAACTAAATGATTGAAATTAGAAGTACCTTAATATCGGGATGTTACAATTCTCCTCCATTTGGTCTAAACTTTGCCATCAAAGTCTGTCGTGGTGAAAAAATCAGGATAATGCTCCCACATCTCAGCCTCTGACTCATAGGCCCACTCGGAGCCCATCCGATGCTGCCACCGTACCTTTACAAAAGGTATCTCCTTGTTGCGCAAGACCTTTATCTTTGTTTCCAAAATGGCTATTGGCCTCTCAGCATAGTTCAGGCACTCATCGACCTGCATATCGTCCAAGGAAACCACTGTATCCTCATTCAATACACATATACGTAGCTAAAAAACCTGGAAAGCGTTGCGAATATTATTGAGATCCTCATGTAGATCCAACCTGTACGCAATCTTGCCAACCCTAATAATCACCCGAAAACGGTCGAATATATCGAGGACCCAATATCCCCATCTTCCTGAAGCATATCAAACCTTTCCAAGCTGAGACATTCAGTAATACCATATCGCCGACCTAAAACTCAAACTCATATCAACGCCGGTCAGTATAGCTCTTCTGCCGACTCTGAACGGTCTGTATTCTCTGTCTGATCTGCTGAATAAGCTCCATGGTCTAAAGGACTACTTTGGTCCTTCCCATGACCTTGTGACCAAGCTCTCCCCAACAAATAGAAGTGTGACATCTTCGACCATACAAGATCTCAAAAGAAGGAGCACCAATGTTGGAGCGATAACTATTATTGTAGGAGAACTCCGCAAGGAATCCAAAATCCCACCAAAATAGCACATGCCTGCAACATATCCCCAAGGGTATGTATCGTTCGCTCACTCTGGTCGTCGGTCTGTGGATGATAAGCAGTGTTGAAATGTAACGTCGTGCCCATTTCCTCGTGGAACTTTTCCATAATCGATAGGTGAACCGAACATCAAGTTCTGAAAAATTAAACACTAGAACCCCATGACGAGCAATAATCTCGCAAACATACACATCCACCAACTTCTCGGCTGAAGAACTCTCCCTAATAGCTAAAAATTGAGCACTCTTAGTCAATCGATCCACGATGACCCAGATGGCATCAAAATCTTTTTGGTCCTCGGTAATTTGGTGATAAAATCCATCAAGATCTGCTCTCATTTCCACATGGAAGCCTCCAGAGAATGCAGCTTTCCATGCTGCCTCTGATGCTAAGCCTTGACCATCCTACAGGTCAAGCATCTCTCAACATACTAGTCTATTTCTCTCTTCATACACGGACACTAATAACTCAATCTCAAATCCCAATACCTCTTGGTGGCTCCCAGATGTATAGAAAAGCGAGACTTATGAGCCTCCTTTAACAAAATCTGCATGATCCCACCAGAAACTAGAACCCAGACCCGACCACACTGGGTCAATAACCCTCGAATATCCATGAAAAATCTATCAATCTCACCATTGATCCTATCTTAGTTCCAACTCTCTTTCCGAACTCCTTGGCCTGAGCCTCCCTAATAAAACCCAAAAGCGGAGAATCAACAAATATCCTCATACATATCTCCTCGATTGGAGATCCAACCAACTTGCAGCTCAAGGAATCAGCCACCACATTCACCTTACATGGATGGTAAAGGATGTCGCAGTCATAATCCTTGACCAGGTCCAGTTACATGTGTTGCCTTTTGTTTTGGTTCGACTTATCGATCAGATATCTCAAACTCTTGTGATACGTATAGATCCTACAACGGACCCCATATAGAGAGTCTCTCCAAATCTTAAGGTTGAACACCACTACCCCCAACTCCAGATCATGTGTGGTACATCGCGACTCATTTAGATTTATCTGTCATGAACCATAAACAATCACACGTCATGTGTGCATAAGGACCCCCCCTAAACTGGTGATGGATGCATCACAGAATACCACAAAATTCTCAACTCCCTCCGGGAGAGTCAATACTGCAGCGTCACATAACCTATGCAAAAGAGTCTCAAATGATCACTTCTGCTCCAGGCCCCATCAAAAATCCACCTGCTTCCTCGTCAGACAAGTGAGGGGTAACACAATCTTGGAGAAATTCTAAATGAATCTCTGATAGTACCCAACCAACCCTAAGAAACTCCTGATTTATGAGGGAGATTTCGGAACCGCCCACTGCATCACACCTCAATCTTGGTCGGATCGACCAAAATCTCATCCTGGTTAAAGAGGTGCCCAAGGAACTAGACCTATCATAACCAAAATTCACACCTCGAGAAATTAGCGTAAAGTCATTTTCTCCTCAAAACCCCCAGACGCTCATGAAGATGATTGTCATGCAGCTTTCTATTCTTGGAATACAACAAGATATTATCAATAAACACAATGATTGATCGATAAATCATCAGCCTGCATAACCGTTTCATTAAATCCAAGAACACAATAGGTGCATTGGTGAGCCCAAATGGCATCACCACGAACTCGTAATGCACATAACGAGTATGGAACACAGGCTTCTCTACGTCATCCTCTCTCACTCTTTCCTAATGATACCCAGACCTCAGATCAATTTTGGATAAATGTTCTTCACTGTTAACTTGTTCAACTCCCCGTAATCAATGCACATCTGGTGTGAAACATCATTTTTCAAGACGAACAATATCGGTGCTCCCCATGGAGAACTACTCAGTCTGATGAACTGTTTGACTAGCAGCTCCTTCAATTGAGATGAAAACTCCTGCATCTCAGGCGGTTCCAAGCAGTATGGTGCCTTGGCAATCGGGGCCTCTTGGGAGGCACACCGGGTAACTCCTCTGGGAAAACATCAGCATACTCCCTGACCACTAGAACCTCTAAAACTGAAATCTGATCCCCAAGTCGATTGTCAACCACATAATGCAAATAACCTACGCACCCATGTTGAATATACTGACGAGCCCTAACTGTCGAATAAAACCCTGAACCGACCCTGGCCCACTCTTCAAAAATAACCACTTCTCCCCCACTTGGGGTTCAAAATACCACTCATTAACCCTCACAATCAATCATGGAATCAAACCTACTCAGACAATCCATACCCACTACCACGCATACATCCCCCATGGGGATATAGATCCGATCAATGAGATAAAGCACCTCGAAGATCTGAAGCACACAACCCTGATATACCACAGATGCAGAAACCATGTGTTTGTTGGGGATAGAAGCCTACAACATACACTCTAACTCGCTAATAGACATATCAAACTCCCTACTGAATGTTCGAGATACAAAAGACCGACTCGTACTCGAGTCAAAAAACACGAAAGCAGGCAAACAGTTTACTAGGAACGTACCTATTAGAGGCATATATATATATATATATATATATATATATATATATATATGTATGTATGTATGTATGTATATATATATATATATGTATATGTATATATATATAGTGTGTGTGTGTGTATAATATTGTATGCAAATGAATAAGAGAATATTGCTCTTATATTATCAATTTCATTTTTGGTCACATATTCAATTTGTTTGACCATAATTTAATACAATATCTTCCTTTCCTGGGGGAATTTTGATATTTTGTGATTCTCCAGGAACACTTTCCTCATGATCTACTGCATTTTCTACTCCTCTTCTTTTTTGTAGGTTCTTATCCTTAGAACCAAATGATCTTCCATGCTTCAGGCGTGATTTAGACTCTTGAGTGACTTTATCATCAAATTGTCCATATGGAATTTCAATTTGAGCTGGGATATTGATAGCTGGTATGTATGATTTAGTCACCCTTTTCGTGTCAGTAAATACAACATGCAATTGATTTGCCATTTATTGAAAATGCATTATCTTTTGAACTTCCATATCACATTACTTTGTGCGAGGGTCAAGATATAATAAAGAAGGCTCATGTCATGAAACAACCTTTTCAATAATACTCTTTTCTCCCTTAATGATGGGAAATTTACGGCTTCAAATTGGAAATCAGCTAGATGCGTTTTAAAAACATCACCTATTAAAGGTTCAAGATATCTAAATACCAATTCGTGACATTTAGTTCGCTTAAACTACTGCTCTGATACTACGATTGAAAGACCCACAATTTCATATTTTACAATTGTAAAACATTCTACATGTATATTCATAAAAACAATATTTTACTTTGATAAAGTGATTACAAATGATTAGATACAAACCGACTATTACACAGTGTTATATGTTACACAACTACCTAGGATACTATAGTTTTATATGTACGGGAGTACAAAATACAATAGTTTTAAACTATTCGAAATGTTCTATCAGTATATAACTATATTGGATGCTTATCTCTTGCAATTGTTAAACATTAAGAGGGTAAGCGGTGATGCTTAGTGAGTTCAATAATAGATACAATATAATGTTATGCAGTATATATATACTTTAATATGGCAGAAGCAAATAGGAACAAGCAACAACAAAGGCATATGTGAATCATGTGACAAGCTTTCCATATCAATCAATGATTTTGTGACAACCGTCAAATTCCAGTCAAGTCAAAGTCAACTAAAGCCAACAAGTCAAACTTATCGACTCAACTAACCCGGTGTACTAAGGCTTACGTTAGGTAATTACTATACAACTCGTAATTCTAATGAGAAATAATAAATAGAAAAGTATGTACATCTAGATCTCCTTAACCTAAAACTGTGGTAAGTGACGAACCAAACCGATAAAACAATGTTGCATACTCATCGGGAGTGTGTAAGATCCTCAAACAAGGCTTAACGGGGTTTACGGACCTTGCATTACGAAGCCGGACACTCACAAATGCCACACACGAAACCTCTCTCAATCATTTTCACTCTATCTCTCTTTATCTAGAATCACTCCCAAATTTCCCCATGTATGTCAACTCTCTCCTAAATCTCTCTAAGTATGTGAAATCTCTCCCAAATCTCTCTTTGTATGAGAAATCTCTCCAAGAATGTGAAATCTCTCCCAAATCTCTCTAAGTATGTGAAATGTCTCCCAAATCTCTCTTTGTATGAGAAATCTCTCCAAGAATATGAAATATATCCCAAATCTCTCTCAAAAGTTCCTTAAACTTTTTATAGTCTTTCGGGCCATCCCGACCCATAACCGGGTCAAAAACCGCTTAAAATGGGGCAAGAACGGATAAAAACGGCTTAAGGACCCGAAAACCCTCTTAAGGAGTCGAAACCTCTCAAGGAGCTGAACTTGTCAGAAGCGAAGTGTCAGAAGCGAACCTCCTTTCGGGCCCGAACCTCGCACAAGGCCCAAACCTCGCCTTTCAGTCCATTTTGCTCCATATTGCGTTTCGGTTGATTTCAATCCTATTGCTTTCGGACCAAACCTGCTCTTCGCCTCTTGCTATTTCGCTTCATTTTGCTTTGCACCCAGCCTCAGGAGGACCGAACCTCGGGCCCAATCCGAGAAGTCTCGCTGTAATACCCTTTTCTTCCCGGTTTTCGACTAGTTTTGTGTTTTAGGCCCGTTTTTAATTGTTTTAACGCGGGATTTTAACCCAAAACTTTATTTTAACATATAAGGCCCCATATTTACTAATTATCCATGTTTTTGGGGATAAACCTTATCCAAGAAGAGTGGGTGAAGTACAAGAGGTGGAGTGATGACTTTACTTTAATCTATGACACAAGCAACCTCCCATACCCACTCCAGGTCACTATTCCCCATCAGCCCATACCTAGTCACTTTATTGTACCTTTCCCACCTTTTTCCAACCACACACTTGGTCAAGGGTTAGAAAACCCTCCCCTCTCCTCACATTTCTTTCATTTCCTCTCATTCCTCCATCAAGAACAAACTTCACTTTCTCTCATCTTCTCTCTCTAAAATTCGAGATTTAAGGCAATACTCCAAGCTTTTCTTCTACTTTTGGTAAATATTAACATCCTCCATATGATTATTTCACTTCCTTCTACTCAAATCATAGATATCTTACACAAACTCCATCCTATTGTTGTTAGATCCTCAAATATTCAAGCATCTCCCAAGTGTTCTTGAGTTGAACACTTCTTTTCTCCATCATCCATCTACTGAAATCACTCAAGGTGAGTTCATACCCCTACATTTTCATGCTTTCTTAAGTTTTAAGGGGGGGGGGGGGGGAATACAAGTTAAAACACTAAGAGCATAACTAAACTTTTCTAACAGCCTTCATCAGAAAAGTTCAACTCCATTCACGGACTGTTATGGGCAAACTGTTTTAGTTGTAAGTATTTCCAGTTCTTAGCTTTAAAATGACTACTTGCACATCTCCATATGATTTTTCTATAGTTTATGGTGATTTTTACAAAGCTGCCTATCATTTCAAACACCAATCCGGACCAATCTGTGATTATGGACTTTTTCACCCAAGTTGGAGGTCATTAAAAATCATGATAAAAATTATGAGTAAACTAGATACATTTTGGGAACTCTTAGAATTTACGTATTTAGTTTTTGACTTCGTATGATTTTTCTATGACTTTTCTAAAACAGCGCAAAAAGGTTAAAATTAGTTAACAGCATATAACTTTCATAACACTTTGTATTATGTTGAGCAAAGTGTATAACAATAAGTTCTAAATATTGAATATATTTCCTTGTTAGTTTATCATCATAAACTGAAACTTAGCCATTCATGATAAGATTATTCATTCATTTAGAACACGAATATTAAGCTATAATAAGCATAGTTTATGGATTCATAACACTAATGCATTTTCATAAAAGAGTTCTTATACATTACAAACGTTTTGGATATCATTTACTTCTCAAACTTATTTACCAAAGGCTTTCAATTTAGTTCACGTAAATCTGTTAATGAATAAATTTGTGAGTCATTCGCTTCGGGTTACTTCCAAAGTAACCAATTCAAAAAGTCATGTAAATTGTAACCAGAGTCTCTTGTAGGGAGAACGTGATAGTTGTGTATAGATCTGTATTGGGTTTGACAAACCAACAACTGAGCTGCTTGCAACAGCTAGGCCGGCAGGTATGTGGTGAGAAGTGTCATTTAATGGTGACACCTGAAGAACGTCGCACTATGAGGCCGTCTAAGTCAAGTATGGTTATGATAACTCACATATGGTATTAACAAATCATAAGATTTACGGGTTCTAACTTTAACTTAGCGAGTTATGTCGATTTAGCTTACTGAAATTACTTTAAGTATGGAAAAATACTTGTACGTCTTTACATCAAAAAGGGTTTTACATCGATTTAAAAATCACTTTTTATATCAATAATTATAGATATTGTTGTATATTTTCAGTCTTGGTATTTAAGACTACACACCATTCATTACGGGAGTTTTCTCAAAGCAGAAAGGGTTTTACACCAATTTGAAACCACATTATATCTTTAAGTATGACAAATACTTGTTCATTTTCGGTCCTGGTATTTAGGACCACATAACTTTTATAAGGAACATATTGGATTTTTCTTGGTAACATACATCTCTTTACAAAGATCGATTTTCAAACTCTTACTATCAAAAGCTTATGAACTCACCAACCTTTGTGTTGACACTTTTCGAAACTACTTGTATTCTCAGGAATTCAGTGAGACAGGAATTCAACAGCGTTTTGAGGATGGGACGATAAATTGTCAAACAGTTCATTTTGTATCATAATGTAATTGATTTGAATCATGTAAACATATACCTTGGTGTAACTTTTTCAATTATATTTATGATGGTTGTATTTACATTGAGCACTATTATACAAGTTGTTATAATACTATACATGAAGTCCTCCACCCCCAGACGTTTCCGCCATCCTTGGTTTGGGGGTGTGACAGATTTGATTCAAACATATACAATCAATGAGACATAACAATTTCCATACTTGATATACATCAATAAAGCTTTAGCCCAAATGGCACAAAAGACATACACTTACTGATTAACATTTTGGTAGAATTTAGGCTTTCAACCCTATCTGACCTTCTACCAATACCATACAATAGAAGTCATTCTCTTACGAGACATTCTCTACATGTCCAGAGGCTACATACCAATACTATTGTGAATCTAAGTCCTTTCACTGATCACATAGCCAAAGGTATAGCATTCCTATCATAAGTGATGGGTTTTAGCCATATGAACATTCCTATGTGCACATGCAAAACCCTAATGCTTGGATCTAGGTTTCTCTAATTGAACATGCATGAATCCAAGACTTATAATGGTTATTCTAGCATAATGACAAGGATAAATCAGAGTTATAAGTTTACCTTGAATCACTTGTTTTTCCTTCTTGTTCTTGGAGCTTTAGAGTCACAATTTTCACTCCTCTAATGGCTTACAAACACAAACTAGCAAGAGCATGAGTTGAGAGAGTGTGGAGGGACTTAGAGATCGGCCAGGGTTTCGTTACACACAAGGGTGCCGATTTCCATGACTCCAAGGGTCTATTTATACTTGTAAGGCTCCTAGGGTTTCACCCTTCAACCCTAATTGGATAACTTAAGCTCAAAGAAATCCTAATCCCTTCATGATAACCCTTTGGATGGATTTTAGGATTATCCTAAGCCCTAAAATCGTCCACCATATTATCCATAAGGGATTATAGCCTAAAGTATAACTATCACACATTTGACAGTTTAAGTCCTTCTACTTAATTAATCTCTTTAAGTCACCAAATTAATTCCTAATTAATTTATGACTTATATTAATCAGATAATAATATTATTCCTTATAATATTACAACTCTCATTGTAAATCATCCTATCAAGTTTCTATGGTGAAAGCAACCCAAAAGGACCATGCTCAATCGGGTCAAATACTTGCTTAATATAGTTGCAGCCTTAGACACTATTCCAACTGTCTCCCACTTCGATAAGTCTAGTAACTATATACACCGATTAGCAATCGTAGCTCTCAAAGACGCTGTCAAACTCTAATCTAATCAATCTTGTCCTTTAGATAAGGGATCGTACGGTCCTCTGTATAGATGTCATGCTGACATTTATATGGAACCAATTGTCTAGCATTCGGTTTCTCGATCTCAGATTTATTTGACATAGAACTTAATCGAACACATCAATTTAGTTCTGACCAGGCCTGGCACATAAGTCAAATCAAATCATCGAGCGGCCGAGATATCTCTTTTACCTTCTTAGGATAAAAGTAACAGATAAACTTAGACTTATATGCATTTACTTATTCATTAATCAACTATCCACAACGATGCGTTTTATAACATCAAGTTACTGATGCGGTTTCGCATTATCAATGTACAACCAATTAACAAATAACAAACCATATATCTAGGTTTTAAGACCATATGATATTATCGTCTTGCGATCACCCTTTTGTCACATTCCATAAGGTGATTCCAGCAAGCGCGGGTTTGTTCCAATGCTCAAAACTAGTTCATAATCACTCATGAACATTGCAACAAACTTTTGTTATGTCTAATACCATTTAGACAATCTACACACCAATTCATGACAATCTTCATTCATACCTACTTCCAACATATGAACGATTGTGGACAATTCGAATAATTCAATTATTCTTAATAAACTCAATTATTCTGGAAGTCAAAACATGCAAAGTGAAACAATAGTTAAACAATTAACATAAGACAGTAACATTACTCATAAATAATACTCCTTTATTTAATCATCAAATGTTAATTACATTTATCTATTATACGTTTCTAAAACTATATAATCTATACTAATATCATCCTTCAGTCCAATGCTCCTAGCATGCTGCAAGTGCTTAACCCTGCTCAGTCCCTTCCTAAGCGGATCTGCTGGGTTATCTTCTGATGATATCCTCTTCACCACGAGTTGTCCTTCTTCTACACGATGTCTTATAAAATGATATTTTTTGTCGATATGTCGAGATCTACCATGATCCCTCGGTTCCTTGGTCAAGGCAACCGCTCCTTCATTATCACAGAAAATCTCCATGGGCTCCTTTATGGTAGGTACGACTCCAAGATCACCAATGAAGTTCTTTAACCATATTGCCTCTTTCGACGCTTTGCTCGCTACGATGTACTCTGATTCGCACGTTGAATGAGCTAAAGTTTCTTGTTTGGAACTTTTCCAAGTTACTGCTCCTCCATTCAGGGTAAAGACCCAGCCCGACTGCGAACGGTAGTTGTCCCTGTCGGTCCGAAAGCTGGCATCACTATACCCTCGCACCTTCAAGTCATCACTCCCTCCGAGGACTACAACCATTCCTTGGTCCTCCGAAGGTACTTAAGGATATTTTTCACCGCAATACAATGGGCTGTGCCAGGGTTCCCTTGATATCTACTAACCATGCTCAAAGCAAAGGCTAGATCAGGGCGAGTACAAGTCAGAGCATACATGATTGAGCCAACTGCGGAAGCATATGATACTTGGCTCATCTCTGCTATCTCGTCTTCGGTACTCGGACTTTGAGTCTTACTCAACTTGGCATTATATTGTATTGGTAATTCTCCGTTGTTTGAGTTTTCCATACTAAAATGTTTTAGTACCTTATCTAAGTAAGTGTTCTGACTAAGTCCTATTAGTCTCTTACTTCGTTCTCTCACTATCCTTATTCCCAGAATATAGGAAGCCTCTCCGAGGTCCTTCATAGTGAAACACTTCCCGAGCCAGAACTTAATCTCCTGCAATGTCAGGATGTCATTTCCTATGAGCAATATGTCATCGACATACAAAACGAGAAAGCTAACTATACTCCCACTGGCTTTGACATATACACATGATTCATCTTCACTTCGTACAAATCCAAACTCATAGACTTTCTCATCGAAGGAAAGATTCCATCTGCGAGACGCTTGGTTAAGTCCATAAATGGACTTCTCAAGCTTACACACTCTATTTGGATGCTTCGGATCAATAAAACCCTCTGGTTGAGCCATGTAAACATCCTCAGCCAACTTCCCATCAAGGAAAGCGGTTTTGACATCCATTTGCCAAATCTCATAATCATGAAATGCGGCAATCGCTAGCATCACTCTAATAGATTCTATCTTCGCAACTGGTGAGAAGGTTTCATCATAGTCAACTCCGGGAGTTTGAGTAAAACCCTTCGCAACCAATCGTGCTTTATATGTGTGTACGTTTCCATCCATGTCGGTCTTCTTGTTGAAGATCCATTTGCACCCAACGGTCTTACGTCCGGTCACATAATCCACCAAATTCCAAACTTGATTGTCATACATGGATTAGATCTCGTTGTCCATTGCCTCTTTCCACTTTGCAGACTCCGGGCCTGCCATGGCTTCCTTATATCTATTAGGTTCATCTAGATTTATTAGTGTACTATCACTAATATACATGTCCCCTTCGGTAGTAATATGAAAACCATCCAACTAGGGTTGAACTCTAACTCTTTCGGAACATCTAAGAGGTAAGGACTCGTCAATTGGTTCAACCGGAGTTTCCTCCTCGGGTTGAGTGCCAGCGGTAGAGGTTCCTTCATCTATCGACTTTGAATCTCTTCAAGCTCGATTTGCCTCCCACTGTCTCCTTGGCTTATGAGTTCTTGCTCTCGGAAAACTCCTCTCCTCGCAACAAATACAACATTGTCCTTCGGTCTATAGAAGAGATACCCAAAGGATTTTCGCGGGTAGCCAATGAAAATACATCGCTCACTACGAGGTTCGAGTTTGACGTGAGTATCTCGTCTTATGAAAGCCTCGCAACCCCAAACCTTGATATGTGCTAACAAGGGAGCTTCCCCTATTCACATCTCGTGAGGTGTTTTGGCAACCTTCTTAGTAGGGACTCGGTTAAGGATATGGGCGGCAGTCTCTAAGGCATACCCCCAGAATGAGATAGATAGCGAAGCACAACTCATCATAGATCGGACCATGTCCAACAAGGTTCGATTACACCTTTCTGCCACAACATTCAATTGTGGTGTCCTAGGTAGTGTCAATTGTGAAACTATTCCACACTCTTTTAGATAGTCCTGGAATTCAAGACTTAGGTACTCTCCTCCTCGATCAGATCGAAGCATTTTGATTTTCCTGCCCAATTGATTCTCCACTTCATTCTTGAACTCTTTGAACTTTTCAAATGTTTCTGACTTTTGCTTGATTAAATAGATATATCCATATCTACTATAATCATCGGTAAAAGTCACATAGAAGCGGTTTCCATCCTTTGTGGTTGATCTAAATGGTCCACATACATCGGTATGTATTAGGTCCAATAAACCCTCACCCCTTTCACATGTACTAGTGAAGGGTGACTTAGTCATATTTCCAAGTAAACAAGATTCGCACATGTCATCTTCCCTAAGTTCGAATGACTCCAACACTCCATCCTTTTGGAGTTGGGCTATGCGCTTCTTGTTGACATGTCCACGCCGACAATGCCACAAGGATGCTCCATCCATACTATTGGAAGAATCCATGCATAAAACATCATTTCCTAGGTTATCTTCAATCATAACAGTTTCATAAATTCCATTACATGGTATTACTTCAAAATATAAGACACCATCTAGATAAGCACAAATAGAACCATTCTCATTATTAAAAGAAAATCTAAATCCTTGTCTAAACAAACCATGAAATGAAATCATGTTTCTTGCCATTTCTGGCGAATAGAAACAATTGTTCAAATCTAAAGATAAACCATTACTAAGCACTAGAGAATACACTCCAATCTAGGTCACAGGCGACAATCTTCTGTTCCCCATGATTAGATTTATTTTTCCAACTCCACATCCCTATTTCCTCTTAGTCCCTGCAATTCAGAACAAACCTGGTAACCACACCCGGTATCAAGGACCCAATAAATAGCATGAGATGAATCATTAGATTGAATTGTGTATATACCTGCGAAAGATGGCTTGATCTTTCCTTCCTTGATGGCTTGCAGATACTCTGGACAACTTCTCTTCCAATGCCCTATTTTGTGGCAATGGGGGCACTCTGCCTCCTTTGGGTTAGAAGTAGGCTTGGTGGGATCAACTTTTGTCCCACTAGAGGAGGAACCATCTCGGGACTTTCCCTTGCAGTATCTCTTAGACAGAGCCTTCCTCTTCTTGCCTCTTCCTTGCCCAATGGCCAAAACAGGAGAAGCGGGTGGATTGGGAGTAGGTGCAACGGAATTGTCCTTGAGATTGCTCTCAGCAACCCTAAGGAGACCTTGGAGATTGCTGAGGGTGACCTCTTCCTTGTTCATGTGGTAGGTCATCCTAAATTGATTGTAACACGGAGGCAAAGAGTGAAGCACCATTTCGATCGCCAAGTCTTCCCCAAAGTCAACATTTAACTTGCGAAGTAGATCGACATACCTTTGCATCTTTTACAGGTGCACGGTAAGATATTCTCCATGACCTATTTTGGCGGAAATCATGTTAGTGAAAATCTCGTAACGCTCTTGTCTCGCGTTTTGATGGTATCTCTCCAACAAGTCTTGGTGCATTTCGTACGGATACATGTCCTCATAGGACTTTTGGAATTCGGAGTTCATAGTTGCTATCATGATGCAATGAATCTTCGTTGCATCACGCTCATGAGTTTCAAAAGCGGTGATTTCAGCCGGACTAGCGATTTTTGGATTGATCTTCTCGAGCTTCTCATCAAGGACATACTCCTTGTCCTCGTAGCGAGAAATCATGCGAATGTATCTTATCCATTCGCTAAAGTTCTTTCCATCGAAAGTTACCTTTTGGCAAAGGCTCATCAATGTGCACGAGCTTGCAGCAGCGTTGTTTGCGTTTGACATCTACAAATAGAAAGGACAAAGATAGATTAGAATTTGGATCCCTAATTATCACCCAATAAGAAAATTAGGGCTAGGATCCAACAACAATATTTACATATTAGAAAAGGGTTTCCGTAATCTAACATGTAAACAATTTGAAGGTAAGTGAATGACGATTCACTAATTCTCTACCACAAAACATAACTTGACTCTTAGTGAATGAGAATTCCTAGATTTAGATGAGATTCATTGAACTTTTCAATGGAATGTTTAAATCTCGATATGCCGCCCTCGTTTGTGACTGGGATACCGAGCATCACAAAGTGGGTGTGAATTACCATGCAAATTCACATGGTGCCTTCATTGTAACTATCACCTATTCGATGTGCCGGTAAACCACACACGCTCCATTGAACTATGATAAACAATGAATCACCCTTTGTCACCTTTGCTTAGAACCAATTAGTGTGCCAGTAAACCACACACGCTCCACTAACTTCTTAGCAAGGGTGCAAAGTGTAATTTCATGGGATTTCATCAATTCACTTTTCCTAAAGTAACTAGGATTGGGAATTTTTGAAAAACATGTAGTTAGTTTGTATTTCATATTATACTTTTAATGAGGAGATGAGGTTGTCCTATCCTACCCGTTCGGCTAATGACCCTCCACCGATCAAGCAAGCGATGGGTGTGAGTGTACACCCATTAAGTGCCATTTTATAGGCAACAACCTTATACCCATCTTATAGATAGGCTTCGTCAATGAGGCCTACTAACGGTAAGACTACCATTTTAATTATATATATATATATATATATATATATATATATATATATATATATATATATTAATCTTGTAATATTATATTAGTATAGGGTTGAATTTTAAACTTGTAAAATTCTAGGGTTTGAAATTTAAATTGTCCAAA
This sequence comes from Lactuca saligna, assembly GCF_052625555.1. Lineage (NCBI taxonomy): Eukaryota > Viridiplantae > Streptophyta > Magnoliopsida > Asterales > Asteraceae > Lactuca > Lactuca saligna. The sequence continues at coordinate 82,886,021 of NC_136425.1, read as the reverse complement.
TTGAAACTTTTAATCACAAAACATAAATTTCAATACTTGAGGGTAGGTTTTAAACCTTTTCAAAACATAGAGGATCAAAAAACAAATAATTTAAATTAACATTTAATAACATAATTATCCATATTTGATTTATTTAATTATTTCTTGCAAAATAATCTACCAATTTAATTAAAATAATTAGTCATTCATCACATAAGGAAACTAATATTTAATTAATTGATAAATATCTTCAATTAGTTCAAGATATACTCAAATATATAAAAAAACAATCGGATTTATATTGACCTAATATTATTAAGGTAAGTTTCAAAAGAATAAACAACAAGAAATCCCGAATTTAGCTCTTTCTAACGCTCGAACTCGCCGAGTACCACAATGGACTCACCGAGTGGAGGCCTACTCGCCGAGTCCACTATGGAACTCGCCGAGTTCATTAGCCAGGAACACAAAAATCGAATTTTGCAAGCATCAAACAAGTAACTCGCCGAGTTCATCAGCCAGGGTTTCCTTACACACAATGGTGCTGATTTCCATGATCCCAAGGGTCTATTTATACTTGTAAGGCTCCTAGGGTTTGACCCTTAAACCCTAATTTGATAACTTAAGCCGAAAGCAATCCTAATCCCTTCATGATAACCCTTTGGATGGATTTTAGGAATATCCTAAGCCCTAAAATCGTCCACCATATTATCCATAAGGGATTATAGCCTAAAGTATAACTATCACACATTTGACAGTTTAAGTCCTTCTACTTAATTAATCTCTTTAAGTCACCAAATTAATTCCTAATTAATTTATGACTTATATTAATCAGATAATAATATTATTCCTTATAATATTACAACTCTCATTGTAAATCATCCTATCAAGTTGCTATGGTGAAGGCAACCTAAAAGGACCATGCTCAATCGGGTCAAATACCTGCTTAATATAGTTGCAGCCTTAGACACTATTCCAACAATAAATAACGGAAATAATAACAAAGGAAAAGCACATAATACATATAACACATAACATACAATTGTTCATATATATTGAAACTCACTGTGAAATCATCGGGGTTAAAATACTAATTTGCACAACACTTTGTTATAATAATAATGTTTCTTCTATGAAAATCAGGTCTTGCAAAGGTTGAGTTTCAAACCGACAAGATAAATTTCTCAGGCTCTTCGGGCACTTCAGGGCGTATTTTTGGTGTTAGGAATGATTACCGGGTTTCGAGGAATTAAAAATGGCTTAAAATAAAGTTTAGGGGTGAAAAAAGTGAAAATTTTCCAAACTTACCGGGAAGATCTCGCACCTCCCTTATATAGGGTGTGAGACAGAGGTCTTCTGCTGAGAAGGGACACGCGGTAGCAGCAGCGAAGGGCAGGTTGTAGCAACAGCGAACGACAGGTGGCGATCTCGGATTAGGCCGCACCTCCGGGTGCGATGGGGTTACGACACGCGTCGACACACGTTGGCTTCTGGTTGGGATGAGTTATTGGCATCGGACACGGGGTGAGCTCGCACGAAGGGTGATGTGGCTGAATCTTATCCATGTGAAATTTCTCGGAAATTGTGATTTTCTCAGATTTTGTACCCCGAATTTCAAAAATCCATAACTTTCGCATACAAGCTCCGTTTTTAACATACTTTATATGCACACATAGGTAAAACTATGATCTACAACTTTTGTTTAGATTTAGTTCACTACATTTGACTTTATTTTTAAAATTATCATTTTTAACAGACCGGGACAGGAAAATCCGTTAAAAATTCATAACTTCTTCATCCGACGTCCAGTTTTGTCAGTCATTTTACCGTTGTACTACTATTGACGAGACATTCGATTCTAATTTAGGTTGTGTCGGATAAATATAATTCATTCTTTATTTCGGGTTTTTAGTTATCTACTACTATTTCGAAGCTTAGAAAAATCATAACTTCCTTATACGACGTCCGATTTGGACGTTCTTTTAATGAAAATTCTCGGTTTAACAAATAGTATGACTTTCATTTAGATCACCAAGGCTAAAAAGTGGTTTATAAAAAACTTACTTTTACGTCATTTGGTATCGTCCTGGTTCTGTCGCTAAACTTTAAATAGTCATAACTTTTTCGTTATAACTCGGATTTCGATAAGGTCTTCGCCTAAATGTTTCTAACGAGATTCTTTATAATTTTCAATAAAAAATTTACTTATTTCAAATTTTATATTTTCGCTAGATTTCAATATTTGACTTTTGCTTGGAATCTCATAAGACTTCCAATATTTTCCAAGTGATTCTAAACATAGTTTTACTTCATTTCTAGTAAAAATTATCCATTAGAACTCAATACTGATAATTATATAATATTTCAAATATCTCCTCCTTTTGAGGATTTCGTCCCCAAAATTACAGCGATTAAAACAAATGGGGATATTTTGCTTTTATCTCATTCTTACTTTCCCAAGTATAATTTGGGCCTCGATGGTGTTTCCACTTGACAAGCACCAACTCTACTGTCACACCCCCAAACCAAGGATGGCGGAAACGTCCGGGGATGGAGGACTTCATGTACAGTATCACAACAATGTGTATAATAGTGCTCAAAGTAAATACAACCATCATAAATATAATTGAAAAAGTTACACCAAAGTATATGTTTACATGTTTCAAAATCAATTACATTATGATGATAAAAATAAATTGTTGACGGTTTAACGTCCCATCCTCAGAGCGCTGAAGTTTTCCTGTCTCACTGATTTCCTGAGAATACAAGTAGTTTTGAAAAAGTGTCAACAATTAAGTTGGTGAGTTCATAAGAGTTTTGTTTGAAGTAGAAACCGTTTTCCTTGGAAAATCGATATAGTTTGATTTCCAGAAAATCCAATATTTTCTTAGTTAAGTGTGAATAGAAATATTCCTATATGATGCATTAATGAACCCTAGAATGACCCGTAGAGTTCCTCTATAATTGTCCAACGCATATAAGTTATATAAGGTTTAAATTAGACAAAACGTTGAATATAGTGGGTCTGCCCTAGGTCCACAACCCAACGAGGAACAGGAGATGAGGCGGACCCCACCAATTCTAAGCCAATAGAGACTAAATTCTCATATGACTCAAACATATACGCTCAACGATTATAGTTGAAGTCTAACGATTCTAGATGAAATATAGTTTTAATATCATTATAACTATCTTAAGTGAACCTGGTACTTTGTATCGGTACCTACTTTTTGTATAAAGACCCGACACTTTGTATTTGTACCTCTTTTCGTATAAAAACCCGGCACTTTGTATTTGTACCCCTTTTTGTGTATAAACCCCGCACATTGTATTTGTACCCCTTTTCGTATAAAAACCCGGTACTTTGTATTTGTACCCCCTTTTGTATAAAAACATGATACTTTGTATTTGTACCCGCTTTTGTATATAAACCCGACACTTTATATTTGTACCCCTTTTGTGTATAAACCCGGCACTTTGTATTTGTACCCCTTTTTGTATAAAAACCCGGTACTTTGTATTTGTACCCCCTTTTGTACGAGTATGTTATGTAAATGATCATAAACTATACCTATTATAGTTTATTAAAATGTTTGAAATGTATATGTAGCCTAACTATACCTATTATAGTTTAGTATATTTCTTTGTGGTGTTTAAGAATCCCATTCTATGTAAGTCAAATGTATAGTACAATATAACTATGTTTAACTTGCTTTGTTTTGTACTAATGATTATGATGGAGGATTCGTATAAATTCAGTAAGTAATTTCCTATTATACAAATATATCATAACAAGAAATACATGAAACATATGAAGTCATCAAAGACTTAACACTTTGCTCAACATGTTACAAAGTGTTTTGATAGTTAGAAGCTGTTAACTAATTCTTAATCTTTGTGCACTGTTTTAGAAAAATCATAGAAAAATCATATAAAGTCGAAAACTAGATCCGTAAATTCTGAGAGTTCCCAAAATGTGTCTAGTTTAGTCATAATTTTTATTACGATTTTTAATGACCTCCAACTTGGGTGAAAAAGTCCATAATCACAGACTGGTCCAGATTGTTGTTTGAAATGATAGGCAGTTTTGTAAAACTCACCATAAATTGTAGAAACATCGTACGGAGATGTGCAAGTAGTCATTTTAAAGCTAAGAACTTGAGCTATTTTCACCTTATACAGTTTTGAAAACAAGAATGTTTAAGTTGCCCAAAACAGTCCGTGAATGGAGTTGAACTTTTCTGATGAAGGCTGTTAGAAAAATTTACTTATGTTCTTGGTGTTTTAACTTGTATTCCCCCCTTAAAAACTTGAGAAAACATTAAAATGTAGGGGTATGAACTCACCTTAAGTGATTTCAGTAGATGATTGTTGAAGAATGGAAGTGTTTAACTAAAGAACACTTGGAGATGCCTTGAAGATTTTCGAGAATCTAACATCATAGTTATGGAGTTTGCGTAAGCAATCAATGATTTGAGTAGAATGAAGTGCAATAATCATAAGGAGGATGAATTATACTTACTAAGAGTGGAAGAACACTTGAAAATCTGCCTTGAATCTCGAATTTGGTAGAGAAAAAGTTTGAGAGAAAAGTGGTGTTTGATTCTTGGTGAAATGAGAGCAAATGAGAGAAATGAGGAGAGAGGATGAATATCCGGCTCTCAAAAATGTGGGAATGGGTGGTAATTGAGTGTAAGGGACATTGATGTGACCTAGATAAGGTGGGGAGGTGTGGCAGGTCATAGAGAGGGTGTGGGAGTGGTTGCTTGTGTCATAAGGTAAAGCAAAGTCAACACTCCACCTTAAATAAATCCCCCATTAGATCTTTATTATTTAGATAATGATTCTCATGAAAATATGTTTAAATTATGAATATTTAGGGTTTATTATGTTAAAATATAATTTCTGGAGAAAATCCCTCTTTAAAATCACAAAAAACGGGCTTAAAATGTTAAAAATATCAAAAAGGGGCTAAAAGTGACAAAATTCCGAAATCTGGCCGAATTTCGGTCTTCTGATGCTGAAACCGAGAGGAGAGATGGCAGAAACCGAGAGGGGAGGAGAAACCGAGAGATGAGAAGAGAGGGAGCAGAGACCGAGAGGTGGGAGAAGAGAGAACAGAGATCGAGAGGTGGGAGAAGACAAAACAGAGACCGAGAGGAGGGAAGAGAGAACAAAGAGGCGCGAAGAGACAGAGAGGCGCGAAGAGACAGAAACTGAGAGGGGAAGAGACAGAGAGGCGCGAAGAGACAGAAACCGAGAGGGGAAGAGATAGAGATCGAGACTCGGTCATCGCTACAGTGGTTCGGTTCTCCGGGTTCGGCCAAGCAGAGACTCGGTTCGGTCCTTGGTCTCGGCCTTAAGGAGCTTCGACTCCTTGAGAAGGGTTTCGGTTCCTAAGGTCCATTTTTCTCGTTTTTACCCAATTTTAAGCCGTTTTTGACCCGGTTAAGGGTCGGAATGACCCGAATGATTCTAAAAAGTTACGGGAAACTTTTGAGAGAGATTTGGGAGAGATTTGACATTCTTGGAGAGATTTCTCATACAAAGAGATATTTGAGAGAGATTTCACATACTTGGAGAGATTTGGAAGAGATTTGACATTCTTGGAGAGATTTCTCATACAAAGAGATATTTGTGAGAGGTTTCACATACTTGGAGAGATTTGGGAGAGATTTGACATTCTTGGAGAGATTTCTCATACAAAGAGATATTTGAGAGAGGTTTCACATACTTGGAGAGATTTGGGAGAGATTTGACATTCTTGGAGAGATTTTTCATACAAAGAGATATTTGAGAGAGATTTCACATACTTGGAGAGATTTGGGAGAGATTTGACATAGAGAGAGATATAGTGAAAACGATTGAGAGAGGTTCCATGTGTGACAATTATGAGTGTTTGGCTCCGCAACGCAAGGTTCTTGAGCACCGTTATGTCATGATTAAGGATCCTACACACTCCCGATGAGTATGCAACATGGTTTTTATCAGTTTAGTTCATTGATTAGCACTAAGGCTCAGGAAATTTTAACACAAGGTTTTTCCCAAGTGATGTTTTCCCATTAATATAGCAAGTTATACAGTATGTACATAACACAAACCCTAATACACAAGGTTTAATCGAGTTGACCGGTTTGACTTGACTTGACTTGACTCTAGATTGACGATTATCACATCTACTTCTTTATTACATAGCTCTGTCGTTCTTTCGTTTACGATCTCTTCAGGCTGTTTTATGTATCTTAATTTATTATCCAATTTCACCTCGGATAACGGAACCGCTTCATCATATATGCTTAAACATTTATGCAGATAGCTCACAAGAAACACATCATGAATACCTGCCAAATCTTCCTGTAATTCGAAGCGGTATGCTTGTTTACCCATCCTCTGAGTGATTTTGAAACGACCAACAAATCTAGGACTTAGTTTTCCTTTCTTCCCAAATCGCATAATACCTTTCCACGGGAATACTTTCAACATTATGAAATCACCCACCTGGAATTCTATGGGTTGTCTCCTCTTTTCTGCATAGGAATTCTGTGGATCCTGGGCCACTTTCATTCTTTCTCGTACAATATGAATCTTGTTGGTGGTGTCTTGAATCATTTCAGGGTCTCCAAGGATCTTTTGTCCTATATCTCGCCAACATAATGACGTACGACATTTACAATAATATAAAGCTTCATATGGTGGAATTTTAAATGAAGCTTGGTAATTGTTATTATATGAAAATTCGATAAGAGGTAAGTACTTGTCCCAGTTACCACCGAATTCCAAAACACATGCATGAAGCATATCTGCTACTGTTTGGATTGTTCTCTCCATCTGACCGTCTATTTGGGGATGATAAGTTATGCCGAGAGCAACTCGAGATCCTAATTCATATTGCATACTTTCCCAAAAATGAGAAGTGAAACGAGTATCATGATCAGAAAAAATCTTTAGTGGTACACCATGTCTTGCAACAATTTCAACCAAGTATACTTGTACATATTTCTCCATTGGATCCATTTCACGTATTGCGAGAAAATGTGCACTCTTGGTCAGGCGGTCGACGATTACCCAAATGATATCATGCGATTTAGTAGTCTTTGGAAATTTGGTAATAAAATACATGGATAGTTCTTCCCGTTTACATACAGGAACACTAAGATTCTCTGGGGTTCCGTAAGGCTTTTGGTGCTTTGTTTTGACTTGTAAGCATACTAAGCATTCATGTACATATTTTCCAATGTATCTCTTTAATCTGGGCCACCAATAGTTAGCCCGTACATCATAATACATTTTACTTGTAACAGGATGTATTGATAGTTTAGACTTATGAGCTTCATCTAAAATCTTTTGTCTTAATCCACCAATCTTTGGAATCTATAACCGATTCTTAAATACCTTAAATCCTCGTGGATCATCAAGTAAAGCATCTATATAATGTATCATCCCTTCTTTCTTCACATTTTCTGGCTATAGGGCCTCTACTTGCCCTTTCTCTAATTCATCAAGAATAGTGAACTTTACTGTAGTGTGAGTAATAGTATAACACATACTATTACGATAAACCTTTCTACTAAGTGCATCGGCAACTACATTGGATTTTCCAGGATGATACAGGATTTCACAGTCATAATATATGATCAGCTCCATAGATCGTTGTTGTCTCATATTCAAAGTTTGCTGACTGAATATGTACTTGAGACTTTTTTGGTCGGTAAACAATTGGCATTTTGTACCAAAAAGATAATGTCTCCAAAGTTATAAGGCAGATACCACTGCAACGAGTTCGAGATCATGGGTGGGATAATTCTTTTCATACTCTTTCAGCTGTCTTGAGGCATAGGCTATCACTTAACCACATTGCTTCAACAGACAACCGAGTCCCAATCTTGAAGCATCGCTATATACGGAGATATCATCATTACCTTCTGGAAATGATAAGATTGGAGCATGAGTCAAAAGATCTTTTAGAGTTGAGAAAGCTTTTTCTTGGGCTTTATCCCATTCAAACTTCACTTCATTCCGTGTAAGACTTGTGAGAGGTATGACTATACGAGAAAAGTCTTTAATGAATCTCCTATAATATCCCGCGAGACCCAAGAAGCTACGAATTTCGATAGCATTACGAGGCACTTCCCAATTTTGAATGGTTTCAATTTTAGTAGGATCTACAGATATACCGTTACTAGAAATAACATGGTCAAGAAATTGAACTTAGCGAAGCCAAAGTTCACATTTCGAGAATTTAACATATAGTTTCTCCTTTCGAAGATGTTTTAATACCGCACGAATATGAATGGCATGATAAAAATAAGAGTTGGAGTAGATTAGAATATCATGAATGAATACGATGTCATATTTATCGAGCATTGAGCGGCATTCCCGACTCATCATATCCATGAATACAATAGGAGCATTTGTCAGCCCAAACGGCATGACAAGGAATTCATAATGTCCATGTTGAGTACGAAAAGCCGTCTTTGGTACATCCTTCTCGTAAACTTTCAACTGATGTTAACCAGATCTCAAATCAATCTTTGAAAAATAATTAACACACTGAAGTTGATCAAATAAATCATCAGTGCGAGGTAGTGGGTACTTTTTCTCGATAGTCAACTTATTTAGCTCACGATAATCCATGTACATCCGCATCAATCTGTCCTTCTTCTTGATAAACAATACCGAAGCACCCAAGGAGAGGTACTCGGTCGAATAAAGCCTTTGTCAAGTAATTCCTATAGTTGAATCATCATTTATTTCATTTCAACTGGTGCAAGACAATAAGGATTTTTTGCAATCGGAGCAGCACAGGCACAAGGTCAATTCGGAATTCTACTTGCCTATCCGGAGGAAGTCCAGTAAATTCTTCTAGAAAAACATCAGGATATTCTTTAACAATGGGAACATCATTTACAACTTTCTTTTCCTCTTTTGAGATATCAACTGTATAGGCGAAATAGATAGAACATCCCTTCAATATGAATTTACGAGCTTTGAGGAAAAACATTATTTTTAAGATTGTTTGTTCACCGTAGACATAGATAGGATTCTCCCATTCAATATGAATGGATACTATCTTTTCATAGAACAATAGTTCTATGTGGTTCTTTGACAACAAATCCATGCCGAGAATAATATCAAAGTTGGGAAAGAAGATAGGGATTAGGTTAACAAGAAAGTTATAGCCTACAATTTCTATGACACACTCCCTATAGACTTTATTAGCAAGTAATGATATACTTCCCGCAGTATCTACCTGAAATGGTTGCGCGAGTGCATAGCAAGCAGTTTGAAAAGAATGCGTAAATTCATATGACACAAAAGAATATGAGGCACTAGAATCGAATAAGATGTGAGCAGGTCTAGAGTTGACAAGGAATGTACCCATCACAACATTCGGGTCCTTGCGTGCCTCCTTTGTGGTAATCTGGAATGCACGACCCTTAGCTTTTGGCACCTCCTCCTTTTTAGTTGGAGTACCCTTTAATTGTTGAACAGAAGCTTGACTTCTCACCAGTTGTTGAATAGAAGCTTGACTTCTCGTCAACTGATTAGTAAGAGTAAGGAAAAAACGCTTCTTGTGGCCAGTAATACCACATGCATAGCAAGTAACATCCTTTCTTGGGCAAGTTGGCTTTATGTGACCCGTTTCTCCACATCCATAACAATCAACGGATTCCTTGTCTATTTTTCATTGGCCCGAATGATTCCTTCCACAAACGCGACATTAAGGCGATTGAATAGAAAAAAAGATTATGATTTACCACGACCACAAAAAGCACTCTGTGATTGCACTTGATTGTTAGGTTCAAACCAAATGGATTAAGCTGGTGGAATAGAGGGAACATGAATAGTTCTTTCAGTATGTAAATGCTTCGGAACAGTAAAAGTGGCACAACATATTTCTAAGTCATGCTCGCGCCTTCAAGCGTACTCAACGTCTTTATCGAATGACAGAAAATCCCGATTGACAATGATATCGTGGATTTCGTGTCGTAGTCCCTCCATGAATAACTGAATTTTCTCGTCTTCAATTGGAATATATTTTGTAGCAAACCTTGCTCTTTGATTAAACCGAGTTTCATATCCATTCACAGTCATTCCTCCATGTTTAAGCTCAAGGAATTCCTTCTCCAATCTCCTCCTCATGTCTAGCGGAAAATACTTCTCTAGCAAACGAGTTTTGAAATTCTCCCAGGATAAATTCTCCTGGTCATACCCATTGAGAGCTTCATATGTTGTTTCCCACCAGACTAAGGGTTCTCCGATGAGCATTACAGAAGCATAATTAGCCTTGTCTTCGTTATCTACATGAGAAATACGAAACACTTTCTCTGTGTTCTGGATCTAGGTAAGAACAACAATGGGAATAAGAACACCTGAAAACTCCGTAGCACTACTACTCTTGAAATATTTAAACGAGGGACGCTTCACCTCCCCTTTTGAAGATTCTTCAGTAGCTTTCTCTTTTCCTTTATCACCGCTCTTTTTGTGTTCTTTGAGAGTCTGCTGAATAACACCAGTAAGTTTACACAAAATTCGTTCCTCACGAGGAGATACTGGAGTATTTACTTCCTCAGGTTGAAGACGTCTACCCACCTCAGGGGTATGGCTACTAACCTATTCAGCCATTGGTCTGCAATATGGAGTAACATTGTATTTTGGAATATTAGGGTTTATCATTACCTAATACTCTAGTTAAGTCTTTCATAAAGTTTGTATCCATATAATTACAGTGAATTAGTTCATATATTGAACTTCCTATAGTTTAAGTCTAAATACCAATCTGTGGCATTTAGTTCCCTTAAACTACGACTCTGATACCATGATTGAAAGACCCACACTTTCATATTTGACAATTGTTACTCCAAAACATGTTACATGCATATTCATAAAACAATATTTTACATTAATAAAGTGATTACAAACGATTGGATACAAATCGACTATCACAAAGTGTTATATATTACATAACTACTAAGGATACTATAGTTTTATACATACGGGAGTACAAAATACAATAGTTGCAAAGTATTCAAAATCTTCTATCAATATATAAATATATTGGATGCTTATCTCCTGCAGTTGTTAAACATTGATAGGGTAAACGGTGATGTTTGGTGAGTTCAATAATAGATACAATATAACATTATGCCATATATATATATATATATATATATATATATATATATATATATATATATATATATACACACACACACTTCAATATTGTAGAAGAAAAAAGCAAGAAGGAACAACAAATGCATATGTGAATCATGTAACAAGCTTTCCATGTCAATCAATGATTTAATTTAAACATACACAGTCAATGAGACATAACAATTTCCATACTCGATATACATCAATAAAGCTTCAGCCCAAATGGCACAGAATACATACACTTTCTGATTAACATTTTGGTATTCAGGCTTTCAACCTTATCTGACCTTCTGCCATTGCCATAGAATAGAAGTCATTCTCTTACGAGGCATGCTCTACATGGACAGAGGCTACATACCAATACCGTTGTGAATCTAAGCCATTTTACTGATCACATGGCCAAACGTATAGCTTTGCTATCATAAATAGCGGAAATAATAACAACGAAAAAGAACATAGTGCATCTAACACATAACATACAATTGTTCCTATATATTGAAACTCACCGTGAAATAATCGGGGGTTATAATGTTTCACCTATGAAAACCGGGAGCTTTCTTGAAAACCGAGTCTTGCAAAGGTTGAGTTTCAAACCGAAAAGATAAATTTCTCAGGTTCTTCGGGCACTTCGGGGAGTATTTTGGGTGTTAGGAATGATTCCTGGGCTTCGGGGAATTAAAAATGGCTTAAAATAAAGTTTAGGGTGAAAAAAGTGATAAATTTCCAAACTTACCTGAGATATCTCATACCTCCCTTATATAGGGTGCGAGACCACGGTCTTCCGACGAGAAGGGACACGCGGCAACAACAGCAACGAAGGGCAGGTGGCGGTCTCGAATTGGGTCGTGCCTTCGGGTGCGAGGGGTTGCGACACACGTCGACAAGCATTGGCTTATGGTTTAGCTGAGTCCTCAACGTCGGACTCGGGGCGAGCTCTCAGGAAGGGTGACGTGGCCGAACCTTGTCCATGCGAAATTTCTCGGAAATTTTGATTTTCTCGGATTCTGTACCCTGAACTTCAAAAATCCATAACTTTTGAATACGAGCTCCCTTTTGACGTTCTTTATATGCACGCGTAGGAAAACTTATGCTCTACAACTTTCGTTTATTCTTCATCGGCTAATTTTGACTTTAATTCTAATATTATTATTTTTAACAGACCGGGAAAGGAAAATTCGTGAAAATTTCATAACTTCATCCGGCATCCGTTTTTGTTAGTCTTTTTACCGTTGTACTACTATTGACGAGACCTTTGATTCTCGTTTAGCCTGTGTCGGCTAAATATCGCTCGATTTTTATTTCGAGTTTTTAGTTGTCTACAGCTATTCCGAAACTTAGAAAAATCATAACTTCCTTATACGAAGTAAGATTTGGACATTATTTTTATGAAACTTCTTGGTTTAACAAATACTACTACAATCATTTATATCACCAAGGCTAAAAAGTAGGGTATCAAAAACTCACTTTTATGTCATTTGGTGTTGTGTCGGTTCTGTCGCGAAAATTGTCATAACTTGTTCGTTATAACTCGTATTTCATTGAGATTTTTGCCTAAATCTTTCTAACGAGATTATTTATAATTTTCAATAATAAAATTTTACTTATTTCAAATTTTTTATTTTTGTTAAGTTTCAATATTCGACTTTTGATTGGAATCTCATAAGGCTTCCAATATTTTTCAAGTGATTCTAAACATAGTTTTACTTTATTTCTAGTAAAAGCTATCTATTAGAACTCAATACTCATAATAATTTAATATTTCATAATATTATTCACTTTTAAAATTTACAAAACACGATTTCAAAACGTGTATGTCACAGTATTCTTTCTAGAAATCTAGGTAACTCCCTTTCAACTTTCATTGGAGAATGTTTTATAATTATCTTTACAAGGGAAAAATATGTACATGGTCTTAAGCTGCTGGACTAAGGGAAATTCTGTTCCTTCAATGGGCGCCCATGCATATTCTTAATTATCCTTTACATAATTGTTAATCCTGGGTGGGCCAACCTATCATGCAATAAACTAAATGTCCCAGGATCACAATGTTTTTCTTTGACTACCATATTTGATTCAATCATATGTATATATGTATAATGCAAACCAGAATCAAGTGTTGGTAGTTTTTCAAGAACAAGGTTTTTGTCTATAATATACATATATTTCTTATTTTCAATGGTCATAGTTTTTATGTCATATCCTTTGAAATATATGTCATTGAAACTTACTACGTTTCTATTAGACTTTGGAGAAAATAAGGCATTTTGTATACAAAAGCTCGTACCATTTGGTAATATAAATTAGGCATTCCCAATACCCTCTATCATGTCTGCAAGACTTGATATTATATGTCTGACTGTGTTGTTTGATTAGGTGTCTAACCCCATAACTATCATTGATATATACTTACAATGATAGTAGCACAGTACTTTTGGGTTGCCCTCAAGACTAACAACTAGGAGATATGATTTTGGAGAAAAATGTTGATTATTTAATTTCATTAATAAATTGTAATAATTAATTTATTAATATATTATGATAATAATATATTTATTAGAAATAGTAATATTTGATTAATATTTAATCAGAAATTAATTAGAATTATTTTTAGGAAGAATTAATTAAAAGTGCAGGGATTGAATTGTAATTGTTCGACAATTGAGCAAGAGGCAAGCTAGAATCATCCATAGGCTATGGATGTTTTTCTAGAGCCTTAGGGATTGTAGAATAGTCTCTTATGCATAATCAGGAATGTAGATAATTACTCGGTTTAAGATTATCTTGGACTTAGGCTTATCTAGGGTTTCTTATCTGCACTATCAATAAGGATATAACCCTAGTATTTTGGGCACTTCTTCCTAGAGAACTCCATCTAAAAAATTGCCTACTCTCTCTTTCTCCATAATCTTATTCAATTGATAGTGTTGGTTGTGAGCCATTAGAGGCGTGATGATTGTGACACTTGTTCTTAAAGTCTCAACAACATTAAGGATTTGGATTGTTATTGCTATATAACAATCAAATGTATGTTTTGTAACCCTAATTATGTAATTTTAATTATATAATAGTGATCTAGGGTTTCTACATTGTTGCTCACATGTTATATTTAACTAGAGAAAACGTAGATCAATTTTAGGGTTACATACACACATAGAATTGTTTATTTCGCTCAAAACCCATCAGTGGGATCAGAGCGTAGGTTTAGTTGTCTATTGAATTGATATTAATGTGAACTTGAACAAGGAGGATAAAACAGAATCATCATTCGGTTTATTGAACACGCCGTGAAGTTCTTCCAACATGGTGTATTGGCATGCGAAATCGACCCAACGCGGTATGGTGATTGCGCACTGCAGCGTGTTGTGCTGCCAGATCCTTAAAATTCTATTTTTTCAATGATCTCATGGATTGATTAGGATAATTACCTTAATATTGTTTTAATTGGATGAAACTGAATATTTTAAAACGTAATTTGATATCCTTATATTTAATTCATGATTGGTTTTATTTCGTAATTTAATTAATTAAATATCAATTTCGAAAATTTAAAATATAACCTAGTATTTTTGGAGAAGTTTTAAAAATACGCCCTTATGTTATATATAACATTAAAAGTCTAATATTAATATATACATATAATAGAAATCAATCAAACCGCTAGTACGCCTCATTCACGAAATCGATCTATAAGGGGAGTATAAGGGAATTTCCTATAAAATGGCGATTGAATGGATGTCCACTCTCACCCACCGTTTCCTTGATTGGTGGAGGTTCGTTAGCCGAACATGTTGATATGACACCTAATCCTCATTAATAAGTATAATGATCTATAAAGCAACTAAATATATTTTTTTTATTAAATTCCTAATCATAGTTACTTTAGGAAAAATGTGAAATTATATGTTGATCCATGAAATTGCACATTGCACTTTATTAGTCGTTAAAGGAGCATTTGTGGTAAACCAGCACACTAATAGGGACTAATAAATAGTGGCAATGGATATCTCATAAATTATCATTGATTAATGGAGCGTATGTGGATAACCGACACATTAAAATGCGATGATAAATGACATCGAGAGTACGAAGATAATTTGCATGGTTATTCACATCTTTTTTGTGATCCTCGGTATCCCAGTCACAAAAGGAAGAGCATAATCGAGATTAAACATGCCATTGAAAAGTTCAATGATTCTCAAAGATCTAGGAATTTCATTCAAAACCTAGTTCATTCAAATTTCTTTTTGGATTGTAAATTGGTAAATCATCATTTACCTACCTTTATATAATTTTCAATTAGATTATGACATCCCTTTTCTAATTTGTAAATTATTTAGTTGGATCTTAACCTTGATATTTTATCTGGGTGTTATATTGAGGATTGTTCTTATCTAAGTAAAACTTTCTTTTCTACTCTTTCAGATGTCTACTCCTACCGATGCTTCTAACTCGTCTTCCAACAACAACAACAACTTATCTCTATTGAACATTTTCGCAAAGGTTTAATTGGATGGCACCATCTATAATGATTGGATCTGTAATATCAAAATGCCACTTCATTTTTAGGATAAAGAGTATGTCCTCGAAAAACCACTCGATGAGAGCGAAGAAATGAAGGCCACTCCTGAAGATGTAGCTACCCATGAGAAACACTATAATGATGCAACAAAAGTTGCTTGCATCATGGTGGCAACAATGACTCCAGAATTGCAGAGACACTAAAGGACCATGAAATGGTTTGGGCAAGGCTTTGTGTGTGAATTGTTTTGATTAGGTGTCTGTACTTATAGTTTCTGATGTTTATGGTATTTAGGGCGTTTACGGCCGTAAACGTGTTTATGGCCGTAAACACGTTTACGGCAGTAAACCCTGTTTGCAGTCTAGTTTAGTATAAATAGTGTATATGTTAGTCTTTTGGGGGTTGGTTGTCACTCTCTTTACGGTCTCTATTGAGTTGTACCTGATGATTTTGATATTCAATCGTGTGCAAGCTCTTTTGGTTCATCTTATTGTGTTATTAAACAAAAACAAAAATCCAAAAACATTACAAAAACAGAAAATCCAAAAACATAAAATTTCAGAAAAATACAAAAATATGATCTGTGTTTGAGGGAACTGGTTTGGGAAGTGATATGATAAAGTGATAACAGGCAACCTGAGTCTGCGTAACGTACCCGAAGTTGAAGGGTCTATGCTCTGGTTTGTTGCGTCGGTAGGCACGCAAAATTTCAAAATGGACTTGACTAGGCAGAGTTGAACTTAGGAAATTTATAGACTTGACAATGTTTGACCTAGTTAGATCCGTTCAGCCTGACAATATGACGCTCGGATAGGTTGAGCAGGGAGATATATATGGGAATCTACTCGTCACATTAATTGAACCCGTACTTGGAATCGTGGTTTAACTTTTCCTCGATGTGCGGATTTTGTCCTTAATTCCGGTTGGATGGGGCGACTGGTAAATTCCGATAAATTAGGTCTGTAAAAAATTGTTTTCTTTCTTTCTAATCTGTTAGTCATATGTTGTCTCCTTTGCGTGACTTCAAATTCGAACTGGTACACAACATATGCAACTCTATTTCTCTGCAAGTTATATATGTGAAATACTTCTTATCTGTTAGCCATATGTTGTCTCCTCTGTGTGACTTCTAATCCGACCTGGTACACAGCATATGCAACCTTCTACTTCTCAACCCCTCTAAAGTAATAAGTAATAGAATTCTGAATCTATCCTCTCTCCTAATGATGGTCTGCTGACCCGGTGTAAGGGGTACTCTAGAAGTTCTTGATGGCTGGGGCATATCAGGAAGCAGGAAACATGTTCCAGTACACTTAAAATTGAACACATACAGATTGTCTATAGATCTCGCTACTCAATTTGGGTAGACAACAATATCCCTGGTCATCGTTAGATGAATGGTCCTTAAGATATAGTGTCTAAGGAATTAGGATCAGATATAAATTTTAGGATTTTAAGTTCACCTGTCTTGTAACAAATAGCATGTCCTAAATAAGTCACAATTTTTCGTGTTTAAGTGGACAACAATACCGACGATCGACCAGACAAATATGTGAATATGGAAGGTACCAACAAGTGGGTAAAGGCTGTCTAAAAAACTTTGATCCCAACATCTCAAAATATCTTTATTTACTCGTATTATTTTGTTAGATTTTTATTTTATTTTTATTTTTTATTTTATTGAAGTCAAATAGTATTTTTTCTTTAAATTTTATTTTTATTGTTATTTTTATTTTTATTTTTATTTTTATTTTTATTTTTATCTCATTTTTATTTTAAATCCTCAAAAGGTTTTATTTTTAAAAATTCCGAATGAATTCGGATTTGAGTAAAAAACTGTGTTTGCGGCAGCTGAAAAGTCAAAGGCATATATATATTGATCTTTACCGTAGTAAACTACTGCCCTTTCACTGTACCGTAAACTGATTCACTAAGAGTAAATGCTTAGACCGTAAACTCAGGGAGTAAACGGATACACCTTAAACCTGTAAGGCGTAAATCCTTAGACCGTAAACCCATAGACCGTAAACTCATAAGAGTAAACTCATAGGTCGTAAACTCGATCATGAACATGATACCGTAAACCTGGTTTTTTGGACTTTCGATCGTAAACTCGGTTTACGGTCACTTCATCAACTTTGACCATAAACCATGTTTACGATTCATTGACCTAATTTGAAAATAATTTCTGTAAATTGTCCATTGACTATTCACTAATTTATTTTACTTGGTTTGTTTAACACAGGAAAAATGGCATATCTCAAAAACTGCCGAGATGCACAACATTGCAATTGTTTTGGATGATCCACCAGCAGGTCACAGAGATTTCATGTCTATGATGCATCGTCTCCGCGAGTGCTGTCTAGCCTATGTAATTTCTGTGAATCAAGTCATTTATGAAAACCGCATTCAAGAGTTCTGGAAAACTACCAAATTAACTGAAAAGAATAAGGAAAGGGTTATTGAGGCAATTGTGCAAAACTTCAAGGTCAGAATCTCAGAGCAATACATCAGAAGCACTTTGATGATCCTTGATGAGTCAGACTATCCAACCGAAGCTGCAGCTGAAGAAGTATCCAAGATTCTTGAGAGAATAGGATACGAGGGATCTTATCCCCCCACTGTGAAGAAGCTCCTACCTCCTTACTGGCGCTTTTTGGCTCACGTGTTTATTAGCTGTGTGTCAGGAAGGAGATCAGGAGTTGATGAAATTTCTATCAGGAACACTGGAGCCTTTGTCTCTCTTGCAGTTGGAAACAAATACAAATTTTCAAACTATATCTTTGATGAATTTCTTGTGAACATCGGGGCATTGACTCGGGGATATAGAGATGCGTTCTTGATGTATCCTCGATTTATTCAGACTTTTATTGATGATCAGTTTCCTGATATGGTTAAACCAGGTGATAAGTTGGACACAAAGTCCTTGGTTACTCATACAGTTGGGCTTATTAAACAGAACTGGAAGGGCAAAGTAGTGTTTCAAGGTCTACATCCCTTGGTGAAATTTGGTGCCTTAGCTGAAATCAATGAGTCTTCTGATTCTCTAGAATCTTCTGGGAAGACTACATCTGAGCCAACGTCTTCCGGAAAAGTGTTCTCTGAATTTATAATCAATGTTTCAGATCACGAGGACGATGTCACTCCAGCAACTGAAACTCAAGTAAATGTTGAGCAGAATCTACAGAATGTTTAGGCTCCAGATGATCAAATTGAAGAGTAAAGAAAAGATGACAAAACAGAAAGGAATGTTGATTTCACTGGATTTGATCAAGATGATTTACCGATGAATTTTGATAACAATGACACGTTGTCTGATGTAGACCTTGACAAACTGCTTGATAATGTTGATGATGTAGTTCCTGTAACTACTGAGGCAAGGGAAGAAGAAGATGTTTCAGTATCTGCTCCATTATCTTCCAATCTAGAGTCAGAAATAGCAACTCCTATGGTAACAGTGTCAGGGATTCCTCCCCTTGACACTGGATTACCTACATCATCGCCAATGGAAAGAGATCTCTCCACCACCCATGCAACCTCTCCTCCAAAACATCAAGACTTGTTCTGAGATTCGCATCCAGAAGCTCTACAACACAAAGTGCTACAGCTCCCCCAACAATCACACCTACCCTAGTTTCAACTGAACCTATAAGTGAAGGTCCCAACACAGTATTTGTTGTTGGTGGTTCTTCAAGTCATGCAATTCTTTCTCCCCCAAGAGTAAGAAAGAAGACGCCTCAGTTAGACTAGCTTATCTGTTGGCTGAGGAACAATTCTCGACGCCACCTTCTCGTGGCAAGGGAATTTTCATTGGAGATGAAAGTCAAAGAGATTTTTCTCCTTCTCTCCAAAGCCATATTGATGCTATCAAACAAAAGAACATTGAACTAGACCAGAGGAACATTGAGCTGGTAATCAAAGTTGTTGATCTTCAATCAGAGAACACCGAGCTCAGCATCCAATTATCTGAACTTAAAGAAGAAAATGATCTGAAAACAAAGCAAATCTCTAAACTTCAAACTCAATATGGAAATTTAGCTGCAAATTTTCTTGAATTGCAAAAGAAACTTGAGAACAGGTTTGGTGATGATTTCAAATCAACTGTTGATGCATCTCACATCGATTCCACAGCTCCAGGTTCTCCAATAATTGATACCACCACAGATGATGCTCCCGTAGCTGATGTTGCTGCCCCTTCTCAACCAATCCGATCTTCCATCATTGTTGATCGCTTTGATGTGGATATTGAACTGGCATCACGGGCGGCAAAGGCCAAAGGTACCAAAAGAAAGAAATATGCTGCTCCTGAGTCAACTGAGAAGAGTAAATGGCTGTTTAAAAGGAATGTAAACTTCAAGTCTCCATGGGATAGACCTCACGTCACGTTCACTGACCTAAGCACTCAAACCTTCAGAGATGTTTATGGTGATCGGTCAGGGATCGTGTCTTGGGGCTCTCACAATATTCAGAACATGTTCATTGTGAGAAGAAAGAGCGGAAACAAAGAACTATAAAAGGATGCTCATGACTTCAACTCTTTCACTAAGGTTGACCACATTGAGCTATCCAAAGCTCCCTTTTCAAATCCTTCAGGAAATCCAACGGCCAGCCAATTCAAATCATTTCTGGAAGATCAAGTGGCCAAAGGCTTTCCTTCAATGAAGACTGCTGAATCCTTCGTTGAAGTGCATAAACGTGCTTTTGATCCTCCCACAAGTGAACCCATTCGTGCAGTGATGTGGCCTGCCACCACTCAAGTCAAACACATTCCGGTCCCTCAAATTTTTCCTGATGGAACTCTACATTCAATGCTTTATTGGGTGTATGATGATTCATCAGATGCTGCTGTTATCAAGCTGAAAGAAGATTGTATTCGCTTGTATGACAAGAGGGACCTTCTTCAGTTTGGTGAAAGCGATATTCATCAGCTCTCAACACATCAAATTGTCGTTGTTGATGATCTTTTTGAGCCTGCGGGCAAAAGAATACACAAAGATGGTGGCCACTATTATCGATAAGAAAATATGGAACGGAGCGATGGGGAGATGTGATGTGATGATGGTTGACAAGGATTGATCCCAAGTCTGCTCCAAACCAAGGGGGAGATTGAAGGACCATGAAATGGTTTGGGCTAGGCTTTGTGTGTGAATTGTTTTGATTATGTGTCTGTACTTATAGTTTCTGATGTTTATGGTATTTAGGGCGTTTACGGCGGTCAACGTGTTTACGGCTGTAAACACGTTTATGGCAGTAAACCCTGTTTGCGGTCCAGTTTAGTATAAATAGTGTCTATGTTAGTCTTTTGGGGGTTGGTTGTCACTCTGTTTACGATCTCTATTGAGTTGTACCTGACGATTTTGATATTCAATTGTGTGCAAGCTCTTTTGGTTCATCTTATTATGTTATTCTAATCATATGTTTGTTTGACTACTAGTTTTAGATCCATATTAGACACTATGAGGATTATTGGCCGTACGAGATAAGCAAGGACCTTACGGAAAAGTACCATAAGTGAGCTCTTCAAGAAAAGTATGAAGTGGTAAATTCACTTATGTCTTGCAAGATGAAGGATGGTGAGATTGTAAGGAACCATGTTTCGAGAATGCAACAATATGTGGATAGAATCATCAAACTCAATGTGAATTTTGATGAAGAATTGGCAATCGACATAGTGTTGAACTCTTTTCCAAGCTGTTATGATCAATTCATATTGACCTATCATTTGAACAACAAAAACTACTTTATCATAATACCACAACCTCCTTCGAACAACTGAAGTGGGAATGAAGGGAAAAGGTGTTCCTTCACTCCTACTATTTCTCCTATTTTGGACATTGGTCAAGGGAAAGGGAAAAAGAGGAAAGGTCCTCCCAACCGGAGTCATTTAGTACTGAAGCCAAAGGACAGCCCAGTTCTAATGCTCCCCCTATTTCCGACCCAAAGGAGGCCACTTGCGTTTACTACAGTGACAAGGGGCATTGGAAATGAAGTTACTCAAATTACTTGCAGGACATCAAGGATGGCAAGGTGAAGCCAAACTCGGCATGTATTTACACAATTTTTATCTAATAACTCATTATACTCTCAGTCTTGGGTCCTTGATACAGGATGTGGGTTTCACATTTTTTCTGACCTGCAGTGGCTATGACGAGGTGAGGATGTGGATCAAGGAAGGATAAACTTGATCATGGTCAATAAGCAATCTTCACCTGTTACCAAGATTGGAGTTTATAGCTTAGTGCTTAATAATGGCTTAGGGTTAGATTTATTGAATTGTTGCTACTCATTAGAGATGACACGAAACATCATTTTGTTTCATGCTTTATTTAAACAAGGTTTTAGATATTCTTTTAATGACAAGAATGGTTCTATTTCTACTTATAAAAATGGTGAGTTTTCTTTTGAAGCATTACCTTGTGATGGTATGTATGAAACTGTGATGATCGTAGATAATTTAGGAAATAGTGTTTTTCAAATTGATTCGTTTAATGGTATAAACAAAGTGTGATTGTGGCATTGTCATCTTGGACATGTCAAGAAGAAACGCATGGACCAACTACACAAGGACGGTGTGTTGGAATAATTTGAATTAAAGTCAAATGATACATACGAATCTTGTTTACATGGACAGATGACAAAATCACCTTTCATTGGTTCTTGTGAAAGAGGTAAATTATTGTTGGATCTCATACACATATATGTGTGGGCCCTTCAGATTTACAACAAGGGATGCAAATCGATTTTATGTGAATTTTACTGATGATTATAACAGATATGGTTATATCCACTTAATCAAGCATAAGTCAGTAAACTTTGAAAAAGTTTAAACAAGAAGTTGGGAATCAATTGGGCAGGAAGATAAAGATTCTTAGATTCAATAAAGGTAGTGAGTATATTAGTATCGAGTTCCAAGACTACCTCAAGGAAAGTGGAATAATTTCACAACTTAATGGTATAGCTGAGAGGCATAATCGGACCTTACTGGACATGGTTCGTTCCATGGTGAGTCGAGCTTCACTTCTAGTCTCCTTCTGGGAGTATGCCTTAGAGACTGTCGCCCACATTCTTAATCTTGTCCCAATAAAGAAGGTTGCCAAAACACCTCACGAGATGTGGACATGGAAAGTTCCCTCGTTAGTACATATGAAGGTTTGAGGTTATGAAGCTTTTGTTAGACGTAAGACTCGCAACAAGCTTGAAGCTCAAAGTGAGGGATGTATTTTCATCAGCTACCCACATAAGTCCTTTGGATATTTGTTCTACAAACCTAGTGAGAACATGATCTTCATAGCACCAAGGGTATTCTTTCACGAGAGAGAGCTCATATGCAAAGAGGATAGTGGGAGTACCATTAATCTTGAAGAAATTCAAGATCCAAATGATGTAGGAACCTCTAAAAATGCTAGCGCTCAACCTGAGGAAGAAATTCCAGTTGAACCAATTGACGAGCCATTACCTCTTAGGTGTTCTAGGAGAGTTAGTGTTTCACTTATGTTGTATGGTTTCCATATAACAACAGAAGGCGATACATTTATCAATGATAATACACTGGTAAACTTGGATGAACCTACTAACTACAAGGAAGCAATGGCGGGGCCTGATTCTGCCAAGTGGAAAGAGGCAATGGATAGTGAGATCAAGTCCATGTATGACAACCAAGTTTGGAATTTAGTGGACAATGTACCAGGTCGTAAGACATTTGGGTGCGAATGGATCTTCAAGAAGAAGACCGAAATGGATGGAAATGTACACACTTTCAAAGCTCGACTAGTTGTAAATGGCTTTACTCAATCCCTATGGGTTGACTATGATGAGACCTTCTCACAACTAGTAAATATAAAATCTATTAGGGTAATGCTAGCCATAGCTGTGTTTTATGACTATGAAATCTAGTAGATGGATGTTAAAACGGTGTTCATTAATGGGAAGTTGGCTGAAGATGCTTACACGAGTCATCCATAGGGTTTTGTAGATGCTAAGTACCCAAACATAATGTGTAAGCTTGAGATATCAATCTATGGATTGAATAAAGCTTCTCACAGATAGAATCTTTGTTTTAACAAGAAAGTTAAAAGAGTTAGGCTTCTCTAAAGTGAAATGAATCTTTTGTATATGTCAAAGCTAGTAGGAGTATAATAACCTTCCTTGTATTGTATGTTGATAACAAACTTCTTATAGGAAACAACATTCTAACTTTGCAAGAAGTTAAGTCTTGGCTTGGAAAGTGTTTCACTATGAAAGATCTAGGAGAGGTGGCTTATATTCTAATGATAAGGATTTTAAGACACAGGAGTAAAAGACTAATTGGACTTAGTCAAAGTGTATACTTGGATAAGGTACTAAAATGTTTCATTATGGAGAATTCCAAGAAGGGAGAACTACCAATAAATAGTAACGAAACTGAGTAAGATTCACAGTCCGAGTATCGATGCAGAGATAGCATAAATGAGTATAGTTCCATATGCTTCCACCGTTGGATCTATCATGTATGCTATAACATGTACTTGTCCTGATGTGGCTTTCTCTTTGAGCATGGTTAGTCATTATCAGGGGAATCTGGATAGTGCTCATTGGATAGCAGTCAAGAATATTCTTAAGTTTCTGTGCAGAACTAAGGATCGCATCCTTGTACTTGGTGGCAGTGACAACTTAAGAGTAACCGGGTATAGTGATGCCAACTTTCAAAAACAGAGAGAAAAGTTTCATTATCAATCTGGCTGGGTGTTTACCCTTCATGGAGGAGCAGTAACCTGGAAAAGTTCCAAACAAGAGACGTTGGCTGATTTTACCTGTGAATCAGAGTACATAGTAGCAAGCGAAGCATCGAAGGAGGCTATATGGTTGAAGAAATTCATCGGAGACCTTGGAGTTCTTCCAGCCATCATGGAGCCAATGGAGATTCTCTGTGATAATGAAGTAGTGGTTAATTTAACAAAGGAACCAAGAGTTCTTGGCAGATCCCTTCACAAAGGGTCTGAGTAGGATTAAGCTTGTTCAGCATGCTAGGAACATTTTTCTAAAGGATGATATTAGTAGTAGTAGTTAGATAGTTGTTTAGAAACTTGTAAGAAATAAATATAATTGAAATTTGATGATTAAATAATAGAGAGTTATTTATGAGTATTGTTTACTATCTTTTGTCAATCGTTTATTATTGTGTTTCAATTTTGCATGTTTTACTTCCAGAATAATTAGATTATTCAAAAATCCACAGTGTTCTTACTTTTGGAACTAGGTAATGAATTAAGACTATCATAAATTGGATTGTAGATTGTCTGAAGAGTTTAGACATAGCAATGGTTTGCTGCAACATTCGTGAATACTTTGAAATAGAGATTTAAGTATTGGATTAACCCACGCATAGAGAATTACTTCATTGAATTTATCACGAGTAATTCTGAGACGATACTATCTTATAATCTTTAAACGAAGATACATGAGTTGTTGTTTATGAGTTGGTTGTGCATTGATAATGTGTAAACACATCAGTAACGTGATGTTATAAAACATGTTGTTGTGCATGATCTGGTGAGTAAATAGTGCAGGCATATAAGTTAAAGTTTATCTCTTCCTTTTTCCCCAAAGGGAAAAGCAATATCTTGGGCACCCTGACTATTTGGTGTTGACTTATAGTGTCGGGCCGGACCAGGACTAAATAGATATGTTCGGTTAGTAGTTCTTTGGCATAACAAATCAGAAATTGGGAAATAAAAGTATTGTACAATGATATTGATTTTGTTATGATGTGAACTATGAACATTGTTTTGTCATGCATAATTAAAGAACATACAATGAAAATGGTGATTTCGGTGTTTAAGAGATGCATTCGATTATGTAAGGTGTTACAAAAAAGGATCTAGATCTAAATCTACAGAATTAACACACACAAACACTCTCAATGTTACATCTCTCAAGCACACCTCTACAAGTGGTATGAACCCACCTTATATAGAGGTGTTTACATGTCTCTCTCTCTCTCTCTCTATATATATATATATATATATATACATATATATATATATCATGTCATAAGCCTAAGTTACCACATTCAAGTGGGTCTACAAAAGTCAAACCAATTACAAAGTCATACATGGATAACTTTGTACCCAACATTATCCCCCTCAAAGTTACGAATGGATGACCTACTTCAAATCTTCCAAACTCGAGCAACTACGCGAACCAAGCCTCAAGTGTGACACATGTAGAGATGAACTACACATCGTCAATTCTTCCATGATTCTTCATTTTGGGCTCTAGAATGTGAGACCATACAAATGAAGCATCAACGAATAAATAGGAGTTTCTCAATCTCCAAATAATCACCCTAAAGTTGAGCATAAAATCACACCCCAATAATCTTTAATAAGTCCAAACCCATCATGAATCGAAATCACTTCCGAATCTCCAATCGAATCATTTTATAAACTTCAAATACTTAAGGTCACTTCGGTCTTCATGTCTGCGTAATATGACAAATTCGACTTTCGAATTTCCATATAAATTTCTCCCCTTTTTATAATTGAAAATTTATTATTAAACCAAAAAGGAATGAGAAAGTGTTAAATTCGAAAATTTTCTATCAAAAACTTCACCTTAACACACGGCATAAACATTTTGCTTCAATTCGGAAAATCAAAAAAATCTTCAATTTGTAGCTTTGTTTGCGGACCGTCTTTGACAAAAAATTTCAAAATTAGGTAGAAATTTTCAATTTCAAAATTCTGCAGTGGCCCGGTGCGCCCAAAACAACCAAAAATGCAAAACTCTCCCATATTTGCGAAACTGGATAGAAAGCATCAGTTCGCATTAACTGCAGGAGCCGAACATGAAATTTCTGTACAATGCTTCAAAATGTTGAAAATATACCCCAATTTCGTAAATGGGTATAAACTGCGAAGTTCGACACGAGTGCATGGACTTATTGTGAAAATTCTACCTCCTTTTTTACAAACGGGTGAAAATTACCCCAAAATGTTGAAAGTGGGTAAAAGCTGTCAGATTTTCGAAACTTTATGGATCACTTTCAAAAATTTATGTTTCTTCTTTGAATTCGTCACCCAGGGACTTGAATCGACCATCGTGATAAAAAAGCCTTCCCCCATTATGAGCTCAATAACAATCCTCGATCGTCAACACTCATCAACAAGTTTCTCAGAGTGATGTCGGGTGTCGAGTGGGAAATTCTAAAACCTTTGACAGTAAATCAAACCCATTTAACCATCAATCTCAAAATCATTGATATTACATCCCAGTTCCAAAACAAAATCATCTATATCTATTTCATCTGTGAAGCCTTCGAAATCAATATCATGTCGACATCAAATTCTTTCAATGAATCCAGACTCCAAACATATAATTCGAAATCAAACCATAGCATCAGTCATTTTCGATTTCGATTTTCACATGACTAAAAGACTAGGCACACATCGAATATGCTATCCATGAATCGAACTCGATGACTCAAATTCGTATTCACACATAAAAAATTAACTATTAATCGATGTAAGTCATTCCCAAATGCAAAATATCAGATGAACTTGCAAGGCTCTACACATCGAATTCCAAATGCAAAATCTCATTTGAAATCCAATTCGACTATCCCTGTAGATATGAAATCAATCAAGCACACTTTGACTTCAAAAGTCAACTCAATTCTATTTCCTCAATTCTTTTCCAAATACGAACTGAAGAACAACTTCAATCGATTTCTCTTTCTTCTAAACACATCAAAATCGACTTCCCAACACCAATTCGAACTACTCCCATTCAAAATCAACTTCCACTGAGAATCAATCATCAGTCGAGATTCCGAAATATATTGTGACTCATTTGATTTTGATCAACACACATTCGATTTTCAGACTATTGATGCTTCATTGACTGGAAAACCTTAGCATCATCATTTATCATACGCCATTATAAAGGTTGATTTGAACAAAACTTAGTCAAAATCAAATGCAACTCTAATTTCAAGTTTTCTATGACAACCCGATATTTCAAGTTTATGTAACGACCTAAAAAGTCAAGTATTGTAACCACTTTTGTTA
This sequence comes from Lactuca saligna, assembly GCF_052625555.1. NCBI lineage: Eukaryota > Viridiplantae > Streptophyta > Magnoliopsida > Asterales > Asteraceae > Lactuca > Lactuca saligna. The sequence continues at coordinate 82,858,322 of NC_136425.1, read as the reverse complement.
TAATGAAATTTACTTCGAAAATAAAATGTCCAAAAGTCTCTAATTAATTACCTACTAGGTTAGATGTCATTAAACCGTGATCATACGTAAAAAGAACACCCAAATCTAACTACGTATAAGGAAGTTATGAATTTTCCAAGTTCGGCTTAGCAACGGACAGCTAAAAACTCGAAACGGAGATCGAGCGACTTTTAGCCGGAATAACCTAAATGAGAATCGAAGGTCACAACAATGGTTTTTCAACGGTAAAAATTCTTGCAAAAACAGACGTCAGATAATGAAGTTATGAATTTCTAAACGAAATTTTCTTACATCGACCTTGTAAAAATAAATAATAAAAATAATTTCAAAATTTGTCGTCGGTATCTAAACGAAAGTTGTAGAGTATAGCCTCACCTACGCGTGGATATAAAGAACATCGAAAACAGAGTTCGTGTGAAGAAGATATGAATTTTTGAAGTTTATTAAATGATAAAAATATAATTTTTATATTTAATTTCGGTATTATCCGAATGGTGAGTCACAGGCCGATCCGAATTACACCCAACGTACACTCGTATGCCCAGCGTACTCGAGGCCTAGGCCTCGGATCGTCCATGTCGTCCCTATGCGAGGCTATGCCCCGTCCCATCCGAAGGACCGAGGCAGTCGAGGAAGCGGTCACGCATGACGCACGAGTACGCCCAGTGTACCCACGTATGCCCAGCGTACCGAGGCGGTTCCCACCCCTCTAAAAGGGATGCGAGGGTTCCGAAGAAAAGAGCCAATTCCTCTACTCTTTCTTGCGTTTTTTCCTAGTTTTCCGTGCACGTGCTATCTCGAAGTCCCGGTTTCCTTGCTCAAGACCCGAAGGTTGTTTGTGCTCCCGTGATTCCCGAGAATCCCGAGAAAATCTGCTTTCTCGAGTCGAAATTCTGCTCGGTTTTCATCTCGCCTTCTTCGATCTTTCAAGTGAGTTCATACCCCTATAATCCACACTTTTCAACATTTTATAAATAATTTTATATGCTTTTAGGGGTGGGGGGGATACAAGTAAAACACATGATTATTACCGTGTGTTATATAAAGTTTCATTATACACTTTTTATCAATGGAATCATATGCGATTTATAACTATTATAGGGAAATCTTTCGTATGCAAAATATACCACGATAACATCTTATCTTTGAAATAAGAAATGATTTATGTAAATCAAGAAACTCTGCTTATACTGTATGTATATGTGTCCATCTTTGGCACTACAAAAATTATACTTTTCATAACAAGTGAGCATTTCGCTAGGGATTACTATACAAACGAGACACACTTTTAGAAAACTATAATAGGTATAGTTTTACGAGAACATCACAAAATTTTACATACTAGAAACACTATTTCAAGAAGTTACTTTCACATACAAGAACAAATGAACATTTTTCATGCGTAACTCTGTTTTATACCAAGTTTTGTGACACATTAAACTTCACGTACGCTCGAGTACACATTTCAAGTCCTGTATTATATACCAGAATCCCTTGGAGGGGGAGCATGGTGTTTGTGTATAGATCTATACGGGATTGACAACCCCGCGCCCTGACTGTTAGCCACAGTACACCATTTGGGGTGACAAACGTCAGAACATTCCAACGCCTGAAGAACGTTGTGTATAGGCATTTCTAGTCAATAGCATGGTTATAAAACTTACATGGTGTATTAAAAACACATTGATTTACGGGGTTTCTTTCAGATGTATTGGAAATTTTATACGTACATAAATTAACTACTTTAGGCATGAAAAACCTTATTGTGATACAATCTTGGTACTTCTAAACCACTACCCACATACAGGAAAACATAAATTTTCTAGAAACAAACATTGGTTTTGATTTAAGGGTACATTTATACCAGTAGAAAATAAGGGATTTTCTATGAACCAACAAACAAAAACAAACCATTTCATTTTAGTTCATACAAACATTATCATTTAATACTTATGAAACTCACTAGCTTAAATGCTGATCTACTCTTTCAAAACTACTTGTATGTCCCAGAGACTCAGTAATTGCAGGTACCAAACAGCTTTTGAAGAAGGGATGCTGTGGTGCCAGTTTAAATTCCTATTTTTGGCATCATATTGTAATTGGTTTTGAACATGTACTCTTTTAACAATGTAAACTTTCAATTATATATATGATGGTTGTATTGCTTTCTTTATTACGTATTCATTTGTTACGTTACCACATGAAGTCATCCACCCCCGAACGTTTCTGCCGTTCCGATTTGGGGGTGTGATAGATTGGTATCAAAGCAGTGTTTATATTGAACTAAGTATATCGAACCTCATAAGATATACAATCTATAAATGCTTAGGGACTCAAAGTCTCTGACAAAACGTTTTTACACCTAAAACCTTGTTTCATTTAAATAGATTATTTTGGGTCATAAAAATACAAAATACATGCATACAACGATATATTTTCATGGTTAGAGCTATACAAAAAGTATTAAGACGAGTTGGACACTACGATTATTTCTCGATATATGTAATTGAATTTGGGACGAATATAGCCTAATCAGCTATATTTATCCGAGATTGGACTAACGTATGTCGAGGAATGATCGTGGTGAGCAACAATTCAAAACTTACCAAAATAGACACTAGTATCAACCATACAAATTTAAATACTATAGGAGCATTTGGTGCATACAATAGTTTAATCAACATGTTTATTGTTACATGTTTTCAAATTTTGTTCAAATCTTATAACCCTATTCTTGTTTAGTCAAATGGATGGATGCCACCCACCAGGGGACCCCTACTACACGAACCAGGGCAATGGAGGATGGGTAGAGGAGGATCCTGAAGAGGATGAAGAACCTATCGAGTTGGAAGAAGGGGATGACTCTGGTAAGGACTCAGAACCAGAAATAGTCGACCCTCCAGCCATTAGGAGGAACTTCCAGGGACCGACTCCCGTTTAGGGAAGTCACCTCCACCATTGGAGCGAACAACAAGGGATATGCTCTCCCTACGGTATGTGTCGGGACTTCTACGACATTAGGGACGAAGGTTCAGTCGACCGAGCACTTCCGGTCATGGTAGGTAAATTGACCAACCAATCCTATCAATCGGGGGTCCAAGGAAATAAAATCCGCGAAGTCAACATGGAAGTACAAGTTCACACTGCCGACATCCGTCTTCTGGATATGTTGCAGGATGAAACCCATCTCCGCGCGGACGCATTCCAAACCCAAATGATTGCACCCCTCGTAGAGCTAAGGGAACAACAAGCCGCCTTTGATGGGCGTCTTATGGAATCAAAGCAATCGGATGCAGAGTCAAGCTCCAACTGCAACACACGTCGCAAGTAGTGCTTGCGAAAATCCCAAATTTTGTTATAAGTTAGGACCTCGGCTAAAAGTTTTTATTTTCGTAACCTTGTAATCGGTGACCCTTTTAGGGGTGAAATTTTCGTGATCGTTGTATCATCTATTATTTTAATATAATTGGCACGTTATTATTACTACGTTGAGTATTTCGTTCAATCTTTAAAATATTATGGAAAAACCATACGCTTGTTTCATATATTCGGATTTACGAATAACTTTCATTCTTCTATCTTTAAGACTCATACTATCATATGTTGTTGAACTATAGCGATTTAGTTCATGAGACACATTCATTTTCTATACTATGGAATTCTTACCCTTGTCTTTTCAATCTATAGTTGAAGGATGCCTCCGAGTAGAAATCCGAGATGAAACAACGGTGGGGAAGCAATGATACCACCACCACCTCCACCTCCTCAATTTGATGTTGTCATGTTCCAAGCAGCAGTCACCGCAGTTGTGGAGGCTGCCATGTCACAGATCAATACCCCTGTTACCACTGGTTCAGGAATTGGCATACATCCTTCCAACCATGGCGATACTCATGGGCAACCTCGAGAGTGCACCTATAAAGACTTTACGAATGCTAAACCCCGGATGTTTAAGGGAACTGGTGGTGTGATGATTTTGAGGCAGTTGATTGAAAGGACAGAATCAGTCTTTGAAATCTGCTCCTGTCCCGAGCACAGCAAAGTCAAGTTTGCAACTTACACACTTACTGATAGAGTTTTAATTTGGAGGAATGGCCACGTTAAGGTACTTACTCTGATAGTGCAGAATTCAATAAGTTGGGAGAGCTTAAAAATCATGCTGATGAGAGAGTACTGTCCCCGAGGAGAGATTCAAAAACTCGAGCACAAACTCTGGACTCTTGGAATGATTGGTACCGACACAGAAACTTATACCAACAAATTCTACGATCTGTCAATCCTTTGCCCAGATATGATTGCTCCTGAGAGTAAGAAAATAGAGAGATACATTTGGGTATTATCGCCACAAATTTAGTCAAGCATGTTAGCTTCAAAACCTGACACTTTTGAAAGTGCCAAGGAGTTGGAACAATCACTTATTGATCCCCGGATGTCATCAGAACTCAAAAATTTCTGCACCAGAACCACAAAAGGGAAACAACAACAACAATAACAAGAAGATAGGATAGAATAAGGGGAAGGGTGGGTCTTCCCAAGAATACTCGAAGAAACAACAACTAGTTACAGTGAATGCTGCTACTGTACCTACTACCGTTCCTACAAATCTCTACCCAACAAAGCCTTATGTGGGCAACCTTCCAAAGTGCACCAAATGCAATTACCACCACAATGGACCTTGTCAGGAAATGCAGTGCTCCAACTACAATAGAAAGGGACAGACTGTCCACTTCTGCAAAGCCCCCGTAAAGCCGATCACTCAATTCCCTAATGCTGGTGTAGGCCAAGCTTGTTATGGTTGTGGCGAGGTGGGCCACTACAAAAGAAACTGCCCGAAGGCAGCGAATACCGGCAGAGTGGGATGATTTTTCGGTATAGGTCACGGAGAAGCCATAGCTGATCCTACAGTAGTTGCTGGTACGTTTCTTCTCGGTAATTCATATGCATGCATACTATTCGATAGTAGAGTAGAGAGAAGCTTCGTGAGCAAAAACTTTATTCACATACTTAAACATAAACCTAGCATGTTAGAAGAATCATTCACTGTAGAAATGGCAAATGGAAAAACGGAAAACACTAACTGCATATACATGAGTTGTACATTAACTGTAAACGGTCACTCTTTCCCAATCAACCTCATGTCGGTCCAAATTAAAAGTTTCGACGTCATAGTTGGCATGGATTTGTTAAATCTTCTTCGCGCTGACATCATGTGCTTTTAAATAGCAGTTCGTCTTAATCTCCCTAACGATGAAACACTAGTGATTTACGGCGACAAATCAAGTGCAAACCTTCGCATCATTTCGTGCATCCAAGCTCGAAAGTGTTTGCGGAAGGATTATCATGCATTTGTTGCACACATCGTCGATATGATTCGGGAAGTAAAGGATATTAAAAGCATTCCAGAAGTATGCGAATTCCCTGATATCTTTCGAGAAGAACTACTAGGATTACCACCACAACATCAAGTTGAGTTCAGAATCGACTTAGTTCCAGGGGTACCCCAGTAGCAAAATCGCCTTATCGTCTGGCACCAGGAGAGATACAAGAATTTTCCAGTCAGTTTAATGAACTCCACCAAAAAGGATTCATTAGACCAAGCTTCTCATCTTGGGGAGCACCGGTCTTGTTTGTAAAGAAGAAAGACAGATCGTTCCGTATGTGCATCGACTACAGAGAGCTGAACAAACTTACTATCAAAAATAGTTACCCTCTGCCCCGCATTGACGACCTATTTGATCAACTTCAAGGAGCGAACTACTTCTAGAAGATAAATCTACGATCCGGATATCACCAATTACGAGCGCTAGAGGAAGATATTCCCAAGATAGCCTTCCGAATCCGTTATGGACACTACGAATTTGTAGTGATGCCGTTCGGATTAACCAGCGCACCAGCGGTATTCATGGACCTAATGAATAGAGTATGTTGTCCTTACTTGGATCATTTCATCATCATCTTCATCGATGATATACTTATCTACTCCCAAAGTAAGGAAGAACATAGTCAGCACCTACAAAGCGTCTTAGAACACTACGATCGGAGAAGCTCTATGCGAAGTTCTCTCAATGTGAATTTGGGATTTGAAGAGTCGAATTTTTGGGTCACGTTGTTAGCGAAAAGGGGATACATGTGGACCCCTCCAAAATTAAGGCCATGGAGAACTAGTCAGCACCGAAGACACCTACAGAGATTCGTCAATTTCTAGGTCTACTTGGCTACTATTGCAGATTCATAAAGAACTTCTCTAGCATTGCGAAACCTCTTACTACATTAAACCAGAAAGGCGTGGCCTTTGACTGGGAAGAAAAACAAGAGAAGGCGTTCCAAACACTGAAACAGACCTTGTGCACCGCACCGATACTATCCCTCCCAGAAGGGATAGAAGATTTCGTAGTGTATTGCGATGCATCAAATCAAGGACTTGGTTGTGTTCTTATGCAAAGAGGAAAGGTTATTGCCTATGCCTCCCGTCAGCTTAAGATACATGATGTAAACTATACAACACACGATCTTGAGTTAGGAGCAGTGGTATTTGCTCTGAAGATCTGGAGACACTACCTGTACGGAACGAAGAGTAATATTTACACCGACCACAAGAGCCTCCAACACATTTTCAGTCAAAAGGAGCTCAATGTGCGACAATGGTGATGGGTCGAGCTACTCAATGACTATGAATGCGAAATTCGTTATCATCCTGGCAAGGCCAATGTAGTAGCCGACGCCCTCAGTCGAAAAGAGTGCACTGGTCGGAGAGTCAAATCTCTTAATATGACTATCCATTCCCACTTATCCACACAAATTGAGGCTCAACTGGAAGCTTTGCAACCTGAACATGTGACGGGTGAATCCTTGAGAGGACTGGAAAAGAATCTAGAAATCAAGGATGGCGGAGCCTATTATCTCATGGACCGTATCTGGACACGGAGACATGGTGGCTTCAGAGACGTGGTCATGACCGAAGCACACAACACGAGGTATTCCGTTCACCTAGGTTTAGATAAAATGTATCTAGATCTTAAGAAACTGTACTGGTGGCCTAACATGAAAGCAGAAATTGCTACCTTCGTAAGTAAATGTCTTACTTGCGCTAAGGTTAAGGTCGAGTATCAAAAACCTTCAGGATTACTACAACAACCAGAGATACCTGAATGGAAATGGGAACAGATTACTATGGATTTCATAACCAAGTTGCCCAAGACAACGGGTAGACTTGATACCATATGGGTCATCATCGACAGATTGACCAAATCCGCGCATTTTCTACCAATCAATGAGATTGACAAGATGGAAAGGATTACAAGAAGTTACATAAGGGAAATAGTGCGACTACATGGTGTTCCGATGTCCATTATCTCCGATAGAGATAGTAGATTTACATCAAGGTTCTGGCAATCACTACAAAGTTCCCTGGGGACTAGACTAGACATGAGTACAGCCTACCTTCCACAAACAGACGGGCAAAGTGAGAGAACGATACAAACTTTGGAAGATATGCTGAGAGCCTGTGTGATTGCATTTGGAAAGGCATGGGATATCCATTTACCCCTTGTCAAATTTTCATACAACAATAGTTATCATACGAGCATAAAGGCTGCTCCATTTGAAGCCCTCTATGGTCGTAAGTGTAGGTCCTCTCTGTGTTGGACTGAAGTTGGCGACACACAGTTAGCTAAATGACGTGATCCTGAAAGCACTCTCATCGGTCTGGAAATCATACGAGAAACAACAGAGAAGATCGTTCATATTCGTGAACGATTGAAAGCATCTAGAGACCGACAGAAAAGCTATGCTGACCAAAGGAGGAAACCTTTGGAATTACAAGTAGGAGACCACGTTCTATTGAAGATCTTACCGTGGAAAGGATTAATATGCTTTGGAAAGCATGGAAAGCTAAATCCAAGATACGTAGGGCCTTTCAAGATTCTCACCAGAATCGGCCGTGTAGCTTACAAACTTAATCTACCACGTAAACTTAGTAACATACATCCAACCTTCCATGTATTGAAATTTAAAAAGTGTCTGTCCAATGAGACTCTTGTTATCCCACTCGACGAGATCGAGATCAACGAGAGCCTCAACTTCATGGAAGAACTGGTAGCAATCATGGACCGAGAGGTCAAACAAACGAAACAAAGTCGCATACACATCGTGAAAGTTCGGTGGAACGCCAAGTGAGGACCTGAATTCACATGGGAACGTGAAGATAAGATGAAACAAAAGTACCCACATCTTTTTCTCTGATTTACAAGTATCTTTCTTACTTTAAATTTCAGGATGAAATTCCCTCTAACAGGGGGATGATGTGACAACCCGATATTTCAACTCTATGTAACGACCTAAAAAGTCAAGTATTGTAACAACTTTTGTTATAATGAAATTAACATAGAAAATAAAATGACCAAAAGTCTCTAATTAATTACCTACTATGTTAGATGTCATTAAACCGTGATCGTACGTAAAAAGAACACCCAAATCTGACTTCGTATAAGGAAGTTATGAATTTTGCAAGTTCGGCTTAGCAACGGATAGCTAAAAACTCGAAACGGAGATCGAGCAACTTTTGGCCGGAATGACCTAAATGAGAATCGAAGGTCTCGACAATGGTTTTTCAACGGTAAAAATTCTGGCAAAAACAGACGTCAGATAATGAAGTTATGAATTTCTAAACGAAATTTTCTTACCGCGACCTTTTAAAAATAAATAATAAAAAAAATTCAAAATTTTCCATCGGAATCTAAACGAAAGTTGTAGAGTATAGAGAACCTACGTGTGGATATAAAGAACGTTGAAAACGGAGTTCTTATGAAGAAGATATGAATTTTTCAAGTTTATTAAATAATAAAAATATAATTTTTATGTTAAATTTCGGTATTATCCGAAGGGTGAGTCACAGGCCGATCCAAGCTACGCCCAGCGTACTCGAGGCCTAGGCCTCGGATCGTCCACCTCGCCCCTATGCGAGGCTATGCCTCGTCCCATCCGAAGGTCCGAGGCAGTCGAGGAAGCGGTCACGCATGACGCACGAGTACGCCCAGCGTACCGAGGCGGTTCCCACCCCCTATAAAAAGGATGCGACGGTTCCGAAGAAAAGGGCCAATTCCTCTCATCTTTTTTGCATTGTTTGCATCGTTTTCCATGCACGTGCTATCCCGAAGTCCCGGTTTCCTTTCTCAAGACCCTAAGGTCATTTGTGCTCCCGAGATTCCCGAGAATTGCGAGAAAATCCGCTTTCATGAGTCGAAATTTTGCTTGCTTTTCATCTCGCCTTCTTCGATCTTTCAAGTGAGTTCATACCCCTATAATCCACACTTTTAAATGTTTTATAAATACTTTTATATGCTTTTAGGGGAGGGGGGATACAAGTAAAACACATGATTATTACCGTGTGTTGTATAAAGTTGCATTATACACTTTTTATCAATGGAATCATATGCGATTTATAACTATTATAGGGAAATCTTTCGTATGCAAAATATACCACGATAACATATTATCTTTGAAATAAGAAATGATTTATGTATTTATGTAAATCAAAACACTCTGCTTATACTGTATGAATATGTGTCCATCTTTGGCACTACAAAAATTATACTTTTTATAACAAGTGAGCATTTCGCTAGGGATTACTATACAAACAAGACACACTTTTAGAAAACTATAATAGGTATAGTTTTACGAGAACATCACAAACTTTTACATACTAGAAACACTATTTCATGAATTTACTTTCACATACAAGAACAAACGAACATTATTCACACGTAACTCTGTTTTATACTAAGTTTTGTGAAACATTAAACTTCACGTACGCTCGAGTACGCATTTCAAGTCCTGTATTATATACCAGAATTCCTTGGAGGGGGAGCATGGTGTTTGTGTATAGATCTATACGGGATTGACAACCCCGCGCCATGACTGTTAGCTACAGTACACCATTTGGGGTGACAAACGACAGAACATTCCAACGCCTGAAGAACGTTGTGTATAGGCATTTCTAGTCAATAGCATGGTTATAAAACTCACATGGAGTATTAAAAACACATTGATTTACGGGATTTTTTTCAGACGTATTGGAAATTTTATACGTACATAAATTAACTACTTTATGCATGAAAAACCTAATTGTGATACAATTTTGGTACTTCTAAACCACTACCCACATACGGGAAAACATAAATTTTCTAAAAACAAACGTTGGTCTTGATTCAAGGCTACATTTATACCAGTAGAAAATAAGGGATTTTCTAGGAACCAACAAACAAAAACAAACCATTTCATTTTAGTTCATACAAACATTATCATTTAATACTGATGAAACTCACCAGCTTAAATGTTGATCTACTCTTTCAAAACTACTTGTATGTCCCAGGGACTCAGTAATTGCAGGTACCAAACAGCTTTTGAAGAAGTGACGTTGCGGTGCCAGTTTAAATTCCTATTTTTGGCATCATATTGTAATTGGTTTTGAACATGTACTCTTTTAACAATGTAAACTTTCAATTGTATATATGATGGTTGTATTGCTTTCTTTACTACGTATTCGTTTGTTACGTTACCACATGAAGTCATCCGCCCCCGAACGTTTCCGCCGTTCTGGTTTGGGGGTGTGATATTTTCCAAATATGATTATTGATGCGAACTAATATAGATTTATCACCATTAGTCTACTCATTATCCCAAAATTTAAGTTCACATCTTTCATCGATTCGAACTTTCATCATCACACGCAGTCGACCAAGCATAACCAGTATACAATCAAACCAATTGAAAGAAGAAAAAATCATATGAACTCATTGGACTATAGAAATTGAATATATGATAGGAGATGTGTATTGGGCTTGAATTCGATGAACAGTATTTGAAAACGTTATGGGCTGAAAATTGGATCGATGAATAGAATCATTCCGAAATTTTGATTTGGGCTCAAAACAATAAGAGGTACAATAATCAGAAAATTGATTTAATTCATTTATAATTAATTTTGGATACTGTGACAACCCGATATTTCGACTCTATGTAATGACCTAAAAAGTCAAGTATTGTAACCACTTTTGAAATAATGAAATTAACTATGAAAATAAAATGTAAAAAAGTCTCTATTGGGTTACCTACTATGCTAGATATTGTGTCAAGGTTTATAGAAATAGTAAGAACACTAAAATCCGATTTATAACGAAGAAGTTATGACCATTCTAAGATTTCTGACAAAACTGGCAACACCGATTAAACGAAAAACGCGAAGTTTCAATACAATAGTTTTTAGCCTTAAGTATCTAAATGAAAGTTGTAGATATCATTAAACCGTGAGCGTACATAAAAAGAACATCAAAATATGACTCCGTATGAGGAGGTTATGATTTTTCCAAGATCCGGATATAGAAGTAGACAGCTAAAAACTCGAAATAGAGATCGAGAGACTTTTGGCCAAAACAACCTAAATGAGAATCAAAACCAAAGTAGCACAATAGTAAAATGTCTAGCAAAAACGGACGCTGGATGAAGAAGTTATGGATTTTTAACGGGCTTTTCCAGTCCCGACCTATTAAATAGGTATTTTAAAAAATAAAGTCAAAACTAGCCAACGGAGTCTAAATGAGAGTTGTATAGTATATTCTCACCTACATGTGCATATAAAGAACATCTAAAACAGGTCTCGTACACGAAAGTTATGGATTTTACAAGTTTAAAGCTCAAAATCCGAGGCTGTCAGGTCTGCCACGACGCGGCACAGCTGGCCGCGACCCGGCAAGTGACTTAGGGCGTCCCATCAATGGAAGAGGATAAGGCAGCCCACCACGACGTCGCAACCATTTGCCATGATGTGGCACCCAAATTCATCCCCTATAAATAGAGGGTTAAGGGTGTCGGGTTTGGTGCTCATCTCTTTCCATCTAAGTGTTGTTACTCTGAATAATTACCTCGATAAGCCATCCCAAAGCCCCACTTTTCATACTCAAGTCTCGAAGGAAGTTCTAAACTCCTGAGAGTCCCAAGAATCCCGAGATTTTCCCGCGTTTTCAGCTTTTCCTGTTGAAGTTCTGCTCGATTCTTCTCTCGACTACTTCAAAGAAACGACTTCAATCAAATGAGTTCATACCCCCTTTATACACCTTCAAATACTTTATAATGTACTTTTAATACATTTTGGGGGAGAATACAAGTAACCACCCAGATAATCCCGAGTGAAAACATGAAAACTCTTGTTATATCTTGCTTGCACTAGGTTTATACAAAATGCATAGTATTCAGGGTAGCCATCCTTGTTAAACCATTTTATACATTCAAAGGATTTAAGATTTATGCTTAGTCAAACATTGTAAGAGAGAATAAACATTGTATATAAAACTATCACCTTAATACAGACTTAGTTAAGAACCCGTGAGACATTTACATCTTCAACGCTGCCTTTTTGCAAAAAGGTACACCTGAAAGTCCTGTCTATTATAACCAGAGTCTCCCATTTGGGAGAGCGTGTCAAATGTGTATAGATCCATATGGGAAATCATGGTCCCGCACCCTGACTGTTAGCTATAGTCCTTTGGGTGACAGATTGTCATAAACGTTTCGACGCCTGAAGACCGTCGCCACAAGCATATTATGTTTAGTATGGTTATAAAACTCACCGGATAGACAATTATTATGGTATTCTGATTTTATGAACGAGTAGCAATTAAAACTATTCTTCATCTAAAAAGTATGAACTTCTTATAGCTTTATTATATAAAACTATGCCTCAACCTTTAAGCATGTCAGTTGCTTGCGATTTTCGGTCTTAGAGACTGCCTGTTACTTTAGGAAAATAAGGGATTTTCGTGTACCTAAAATAATCAAATAATAGGCAAATAAGGGATTTTCCTAGTGCAACTATTTACACAACACGAACATTCATATGCATTTCATACTTTTATAAGAAAATAAGGGATTTTCTTGGAAAACGCACGAACTTTGGAACGGCATACATTTCACAAAACCACTTATGAACTCACCAACTTAATTGTTGACACTTTTTCTTTGAAATAACTTGTAATCTCAGGGAACCGCTAAGCAAGTTTGGAAACCAACTTTTGGGGATTAACGCTCTGACGTTAATTACTTCTTTTGAAATATGTTTGTGTATTTATCTTTTGAACGTGTAACAGATACAACTAAGTAAGCATTTTGTAACTTTTATATATATGGTGGTGTGCACTTTCCTTACTATGATATGTTATTATATTGAAAATAACGTCCTTCGCCCTCGAACATTTCCGCCGTTCTGGTTTAGGGGTGTGACAGATACCAATGAGTAGTTGCAAAATTTTAAGAGTCGAATCGAACAAAAGAATAGGATTGGATTCTGCTTGATCAATGAAAAAAATTATTGGATCATAACAAATGGGTTTTTTTTAAATCTGATCCAATGGGACAAAGTGATCAACAAGTCAAGAACGCAATGCATGAATTAACAATATTTAAAAAGATCATAGAGAGACTCACCATAATTGCTCCAATTGTGACGAATTTAGCCAAACCGAGAATCGTTTCTTCAAAAAAAATCATATTGATCTTCAAAGACCTGCTCTGAAACCAATTGATGTGAATTGTGAACATTGGTTTGGCATGCAGAATTAAAGAACACACAATGAACACGGTAATTTCGGTGTTTAAGAGATGCATTAGATTATGTAAGGTGTTACAAAAAAGGATCTAGATCTAAATCTAAATAATTAACACACACTAACACTCTCAATGTTATATCTCTCAAGCACACCTCTATAAGTAGTTTGAACCCACCTTATGTAGAGGTGTTTACATTTCTCTCTCTCTCTATATATATATATATATATATATATATATATATATATATATATATATATATATATCATGTCAAACCATTTACAAAGTCATACATGGATAACTTTGTACCCAACATGTCTGATGTCATTTGTCCACATGATATCTTGTACAACAAATGATTATATTATCGCTTATATTAGGACACGTAACTGACTAGGTTAGAATTTGACAGCGGCTTTGAGAGTTACAATTTGCTGATCGATTTAAAGGGATATACTGGCAACTATATTTACTAGACTTATCTAAGTGGGAGACTATTAGGTTAGGTGTCTAATCCCATAAATATAATTGGTATATACTTGAACTGATAATAATACAATCCTTTTGGGTTGCCCTTATGACTATCAATTGGGAAGGATGTTTTTGGAGAAGGAGATTGATTTATTAAATTGATTAATAAATTGAATTAAGTAATTTATTAATATATTATGATAATAATATATTTATTAGAAATAGTAATATTTGATTAATATCTAATCATAAATTAATTAGAATTATTTTTGGGATTAAAAGAACTAAATAAATGTGCAGGGACTGAATTGTAATTGTTCGACAGTTTAGCAAGATAGACCCCTCCATAGGTTATGGATGGTTTTCTAGAGCCTCAGGGTTTCTAGAATAGTCTCTTATGGATAATCAGGAATGTGGATAATTACCCGGTTTAAGATTATCTTAGACTTAGGCTTATTTAGGGTTTCCTATCTGCACTATAAACAAGGATATAACCATAGTATTTTCGAACACTTCTTCCTAGAGAAATCCAGCCAAATATTTTCCTCCTCTATACATCTCTATAATCTTCTTCAATTGCTAGTGTTAGGTCTAAGCCATTAGAGGTGTGACGATTGCGATGCTTGTTCTTAAAGTCGCAACAACATTAAGGATTTGGATTTTTATTGCTATATAACAATAAAAGGTATGGTTTGTAACCCTAATTATGTAATTTTGTATATATACTAGTGATCTAGGGTTTCTACTTCTTGTTCCTATGGTATGTTCAATTAGAGAAATCGTAGATCGATTTTAGGGTTGCATGCACACATAGGATTGTTTTTTTTGCTCAAAACCCATCATGATTTTCTTGGTACTAATTTTGAAAAATATTTATTTGATTTTAAAATAGTATGCATACTACCACTATCTGCTATACAAAGATCTCCAACCTTTTCTTACTGTTGTGCTCCAGTTGGACTCCTATTAAACTTCACATATGAATGAAATAATAAGAGAATAAACATAATCACAATAACTATTATAAAGAAAGTTCATTTATTGTAGGAAATACTTTTCATGAAAAAGAAAGGAAGAAAAAAATAGGTTTACAAGAACAATAACAAAAAAAAAAATTTATGTCTTCCATGTCATTGCAGAAATCAGCGACAGTTAGCGGAGTGCATTCAACATTATCAATGAGGTTTGCTTCTTTTCCTTTTCCTTTAATGGAATATTGATAAAGTTGAAAAAGATGTGTAGGTGTGCGACAGTTCCTTGAACAATGCCTTGTACTACCACATCTATAACATGAAGCATCAGAGTTTTGTGATGTCCCAGCATCATGTCTTCCCACTTTGGCCTTTTCTTGTGTATGGATATTGTTTCTTTGTAAAGATTGGTAATTATTCTTTTTTTGGTCACGACCACAATTATTACCCTCTCCATGACCAAAAATATTGTTCTGATTATGGATTTGCTTTCAATTAAAATAGTCACAACCTCATCCTCGAACACGACCACGCATTCATCCACATGTATTGTTTCGATAACCATCAGTGTGTGTAGCATTTGCTACAGGAAGTGCAACTGATCCTATTCTACGAGATTCATCATTTTTCATCAAGAGCTCAGTTTTTTGCTCTGCAACAAGCAGGCATGCATTCAGTTGATAATATTTTGTAAACTTTTGCAACGGAAATTGTTGCATCAAGGTAATGTTTGTTGCATGAAATGTGGAGTAAGTTTTCTCCATAATGTCTTCATTAGTAGTGTCTTGTCCACAATACTTGAGTTGTGAACATATATTTTACAAATCTGAGTTGTATTCTTTTACTTTCTTGAAGTCTTGCAACATCAATGGTCTCCATTCATCTCTAGCATTTGGAAGTATAACTTCCTTTTGATGATCAAATCTTTCATTCAAGGGACTCCAAAGAATACTTGGATCAGCAATATCAAGATATTCAAATCTAAACATTTCATGCTTACGAATGAAAACTGGTGATATAGCCTTGTCTTGTGCCTATAAATTATTAAATTCATATATAGCATTCGAGATTCCCATGGACTCAAGATGCATTTTTACGTCTATCATCCATGGCACATAGTTTTTCCAACTAACTTCTAGTGTTTCAAACTCGAGCTTTGCAATGTTGGACATATTGTAACTTGATTAAGATAGATTTGATTTCCACTTATTTAATAACATTGATTAGAGCTTTCTTGATGATAACGCGTTAGAAATTTGATGTAATTAAAACTAAAACTAACAACATTAAACTAAATCATTATAAAATAAAAGGAGACTTAAGTGGATTTTTGAACACTTCGAATATTGTATTCAAGATGGTGTATTTATTTCTTTAACATTTGATGCGTATTTATACTACATATCCTCCTATTCTTACATGATCAAAAATAGGAGCGAAATAGTTAAAGGAAACTATTTGAAGGGTGAAAAATGTTCATCCACATGCTATGTCTAAGCAATAATTTTATGGCTTTTATAACTATATATATATATATATATATATATATATATATATATATATATATATATATATACACACACACACATATACATACACTAGATGTGTGCACGTACAAAGCTGTACAAAGCTATGATGACAAATTGCTCTTCTTGTGAATAGTTTATTATGGAAAAATAATTATTAAATATTCTTATTATTAAATAATAAAAAATTACTACTTTTAAGTTAAATATTTATTTTTAGACATTATATGTGTATTGTCTATTTATATTATTGATGTAAATTAATTAATAACACTATCTAGTTTAAGAAATATAAATTAATGTATATACATGAATTTATTTTACAACTAATTAAATTTATTAATAACTTTTGTGTATTGCCTATTTATATTATTGATGTAAAACCAATATTCATATTCGTTCGTTTAACTAAACGATGAAACAATATCGTTGAATGTTCAATTTGTTTACAGTGAAATCGTATTTGTATAAAATGTATGAATGAGATTTGTTCATTGGTTCCATATTTTAGAATAGTTCCTCATTAAACTACTGATTTTAGCTTATAAGTGTAAAAAAATTGTGAAAAACTAAATATTTTTTTGCATTAAATTGCAACTACTATTATATGTTGAGTGCAAAAATATTTTGACTCCACTACTATTGTTAATTTCGTGCTTTCGCTCACGTATGTGTGTGTGTGTATATATATATATATATATATATATATATATATATATATATATATATATATATATATATATATATATATATATATATATATATATATATATATGAATGTATAACCATATTGCCAATTAGATGAAAACAATGAATGTGTATGATGTTAGGGTATATTGAATTAATATAGACTAGGATGTACCATATCATAACAAAAACTCTTTAAAAGTGTATTATGAGCATCTCATGTTTATTCATTTACAAAAAATGCAGTAATTATGTGATATATCTTTTAACTATTTTTTCAATAACTATGGGATTAATTATTGACTATTTACAGAAAAAAAAAAAATCTATTTAATCCTAAACTTATCTTATCAGAATATGGTTCATTCTTGAAAGAATGTAATTTTTTTTCTTCAAAATATATATTTTTGGAAATCCAAATTTTTAGGAAATAACAACAAAAAATGAATAAATTATAGTCATTCTCAAAAAATATTTTTCATATCTTGGATGAATACACTATAATCCTTGAATATTTCTAAAATGTTGAAAAAAATTATATTATAATAATGAATAATCTACTAAAGTTCTAACCATTCTAAAAAAACATTCATTATTGAAGGTCAACATTATTATTTCTTGATTTTTCTTAAGAAATTGTTGTTACTTTTGAAAGAATGTTTTATAATTACTTGATTCTTCCCTTGTATGTCAAACACAACCATACCTCCTTCATACCCTAACTTTAAACAAGATGGATCATCTGAAAAATAGAAAAAAAATCACAGTCAATCACACCTGAGTAAATAAACAAGAAAAATAAATAAAGTTATAATTTACGTGTAGATTTAATTCTCGTAAGAATGAGTAGTATATAGAAAAAACACATTATGTTGAGAATTAATTAAATAAAAGAATACATTTCATTTTTGAAAGACTACACTATTATTCTTGAAATATTTTGCAACATACTATTTTTATTCTTGATAGAATCAAAAATAGTATGTTGCAATCAATCACACATAGCGAGCATAAAAATGAAGAATAGATGAGGGCTTATCAATGGTAATCTTTATAAGCAAGAACGAAACAGAAGAAACTTTTTTAAAAAATTATACCAATGTCGGGTACAAAAATCACACTTTATGTCATTTAACCTAAAAATGAATTTAAAGAACCTTTTAAACATGAACACATAAATAAAGCAGTACCCATAAGAATTTTAGCAAAGCTAATAACAAACTCAAAAATCAACTTAGAAACAAGATTTTTCATGATGTAAATTACATTTACAAGAAACATAAAGGTCTCAAACAAATCTCTTAAAAATTCAGAATGTAAATGAAATATATACGAAATATAAAGCTTTGAAAGCAATATCTAAAAGCCTAATTTAGTTCAAACTAGCCAACTTGCATCTCTACCATGTTAACAAAATGCACACAATTCGCAGATGGAAAGAAAAAAAAAACAAAACTAGGGTCATGTATCAAATCAATCAGTCGTATAATTACTTTGATTGTGGCTGAAGTATTAGTAACAAAAAAAATTACAAATCTGATTGTTTGGTCGATCATCGGTCAATATAATTCAAAATTATGCCAAGTTCATCATTAGATAAGTTAAAATAGGGTTCAAGTTCAACCATCCTAGTTCACATAAATTGATATCGAAATAGAAAAAAATCAACACAAATGAAACCTTAAGAGTAATACACAACCTGTACAACCCTATACGAAAACTGGAAAAAAAAAAATCCATACCCTAGTTGCTAAGAAAGTCAACAACCTCGATTAAATAAACGGCTCTTGAAATTTCAAAAAAATTCTTTAAAAAATACCTTAGAAGACCAAGAACGACACTCTTTGGAATCTGACCTTGTTTTTCCCTCTTTTGTTTCCCTTATCACTTGATCGCACCACACCAACGACACACCGAAGAACATGATTTTTTCTATACTTGTCGATGGATGGAAATCACACACGCACACATATAAAAGTCTGGGTGTGATATTGCTATATTTATACATACATTTATGTATTATTTTAATACATTTTATTCATATTTGGTTTAAATACAAAAATATGTGGTACTTATTGAGTTTAATTTCTTTTTGTAGCCAAAAAGGACATTCTCGAAGAAAATGACCAAATTTTGAAAAAGCTAGAAACGTGGAGGTTAACACTTGTAGCAAGAGGAAAACAAAAGAAGAATCGTGCATAAAAGAAGATCACATGTCGTGGAAATCCTTCGTCCATGACGTGGAGATTTACAACCTTCTCGATAATCTAAGAAATAGACTTGCAACCCACGTGTATATGGTGTTCCCCACGCCATGGAAAGCATATGGCCACCAAGTAGTACTTTACTTTTGTAACACCCCAAAAATTACAACAAATTTAAACTTTTCAAAATAACCATGTTACTAATAAAATTGTTTACAAAATCATTGTATCCAAAACATTATTTAAAATCAATGCCTCCTAAGATCAATAGCATAAAATCAGGATGTGTATGGTCACGCCTTCGCCTTCCTATGATTCTCTGAAGTACCTGAAACCATAAACCAAAACTGTAAGTACAAAGCTTAGTGATTCTCCTCCAAAGCACTACCAAATAATCAGATAACATATACCAATAAACGACATGCATACATTACCTTCAGCCTGAATGGAATTCCCCACCGGCCTACAGACTATCTAGACCGCTCACAGAACCTTCAACATGACTGAACTGTAACAACAACAAAATTCAGGTCAAAATTTAAAATTTTATAAAACCGTAATTAAGTATACTAAGTGGTAGATATTGTAACAAGGTTTTCATACATATAAAGAACACTAAAATCCGAGTTATAACGAAGAAGTTATGACCATTCTAAGTTTCCCGACAAAAACCGGCAATACGAAGTTACGTAAAAACGCAAAGTTTCAACAAAACACTTTTTAACCTTAGGTGTCTAAATGAAAGTCATAGATATCGTCAAACCGTAACCGTACATAAAAAGAACGTTCGAATCTGACTTCGTATGAGGAAGTTGTGATTTTTCTAAGTTACAGATATAGCAGTAGACAGCTAAAAACTCGAAATAGAGATCGAGAGACTTTTTGCCAAAACAACCTAAATTAGAATCAAAAGGATCAACAATTCTAGCGCAACGGTAAAAAGTCTGACGAAAACGGACGTCGGATGAAGAAGTTATGGAACTTTAACGGACTTTTCCTGTGCCAACCTATTAAAAATATAATATTAAAAATAAAGTCAAAATTAGCCGACGGAGTCTAAACGAAAGTTGTAGATCGTAGTCTCACCTTCGCGTGAATATAAAGAACATCGAAAACGGAGTTCGTATGAGAAAGATATGATTTTTTGAAGTTTGTTAATTAATTTAAATATAAATTAAATTAAATCCCGGTATTATCCGAAGGAGGAGTCACCGGTCCGACCCCTCGTACGCCCAACGTACCATCGTACACCCAGCGTACGCGGATGCTAGGCTCCGGTTCGTCCACATCGCTCCAATGTTTCGACCGAGGATGCGCTCATGCATGACGCATGAGTACGCAGCGCGTACTCTAAGTACGCCCCGCATAACGCAACCCCCTCAGACCCCTATAAATAGCATGCGAGGGTGCCGGCCAAAATTGCTAATTTCCTTCCTTTCTCGCGTCGAAGCTCTGTGTTTCAACCCTCGAAATCATCCCAAAGGCCCGGTTTTCATATCCAAGGTGGGAAGAAAGTTTTACACTCCCGAGACTCCCGAGATTTCCCGAGAAGCTCGAGAGATCCGCTTTCCCGAAACGAAACTCTGCCCGGTTTTCCATCTTGCTATCTTCAAGCTTTCAAGTGAGTTCATACCCCTTTCAAACACACTTTAAATACATTTTTAAATGCTTTTATACTCTTTTAGGGGGGAATACAAGTAAACATACGGTTATTATCGTGTATTTTATAAAGTTTCACTTCACTTATATTATCAAATAAACCACTTGGAACTCATTACTATTATGGAAAACTCTTGTCATACTTTGTGTGCATTAGACTTATACGAAGTATATAATGGTCTTTCATTGTTACATCTTTTTATACATTCTAAAAACTTATGATTTTGCTTTATCAAACATTGTGAAAAGGGATAAACATTGCATACAAAACTATCACTTTAATATCAACTTAATTGAGAATCCATGAGCCGTGTACATCTTCAAACGTTACTTTTCTTTATTAGAAAGTACTGCAGTAAGTCCTGTTTATAACCAGAATCTCCCGCGATGAGAACGTGTCAAATGTGTATAGATCTATACGGGAAGTCATGATCCCGTGCCCTGACTGTTAGCTACAGTCCGTCTTTTGGGGTGCAGTTGTCATAGCACTGCGACACCTGAAGAACGTCGTTACAGGCATATTATGTTTAGTATGGTTATAAAACTCATCGGATATACAATTATTATGATATTCAGTTTTGATGAACGAGTAGCTATTAAAACTATTCTTCATCCAACCGGTTCGATCTTCGCGTAGTTTTATTATATATAAAACTATGACACAACTTACGAGAAACGTCGGTTTCTTGCAATTTTTGGTCTTAGAGACTGCCATTTTGTGTGAGGAAAATAAGGGTTTTTCCTGCATACAAACCAAACAACTAATAGGAAAATAAGGGATTTTCCCGGTGCAATCATTTACAACTTATAACACGAATATTTATATGCATTTCATACTTTTATAAGAAAATAAGGGTTTTCTTGGAAAACACAACAACTCGTATCTCAACCATTAGGGAAAATATGGGATTTTCTGGATCTAATGCATTCACTTTCAAGACAACAAATCACAACTCTTTACATTTGAAATGCTTCGTTTTCTGGAAAACATACACCCATTTTGGAATGGCATCAAATTTTTCTAAACTACTTATGAACTCACCAACTTAATTGTTGACACTTTTTCTTTGAAATAAGTTGTATTCTCAGGGAACCGCTAAGCAGGTTGGGAATCAACTTTTGGGATTAACGCGCTGGCGTTAATTACTTCTTTTGAATGATGTTTATGTATTTATCTTTTGAACATGTAATGAATACAATTATGTAAACATCTTGGAAACTTTAATATATATGGTGGTGTGTACTTTCCTTTCTATGAACTGTTATGATACTGAATATGACGTCCTCCGCCCCCGAACGTTTCCGCCGTTCTGGTTTGGGGGTGTGACAGATCTACCTCAACGGGCCTTCAGCATATCTGGAGCGTTCTCCAAGCCTTTGGCCTGACTAGTACACCCCATTGGCCTACAGCCTATCCACCTTGGGTTTGTTGGCCTTCAGCACTAAGCAGGACCACCTCAACCCAACCACACACACAAACCATGCCAACAAATACATTATAACAAATAAGCATACATATAACATATTGATATAAATATTATTGGGTTTGTTGGCTAGAAGCACAAAGCAGTACAGTCTCAACCCAACCACACTACATCAACTCATGCGACCTGAAAAAGATATAGTGTGAACAGATAACAGGCAAATCTAACAGATCATTAAGCATAACATCATCCTATTTACCATAATACAGATCTAACAGAGCACCACAGTACTTAATCATACGATAAACCAGGATAGCAATCCAAAGGACCGACATTGCTGCCTTCGATCCATAAGTACAGTGAGAAAAACTCACCTCAACCCGCTGATACTCTAATGACTGCTCCCACTGCCGAACCGGATAATCCTCACATCAACTAACAAAATACAATTTTAATCAATAATGGACTTGATAGCCCAAAATCTTATTAATTACCAAAAGCCCAAATATGGCCCAATTATCCAAATTGGGCCAAAACCCACCATGGACCAAGCCCGAGAAGGCCCAATATCCTAAAAGGCCTAAAATATCCAAAAGTCAACCCTGGTCAAACTTCTGGTTAAAGGTCCATAGCCATCAAGTCAACAAAAATAGAAAAGTCAAACAGGTCAAGTACATGCCGCATACTCAGCTGGTACGCCTAGTGTACACCCTTTGGGGCTAGTATGCACAACATACCATATTGATATACCCAACATACTCCCCTGAATCCTAATATTCTCCATTAAGCACTTAACCACTTAAGTCTTTGCTCTAAACTCTCAGATGTGATTCCTATGGATGACTTATCATGTAAAGTTGGCAACTTTATCTGCATGCATGGCTTAATAGGGCTCTAAAGCTCAAAAGAGCTTAATGAAGGGTCTTAAAACATGTATGATTCCAAATAAACCGTAAAGATCACATTTTTATGCATTTAGGACTCCTAAAACGTCCAGATCAACAAGATCAAGCCTCTGAAACAACCTAAGCTCACAATGACCATAAACAACCCAAAAGAAGATCTAACCAAAGAGATGAGAAGATTAAAGATTTTTACCTTAAATAGATTGCAAAAGATGAGAAACTTCTGGATCTACAAGCTCTTCCTCAAGAAAGGAGTCTTCAACCTTCTTCTTCTCTTACACAAGCTACCATAAACCCTCTTCCATGCTACATAACTCACTCAAGGCTCTTTATGGTTTAAATGTATACTAAAGGGGGTGGAGGCCGACTTAAAATGCCCAAAGGAAGGATAAAATGATGCTTAGATAGGAGTAAAGCCCTAAAATTAGGATTTGGTGCTGAAGGGAGTACGCCCCTTGTACCCCTTAGTATGCCTGAAGTAGTCAAGGACCATCCGCGACCATTACACCCATTACGCACCGCGTTCACAATGAGTATTCCCTGCGTACTCATTGAACTTCCAAAAACCTAAAACTTCACATGGCCATAACTTCTACGTTCTAAGTCTGTTTCCAACGAAATTTATATCTACGGAAAGGTGATGAGAAGCCCTACACTTCAAATAACTCACCTATGCCTTAAAACCTCCTGAACAACAACCTAATACTCATAAAGACCCGAACTGCCAAAATTAAAAATATACCCTTCAGCTTTGAAACATAATCAAACTCTTGGATCATCTGATGTATAATGCCCACATCCAAAAATGGGAAAATCCTATCTTTCCCAAGGTCCTAATCCTTATAATAACAGATGCTCAGGCCACAGCCCCGAATAATGGACCGATTCGAAACCAAGTGTTACAACTCTCTCCCACTTAAATTCGATTTCCTCCTCGAAATCATTCCTTACCATCCCCAGCAAGCCCTACAGCCTGAGGGACACAACCAAAACCTTGAGCATACAATGACCTTCCTAAAGCAACCGAACCTAGTCCACGCAGGACTTTTCCAACCTAAACAAGACGAAACAACAATCCCAAGAAGAAAACCAACCCTAATTTACCTGAAATTTGAAATATTGAATTGGTCTGACTCCCCGATAGACTGCCCATACTAAACCAATGCTAATTCCACTTCACTTATCCATCAAAGTATCTACTCAATTTCTGATTACCCGAGGTTCCTTCTAGAGAACATAATCGCAGACCATCTGTTGTTGCTAACAACTTTTAGCTTGACCAAAATGGATTAAATGTTCCTTTAAGAGAAGGCTCATCCTGATGATAACAAATCCATGAACACAATGAATTATAAAATACTGATTTCTTTAACGAAGAGACTGATACATTGATGCTATAATCCTGAAGCCTTATAACTTGCTCGACCTTCATATCGTTAGAACCATTCCAAAGCATAGAAACAAGAGCCTTTCCTACCATCTAAACTTAAAGCATCCCTTCTTACCTTGAACCCTCCAACTGATTCCCTGGAGATACAGGTTCCTTATCCCTCATCTCACTGAAATACAGGCTTGGCATGAAGACACCCACGATTCCCATCGTGAGTTTCCACCAATAGCCAGCTCAAAAATGGATAGTCATAAAATTTCTCATAAATTCTTTCCTAAAGCTGGTGAGCGTACATCCATGAAGCTACCCGCAGTCCCTTACTGGAGAGACGCCACCAAAACATGTCGAAAAGATCCTCAAAACATATCGATCGCGAGCCTCTCCCGATACAAATCCATATGATGTACCAAAACCTTAAATAACATTTGATTCTCTGCCATGCTATTACCAAGCAGTGCTCTGACGAGTAAAGCTAGTAAATCCAAGAATTTCCGCATAACATTCAAACCCTATCAGTTGCGGTGTACCCCCCCCCCCCCCCCTTACCAGGAAAAACCACTTGAGACCTTTATAAAGAGATTTATAATTTGAAACCTCATAACTGATTCCCATCTTGATAATCAAACCCCTAACAACAGCTTGCAAACCAACGTAATTGAGATACATACATTCAACAGAGACTTTCTGATACCTAACTGATACTCACAATAACTTTTAACTGTCACCTTTATCTAAACCAACTGATTTGAGAGTTTTCCCCAATCCCATCAACATGCCAATACCGAAGATACTACAAGCAGGAGAAATGAGAAATCATGATTTCTGGGCCTAGAGCCCATAAACACCCCTCTTGGTAACAGATCATGGCTTTACCATAATGCACATCCTTAGAAAACCTACAACCTTAATTAATAAAGAGGAAATACCAGAGTTCCAATGAAATGACAACTCTCAAAGACGACCAGAAGATAACCCAATAACTATGGGAACAAGATCTCACACCTTTATTAAGGCTAAACAAGTCCCACTAATATGCACATAACTCATGAAGACTTTCCAAATACTGCCAAAAACCGAAGCCTGTTATAAACCAAAATTTGACACCCCCAAAGAGGGTAGACATACCCCGAGGCCAAAGGAACATAAAACATTCTGATCTAGATAATAGGTTGACACATTCCTTAAACTTAACTGTCGCCACTTTAATATGTCAGAGAATCTTTGTTGAATAATGAACCCAATGGCCAATGGTCGAGGACACATTGACGCTTATTCTAGAGAATAAAAACCACACAAAACTAAACATACCCACTTTTAGAAATCATTTATTGATCAACATCTGCCGAAACTAATATGAAAACAGCAATCCAGACAACAAACTGACAATTTCTTAATAACTAATACTCAACCTGAGAATCCCAGTTCACCCCCCACTTAGGGCTCAAACTACCACCCACTGGTTTTGAAACCAAATCATGACCCAAACCTACTTAAGCAAGTACCATCATTCCTAACCGTAGAATGAATAATACATGCAGGATGACCTTACTGATGGGTTTTGGCCATATGAACATTCCTATGTGCACATACAAACCCTAATGCTTGGATCTAGGTTTCTCTAATTAAACATGCATTGAATCCAAGACTTCTAATGACTAATTAGGTATAAGAACAATACAAAACCAGAGTTAGAAGCTTACCTTGAAACACTTGTTTGATCTTCTTGTTCTTGGAGCTTTAGAGTCACAAATGCCACTCCTCTAATGGCGTATAAACACCAACTAGCAAAGAGAATGATTTGAGAGAGAGGAGAGAGGAAGAAATCGGCCAGGGTTTCCTTGCTTTAGAAGAGGTGCCGATTTCCCTTCCCCAAGGGGTCTATTTATACTTGTAAGGCTCCTAGGGTTTTACCCTTAAACCCTAATTGGATAACTTAAACTCTAAGCAATCCTAATCCTCACCTTAGATAATCCTTGGACGTATTTGAGGCTTATCCTAGCCCTAGAAATCGTCCACCCTCTATCCTATAAGGATTTACAGCCTAAAGTGTAACTATGAAACAATTGATAGTTTATACCCTCTTATTTAATTAATCTCTTTAAGTCACCAAATTAATACTAATTAATCTATGACTTTTATTAATCAAATAACAATATTATTATTCATTATAGTATTCCCATAATATATTAATAATATCTACTCTCTCATAATAAATCATCCTACTAAGTTGCTATGGTGAAGGCAACCCAAAAGGACCATGCACAATCGGGTTAAATACTTGCCTAATATAGTTGTTGCCTTAGACACTATTCCAACAGTCTCCCACTTGGATAAGTCTAGTAACTATATGAACAAGTACAGTTCGATTTGCAATCGTAGCTCTCAAAGACGCTGTCAAAATCTGATCTAATCAATCTTGTCCTTTAGATAAGGGATCGTACAGTCCTCTGTTAGATATCATGCTGACAATTCTATAGAATAAATAGTCTAGCATTTGGTTTCTCGATCTCCGATTTATTTGACATAGAACTTAATCGAACACATCAATTCAGTTCTGACCGGACCCGACACATAAGTCAAATCAAATCATCGAGCGGCCGAGATATTGCTTTTTCCTTCTTAGGATAAAAGTTAAAGATAAACTCCGACTTATATGCATTTAGTTATTCATTAATCAACTATACACAACAATGCATTTTATAACATCGAGTTACCAATGTGTTTTCGCATTATCAATGTACAATCAATTAACAAATATCAAACCATATATCTAGGTTTTAAGACTATATGATATTATCGTCTCGCGATCACCGTTTTTATCACATTCCATAAGGTGATTGCAACAAGCGCGGGTTTGTTCCAATGCTCAAAACTAGTTCATAAGCACTCATGAACGTTGTAGCAACCTTTTGCTATGTCTAAAACCATTTAGACAATCTACACACCGATTCATGACAATCTTCATTCATATCTACTTTCGACATATGAACAATTGTGGACAATTTGAATAATTTGATTATTCTTAATAAACTCAATTATTCTGGAAGTCAAAACATTCAAAGTGAAACAATAGTTAAACAATTAACATAAGATAGCAACATTACTTATAAACAAAACCCCTTTATTTAATCATCAAATGTTAATTACATTTATCTATTACACGTTTCTAATACTATCTAATCTATGCTAATATCATCCTTCAGGCCAATACTCCTTGCATGATGCAAGTGCTTAACCCTACTAAGTCCCTTCGTAAGTGGATCTGTTGGGTTATCTTCTGATGATATCCTCTTCACTACGAGTTGTCCTTCTTCTACACGATGTCTAATAAAGTGATATTTTATGTCGATATGTCGTGATCTACCATGATCTCTCGATTCCTTGGTCAAGGCAACCGCTCCTTCATTATCACAGAAAATCTCCATGGGCTCCTTTATGGCAGGTACAACTCCAAGATCACCAATGAAGTTCTTTAACCATATTGCCTCCTTCAACGCTTCGCTCGCTGCAATGTACTTTGATTCACACGTTGAATCCGCTACAGTTTCCTACCTGGAACTTTTCGAAGTCACTGCCCCTCCATTCAGGGGAAAGACCCAGCCCGACTGGGAACGGTAGTTGTCCCTGTCGGTCTGAAAACTGGCGTCTCTATACCCTCGCACCTTCAAGTCATCACTCCCTCCGAGGACTAAGAACCATTCCTTCTTCCTCCGAAGGTACTTAAGGATATCCTTTCACCGCAATCCAATGGGCTCTGCCAGGATTCCCTTGATATCTACTAACCATGCTCAAAGCAAAGGCTACATCAGGGCGAGTACAAGTCATAGCGTACATGATTGAGCCAACTGCGGAAGCGAATGGAACTCGGCCCATTTCAGCTATCTTAGCTTCGGAACTCGGCCCATTTCAGCTATCTCACCTATCTCAACTCGGACTTTCTCTAAGTAAGTATTCTGACTAAGTCCTATTAGTCTCTTACTTCTTTCTCTTACTATCCTTATTCCCAAAATATAGGAAGCCTCTCCGAGGTCCTTCATAGCGAAGCACTTCCTGAGCTAGGACTTAACCTCCTGTAGAGTCGGGACGTCGTTTCCTATGAGTAATATGTCATCGACATATACAACGAGGAATCTTACTATACTCCCACTGGCTTTGACATATACACACGATTCATCTTCACTTCGTACAAATCCAAACTCTTTGACTTTCTCATCGAAGCAAAGATTCCATCTGCGAGACGCTTGCTTAAGTCCATAAATGGACTTCTCAAGCCTACACACTCTATTTGGATGCTTCGGATCCACAAACCCCTCTGGCTGAGCCATGTAAACATCCTCAGCCAACTTCCCGTTAAGAAAAGCGGTCTTGACATCCATTTGCCAAATCTCATAATCATGAAATGCATCAATAGTTAGCATCACTCTAATAGACTTTATCTTCGCAACTGGTGAGAAGGTCTCATCATAGTCAACTCCGGGAGTTTGAGTAAAGCCCTTCGCAACCAATCACACCTTATACGCGTGTACTTTTCCATCCACGTAGGTCTTCTTCTTGAAGATCCATTTGCACCCAACGGTCTTACGTCCGGGCACATTATCAACCAAATTCCAAACTTGGTTATCATACATGGATTGGATCTCGCTATCCATTGCCTCTATCCATTTTGCAGACTCCGGGCCTGCCATGGCTTCCTTATAGCTATTAGGTTCATCAAGGTTTCTTAGTGTACTATCACTAATATACATGTCCCCTTCGGTAGTAATATGAAAACCATACAACTGGGGTTGAACTCTAACTCTTTCGGAACGTCTAAGAGGTAACGATACATCAATCGGTTCAACCGGAGTTTCCTCCTCGGGTTGAGTGCCAGCGGTAGAGGTTCCTTCATCTATCGACTCTTGAATCTCTTCAAGCTCGATTTGCCTCCCACTGTCTCCTTGGCCTATGAGTTCTCGCTCTCAGAAAACTCCTCTCCTCGCAACAAAGACAACATTGTACTTCGGTCTATAGAAGAGATATCCAAAGGATTTTTGCGGGTAGCCGATGAAAATACATCTCTCACTACGAGGTTTGAGCTTATCGTGAGTATCTCGTCTTACGAAAGCCTCACAACCCCAAACCTTGATATGTGCTAACGAAGGAGCTTTCCCCGTCAACATCTCATGAGGTGTTTTGGCAACCTTCTTAGTAGAGACTCGATTAAGGATATGGGTGGCAGTCTCTAAGGCATACCCCCAAAAAGAGAAAGATATCAAAGCATGACTCATCATATAGCAAACCATGTCCAACAAGGTTCGATTACGCCTTTCTGCCACACCATTCAACTGCGGTGTCCTAGGTGGCGTCAATTGTGAAACTATTCCACACTCCTTGAGATAATCGTGGAATTCAAGACTTACGTACTCTCCTCCTCGATCGGATCGAATCATCTTGATTTTCCTTCCCAATTGATTCTCCACTTCATTCTTAAACTCTTTGAACTTTTCAAAAGTTTCTGACTTTTGCTTGATTAAGTAGATATACCCATATCTACTATAGTCATCGGTAAAAGTCACGTAGAAGCGGTTTCCATCCTTCGTGGTAGATCTAAACGGTCCATACACATCGGTATGTATGAGTTCCAATAGAACCTCACCCCTTTCGCACGTACCAGCAAAGGGTGACTTAGTCATATTTCCAAGTAAACAAGACTCGCATGTGTCATCTTCCCTAAGGTCGAATGACTCCAACACTCCATCCTTTTGGATTTGGGCTATGCGTTTCGTGTTGTCATGTCCAAGACGACAATGCCACAAGGATGCCTTATCCATACAATTGGAAGAATCCATGCATAAAACATCATTTCCTAAGTTATCAACAATCATAACAGTTTCATAAATTCCATTACACGGTATTGCTTCAAAATAAAAGACACCATTTCGATAAGCCAAAATAGAACCATTCTCATTATTAAAAGAAAATCTAAAACCTTGTCTAAACAAACCATGAAATGAAATGATGTTTCTGGCGAATAGCAACAGTTGTTCAAATCTAAAGATAAACCATTCCTAAGCACTAAATAATACACTCCAATCTTGGTCGCAAGCGACGATCTTCTGTTCCCCATGATTAGATTTATTCTTCCATGCTCCACGTCTCTATTTCTTCTTAGTCCCTGCACATTAGAACAAATGTGGTAACTACAACCGGTATCAAGAACCCAAGAAATATCATGAGATGAATCGTTAGATTTAATTGTGTATATACCTGCGAAAGATGGCTTGATCTTTCCTTCCTTGATGGCTTGCAAGTACTCTGGGCAGCTTCTCTTCCAGTGTCCTATCTTGTGGCAGTGGTGGCACTCTTCCTCCTTTGGGTTAGGGTAGGGCTTAGTGGGATCAACTTTGGTCCCACTAGAAGAGGCACCATCTCGGGCTTTAACCTTGCGATAGTTCTTAGACGAAGCTTTCCTCTTCTTTCCCTTTCCTTGTCCAATTGCCAAAACAGGAGCGGCGGGCAGATTGGGAGTTGCCGCAACAGACTTGTCCTTGAAGTTGCTCTTAGCGACCCTCAAGAGACCTTGGAGTTTACTTAGGGTGACCTCTTCTTTGTTCATGTGATAGGTCATCCTAAATTGATTGTAACTTGGAGGCAAAGAGTGAAGCACCATGTCGATAGCCAAGACTTCCCCAAAGTCAACATTCAACTTGCGAAGACGGTCGACATACCTTTGCATCTTTTGCAGGTGCACGGTAAGAGACTCTCCATGACCCATCTTAGCGGAAATCATGTTAGTGAAAATCACATAACGCTCTTGTCTCGCGTTTTGGTGGTGTCTCTCCAACAAGTCTTGGTGCATCTCGTACGGGTACATGTCCTCATAGGACTTTTGGAATTCAGAGTTCATAGTGGCGATCATGATGCAATGTACCTTCATTGCATCACGCTTGTGAGTTTCAAAAGCGGTCATTTCAGCTGGAGTAGCAATTTCAGGGTTGACTTTCTCGAGCTTCTCATCGAGAACATACTCCTTATCCTCATAGCGAGCAATCGTGCAAATGTATCTTATCCATTCGCTAAAGTTCGTTCCATCGAAGGTGACCTTTTGACAAAGGCTCATCAATGTGAATGAACTAGCAGCAACGTTGTTAGCGTTCGACATCTACAAATACAAAGGACAAAGATAGATTAGAATATGAATCCCTAATTCTCACCCACTAAGAAAAATTAGGGCTAGGATCCAACAACAATATTTACACATTAGAAAAGGGATTCCTTAATCTAATATGCAAACAATTTGAAGGTGAGTGAATGACGATTCACTAATTGTCCACCATGAAAAACATAACTTTTAAGTCCTAAATGTATTGAGAATTCCTAGGGTTGGATGAGATTCATTGAAACTTTTCAATGGCATGTTTAAATCTCGATATGCCCCTCTTCTTTATGACTGGGATACCGAGGATCACAAAGCGGGTGTGAATTACCATGCAAATTCACATGGTGCCTTCATTGTAACGATCACCTATTCGATGTGTCGGTAAACCACACACGCTCCATCGAACTATGATAAACAATGAATCACCCTTTGCCACCTTCTCTTAGAACCAATTAGTGTGTCGGTAAACCACACACGCTCCACTAACTTCTTAGCAAGGTGCAAAGTGTAATTTCATGGGATTGCATCAATTCACTTTTCCTAAAGTAACTAAGATTGGGAATTTTAAAAATCATGTAGTTACTTTGTATTTCATATTATACTTTTTATGAGAGGATGAGATTGTCCTATCCTACCCGTTCGGCTAACGACCCTCCACCGATTAAGCAAGCGGTAGGTGTGAGTGTACACCCATTAAGCGCCATTTTATAGCCCGCAACCTTATACCCACCTTATAGATTGGCTTCGTGAATGAGGCCTACTAACGGTAAGACTAGCATTTAGTTATACATATATAGATATTAACCTTGTAATATTATATTAGTATAGCGTTTAATTTTAAACTTCTAAAAAATCTAGGGTTTGAAATTTAAATTGTCTAAATTAAACTTTTAATCATAAATTTCAATACTTGAGGGTAAGTTTTAAACATTTAAAACATAAAGGATCAAATAACAAATAATTTAAACTAACAATTAATCAAATAATTATCCATATTTGATTTATTTATGATTTCTTTAAAAACAATTTACCAATTTAATCAAAATAATTAATAATTATCATATAAGGAAATTAAATCTTTTATTAATTGATAAATATATTCAATTAGATAAAAAATATAGTCATATATATATATATATATATATATATATATATATATATATATCATAAAATCGGATTTGGGTTGATCTAATATGATAAAGGTAAGTTTCCATAAGATAAGTATGAAAAAATCCCGATTTTTGCTCTTCCTGGCGCTCGAACTCGCCGAGTACCCACTCTGGACTCGCCGAGTCAGGCCACCTCGCCGAGTCCACTATGGGACTCACCAAGTCCATGAAACAGAAACATAAAAATCAAATTTTGCAAGTAAGATTCAAACAATCAAGCAACAATTTAATAGAAACCAATCTAGGCTCTGATACCACTGATGGGTTTTGGCCATATGAACATTCCTATGTGCACATACAAACCCTAATGCTTGGATCTAGGTTTCTCTAATTAAACATGCATTGAATCCAAGACTTCTAATGACTAATTAGGTATAAGAACAATACAAAACCAGAGTTAGAAGCTTACCTTGAAACACTTGTTTGATCTTCTTGTTCTTGGAGCTTTAGAGTCACAAATGACACTCCTCTAATGGCTTACAAACACCAACTAGCAAAGAGAATGATTTGAGAGAGAGGAGAGAGGAAGAAATCGGCCAGGGTTTCCTTGCTTTAGAAGAGGTGTCGATTTCCCTTCCCCAAGGGGTCTATTTATACTTGTAACGCTCCTAGGGTTTTACCCTTAAACCCTAATTGGATAACTTAAACTCTAAGCAATCCTAATCCTTACCTTAGATAATCCTTGGATGAATTTGAGGCTTATCCTAGCCCTAGAAATCGTCCAATCCCTATCCCTTATGGATTTATAGCCTAAAGTGTAACTATCAAACAGTTGACAGTTTATACCCTCTTATTTAATTAATCTCTTTAAGTCACCAAATTGATACTAATTAATCTATGACTTATATCAATCAAATAAAAATATTATTATTCCTTATATTATTCTCATAATATATTAATAATATCTATTCTCTCATAATAAATCATATTGTCAAGTTGCTATGGTGAAGGCAACCCAAAAGGACCATGCACAATCGGGTCAAATACTTGCTTAATATAGTTGCAGCCTTAGATACTATTCCAACACTTACAGCTAGGGACCAACCAATCCTAAGAGAATCTTGAGTTCAACTAAACACCTCTAAAAATTTTCCAATCATGACCTCTTATCATTAACGTTTTTACACAAAAGCATAAGAAACTTCTGTCACACCCCTGAAAACCGAAGGCGGAAACATTTCCGGGGTTGACTCCACGTTGAGTATCAAATCCAATGCACATAGTAAGTAAAGTAAAACAACCATACATTACATAATAAAGTTTTACAATTGTTCCAAACGTAAAGTTTGTACAGTTGTGGTACAATATATATATAAACAAAAGAAACGGATCTTCATGTACACCGTCTTTAAGCAAAAAGGATCTTCGAGTACCTGTTCTAACGCTGACCTGAGAACACAAGCGATTTGAAAATCAGCATAAAGCTGTGAGTTCATAAGCGGTTTTTGTTTGTGAAAATGTTACGAGTTTCCTTTCTGTTTCTGAAATGTTATATGCACCAAGAAAATCCCATATTTTCTTAATAGTTGGTTATTGTTTCACAATTGTAAAGTATAGTAAGTCTGTACACTGAAAACATGTTTATTCATGTGAAAATGTATAGTTGGTTATCTGACTGGTTAAACTGTTCTGTTTACTTATCATGTTTTACCAGGAAAGTCCCATACTTTCCTTATTGTATGTTACAAATTGTAAAAGATGTAATGTTATCTAGTTTGTTACTGTTTCTAGTTATGTTAGTGTTACCCAGGAAAGCCCCATGCTTTCCTGCATGTTGGTTTCTAATGTAAACGATGTTAATGATGTAAAAGATGTAATCATGATTAGGTTCCATGTTTTCCCCAGGAGAGTCACGTACTTTCCTGGATGTTAGTTACAATACGTGAAAGATGTAAAAGATGTAAAAGATGTAAAAGTCGTAGAAAGTGGTTCATTATTACTATAAGTAAATCTCTGTTATCGTAATTGCGAGTTCCATAACCATACAATAGACTAAAACCTGTGGCAATAAGTAGTCCACATGTGGCAATAAGTCGTCCACATACTTATGACTTTCGTCACCCTTGAACCATTTCGGTTCGGCTGTAGCTAGCAGCCAGGTGTGGGGTAGTCAGCCCCGTATAGATCTATACACTCAAGTCACGCTCTCTAAATACCAGAGATTCTGGTTATGGGTGTAGTCCTCCACTCCATATCTCGGTGGAGTGTTCGCCGAGGACGTGTCTCCAATCATACAGGATTAACAAATTTACTAGTAATAATATGATAGTCCTCCACTCGCGTATGTGTGTGGAGTGTTACCGAGGACAAAACAGTGTACAGGTATTATGTTCAAATGTCTAATGTCATGCTTTTAACTGGTAATTTGTGGAAAACTATTTGTGAAATATTTGTAAAACATAACAGTTTAAAGGCCTATTTCACAAATATATATTACGTGATCTGCATGTTCAAGTGATTATCAGTTGTGGTAATCTGTTATAAAAGCATATGAAATATGAAACACACATTTGAAAACATGTTTTGAGTACAAGAATTCCCTTGTACTTTGCTTGTGTTCCCCCCTGAAAACAGTGAAAACAGTGAAAAAGGGTAGGGGTATGAACTCACCGGACTCGGAAACGTGTCGGTTTTGAATGCTAGACGTTGGTTCGGGGTTTGATTACTCGGGACGTTCCTAGGTAAAATGAAATAATGTCCATATATATACAATTAGGGATACATTCACTAATCATATGGACCATTACACTCCAATGAGGTTAAACACCTCAAAACGAGCGTTTGGAGTGACCCGGGTAACATCTTCGGACGTGTAATGGCACTAGGGACTTGGGACTTGAGTTTACTCCCCAAGAGTAAACATTTTAAAGAGTTTAAAATCATTGAACACACACATACATGAGTTTACGGCCGTAAACTCATGTGGGTGTGGTTTTGGGTGTTTAAATGGCTTAAATGGACATGGGGATTGTTGGAATGGATTTCTAAAATGCCTTGGAATTAATTGCATGAAATTATAACACTTAAAAGGGAGTTTATGGCCATACCATAGGAGTTTATGGCCGTAAACTCACCTATGGCCAAGGAAAATTGATTTGAGCTTCAAAGGACAATCACATGTGATTCTAGTTAATTTTCCAAGCTTTGTCATGAATTTAAACATCATTTTGCATACATTTTGGAGTTTACGGCCTAGAGGCATGTTCTAAGGCCGTAAACTCTATTATACCCAAGAAAAGTTAGTTTTTGATGCTTAAAACAATAACATGTGATTCTAGAAATTTGAACAAGCCATTTGGGGTGGTTTAATGCATCATTTGACCAAGTTTCATGAGTTTACGGCCAAGGGTATGCTCCTAGGCCGTAAACTCTTATAAGTGACATTTTTGTTGTGTTTCAAACCTTTAAACCATTTTTAGATGCATCTAGATTTTACCAAAAGGCCATTGGTTGAGTTTCAAGGCATTTGGACAAGTTTTAAGGCTCTAAATCCCCAATTAAGAGGAGTTTACGGCCCAAGAATATGTCTTGGCCATAAACTCTCTTTTGTCCCCCAAAAATCATGTTTAAGGTGTTTAGATGCTAAAACCAATGTCCCACAAGTCATATCTAAGTCCCAACTATGATTTGGAAGGGTTAATTGGCTCAAAAACCCTTTGAATATGAGTTTACGGCCCAAGAATGTGTCTTGGCCGTAAACTCACTTTTGTCCCTCAAAATCAATGTTTTACATGTTATAAGTCCTTTCCATTAAGCCATTAAGTCATATCTAATGTCCAACAATGCTACGAAGGGGTTTTAGGGCTTGAAAACCCCATTGATAGGAGTTTACGGCCCAAGCTAGTTCCTTGGCCGTAAACTCATGTTCTTGGTCCCAAAACACAAATTAAACAAAAAATTGAAGGCTAAATAGGTTGAATAACAAGTTATGGGTGTTACCTCTTTGATTTCAAGCCTTAATTCTTTGTTTTGGACCTTGATTTTGGGTTGAGGAGAGAGGTTGTGAGTGTTAATTGAGAAATTGAACAAAGGCTTCAAATGAAGGCTTAAACATGTTTATATAGTGTTTAAGTTTTGGACACGGTGGAATTCTACCTGATACCAGCGTTAGACAAGGTTTTTGGTCGTACCCGATTGAGTTACCGTAACCCGATACGGTAATTTCTAGAAATGTTCCGATCACTAAAGTTGGGTGTTAAAATGATTTCTAAATGTATTAAGACACCCATTAAGTCATTTTAAATGTGTACCAGATAATGACTTAATTAAACGGAAGATCGGAAATCGAAATCTGAAACGACGATTGGTTGCGTGAATTGTACTACGAAAGAGTTACAATAAATGATATAGAAATTTCGGGTTGTTACATTATCCCCCCATTAAAGGGAATTTCGTCCAGAAATTCAAAGTTTAAAACACAAGACAAGATACAAATCATGGATCAGAAAAGAGTTGTGGCTACTTCTGTTTCATTGAATCTTCCCGTTCCCAAGTGAATTCCGGTCCCCGCTTGGCATTCCAGCGAACCTTCACCAACGGGATGCGACTTTGTTTTGTACGTTTGACTTCTCGATCCATGATTTCGATCGGCTCCCCCACAAAGTTAAGGTTTTCATTGATCTCGATCTCGTCTAAGGGAATTGTTAGGGTTTCATCGGATAGGCACTTTTTGAGATTTGAAACATGGAAGACAGGATGAATGTTACTGAGTTCGTGAGGTAAATGAAGTTTATAGGCAACTGGACCGATCCTGTAGAGGATCTCAAAGGGTCCAATGTACCTTGGATTAAGTTTCCCACGCTTACCAAAGCGTACAGTGCCTTTCCAGGGCGAGACTTTTAACAGGACACGGTCTCCAACCTGGAATTCTAACGGTTTCTGACGATTATCAGCGTAACTCTTTTGACGATCACGTGAGGCTTTCAGTCGGTTACGGATTTGAATGATCTTTTCGGTGGTTTCGCGGATGATTTCAGGACCAGTGAGAGCACTGTCGGGGACTCGACTCCTGGCTAACTGTGTATCCCCCACCTCGGCCCAGCACAGAGGGGATCTGCACTTACGACCGTATAGGGTTTCAAACGGAGCAGCCCTAATGCTGGTGTGGTAACTGTTGTTGTACGAGAATTCGATCAAGGATCGATGTGTATCCCACGACTTTCCAAAGTCAATGACACATGCCCTAAGCATGTATTCCAGGGTTTGGATTGTTCTCTCACTCTGTCCATCGGTCTGAGGATAATACACCGTGCTCATATCTAGTTTGGTTCCAAGGGCTTTCTGAAGGGATTGCCAGAATATAGAGGTAAACCTACTATCTCGATCAGAGATAATGGATACAGGTACACCGTGAAGACGTACTACCTCCTGGATGTAGATCCACGCGAGTCTTTCCATCTTGTATGATTCTTTAATTGGAATGAAGTGAGCGGATTTTGTCAAACGATCGACAATTACCCAAATGGTATCGTACCCACTAGAACACTTGGGTAGTTTGGTGATGAAGTCCATGGTAATCATCTCCCATTTCCACTCGGGAATATCGGGTTGTTGGAGCAGACCTGAAGGCTTCTGATGTTCGACTTTGACTTTGGCGCAAGTCAGACCCTTGCCCACAAATGTAGCTATCTCAACTTTCATGTTTGGCCACCAGTATTGTTTCTTGAGATCCAGGTACATCTTGTCCGTGTTGGATTAATGTCTAAGTCCATAACTATAATTGGTAAGACTTGACCCGACTCGGCATGGTCCATTTGGGTTGCATGGCATCATGCACTTGGATAGACTATAATGAGAGAAATAAGATACTTACGGTTATTAATATATTATAAGTTCTAGTATATTAATAATAAGAATAATAAGATTATTTAATTAGTATTGATCAAGAATTAATCTAGGATTAATTAAGTGATCAAAAGAAGACTAATTAAATATATGGGTTGATTGTACAAATCATCCATACTTGTATAGTGGGCTAATGCTCCATGGATTATTTAGTTGGGCCAAAACCCATATAATGCTCCATGGATGCTCCATGGTGTATTTGAACCCATGGATCCAAGGAAATGGAAAGTCATGACAATTAGGGTTTACCCTAATTCTAACACTATATAAAGATATTATTCTTCCCAAAATCAGCCACTAGATTATTCTAGAGAGGGCTAGCCGATTTTATGAAGTGTAGAACTCTCTCAAGTTATTCTAAGTGTTTTGATGATTGTGATTCCATTTGAGGCTTCCACACTATTGGGGCTAGGCACTCAAGCTTCATGAAGA
This sequence comes from Lactuca saligna, assembly GCF_052625555.1. Lineage (NCBI taxonomy): Eukaryota > Viridiplantae > Streptophyta > Magnoliopsida > Asterales > Asteraceae > Lactuca > Lactuca saligna. Next base: position 82,818,885 of record NC_136425.1, on the reverse strand, counting down.
CTTTCTACATCAAAGAGGTATGTATTCTATCTTGTTACACTCATTGTTTTGTATGCTAGATTAGGATAATACCTTGGATATTCTTATTTGCATGTATAATAGAGAAAACATAGATCCAAGGTATTTAGGGTTGCATGTACACTTAGGAGTGTTAGAATGCTCAAAACCCGACAGTGGTATCAGAGCCAAGGCTTGTTTTCTTGTTATACTTGCAAATGGAGCTGAAAAATCGAGTTTTGATGATGTCAGCCCAGCAGACTCGCCGAGTCCATGAAGGGACTCGACGAGTCCAAGGCAAAATGCATCCAACTCGCCGAGTTTTGTTCATGCACTCGACGAGTTGGACCCCAGACAGCATATTTTCGAGGTTTTTGGCTAGAAATGGACTAGGAACATTACCCTAAGTTGTTTTTGAACTTATAAACTTGTTTTTTTTAATGTGGTAATGTTCATGCTAATCCATTTTCAAAGATAATTGTCAATAGATTCATGTTTTGTATTAGTTTAAGGTTTAAGCTAATTACATGAAAAAGTTTGATATGAATTATCTTTTTCTTATGAGTTTCTTAGATTAATAGAAAAGTTAATTGAAATAGTTGTTTTCAATCCATTTTAATCTAAGAGTTGAGTATAAAATGTGTTTGTGTAACTTGTCCTCAAGTTACATGAAGAGTCACATTAAAGACTCATAAAACTCATAAAAGTTGGTAATGGTTACAAAATGAAGAGTCTTGTGTCATTTAATTTAATTTTTTTTTATGACTCCATAACTTGTCCTCAAGTTATGGAAATTCAAGAGTCACTTCATTAATAAATAAATAAATAAATAAATAAATAAATAAAGTGTAACCTTAATTAATTCCATAAGTTATAAAAATAAAAAAAAGTTAATTCTTTTATTAGTTTAAAGTCTTCCATAAGTTATGGAATTTGAAGAGTTTTTTGGATTAAAGCTACTTTAAACACATAAGTTATGGAATTAATTAGTTTTGAATAGTTTCAAAACTTGCCCTCAAGTTTTGGAATTTGAAAAGATTTCACTTATGAATACTTTAATTCCAAGTTAGCCCTTAGAATTTTAAAAGAGTTAAAATTCAACACTTATACTATTTATAACATTAATGGTTAATTATTATATACATGTATAAGAACAAGTCGTTTTACCGTTAGTAGGCCTCATTCACGAAGCCGGTCTATAAGGTGGGTATAAGGTTGTTGCCTATAAAATGGCGACTTAATGGGTGTATACTCTCACCCACCGCTTGCTTGATCGGTGGAGGGTCGTTAGCCGAACGGGTAGGACAATGACTTTAAATTCTCCCTTCATTAAAAGTATTAATGATAAATACTAAAGTAACTAAAATCTTAATAATTCCCAATCTTAGTTACTTTAGGAAAAATGTGAATTTGGTGCTAGCCCATGGAATTCACACTTTGTACCTTACCAAGTCGTTGGTGGAGCGTGTGTGGTTAACCGGCACACTAACTTGGACTAGTAAGGACCACGAAGGGTGACTTAATGTTTTTCATAGATCAATGGAGCGTGTGTGGTTAACCGGCACATAGATTAGGTGATAATATTAAGGGTACCAAGTGAATTGGTATGGTTATTCACACCTTGTTTTGTGATCCTCGGCATCCCAGTCACAAAATTTGAGAGGGCACACTCGAGATTGAAACATGCCATTGAAAAGTTCAATGAATCTCAAAAGATCTAGGAATTTCAAATCCAATTAAAACCTAATAAATTATTTCGTTTTTCATGGTGGAAATTGGTGAATCGCATTCGCCTACCTTCAAATATTTTATAGCTTGGATTACGGCATCCCTCTTCTAAGTTATAAAATAGTTTGTTGGGTCCTAGCCTTAATATTTCATATTGGGTGTCATATTAAGGACTTTAAATCAACTATCTTGAATATCTCCCAAAACATGTCTGATTTAGACATTTATGATCTTCCCAAATCTCTTGAAGATGATGTTCCTCAACATCATGCTTCACTTCCTCTATCTCCTCCAATTATTCTCCCTCACCCACAAGTTCTTGAAAAGTTTAAGGTCACTCGAGCCCTATTGGCAAGTAAAGGTCTTGGTGTGGTCACATCTTGGAGATGTAGTCACATATTGACAAGCCGGGAGAGTTGGGTGTCAAAGTCTTGAGAAAGTTGGTGGTTCAATCACTTTCTAAGTCACATAGTGAGTTCTTTTGGAACACCTATGAAACAGACTATGACATGACCCTTAAAGATCTTATCTATTTTTTAAGATCAACTTCCTCAAAACTTGATGGACATTGACAATAGTGACACAGGAAATCCAGAAAAGCATTCTCTTCCCAATGGAAAGGGACCGGCCATAGTCAACTCGGTTGACCAAATGGTAAAGAGAAAAACTAAGTCTGTGATAGTCCCGTGTATCATTATCAAAGGGTCCATATGTTTATATTGCCAAAGAAAGGGGCATTGGTTGCAAAGCTGCCATAATTTACCTAAGGATGTTAAAGTCGATAAGATTGACTCTACTTCAGGTAAAGTCCACTGTCTAACTCTATTAAGTTTCTATTATGAGATTCTTGATACATGATGTGACTGGGTCACATGGTGATGTTTTAAGAATCAAAGAAAAGGTAAAGAAACTTAAAGAAAGAATATGTTGAATCTGATCGCGTAGATGGATATCTATCGCGTAGTTTGAAGATTAGATTCTTGAGCTACTTCTTAGGAGTTATAATATATTGCTTGTGAATAGATAACAACAAGTTTTTCATGTGGATTGTAAGGATAAGTTTTTCCGCAAAGTTTTAAAATAAAAGAAAAAAAAAGGTTTTAATTTTATTTATTTTAAAAATATCCTTACAATGGCATCTGTGGAAAATTGTTGCTTATATGTTTCCAGTAATAGCAATATTGGAAAGTGGATTTGATTCTTCATTTGTGGTAGTGTCTGAATTTACCAAATTAAGAAAGTTTTTCATCACCCAAGTTTCAATTGGACAGAAACTTGGAATCATACAAGTTGTATTGTATGATGAATGAGAATTTTCATCTTTGAAAAATTAAGACTAATTCTTTGATCACATGTATATGTGAGTCATTTGAAGGACTAAGGAATTAGGTACACTGGATGTGCACTGGTCAAGGTCCACCACAAAGATTGATTTGTCATGATTTACTAAAGATTAGTAAATATGATTATACTTATAAGGTTAAGTATAATTCTGTAACATTGGAAAGGATACAATGTATGACAAAACGAATAAGAAGAATCAAATTAGGCAAAAGGATAAAAGTTTCTCAAATCTGAAAAGATGGGAGAGTACTTTAGTATCAGTTTTATGATCATCTTAATGATTTAGAAACCATATCACAAATTCATACTCTATGGACGTCTTAATGCATTGTTATGGCTAGGAAGAGAGGTCATGAATTGTTGGATTGGTTAAGATCAAGGAGATGAGTCATACTTCGTTCCAAAACAATTCTTAGAGTCATACTCCAAGATTGTAACATTGAGTGACATAAAGTAAGGTATAAAACACTTATCAAATGTAAGAGTAAAATGTTTTCGACTCTTGTACATTTGAGATTGGTAAGATGTGATGTCTTGGATGAGACAAAGACCAACTAAGACCAATTGTGTGAAGTGTTAGTCTTGATAAGAATCTGCACTATCCCTTGAATATTTTTTTTGTCAAGGAATGGTTCTTGACTAGGAAAACTTATATGTCAAGAGGACAGTGGGAGCCTTAAAGATCCTGAAAGAGTTTCAAGAACTAATCAAGAATAAAACCTAAAGTTCTTCACTAGCACACGACTTGAGGTTTATAACCTATCGTGTTGACATATTCTGTGCCCATTCCAATTAAATTTGGCTTTGCATATGAGTTCTTAGAGTTCTCAATTGGTTGCACAACAACTTGGAAGCAATGGTAGGCCCTTGAGCTGCCAGGTGACAAGAAATTAAGATTGCGTTCAGTCCATATGAGTTTGGATTTGTCATTATCCTTGTCTTGTGACTATGGTTATGACAATTCACATGGATAAGAACACATACACCATTAAATCTAAGTGTCATAAGGTTTCTCTCCGATTCATGAAAATGATGGTGAGGAAACACTTTGACTAAGTAGATTTTAGTTAGATAGCAATTGTGATATTTGCATTCTCAAAGTCGTTAGTGGAGCGTGTGTGGTTTACCGGCACACTAACTTGGACTTGTGAGAAATGGCAAAGGTCAAAACGATCAAGAATATGATTATGGCATCCCTTTTCATAGTTCTTAAAATTGTTTTGACACACCCATGAGCTATCTAAGGGAAGGTGTATGTTTTTGATAAAGTCTTATCAAAACAATCTAGTATCAGAAATCTGAACTTTGGTAAGAAAGTCAATAAAGTATTGATTTCTAGAAGTCGAGCTTTCTGAGTATATGTCAAAGCTAGTGGGAGCATAAGTGTTATGCTAATAATCATCATGTTAGTGGGAGCATGATAATTACGATAAGTATTGCAAGCTAGCAATGTTAATTATAGAAAACAAAAGGTTTCAATTGGGAAAAAGTTGTTTTGCAATAATTAAGGGAGAGGAAATTATACTTCATCTCAAATCTATAAGCTTAGATCGTGAGGTTTTAATCATTTAGTCAAGGATATATATGAATTTCATGTTGGAATGGCTCAACATAAGGAAATTCTGTATATGGGTCCATTATTTGCGTTCTTAAATTCGATTATGATTACGGCATCCCTTTTCATAATCTGAATTATGAGAACTTGGCAAATTGAAATGGAAATGTTATAGCAAAAGACTGGTTTAGTCTTTATGTAAGACATCATGAATCGTGTCCCATATGCTTCGGATATAGGATCGATTACATGTGCTATATTCATCCTTTCTAAAAATTTCCAAATGCCTGGGGCATTAAGAAGGGAAAAGGTTTAGAACTGGATATGACTAAAAGGATTAAACAATTGTCGAGAACAATCTAAGGTTTACCAAAGATTGGTTGCTCAAGGACAGTTAGAAGTATACTGATAATTCTGGAAGGACCATATTGACATAATTTGTAAGGAGGCAACTCTTGTTCAGAAGTGATAGTCGAAATGGAATCTGGAAATGTTTCGAAGTTAGAATTTTCAATCTGTGTAAGATTAAGGAAACTTAATGCAAGAAGGATGGTTCCAAGGACTTGATCTCCTTTGGAATGCTCTGTAATGATTGTTGTTAAGTCTTTCTGACTTTGTGCATAATCATTACAAGAGGATCGATGCATATAAGTTTAGAATCTAATAGATTTCAGTAAATGACATGAATTTGGAATTCTTGCATTTGCAGTAAGGATTTGGGAGTGTGAAAAGAGAATCATTGAAGTTAGGTTCATTTGATCTAGTTCACAAAATAAAGATCATAGACAAACATATTATGCATACTTGGTGTATGGCATGACTAGTGTTTAGAAAACATAGTGTGCATGCTTGGAGCATGGGACAACTATCGTTTTAAATTCAAGAATAATGTTGATAGCTGAAACAGTATACAATGAATAATGTGTAATCATATGGTGATAAATAAAAGGTGTTTTATTTATATTCATAAGTTCTGAGACCATATTGGATTCAATTATTATTGTGTTTCACTTTGCATGTTTTGACTTCCCGAATAAACTAGGTTATTCTTCCGGAATGACTAAGTTATTCAAACCATCCATAGTCGGTCATATGTTGGAAGTAGATATGAATTAAGACTGTCATGGGTTGGCTTGTAGAGGTCTAAGATGTTGGAAAAAGGGCTACAACACTCATGAGTGCTCATAAGTTCTGAGTATTGGATTCAACCCGCGCTCATTGGAATCACTTCATGGGTTTTATCACGAGTGATCATGAGACGATAATATCTTATATTCTTCAAACCTAGAGATATGAGTTGTTACTATGAGTTGGTTGTACATTGATTGCACGAACCGCATTGGTAACTCGATGTTATAAAACGTGTCTTTGTGTATGATTCAACAAGTAGTAGAACAAGCCATATGAGTCGAAGTTTATCCATTCCTTTTACCTTCGTGATAAAAGCGATATCTGTGGGCCCCTCGATGATTTGATGATGACAAATGGAAGTGCTCGGCCGGGCCAGGACTGATTTGATTTGTTCAATTAGTCAGTCATCATAAATCGGAAATCGGGAAACAACAAATGGACAGAGAGAATGATTTCCCTTCCCCAAGGGGTCTATTTATACTTGTAAGGCTCCTAGGGTTTTACCCTTAAACCCTAATTAGATAACTTAAACTCTAAGCAATCCTAATCCTTACCTTAGATAATCCTTGGATGAATTTGAGGCTTATCCTAGCCCTAGAAATCGTCCAATCCCTATCCCTTATGGATTTATAGCCTAAAGTGTAACTATCAAACAGTTGACAATTTATACCCTCTTATTTAATTAATCTCTTTAAGTCACCAAATTGATACTAATTAATCTATGACTTATATCAATCAAATAAAAATATTATTATTCCTTATATTATTCTCATAATATATTAATAATATCTATTCTCTCATAATAAATCATATTGTCAAGTTGCTATGGTGAAGGCAACCCAAAAGGACCATGCACAATCGGGTCAAATACTTGCTTAATATAGTTGCAGCCTTAGACACTATTCCAACACTTACAGCTAGGGACCAACCAATCCTAAGAGAATCTTGAGTTCAACTAAACACCTCTAAAAATTTTCCAATCATGACCTCTTATCATTAACGTTTTTACACAAAAGCATAAGAAACTTCTGTCACACCCCCGAAAACCTAAGGCGGAAACATTTCCGGGGTTGACTCCACGTTGAGTATCAAATCCAATGCACATAGTAAGTAAAGTAAAACAACCATACATTACATAATAAAGTTTTACAGTTGTTCCAAAAGTAAAGTTTGTACAGTTGTGGTACAATATATATATATATATATATATATATATATATAAACAAAAGAAACGGATCTTCATGTACACCGTCTTTAAGCAAAAAGGATCTTCGAGTACCTGTTCTAACGCTGACCTGAGAACACAAGCGATTTGAAAATCAGCATAAAGCTGGTGAGTTCATAAGCGGTTTTTGTTTGTGAAAATGTTACGAGTTTCCTTTCTGTTTCTGAAATGTTATATGCACCAAGAAAATCCCATATTTTCTTAATAGTTGGTTATTGTTTCACAATTGTAAAGTATAGTAAGTCTGTACACTGAAAACATGTTTATTCATGTGAAAATGTATAGTTGGTTATCTGACTGGTTAAACTGTTCTGTTTACTTATCATGTGTTACCAGGAAAGTCCCATACTTTCCTTATTGTATGTTACAAATTGTAAAAGATGTAATGTTATCTAGTTTGTTACTCTTTCTAGTTATGTAAGTGTTACCCAGGAAAGCCCCATGCTTTCCTGCATGTTGGTTTCTAATGGAAACGATGTTAATGATGTAAAAGATGTAATCATGATTAGGTTCCATGTTTTCCCCAGGAGAGTCACGTACTTTCCTGGATGTTAGTTACAATACGTGAAAGATGTAAAAGATGTAAAAGATGTAAAAGTCGTAGAAAGTGGTTCATTATTACTATAAGTAAATCTCTGTTATCGTAATTGCGAGTTCCATAACCATACAATAGACTAAAACCTGTGGCAATAAGTAGTCCACATGTGGCAATAAGTCGTCCACATACTTATGACTTTCGTCACCCTTGAACCATTTCGGTTCGGCTGTAGCTAGCAGCCAGGTGTGGGGTAGTCAGCCCCGTATAGATCTATACACTCAAGTCACGCTCTCTAAATACCAGAGATTCTGGTTATGGGTGTAGTCCTCCACTCCGTATCTCGGTGGAGTGTTCGCCGAGGACGTGTCTCCAATCATACAGGATTAACAAATTTACTAGTAATAATATGATAGTCCTCCACTCGCGTATGTGTGTGGAGTGTTACCGAGGACAAAACAGTGTACAGGTATTATGTTCAAATGTCTAATGTCATGCTTTTAACTGGTAATTTGTGGAAAACTATTTGTGAAATATTTGTAAAACATAACAGTTTAAAGGCCTATTTCACAAATATATATTACGTGATCTGCATGTTCAAGTGATTATCAGTTGTGGTAATCTGTTATAAAAGCATATGAAATATGAAACACACATTTGAAAACATGTTTTGAGTACAAGAATTCCCTTGTACTTTGCTTGTGTTCCCCCTGAAAACAGTGAAAACAGTGAAAAAGGGTAGGGGTATGAACTCACCGGACTCGGAAACGTGTCGGTTTTGAATGCTAGACGTTGGTTCGGGGTTTGATTACTCGGGATGTTCCTAGGTAAAATGAAATAATGTCCATATATATACAATTAGGGATACATTCACTAATCATATGGACCATTACACTCCAATGAGGTTAAACACCTCAAAACGAGCGTTTGGAGTGACCCGGGTAACATCTTCGGACGTGTAATGGCACTAGGGACTTGGGACTTGAGTTTACTCCCCAAGAGTAAACATTTTAAAGAGTTTAAAATCATTGAACACACACATACATGAGTTTACGGCCGTAAACTCATGTGGGTGTGGTTTTGGGTGTTTAAATGGCTTAAATGGACATGGGGATTGTTGGAATGGATTTCTAAAATGCCTTGGAATTAATTGAATGAAATTATAACACTTAAAAGGGAGTTTATGGCCATACCATAGGAGTTTATGGCCGTAAACTCACCTATGGCCAAGGAAAATTGATTTGAGCTTCAAAGGACAATCACATGTGATTCTAGTTAATTTTCCAAGCTTTGTCATGAATTTAAACATCATTTTGCATACATTTTGGAGTTTACGGCCTAGAGGCATGTTCTAAGGCCGTAAACTCTATTATACCCAAGAAAAGTTAGTTTTTGATGCTTAAAACAATAACATGTGATTCTAGAAATTTGAACAAGCCATTTGGGGTGGTTTAATGCATCATTTGACCAAGTTTCATGAGTTTACGGCCAAGGGTAAGCTCCTAGGCCGTAAACTCTTATAAGTGACATTTTTGTTGTGTTTCAAACCTTTAAACCATTTTTAGATGCATCTAGATTTTACCACAAGGCCATTGGTTGAGTTTCAAGGCATTTGGACAAGTTTTAAGGCTCTAAATCCCCAATTAAGAGGAGTTTACAGCCCAAGAATATGTCTTGGCCATAAACTCTCTTTTGTCCCCCAAAAATCATGTTTAAGGTGTTTAGATGCTAAAACCAATGTCCCACAAGTCATATCTAAGTCCCAACTATGATTTGGAAGGGTTAATTGGCTCAAAAACCCTATGAATATGAGTTTACAGCCCAAGAATGTGTCTTGGCCGTAAACTCACTTTTGTCCCTCAAAATCAATGTTTTACATGTTATAAGTCCTTTCCATTAAGCCATTAAGTCATATCTAATGTCCAACAATGCTACGAAGGGGTTTTAGGGCTTGAAAACCCCATTGATAGGAGTTTACGGCCCAAGCTAGTTCCTTGGCCGTAAACTCATGTTCTTGGTCCCAAAACACAAATTAAACACAAAATTGAAGGCTAAAGAGGTTGAATAACAAGTTATGGGTGTTACCTCTTTGATTTCAAGCCTTAATTCTTTGTTTTGGACCTTGATTTTGGGTTGAGGAGAGAGGTTGTGAGTGTTAATTGAGAAATTGAACAAAGGCTTCAAATGAAGGCTTAAACATGTTTATATAGTGTTTAAGTTTTGGACACGGTGGAATTCTACCCGATACCGGCGTTAGACAAGGTTTTTGGTCGTACCCGATTGAGTTACCGTAACCCGATACGGTAATTTCTAGAAATGTTCCGATCACTAAATTTGGGTGTTAAAATGATTTCTAAATGTATTAAGACACCCATTAAGTCATTTTAAATGTGTACCAGATAATGACTTAATTAAACGGAAGATCGGAAATCGAAATCTGAAACGACGATTGGTTGCGCGAATTGTACTACGAAAGAGTTACAATAAATGATACAGAAATTTCGGGTTGTTACATTATCCCCCCGTTAAAGGGAATTTCGTCCCGAAATTCAAAGTTTAAAACACAAGACAAGATACAAATCATGGATCAGAAAAGAGTTGTGGATACTTCTGTTTCATTGAATCTTCCCGTTCCCAAGTGAATTCCGGTCCCCGCTTGGCATTCCAGCGAACCTTCACCAACGGGATGCGACTTTGTTTTGTACGTTTGACTTCTCGATCCATGATTTCGATCGGCTCCCCCACAAAGTTAAGGTTTTCATTGATCTCGATCTCGTCTAAGGGAATTGTTAGGGTTTCATCGGATAGGCACTTTTTGAGATTTGAAACATGGAAGACAGGATGAATGTTACTGAGTTCGTGAGGTAAATGAAGTTTATAGGCAACTGGACCGATCCTGGAGAGGATCTCAAAGGGTCCAATGTACCTTGGATTAAGTTTCCCACGCTTACCAAAGCGTACAGTGCCTTTCCAGGGCGAGACTTTTAACAGGACACGGTCTCCAACCTGGAATTCTAACGGTTTCCGACGATTATCAGCGTAACTCTTTTGACGATCACGTGAGGCTTTCAGTCGGTTACGGATTTGAATAATCTTTTCGGTGGTTTCGCGGATGATTTCAGGACCAGTGAGAGCACTGTCGGGGACTTGACTCCTGGCTAACTGTGTATCCCCCACCTCGGCCCAGCACAGAGGGGATCTGCACTTATGACCGTATAGGGTTTCAAACGGAGCAGCCCTAATGCTGGTGTGGTAACTGTTGTTGTACGAGAATTCGATCAAGGATCGATGTGTATCCCACGACTTTCCAAAGTCAATGACACATGCCCTAAGCATGTCTTCCAGGGTTTGGATTGTTCTCTCACTCTGTCCATCGGTCTGAGGATAATACGCCGTGCTCATATCTAGTTTGGTTCCAAGGGCTTTCTGAAGGGATTGCCAGAATCTAGAGGTAAACTTACTATCTCGATCAAAGATAATGGATACAGGTACACCGTGAAGACATTCTACCTCCTGGATGTAGATTCGCGCGAGTCTTTCCATCTTGTATGATTCTTTAATTGGAATGAAGTGAGCGGATTTTGTCAAACGATCGACAATTACCCAAATGGTATCGTACCCACTAGAACACTTGGGTAGTTTGGTGATGAAGTCCATGGTAATCATTTCCCATTTCCACTTGGGAATATCGGGTTGTTGGAGCAGACCTGAAGGCTTCTGATGTTCGACTTTGACTTTGGCGCAAGTCAGACACTTGCCCACAAATGTAGCTATCTCAGCTTTCATGTTTGGCCACCAGTATTGTTTCTTGAGATCCAGGTACATCTTGTCCGTGTTGGATTAATGTCTAAGTCCATAACTATAATTGGTAAGACTTGACCCGACTCGGCATGGTCCATTTGGGTTGCATGGCATCATGCACTTGGATAGACTATAATGAGTGATATAAGATACTTACGGTTATTAATATATTATAAGTTCTAGTATATTAATAATAAGAATAATAAGATTATTTAATTAGTATTGATCAAGAATTAATCTAGGATTAATTAAGTGATCAAAAGAAGACTAATTAAATATATGGGTTGATTGTACAAATCATCCATACTTGTATAGTGGGCTAATGCTCCATGGATTATTTAGTTGGGCCAAAACCCATATAATGCTCCATGGATGCTCCATGGTGTATTTGAACCCATGGATCCAAGGAAATGGAAAGTCATGACAATTAGGGTTTACCCTAATTGTAACACTATATAAAGATATTATTCTTCCCAAAATCAGCCACTAGATTATTCTAGAGAGGGCTAGCCGATTTTATGAAGTGTAGAACTCTCTCAAGTTATTCTAAGTGTTTTGATGATTGTGATTCCATTTGAGGCTTCCACACTATTGGGGCTAGGCACTCAAGCTTCATGAAGACTTTCTACATCAAAGAGGTATGTATTCTATCTTGTTACACTCATTGTTTTGTATGCTAGATTAGGATAATACCTTGGATATTCTTATTTGCATGTATAATAGAGAAAACATAGATCCAAGGTATTTAGGGTTGTATGTACACTTAGGAGTGTTAGAATGCTCAAAACCCAACAGTGGTATCAGAGCCAAGGCTTGTTTTCTTGTTATACTTGCAAATGGAGCTGAAAAATCGAGTTTTGATGATGTCAGCCCAGCAGACTCGCCGAGTCCATGAAGGGACTCGACGAGTCCAAGGCAAAATGCATCCAACTCGCCGAGTTTTGTTCATGCACTTGACGAGTTGGACCCCAGACAGCATATTTTCGAGGTTTTTGGCTAGAAATGGACTAGGAACATTACCCTAAGTTGTTTTCGAACTTATAAACTTGTTTTTTTTAATGTGGTAATGTTCATGCTAATCCATTTTCAAAGATAATTGTCAATAGATTCATGTTTTGTATTAGTTTAAGGTTTAAGCTAATTACATGAAAAAGTTTGATATGAATTATCTTGTTCTTATGAGTTTCTTAGATTAATAGAAAAGTTAATTGAAATAGTTGTTTTCAATCCATTTTAATCTAAGAGTTGAGTATAAAATGTGTTTGTGTAACTTGTCCTCAAGTTACATGAAGAGTCACATTAAAGACTCATAAAACTCATAAAAGTTGGTAATGGTTACAAAATGAAGAGTCTTGTGTCATTTAATTTAATTTTTTTTTATGACTCCATAACTTGTCCTCAAGTTATGGAAATTCAAGAGTCACTTCATTAATAAATAAATAAATAAATAAATAAATAAATAAATAAATAAATAAATAAAGTGTAACCTTAATTAATTCCATAAGTTATAAAAATAAAAAAAAGTTAATTCTTTTATTAGTTTAAAGTCTTCCATAAGTTATGGAATTTGAAGAGTTTTTTGGATTAAAGCTACTTTAAACACATAAGTTATGGAATTAATTAGTTTTGAATAGTTTCAAAACTAGCCCTCAAGTTTTGGAATTTGAAAAGTTTTCACTTATGAATACTTTAATTCCAAGTTAGCCCTTAGAATTTTAAAAGAGTTAAAATTCAACACTTATACTATTTATAACATTAATGGTTAATTATTATATACATGTGTAAGAACAAGTCGTTTTACCGTTAGTAGGCCTCATTCACGAAGCCAGTCTATAAGGTGGGTATAAGGTTGTTGCCTATAAAATGGCGACTTAATGGGTGTATACTCTCACCCACCGCTTGCTTGATCAGTGGAGGGTCGTTAGCCGAACGGGTAGGACAATGACTTTAAATTCTCCCTTCATTAAAAGTATTAATGATAAATACTAAAGTAACTAAAATCTTAATAATTCCCAATCTTAGTTACTTTAGGAAAAATGTGAATTTGGTGCTAGCCCATGGAATTCACACTTTGTACCTTACCAAGTCGTTGGTGGAGCGTGTGTGGTTAACCGGCACACTAACTTGGACTAGTAAGGACCACGAAGGGTGACTTAATGTTTTTCATAGATCAATGGAGCGTGTGTGGTTAACCGGCACATTGATTAGGTGATAATATTAAGGGTACCAAGTGAATTGGTATGGTTATTCACACCTTGTTTTGTGATCCTCGGCATCCCAGTCACAAAATTTGAGAGGGCACACTCGAGATTGAAACATGCCATTGAAAAGTTCAATGAATCTCAAAAGATCTAGGAATTTCAAATCCAATTAAAACCTAATAAATTATTTCGTTTTTCATGGTGGAAATTGGTGAATCGCATTCGCCTACCTTCAAATATTTTATAGCTTGGATTACGGCATCCCTCTTCTAAGTTATAAAATAGTTTGTTGGGTCCTAGCCTTAATATTTCATATTGGGTGTCATATTAAGGACTTTAAATCAACTATCTTGAATATCTCCCAAAACATGTCTGATTTAGACATTTATGATCTTCCCAAATCTCTTGAAGATGATGTTCCTCAACATCATGCTTCACTTCCTCTATCTCCTCCAATTATTCTCCCTCACCCACAAGTTCTTGAAAAGTTTAAGGTCACTCGAGCCCTATTGGCAAGTAAAGGTCTTGGTGTGGTCACATCTTGGAGATGTAGTCACATATTGACAAGCCGGGAGAGTTGGGTGTCAAAGTCTTGAGAAAGTTGGTGGTTCAATCACTTTCTAAGTCACATAGTGAGTTCTTTTGGAACACCTATGAAACAGACTATGACATGACCCTTAAAGATCTTATCTATTTTTTAAGATCAACTTCCTCAAAACTTGATGGACATTGACAATAGTGACACAGGAATTCCAGAAAAGCATTCTCTTCCCAATGGAAAGGGACCGGCCATAGTCAACTCGGTTGACCAAATGGTAAAGAGAAAAACTAAGTCTGTGATAGTCCCGTGTACCATTATCAAAGGGTCCATATGTTTATATTGCCAAAGAAAGGGGCATTGGTTGCAAAGCTGCCATAATTTACCTAAGGATGTTAAAGTCGATAAGATTGACTCTACTTCAGGTAAAGTCCACTGTCTAACTCTATTAAGTTTCTATTATGAGATTCTTGATACATGATGTGACTGGGTCACATGGTGATGTTTTAAGAATCAAAGAAAAGGTAAAGAAACTTAAAGAAAGAATATGTTGAATCTGATCGCGTAGATGGATTTCTATCGCGTAGTTTGAAGATTAGATTCTTGAGCTACTTCTTAGGAGTTATAATATATTGCTTGTGAATAGATAACAACAAGTTTTTCATGTGGATTGTAAGGATAAGTTTTTCCGCAAAGTTTTAAAATAAAAGAAAAAAAAAGGTTTTAATTTTATTTATTTTAAAAATATCCTTACAATGGCATCTGTGGAAAATTGTTGCTTATATGTTTCCAGTAATAGCAATATTGGAAAGTGGATTTGATTCTTCATTTGTGGTAGTGTCTGAATTTACCAAATGAAGAAAGTTTTTCATCACCCAAGTTTCAATTGGACAGAAACTTGGAATCATACAAGTTGTATTGTATGATGAATGAGAATTTTCATCTTTGAAAAATTAAGACTAATTCTTTGATCACATGTATATGTGAGTCATTTGAAGGACTAAGGAATTAGGTACACTGGATGTGCACTGGTCAAGGTCCACCACAAAGATTGATTTGTCATGATTTACTAAAGATTAGTAAATATGATTATACTTATAAGGTTAAGTATAATTCTGTAACATTGGAAAGGATACAATGTATGACAAAACGAATAAGAAGAATCAAATTAGGCAAAAGGATAAAAGTTTCTCAAATCTGAAAAGATGGGAGAGTACTTTAGTATCAGTTTTATGATCATCTTAATGATTTAGAAACCATATCACAAATTCATACTCTATGGACGTCTTAATGCATTGTTATGGCTAGGAAGAGAGGTCATGAATTGTTGGATTGGTTAAGATCAAGGAGATGAGTCATACTTCGTTCCAAAACAATTCTTAGAGTCATACTCCAAGATTGTAACATTGAGTGACATAAAGTAAGGTATAAAACACTTATCAAATGTAAGAGTAAAATGTTTTCGACTCTTGTACATTTGAGATTGGTAAGATGTGATGTCTTGGATGAGACAAAGACCAACTAAGACCAATTGTGTGAAGTGTTAGTCTTGATAAGAATCTGCACTATCCCTTGAATATTTGTTTTGTCAAGGAATGGTTCTTGACTAGGAAAACTTATATGTCAAGAGGACAGTGGGAGCCTTAAAGATCCTGAAAGAGTTTCAAGAACTAATCAAGAATAAAACCTAAAGTTCTTCACTAGCACACGACTTGAGGTTTATAACCTATCGTGTTGACATATTCTGTGCCCATTCCAATTAAATTTGGCTTTGCATATGAGTTCTTAGAGTTCTCAATTGGTTGCACAACAACTTGGAAGCAATGGTAGGCCCTTGAGCTGCCAGGTGACAAGAAATTAAGATTGAGTTCAGTCCATATGAGTTTGGATTTGTCATTATCCTTGTCTTGTGACTATGGTTATGACAATTCACATGGATAAGAACACATACACCATTAAATCTAAGTGTCATAAGGTTTCTCTCCGATTCATGAAAATGATGGTGAGGAAACACTTTGACTAAGTAGATTTTAGTTAGATAGCAATTGTGATATTTGCATTCTCAAAGTCGTTAGTGGAGCGTGTGTGGTTTACCGGCACACTAACTTGGACTTGTGAGAAATGGCAAAGGTCAAAACGATCAAGAATATGATTATGGCATCCCTTTTCATAGTTCTTAAAATTGTTTTGACACACCCATGAGCTATCTAAGGGAAGGTGTATGTTTTTGATAAAGTCTTATCAAAACAATCTAGTATCAGAAATCTGAACTTTGGTAAGAAAGTCAATAAAGTATTGATTTCTAGAAGTCGAGCTTTCTGAGTATATGTCAAAGCTAGTGGGAGCATAAGTGTTATGCTAATAATCATCATGTTAGTGGGAGCATGATAATTACGATAAGTATTGCAAGCTACCAATGTTAATTATAGAAAACAAAAGGTTTCAATTGGGAAAAAGTTGTTTTGCAATAATTAAGGGAGAGGAAATTATACTTCATCTCAAATCTATAAGCTTAGATCGTGAGGTTTTAATCATTTAGTCAAGGATATATATGAATTTCATGTTGGAATGGCTCAACATAAGGAAATTCTGTATATGGGTCCATTATTTCCGTTCTTAAATTCGATTATGATTACGGCATCCCTTTTCATAATCTGAATTATGAGAACTTGGCAAATTGAAATGGAAATGTTATAGCAAAAGACTGGTTTAGTCTTTATGTAAGACATCATGAATCATATCACATATGCTTCGGATATAGGATCGATTACATGTGCTATATTCATCCTTTCTAAAAATTTCCAAATGCCTGGGGCATTAAGAAGGGAAAAGGTTTAGAACTGGATATGACTAAAAGGATTAAACAATTGTCGAGGACAATCTAAGGTTTACCAAAGATTGGTTGCTCAAGGACAGTTAGAAGTATACTGATAATTCTGGAAGGACCATATTGACATAATTTGTAAGGAGGCAACTCTTGTTCAGAAGTGATAGTCGAAATGGAATCTGGAAATGTTTCGAAGTTAGAATTTTCAATCTGTGTAAGATTAAGGAAACTTAATGCAAGAAGGATGGTTCCAAGGACTTGATCTCCTTTGGAATGCTCTATAATGATTGTTGTTAAGTCTTTCTGACTTTGTGCATAATCATTACAAGAGGATCGATGCATATAAGTTTAGAATCTAACAGATTTCAGTAAATGACATGAATTTGGAATTCTTGCATTTGCAGTAAGGATTTGGGAGTGTGAAAAGAGAATCATTGAAGTTATGTTCATTTGATCTAGTTCACAAAATAAAGATCATAGACAAACATATTATGCGTACTTGGTGTATGGCATGACTAGTGTTTAGAAAACATAGTGTGCATGCTTGGAGCATGGGACAACTATCGTTTTAAATTCAAGAATAATGTTGATAGCTGAAACAGTATACAATGAATAATGTGTAATCATATGGTGATAAATAAAAGGTGTTTTATTTATATTCATAAGTTCTGAGACCATATTGGATTCAATTATTATTGTGTTTCACTTTGCATGTTTTGACTTCCCGAATAAACTAGGTTATTCTTCCGGAATGACTAAGTTATTCAAACCATCCACAGTCGGTCATATGTTGGAAGTAGATATGAATTAAGACTATCATGGGTTGGCTTGTAGAGGTCTAAGATGTTGGAAAAAGGGCTACAACACTCATGAGTGCTCATAAGTTCTGAGTATTGGATTCAACCCGCGCTCATTGGAATCACTTCATGGGTTTTATCACGAGTGATCATGAGACGATAATATCTTATATTCTTCAAACCTAGAGATATGAGTTGTTACTATGAGTTGGTTGTACATTGATTGCACGAAACGCATTGGTAACTCGATGTTATAAAACGTGTCTTTGTGTATGATTCAACAAGTAGTAGAACAAGCCATATGAGTCGAAGTTTATCCATTCCTTTTACCTTCGGGATAAAAGCGATATCTGTGGGCCCCTCGATGATTTGATGATGACAAATGGAAGTGCTCGGCCGGGCCAGGACTGATTTGATTTGTTCAATTAGTCAGTCATCATAAATCGGAAATCGGGAAACAACAAATGGACAGAGAGAATGATTTCCCTTCCCCAAGGGTTCTATTTATACTTGTAAGGCTCCTAGGGTTTTACCCTTAAACCCTAATTAGATAACTTAAACTCTAAGCAATCCTAATCCTTACCTTAGATAATCCTTGGATGAATTTGAGGCTTATCCTAGCCCTAGAAATCGTCCAATCCCTATCCCTTATGGATTTATAGCCTAAAGTTTAACTATCAAACAGTTGACAGTTTATACCCTCTTATTTAATTAATCTCTTTAAGTCACCAAATTGATACTAATTAATCTATGACTTATATCAATCAAATAAAAATATTATTATTCCTTATATTATTCTCATAATATATTAATAATATCTATTCTCTCATAATAAATCATATTGTCAAGTTGCTATGGTGAAGGCAACCCAAAAGGACCATGCACAATCGGGTCAAATACTTGCTTAATATAGTTGCAGCCTTAGACACTATTCCAACACTTACAGCTAGGGACCAACCAATCCTAAGAGAATCTTGAGTTCAACTAAACACCTCTAAAAATTTTCCAATCATGACCTCTTATCATTAACGTTTTTACACAAAAGCATAAGAAACTTCTGTCACACCCCCGAAAACCGAAGGCGGAAACATTTCCGGGGTTGACTCCACGTTGAGTATCAAATCCAATGCACATAGTAAGTAAAGTAAAACAACCATACATTACATAATAAAGTTTTACAGTTGTTCCAAAAGTAAAGTTTGTACAGTTGTGGTACAATATATATATATATATATATATATATATATATATATATATATATATATATATATATATAACAAAAGAAACGGATCTTCATGTACACCGTCTTTAAGCAAAAAGGATCTTCGAGTACCTGTTCTAACGCTGACCTGAGAACACAAGCGATTTGAAAATCAGCATAAAGCTGGTGAGTTCATAAGCGGTTTTTGTTTGTGAAAATGTTACGAGTTTCCTTTCTGTTTCTGAAATGTTATATGCACCAAGAAAATCCCATATTTTCTTAATAGTTGGTTATTGTTTCACAATTGTAAAGTATAGTAAGTCTGTACACTGAAAACATGTTTATTCATGTGAAAATGTATAGTTGGTTATCTGACTGGTTAAACTGTTCTGTTTACTTATCATGTGTTACCAGGAAAGTCCCATACTTTCCTTATTGTATGTTACAAATTGTAAAAGATGTAATGTTATCTAGTTTGTTACTCTTTCTAGTTATGTAAGTGTTACCCAGGAAAGCCCCATGCTTTCCTGCATGTTGGTTTCTAATGTAAACGATGTTAATGATGTAAAAGATGTAATCATGATTAGGTTCCATGTTTTCCCCAGGAGAGTCACGTACTTTCCTGGATGTTAGTTACAATACGTGAAAGATGTAAAAGATGTAAAAGATGTAAAAGTCGTAGAAAGTGGTTCATTATTACTATAAGTAAATCTCTCTTATCGTAATTGCGAGTTCCATAACCATACAATAGACTAAAACCTGTGGCAATAAGTAGTCCACATGTGGCAATAAGTCGTCCACATACTTATGACTTTCGTCACCCTTGAACCATTTCGGTTCGGCTGTAGCTAGCAGCCAGGTGTGGGGTAGTCAGCCCCGTATAGATCTATACACTCAAGTCACGCTCTCTAAATACCAGAGATTCTGGTTATGGGTGTAGTCCTCCACTCCGTATCTCGGTGGAGTGTTCGCCGAGGACGTGTCTCCAATCATACAGGATTAACAAATTTACTAGTAATAATATGATAGTCCTCCACTCGCGTATGTGTGTGGAGTGTTACCGAGGACAAAACAGTGTACAGGTATTATGTTCAAATGTCTAATGTCATGCTTTTAACTGGTAATTTGTGGAAAACTATTTGTGAAATATTTGTAAAACATAACAGTTTAAAGGCCTATTTCACAAATATATATTACGTGATCTGCATGTTCAAGTGATTATCAGTTGTAGTAATCTGTTATAAAAGCATATGAAATATGAAACACACATTTGAAAACATGTTTTGAGTACAAGAATTCCCTTGTACTTTGCTTGTGTTCCCCCCTGAAAACAGTGAAAACAGTGAAAAAGGGTAGGGGTATGAACTCACCGGACTCGGAAACGTGTCGGTTTTGAATGCTAGACGTTGGTTCGGGGTTTGATTACTCGGGATGTTCCTAGGTAAAATGAAATAATGTCCATATATATACAATTAGGGATACATTCACTAATCATATGGACCATTACACTCCAATGAGGTTAAACACCTCAAAACGAGCGTTTGGAGTGACCCGGGTAACATCTTCGGACGTGTAATGGCACTAGGGACTTGGGACTTGAGTTTACTCCCCAAGAGTAAACATTTTAAAGAGTTTAAAATCATTGAACACACACATACATGAGTTTACGGCCGTAAACTCATGTGGGTGTGGTTTTGGGTGTTTAAATGGCTTAAATGGACATGGGGATTGTTGGAATGGATTTCTAAAATGCCTTGGAATTAATTGAATGAAATTATAACACTTAAAAGGGAGTTTATGGCCATACCATAGGAGTTTATGGCCGTAAACTCACCTATGGCCAAGGAAAATTGATTTGAGCTTCAAAGGACAATCACATGTGATTCTAGTTAATTTTCCAAGCTTTGTCATGAATTTAAACATCATTTTGCATACATTTTGGAGTTTACGGCCTAGAGGCATGTTCTAAGGCCGTAAACTCTATTATACCCAAGAAAAGTTAGTTTTTGATGCTTAAAACAATAACATGTGATTCTAGAAATTTGAACAAGCCATTTGGGGTGGTTTAATGCATCATTTGACCAAGTTTCATGAGTTTACGGCCAAGGGTATGCTCCTAGGCCGTAAACTCTTATAAGTGACATTTTTGTTGTGTTTCAAACCTTTAAACCATTTTTAGATGCATCTAGATTTTACCACAAGGCCATTGGTTGAGTTTCAAGGCATTTGGACAAGTTTTAAGGCTCTAAATCCCCAATTAAGAGGAGTTTACGGCCCAAGAATATGTCTTGGCCATAAACTCTCTTTTGTCCCCCAAAAATCATGTTTAAGGTGTTTAGATGCTAAAACCAATGTCCCACAAGTCATATCTAAGTCCCAACTATGATTTGGAAGGGTTAATTGGCTCAAAAACCCTTTGAATATGAGTTTACAGCCCAAGAATGTGTCTTGGCCGTAAACTCACTTTTGTCCCTCAAAATCAATGTTTTACATGTTATAAGTCCTTTCCATTAAGCCATTAAGTCATATCTAATGTCCAACAATGCTACGAAGGGGTTTTAGGGCTTGAAAACCCCATTGATAGGAGTTTACGGCCCAAGCTAGTTCCTTGGCCGTAAACTCATGTTCTTGGTCCCAAAACACAAATTAAACACAAAATTGAAGGCTAAAGAGGTTGAATAACAAGTTATGGGTGTTACCTCTTTGATTTCAAGCCTTAATTCTTTGTTTTGGACCTTGATTTTGGGTTGAGGAGAGAGGTTGTGAGTGTTAATTGAGAAATTGAACAAAGGCTTCAAATGAAGGCTTAAACATGTTTATATAGTGTTTAAGTTTTGGACACGGTGGAATTCTACCCGATACCGGCGTTAGACAAGGTTTTTGGTCGTACCCGATTGAGTTACCGTAACCCGATACGGTAATTTCTAGAAATGTTCCGATCACTAAATTTGGGTGTTAAAATGATTTCTAAATGTATTAAGACACCCATTAAGTCATTTTAAATGTGTACCAGATAATGACTTAATTAAACGGAAGATCGGAAATCGAAATCTGAAACGACGATTGGTTGCGCGAATTGTACTACGAAAGAGTTACAATAAATGATACAGAAATTTCGGGTTGTTACATTATCCCCCCGTTAAAGGGAATTTCGTCCCGAAATTCAAAGTTTAAAACACAAGACAAGATACAAATCATGGATCAGAAAAGAGTTGTGGATACTTCTGTTTCATTGAATCTTCCCGTTCCCAAGTGAATTCCGGTCCCCGCTTGGCATTCCAGCGAACCTTCACCAACGGGATGCGACTTTGTTTTGTACGTTTGACTTCTCGATCCATGATTTCGATCGGCTCCCCCACAAAGTTAAGGTTTTCATTGATCTCGATCTCGTCTAAGGGAATTGTTAGGGTTTCATCGGATAGGCACTTTTTGAGATTTGAAACATGGAAGACAGGATGAATGTTACTGAGTTCGTGAGGTAAATGAAGTTTATAGGCAACTGGACCGATCCTGGAGAGGATCTCAAAGGGTCCAATGTACCTTGGATTAAGTTTCCCACGCTTACCAAAGCGTACAGTGCCTTTCCAGGGCGAGACTTTTAACAGGACACGGTCTCCAACCTGGAATTCTAACGGTTTCCGACGATTATCAGCGTAACTCTTTTGACGATCACGTGAGGCTTTCAGTCGGTTACGGATTTGAATGATCTTTTCGGTGGTTTCGCGGATGATTTCAGGACCAGTGAGAGCACTGTCGGGGACTCGACTCCTGGCTAACTGTGTATCCCCCACCTTGGCCCAGCACAGAGGGGATCTGCACTTACGACCGTATAGGGTTTCAAACGGAGCAGCCCTAATGCTGGTGTGGTAACTGTTGTTGTACGAGAATTCGATCAAGGATCGATGTGTATCCCACGACTTTCCAAAGTCAATGACACATGCCCTAAGCATGTCTTCCAGGGTTTGGATTGTTCTCTCACTCTGTCCATCGGTCTGAGGATAATACGCCGTGCTCATATCTAGTTTGGTTCCAAGGGCTTTCTGAAGGGATTGCCAGAATCTAGAGGTAAACCTACTATCTCGATCAGAGATAATGGATACAGGTACACCGTGAAGACGTACTACCTCCTGGATGTAGATTCGCGCGAGTCTTTCCATCTTGTATGATTCTTTAATTGGAATGAAGTGAGCGGATTTTGTCAAACGATCGACAATTACCCAAATGGTATCGTACCCACTAGAACACTTGGGTAGTTTGGTGATGAAGTCCATGGTAATCATTTCCCATTTCCACTCGGGAATATCGGGTTGTTGGAGCAGACCTGAAGGCTTCTGATGTTCGACTTTGACTTTGGCGCAAGTCAGACACTTGCCCACAAATGTAGCTATCTCAGCTTTCATGTTTGGCCACCAGTATTGTTTCTTGAGATCCAGGTACATCTTGTCCGTGTTGGATTAATGTCTAAGTCCATAACTATAATTGGTAAGACTTGACCCGACTCGGCATGGTCCATTTGGGTTGCATGGCATCATGCACTTGGATAGACTATAATGAGAGAAATAAGATACTTACGGTTATTAATATATTATAAGTTCTAGTATATTAATAATAAGAATAATAAGATTATTTAATTAGTATTGATCAAGAATTAATCTAGGATTAATTAAGTGATCAAAAGAAGACTAATTAAATATATGGGTTGATTGTACAAATCATCCATACTTGTATAGTGGGCTAATGCTCCATGGATTATTTAGTTGGGCCAAAACCCATATAATGCTCCATGGATGCTCCATGGATGCTCCATGGTGTATTTGAACCCATGGATCCAAGGAAATGGAAAGTCATGACAATTAGGGTTTACCCTAATTGTAACACTATATATAGATATTATTCTTCCCAAAATCGGCCACTAGATTATTCTAGAGAGGGCTAGCCGATTTTATGAAGTGTAGAACTCTCTCAATTTATTCTAAGTGTTTTGATGATTGTGATTCCATTTGAGGCTTCCACACTATTGGGGCTAGGCACTCAAGCTTCATGAAGACTTTCTACATCAAAGAGGTATGTATTCTATCTTGTTACACTCATTGTTTTGTATGCTAGATTAGGATAATACCTTGGATATTCTTATTTGCATGTATAATAGAGAAAACATAGATCCAAGGTATTTAGGGTTGCATGTACACTTAGGAGTGTTAGAATGCTCAAAACCCAACAGTGGTATCAGAGCCAAGGCTTGTTTTCTTGTTATACTTGCAAATGGAGCTGAAAAATCGAGTTTTGATGATGTCAGCCCAGCAGACTCGCCGAGTCCATGAAGGGAATCGACGAGTCCAAGGCAAAATGCATCCAACTCGCCGAGTTTTGTTCATGCACTCGACGAGTTGGACCCCAGACAACATATTTTCGAGGTTTTTGGCTAGAAATGGACTAGGAACATTACCCTAAGTTGTTTTTGAACTTATAAACTTGTTTTTTTTAATGTGGTAATGTTCATGCTAATCCATTTTCAAAGATAATTGTCAATAGATTCATGTTTTGTATTAGTTTAAGGTTTAAGCTAATTACATGAAAAAGTTTGATATGAATTATCTTGTTCTTATGAGTTTCTTAGATTAATAGAAAAGTTAATTGAAATAGTTGTTTTCAATCCATTTTAATCTAAGAGTTGAGTATAAAATGTGTTTGTGTAACTTGTCCTCAAGTTACATGAAGAGTCACATTAAAGACTCATAAAACTCATAAAAGTTGGTAATGGTTACAAAATGAAGAGTCTTGTGTCATTTAATTTAATTTTTTTTTTATGACTCCATAACTTGTCCTCAAGTTATGGAAATTCAAGAGTCACTTCATTAATAAATAAATAAATAAATAAATAAATAAAGTGTAACCTTAATTAATTCCATAAGTTATAAAAATAAAAAAAAGTTAATTCTTTTATTAGTTTAAAGTCTTCCATAAGTTATGGAATTTGAAGAGTTTTTTGGATTAAAGCTACTTTAAACACATAAGTTATGGAATTAATTAGTTTTGAATAGTTTCAAAACTTGCCCTCAAGTTTTGGAATTTGAAAAGTTTTCACTTATGAATACTTTAATTCCAAGTTAGCCCTTAGAATTTTAAAAGAGTTAAAATTCAACACTTATACTATTTATAACATTAATGGTTAATTATTATATACATGTGTAAGAACAAGTCGTTTTACCGTTAGTAGGCCTCATTCACGAAGCCAGTCTATAAGGTGGGTATAAGGTTGTTGCCTATAAAATGGCGACTTAATGGGTGTATACTCTCACCCACCGCTTGCTTGATCGGTGGAGGGTCGTTAGCCGAACGGGTAGGACAATGACTTTAAATTCTCCCTTCATTAAAAGTATTAATGATAAATACTAAAGTAACTAAAATCTTAATAATTCCCAATCTTAGTTACTTTAGGAAAAATGTGAATTTGGTGCTAGCCCATGGAATTCACACTTTGTACCTTACCAAGTCGTTGGTGGAGCGTGTGTGGTTAACCGGCACACTAACTTGGACTAGTAAGGACCACGAAGGGTGACTTAATGTTTTTCATAGATCAATGGAGCGTGTGTGGTTAACCGGCACATTGATTAGGTGATAATATTAAGGGTACCAAGTGAATTGGTATGGTTATTCACACCTTGTTTTGTGATCCTCGGCATCCCAGTCACAAAATTTGAGAGGGCACACTCGAGATTGAAACATGCCATTGAAAAGTTCAATGAATCTCAAAAGATCTAGGAATTTCAAATCCAATTAAAACCTAATAAATTATTTCGTTTTTCATGGTGGAAATTGGTGAATCGCATTCGCCTACCTTCAAATATTTTATAGCTTGGATTACGGCATCCCTCTTCTAAGTTATAAAATAGTTTGTTGGGTCCTAGCCTTAATATTTCATATTGGGTGTCATATTAAGGACTTTAAATCAACTATCTTGAATATCTCCCAAAACATGTCTGATTTAGACATTTATGATCTTCCCAAATCTCTTGAAGATGATGTTCCTCAACATCATGCTTCACTTCCTCTATCTCCTCCAATTATTCTCCCTCACCCACAAGTTCTTGAAAAGTTTAAGGTCACTCGAGCCCTATTGGCAAGTAAAGGTCTTGGTGTGGTCACATCTTGGAGATGTAGTCACATATTGACAAGCCGGGAGAGTTGGGTGTCAAAGTCTTGAGAAAGTTGGTGGTTCAATCACTTTCTAAGTCACATAGTGAGTTCTTTTGGAACACCTATGAAACAGACTATGACATGACCCTTAAAGATCTTATCTATTTTTTAAGATCAACTTCCTCAAAACTTGATGGACATTGACAATAGTGACACAGGAATTCCAGAAAAGCATTCTCTTCCCAATGGAAAGGGACCGGCCATAGTCAACTCGGTTGACCAAATGGTAAAGAGAAAAACTAAGTCTGTGATAGTCCCGTGTACCATTATCAAAGGGTCCATATGTTTATATTGCCAAAGAAAGGGGCATTGGTTGCAAAGCTGCCATAATTTACCTAAGGATGTTAAAGTCGATAAGATTGACTCTACTTCAGGTAAAGTCCACTGTCTAACTCTATTAAGTTTCTATTATGAGATTCTTGATACATGATGTGACTGGGTCACATGGTGATGTTTTAAGAATCAAAGAAAAGGTAAAGAAACTTAAAGAAAGAATATGCTGAATCTGATCGCGTAGATGGATTTCTATCGCATAGTTTGAAGATCAGATTCTTGAGCTACTTCTTAGGAGTTATAATATATTGCTTGTGAATAGATAACAACAAGTTTTTCATGTGGATTGTAAGGATAAGTTTTTCCGCAAAGTTTTAAAATAAAAGAAAAAAAAAGGTTTTAATTTTATTTATTTTAAAAATATCCTTACAATGGCATCTGTGGAAAATTGTTGCTTATATGTTTTCAGTAATAGCAATATTGGAAAGTGGATTTGATTCTTCATTTGTGGTAGTGTCTGAATTTACCAAATGAAGAAAGTTTTTCATCACCCAAGTTTCAATTGGACAGAAACTTGGAATCATACAAGTTGTATTGTATGATGAATGAGAATTTTCATCTTTGAAAAATTAAGACTAATTCTTTGATCACATGTATATGTGAGTCATTTGAAGGACTAAGGAATTAGGTACACTGGATGTGCACTGGTCAAGGTCCACCACAAAGATTGATTTGTCATGATTTACTAAAGATTAGTAAATATGATTATACTTATAAGGTTAAGTATAATTCTGTAACATTGGAAAGGATACAATGTATGACAAAACGAATAAGAAGAATCAAATTAGGCAAAAGGATAAAAGTTTCTCAAATCTGAAAAGATGGGAGAGTACTTTAGTATCAGTTTTATGATCATCTTAATGATTTAGAAACCATATCACAAATTCATACTCTATGGACGTCTTAATGCATTGTTATGGCTAGGAAGAGAGGTCATGAATTGTTGGATTGGTTAAGATCAAGGAGATGAGTCATACTTCGTTCCAAAATAATTCTTAGAGTCATACTCCAAGATTGTAACATTGAGTGACATAAAGTAAGGTATAAAACACTTATCAAATGTAAGAGTAAGATGTTTTCGACTCTTGTACATTTGAGATTGGTAAGATGTGATGTCTTGGATGAGACAAAGACCAACTAAGACCAATTGTGTGAAGTGTTAGTCTTGATAAGAATCTGCACTATCCCTTGAATATTTGTTTTGTCAAGGAATGGTTCTTGACTAGGAAAACTTATATGTCAAGAGGACAGTGGGAGCCTTAAAGATCCTGAAAGAGTTTCAAGAACTAATCAAGAATAAAACCTAAAGTTCTTCACTAGCACACGACTTGAGGTTTATAACCTATCGTGTTGACATATTCTGTGCCCATTCCAATTAAATTTGGCTTTGCATATGAGTTCTTAGAGTTCTCAATTGGTTGCACAACAACTTGGAAGCAATGGTAGGCCCTTGAGCTGCCAGGTGACAAGAAATTAAGATTGAGTTCAGTCCATATGAGTTTGGATTTGTCATTATCCTTGTCTTGTGACTATGGTTATGACAATTCACATTGATAAGAACACATACACCATTAAATCTAAGTGTCATAAGGTTTCTCTCCGATTCATGAAAATGATGGTGAGTAAACACTTTGACTAAGTAGATTTTAGTTAGATAGCAATTGTGATATTTGCATTCTCAAAGTCGTTAGTGGAGCGTGTGTGGTTTACCGGCACACTAACTTGGACTTGTGAGAAATGGCAAAGGTCAAAACGATCAAGAATATGATTACGGCATCCCTTTTCATAGTTCTTAAAATTGTTTTGACACACCCATGAGCTATCTAAGGGAAGGTGTATGTTTTTGATAAAGTCTTATCAAAACAATCTAGTATCAGAAATCTGAACTTTGGTAAGAAAGTCAATAAAGTATTGATTTCTAGAAGTCGAGCTTTCTGAGTATATGTCAAAGCTAGTGGGAGCATAAGTGTTATGCTAATAATCATCATGTTAGTGGGAGCATGATAATTACGATAAGTATTGCAAGCTACCAATGTTAATTATAGAAAACAAAAGGTTTCAATTGGGAAAAAGTTGTTTTGCAATAATTAAGGGAGAGGAAATTATACTTCATCTCAAATCTATAAGCTTAGATCGTGAGGTTTTAATCATTTAGTCAAGGATATATATGAATTTCATGTTGGAATGGCTCAACATAAGGAAATTCTGTATATGGATCCATTATTTGCGTTCTTAAATTCGATTATGATTACGGCATCCCTTTTCATAATCTGAATTATGAGAACTTGGCAAATTGAAATGGAAATGTTATAGCAAAAGACTGGTTTAGTCTTTATGTGAGACATCATGAATCGTGTCCCATATGCTTCGGATATAGGATCGATTACATGTGTTATATTCATCCTTTCTAAAAATATCCAAATGCCTGGGGCATTAAGAAGGGAAAAGGTTTAGAACTGGATATGACTAAAAGGATTAAACAATTGTCGAGGACAATCTAAGGTTTACCAAAGATTGGTTGCTCAAGGACAGTTAGAAGTATACTGATAATTCTGGAAGGACCATATTGACATAATCTGTAAGGAGGCAACTCTTGTTCAGAAGTGATAGTTGAAATGGAATCTTGAAATGTTTCGAAGTTAGAATTTTCAATCTGTGTAAGATTAAGGAAACTTAATGCAAGAAGGATGGTTCCAAGGACTTGATCTCCTTTGGAATGCTCTGTAATGATTGTTGTTAAGTCTTTTTGACTTTGTGCATAATCATTACAAGAGGATCTATGCATATAAGTTTAGAATCTAACAGATTTCAGTAAATGACATGAATTTGGAATTCTTGCATTTTCAGTAAGGATTTGGGAGTGTGAAAAGAGAATCATTGAAGTTATGTTCATTTGATCTAGTTCACAAAATAAAGATCATAGACAAACATATTATGCATACTTGGTGTATGGCATGACTAGTGTTTAGAAAACATAGTGTGCATGCTTGGAGCATGGGACAACTATCGTTTTAAATTCAAGAATAATGTTGATAGCTGAAACAGTATACAATGAATAATGTGTAATCATATGGTGATAAATAAAAGGTGTTTTATTTATATTCATAAGTTCTGAGACCATATTGGATTCAATTATTATTGTGTTTCACTTTGCATGTTTTGACTTCCCGAATAAACTAGGTTATTCTTCCGGAATGACTAAGTTATTCAAACCATCCACAGTCGGTCATATGTTGGAAGTAGATATGAATTAAGACTGTCATGGGTTGGCTTCTAGAGGTCTAAGATGTTGGACAAAGGGCTACAACACTCATGAGTGCTCATAAGTTCTGAGTATTGGATTCAACCCGCGCTCATTGGAATCACTTCATGGGTTTTATCACGAGTGATCATGAGATGATAATATCTTATATTCTTCAAACCTAGAGATATGAGTTGTTACTATGAGTTGGTTGTACATTGATTGCACGAAACGCATTGGTAACTCGATGTTATAAAACGTGTCTTTGTGTATGATTTAACAAGTAGTAGAACAAGCCATATGAGTCGAAGTTTATCCATTCCTTTTACCTTCGGGATAAAAGCGATATCTTTGGGCCCCTCAATGATTTGATGATGACAAATGGAAGTGCTCGGCCGGGCCAGGACTGATTTGATTTGTTCAATTAGTCAGTCGTCATAAATCGGAAATCGGGAAACAACAAATGGACAGAGAGAATGATTATAAATCGGAAATCGGGAAACATAAATCCAAGGTATTTAGGGTTGCATGTACACTTAGGAGTGTTAGAATGCTCAAAACCCAACAGTCCGAACCCGGGTGAACAGAGTATCTGGTTCTGTGTGCTTCCTCCATGACTATTTCCCTGAATCCACCGGATTTTGGAATCCAGATTCGATTCATGAAACAGTGAACTCCGTCACCTCTGATCTCAAGTTTCTTTTCCATCCCTCTCAAGGTTTCATCTGACACGTTCTCGGGTTTGAGGGCTGTTAACTGGGCTTCTCGGATTTGTATGGGTAAGTTGGAATGGATGGTTATCGTCTGGTTCTTCACTTTGTAGCCTGCACTATCCTTTCGGCTAAGGGCATCTGCTACCACATTGGCCTTGCCGGGGTGGTAACGGATTTCACACTCATAATCACTGAGTAATTCTACCCATCGCCGTTGCCTCATGTTTAAGTCTTTCTGATTAAAGATGTGCTGCAGACTCTTGTGATCAGTGAAGATTATGCACTTGGTTCCGTAGAGATAATGTCTCCAAATCTTCAATGCAAAGACTACGGTTCCTAGTTCCAAGTCATCCGTAGTATAGTTGACCTCATGTGCTTTCAGCTATCTTGAGGTGTAGGCAATCACCTTTCCTCTTTGCATAAGCACACAGCCTAAACCTTGATTAGACGCATCGCAGTAGACAACGAAGTCCTCTGTCCCTTCAGGCAGAGACAGAACAGGCGTGTTGCATAAGGCTCTCTTCAATGTTTGGAATGCAGTTTCTTGTTTATCACTCCAACAAAAGGGTACACCTTTCTGTGTTAGAGTGGTTAAAGGTTTGGCGATTTTGGAAAAGTTCTGAATGAATCGTCGATAGTAGCCGGCGAGACCCAAGAATTGACGAATTTCTGTGGGTGTTTTCGGTGCCGACCAATTCTCTATCGCTTTAATCTTGGAAGGATCTACATGAATACCCTCCTCGCTTACCACGTGACTGAGGAAAGTTACCTTCCGTATCCAGAATTCACATTTGGAAAATTTCGCGTATAGCTTTTCGGATCTAAGGGTCTCCAACACTAGCCTCAAGTGTTGCTTGTAGTCTTCTTTGCTTCGGGAGTAGACGAGGATGTCGTCAATGAACACGATGACGAATTTGTCTAAGAAGGGACGGCACACCCGGTTCATCAGGTCCATGAACACATCCGGTGCATTGGTTAGACCGAAGGGCATCACTACGAACTCGTAGTGTCCATACCGAGTCCTAAAAGCTGTCTTGGAAATATCATTCTCCTGGACTCGTAACTGATGGTACCCTGACCGAAGGTCTATCTTAGAAAAGTAGCTGGCTCCCTGGAGTTGATCGAAGAGGTCATCTATTCGTGGAAGAGGATATCGGTTCTTAACGGTCAACTTGTTCAGTTCACGATAGTCGATACACATCCTAAAGGATCCATCTTTCTTCTTGACAAACAGAACCGGAGCTCCCCAGGGTGAGGAACTTGGTCTAATGAATCCTTTACTGAGCAACTCATTGAGTTGACTGGATAACTCCTGCATTTCTGACGGAGCTAAGCGATACGGAGATTTTGCTACGGGAGTAGCTCCAGGAATTAGGTCAATACGGAACTCGACCTGACGTTCGGGAGGAATTCCTGGAAGTTCTTCGGGAAACACATCGGGAAAATTACAGACTTCTGGGATGCTCGCGAGGTCTCTAACTTCTTGTTTCTCGTTGATCACATGAGCTAAGAATGCAACGCACTCCTTTCAAAAGAGCTTTCGAGCTTTGATGCAAGAAATGATATGAAGATTGGAACTGGGTTTATCGCCATAGATTACGAGAGTTTGATCTGAAGGAGGATTGAGACGGCTAGCTTTTTCGTAACAAAGAATGTCAGCATGATTGGGACTCAACCAATCCATGCCAATGATAACATCAAAGCTCTTAATGGAAATGGGCATGAGATCTATAGGAAATGAGTGATCATTTAAGCTAAGCGTACAACCTATGAATACATTGTTAGCGCTTTCTTTCTCACCGTTAGCCATCTCGACGGTAAACGTTTCGGTTAGAGGTCGAGGATTAGGTTTTAGATTATGTTTAAATGCATGACTAACAAAACTCCTTTCATCACCCGAATCGAAAACAATACTAGCATATGAGTTGTCGAGAAGGAACGTACCCGAAACAACAGTAGGATCAGCAACTGCTTCCTCCCGTCCCATGGTTAGAACCCTTCCAGTGTTATCAGCAGTTGACTTCTTGGGACAGTTCCTTTTAAAGTGCGCAACTTCTCCACAGTTGTAGCAGGCTTGACTAACACCTGCTCCTGATGATTGGTTGGCTGATTGGGTAGGAGTTCTGCAGAATCGAACTGTGTGCCCTTTCTTACCACAGTTGGTGCAAGACAATTCTCGGTAGGGACCAGGATGATGATGGTATTTACACTTGTCACACAGAGGGAGGTTACCAGCATATTTACTGGTAAGAGTTGAGGCTGTGGATCCCATGATAGAAACAACAGCAACAGGGGTAGTAGTAGCAGCATGGACTGCTACCGTCTGTTGTTTCTTGGAAGATCCTTGAGAAGATTGACCCTTCTTCTTCTTCCAGAATTTCCTCTTTTCACCACTTCTTTGAGTCGGTTCAGAAGTTGTAGTGATTTCCTTAACATTGTCGCTGTGATCAATAAGAATTTGAGCTAAAGTCTTGGCACTATCATAGGTATCCGGACGAGCAGCCAAAACATGACTCTTTGTTGGTTGAGATAACCCCCAAACGAAGCTTTCGATCTTTTTGTTTTCAGGAGTGACTAATCCCGGGCATAGAAGTGCGAGATCATCAAATCGGGAAGTATATGCAGCAATGTCGGAACCTTTCATCTTCAGGTTCCAGAGCTCGTGCTCTAATTTCTGCATTTCACCACGAGGGCAGTACTCAGCAATGAGAAGTTCTTTCATGGCCTCCCAGCCCATGGCATTGGCTACAGGTAAGGTCAGAGATTTGACTCGGCCATCCACCAAGTCAAGGCTTTATCAACGAAGGCACAGGCTGCGAACTTGACTTTATCGGACTTCGCACAAGCACAGATTTCAAAAATGGACTCTATTTTCTCGAACCATCGAGATAAGGAAATGACACCTCCAGCGCCATTAAAGGATGTTGGTTTTGCGTTCATGAAATCCTTGTAGGAACCCCCTCTCTAGTGTCCCTGGTTAACCTCAGGGTTTTGAGATTGAGGACCACCACCTGAACCACTAGGGTTCATTTGTGACATAACTGCTACCATTGCAGTTGTCATCATTGTCTGGAGCGATGCTAGGTCAAACTGAGGAGGAGGTGGCGGTGAGGAAGGATTGTTGTTGTTCTTTGAACTAGGTCTCTTTCGGGGAGGCGTCTTGATCTAATAAGATCAAGAAAAAGAGGATGGTAAGTCCTCTACATTGAATCGATAGATAAGACAGTTATATGATCCGAATAAGCTATAAAACAGGAAAGAGTTATCGAATAGGTAATTTATCGCTAAGAGTAATCACAGAAAACCACTCGAATAAGGATTACTACAGAGGATCGGGATCGAGAAATACTCCCATAGTATTTCATGAATTGTTTACGACAATGATTCGATGTTTGGGATATTAGGGTAAGTTTTAGGCATGCCACATACCACAGTCACTCCCAAGCACATGTTGGCCGTGTCTCGAATGAATATAGTTAGCCAGGCCATATTGACCCTAGACACGACTACATAACTGCCCAGGTTTAACCATAATACACAACACCCAATTACTTATGTTCGTTTCTACTTGTGGTTATGGATGACGACGGTTCGGTATACTTGTATACTTTTGAAAATACTTGTAGTTTGAAGATACTTTTAATTCAGAGCACTTAGGGCCTTTAGTGTTTATAGTTTTATACCATGTAAGGTTTCGTATACTTCATTCACTATAAACAAGGGCTCTGATACCAATCTGTCACACCCCGAAAACCGAAGGCGGAAACATTTCCGGGGTTGACTCCACGTTGAGTATCAAATCCAATGCACATAGTAAGTAAAGTAAAACAACCATACATTACATAATAAAGTTTTACAGTTGTTCCAAAAGTAAAGTTTGTATAGTTGTGGTACAATATACATATAAACAAAAGAAACGGATCTTCATGTACACCGTCTTCAAGCAAAAAGGATCTTCGAGTACCTGTTCTAACGTTGACCTGAGAACACAAGCGATTTGAAAATTAGCATAAAGCTGGTGAGTTCATAAGCGGTTTTTGTTTGTGAAAATGTTATGAGTTTCCTTTCTGTTTCTGAAATGTTATATGCACCAAGAAAATCCCATATTTTCTTAATAGTTGGTTATTGTTTCACAATTGTAAAGTTTAGTAAGTTTGTACACTGAAAACATGTTTATTCATGTGAAAATGTATAGTTGGTTATCTGACTGGTTAAACTGTTATGTTTACTTATCATGTGTTACCAGGAAAGTCCCATACTTTCCTTATTGTATGTTACAAATTGTAAAAGATGTAATGTTATCCAGTTTGTTACTCTTTCTAGTTATGTAAGTGCTACCCAGGAAAGCCCCATGCTTTCCTGCATGTTGGTTTCTAATGTAAACGATGTTAAAGATGTAAAAGATGTAATCATGATTACGTTCCATGTTTTCCCCAGGAGAGTCCCGTACATTCCTGGATGTTAGTTACAATACGTGAAAGATGTAAAAGGTGTAAAAGATTTAAAAGATGTATAAAGTGGTTCATTATTACTATAAGTAAATCTATGTTATCCTAATTGCGAGTTCCATAACCATACAACAGACTAAAACCTGTGGCAATAAGTAGTCCACATGTGGCAATAAGTCGTCCACATACTTATGACTTTCGTCACCCTTGAACCATTTCGGTTCGGCTGTAGCTAGCAGCCAGGTGTGGGGTAGTCAGCCCCGTATAGATCTATACACTCAAGTCACGCTCTCTAAATACCAGAGATTCTAGTTATGGGTGTAGTCCTCCACTCGCGTATCTCGGTGGAGTGTTCGCCGAGGACGTGTCTCCAATCATACAGGATTAACAAATTTACTAGTAATAATATGATAGTCCTCCACTCGCGTATGTGTGTGGAGTGTTACCGAGGACAAAACAGTGTACAGGTATTATATTCAAATGTCTAATGTCATGCTTTTAACTGATAATTTGTGGAAAACTATTTGTGAAATATTTGTAAAACATAACAGTTTAAAGGCCTATTTCACAAATATATATTACGTGATCTGCATGTTCAAGTGATTAGCAGTTGTGGTAATCTGTTATAAAAGCATATGAAATATGAAACACACATTTGAAAACATGTTTTGAGTACAAGAATTCCCTTGTACTTTGCTTGTGTTCCACCCACCCCCCCTCCCTGAAAACAGTGAAAACAGTGAAAAAGGGTAGGGGTATGAACTCACCGGACTCGGAAACGTGTCGGTTTTGAATGCTAGACGTTGGTTCGGGGTTTGATTACTCGCGATGTTCCTAGGTAAAATGAAATAATGTCCATATATATACAATTAGGGATACATTCACTAATCATATGGAACATTACACTCCAATGAGGTTAAACACCTCAAAACGAGCGTTTAGAGTGACCCGGGTGACATCTTCGGACGTGTAATGGCACTAGGGACTTGGGACTTGAGTTTACTCCCCAAGAGTAAACATTTTAAAGAGTTTACAATCATTGAACACACACATGCATGAGTTTACGGCCGTAAACTCATGTGGGTGTGGTTTTGGGTGTTTAAATGGCTTAAATGGACATGAGGATTGTTGGAATGGATTACTAAAATGCCTTGGAATTAATTGAATGAAATTATAACACATAAAAGGGAGTTTACGGCCATACCATAGGATTTTACGGCTTTAAACTCACCTATGGCCAAGGAAAATTGATTTGAGCTTCAAAGGACAATCACATGTGATT
Organism: Lactuca saligna; assembly: GCF_052625555.1. Taxonomy (NCBI): domain Eukaryota; kingdom Viridiplantae; phylum Streptophyta; class Magnoliopsida; order Asterales; family Asteraceae; genus Lactuca; species Lactuca saligna. Next base: position 82,782,791 of record NC_136425.1, on the reverse strand, counting down.
CTAGTTAATTTTCCAATCTTTGTCATGAATTTAAACATCATTTTGCATACATTTTGGAGTTTATTGCCTAGAGGCATATTCTAAGGCCGTAAACTCTATTATACCCAAGAAAAGTTAGTTTTTGATGCTTAAAACAATCACATGTGATTCTAGAAATTTGAACAAGCCATTTGGGGTGGTTTAATGCATCATTTGACCAAGTTTCATGAGTTTACGGCCAAGGGTATGCTCCTAGGCCGTAAACTCCTATAAGTGACATTTTTATTGTGTTTCAAACCTTTAAACCATTTTTAGATGCATCTAGATTTTACCACAAGGCCATTTGGACAAGTTTTAAGGCTCTAAATCCCCAATTAAGAGGAGTTTATGGCCCAAGAATATGTCTTGGCCGTAAACTCTCTTTTGTCCCCCAAAAATCATGTTTAAGGTGTTTAGATGCTAAAACCAATGTCCCACAAGTCATATCTAAGTCCCAACTATGATTTGGAAGGGTTAATTGGCTCAAAAACCCTTTGAATATGAGTTTACAGCCCAAGAATGTGTCTTGGCCGTAAACTCACTTTTTTCCCTCAAAATCAATGTTTTACATGTTATAAGTCCTTTCCATTAAGCCATTAAGTCATATCTAATGTCCAACAATGCTAGGGAGGGGTTTTAGGGCTTAAAAACCCCATTGATAGGAGTTTACGGCCCAAGCTAGTTCCTTGGCCGTAAACTCATGTTCTTGGTCCCAAAACACAAATTAAACACAAAATTGAAGGCTAAAGAGGTTGAATAACAAGTTAGGGGTGTTACCTCTTTGATTTCAAGCCTTAATTCTTTGTTTTGGACCTTGATTTTGGGTTGAGGAGAGAGGTTGTGAGTGTTAATTGAGAAATTGACCAAAGGCTTCAAATGAAGGCTTAAACATGTTTATATAGTGTTTAAGTTTTGGACACGGTGGAATTCTACCCGATACTGGCGTTAGACGAGGTTTTTGGTCGTACCCGATTGAGTTACCGTAACCCGATACGGTAATTTCTAGAAATATTCCGATCACTAAAGTTGGGTGTTAAAATGATTTCTAAATGTATTAAGACACCCATTAAGTTATTTTAAATGTGTACCAGATAATGACTTAATTAAACGGAAGATCGGAAATCGAAATCTAAAACGACGATTGGTTGCGCGAATTGTACTGCGAAAGAGTTACAATAAATGATACGGAAATTTCGGGTTGTTACAGCTTCCGACTTACGATCTAAATCATACCCTCCTTGCCTGCAATGCCAACTGAAAATCTAATACCTTTCCCACTATAACCCAAAAATACGTACCCTTGAACACATCACAAAGAATCCATAACACATCAATCCAGCTGCGCACTCCTACGTTGACATATTGTCTCCAAACTCCACGACCAGCATACCTCATGTTGGGTTTACATCTAATTTCTAAAAATCAGAAGTGTGTTTACTCTATCTCTAAACTCAGCAAACTAAAAAAAAAAAGGCATAATCATTGCCACTGATAGTGACAATCGAATCCATCAATCAACCACTCAACTCCCAGCTGCAATCCCCTAGCCGATCATAACAACCGCTTCCCTCTTGAATCCTGCGACTCAATGCACAGCCTTGAGTAAAACCCTTGAGACCTCCAAACGAACATACTCATCTAGGTCTGAACCATTCAACCCAAACCAATATCACCACTGGGGCCCAAAATAATTACCAGGCCCATCCTCATGCCTGCATAACCATAACCAAAAGATCAACAGATACAGAACCACTGCCACGAAACATGGTAATAAACCATGCTATCTCTCCTGACCAGTCCTTAGAATCCCCAAATCTCTCCTTGATTCGAGTATGCATCTTATACTTCCATTAGTACGTGCCTAATACTACTGTCCACACCTATCCATAATTTCCTCACCGATCATTTTGGGTCCCCTAAGAACTGCTAATAAAAATACTCCTAATACATTCTCAACCACGTAACAATCGCATTAAAATACTTCTTAGGCTCTCATAGGATTCCCCCACCTCACCTAACATCAGTTGTTGAAGAACACCAATCAATGTCGACTAAACGACCCAATCTTACAATGGTTAGAATCAAATGAGAGCTACACAATAGGGCTGAATCTTTCAATCTAGGATTATTTAACCTTCATAGCATGTAACATAGTGTATTCATTCGATGGTCATCTCACATCAATATGAGTCCTACAAAGCACAAAGAAAGCAACATTCGAGTAGTCGAGTCGACTGGCACTAACACACAATAAAATTAGGCCGACCTTCTGTCACACCCCGAACACCGAAGGCGGAAACATTTCCGGGGCGGACTCCACGTTGAGTAATCCAATGCACATAGTAAGCAAAGTAAACAACCATTACATTACATATTGAAATTTACATTTGTTCAAAAGAAAGTATTACAACTGTTATACATAGGTATATATAAACAAAAGTTAAGACGAGTTCTTCTGTACGCTCCGTCTTCTCCAGAAGGATCGTTGCGTACCAGTCTAACGCGGACCTGAGAATACAAGCAGTTTGAAAATCAACATAAAGCTGGTGAGTTCATAAGATGTTTGTTTTCTGAAAATGTTTATGTTTCCTTTAGTTTTCCGAAAAAGATACGAATCCAAACATAAGCAACATACATATAATCAAACAGACAGAATCACAAGTAGTCCCATAGATCTACCAGAGTAAGCATATCGGCAACTAGCATATAATCATGCAGATTTATTCCATACTCAGCCTATCAATGTATAGCAGGATATCAATCCAATGGGCCGGCCTTGGTGCCTTCGACCCGTAAGTACAGTGAGGAAAACTCACCCCACGGTCCGAACAGTAGCTGACGAGGTCCTGACTCCGAATCTCATTTCTAACTGACATCTATTCATCTAAATGACCAATTCTCAAACACCATTCAGAATACCTAAAATACTCCTTGGTAATCTTGGTCAAAGTCAAAGTCAAACTGGTCAAAATCCATAAGTCAGTCGAGTTAACTCAGTCGAGTCGACACAGAACACGTACGCGGGGCATACTCTAAATGTACGCAGGGCGTACTTAAGATCTAACTGCCATCGGGTAAGGTGACCACATACACGCTGTGTACTCAGTTTACGCAGGGCGTACACCTAGGTTTCTTTAAACTCCATTAAAAGCTTAATGCCTTAAGCTCTTAGGTCCCATTTTAAAATCCAAGGCCAAATCATCCTCAAGAGTCATAAAGTTTTCAACTTTATGATTTTTTTCATGTCCATTAAGTGCTTAACTCAAGGTCTTAGTACACTAAGACCTTCTAATGAGTGGATGGAGTAAACCCAACCACTAAGGCCTCATTTTTATCGCTCAAGACCCTTCCTAAGGTCTAAAAGGATGGCTTAATGGGTCAAGAACAGGCCATGCTCAAGAATCACCATTTTGGGATCAAAAAGTGACTTAAAAGAGCAAAACCCTAGATCTAAAAGATGGTGTGGTAAAGTTTCAAGTTTTATACCTTCTGGAGGTTGCAAACAGGTAGAAATCATAGATCCAAGGTGCTATCAACTCCAAGATCTTCTCACCACCTTCTTCTTTCTTGAAAACTACTCCAAAACTCTCTTAAAGGCTCCAAAATTACTCTATTGCTCTTAGGGTTGCTTGAGGGTCGATGTCACAAAAGGAGCTTGGGTAAGATGAAGATATGAGGCCTTAAGGATGCTGAAATATGAGCCAAAACCCTAATAATTAGGGTTTGCATGATTTCCACATACGCCCTGCGTACTAGGTGTACGTCCAGCGTACTAAGGCATGCCCTAGTACACTTAGTGTACGCACGTACGCAAAACGACTCCTCAAGTCCCATTTTTACGAAAATGCCACTATCGGCCCTTTTTACACTCTTTCTTAAACTTATGGACCAAAATGAAATATAATTTAATTATAGGGTCAAAATTAAAAGTACCTCATCATTGGGATGTTACACTAAATATGATCATCATATAATATTTTTTTTGGCATTCATAATGTGAATTCGACTTACTATTTCAAAACTTTTGATCATTCACAAATTAATTTAGTTAAATTTACATATGAATTGAATATATTTCCTTTTGGTTTCATAATATTTGAAACTTTTAATTACTCATAAATTGGTTTTGTAAAATTTATGAGTGAATTTATTCACACTTTGAACACTAAAAAGAGAATTATATGAAAATCAAAGTTACAATGTGACTCTGATTCACGAATAACGGCCTTGAACCATTTCGATGCAGGTCGTGACTGCGCCTGGTCCAGTCACTGCCTCCTCTTCTGGAGCTCCATCTCGATCTCCCGCCACATAGTGGCCTCCTGCAAATATACCAAAGAACCATAATGTTGCATGAACACAAACTATCGGATGTCTGTGTTGAGCATGCTCAAGTACCGGGTCATTTGAGCTTGCTCAGAAGTAGCAAACTCAGGGCAAAACATGGATCTCTCCGTAAACATCTAGGTGATCTTCGTCACAAGCTCAGTCCCCTATCTCAAATCCAAGTACTCATCGACAACCTCTCTCGCTCCACCAGGGGAACATATCTAGAATGGAATATCTCAGAGAACTGCTCCCAATTCATGGGAAACCTCTACTCAAGAGAATACGATCTAGTAACAAGTCTTTACCAATCTTTCACTTGAACTTCTGCTCAGTTGGGCAAGAGCAAGTGAAGAAACATCCCTCAACGTCAGATAGAAATCTTATGGCCATTATTGGATCCTGAAATCCATCCAATATCGGGGGCTTCGTATTGTCGAAGTCCTGGTGTTGGGTTATTGGTGTTGCGTCTTGGGCTCGCTTCCTAGTCCATTCTTTGTGCGGTATGGGCCTCTCAATCCGTATCTTATTTTCTAGGGTTTGTGTATTTATAGATGCTTGCATGCATCTTTTACGTAACCGATTGATTAGGGGTTTTACGGTGTAATTATAGAAGTTATCTTTTTGTAACCCCAGAATCCTCTACAGTGGAAGTTCTTCATCGAGCTTTGCTGAGGATTGAAAGTTTAATCATTCGACATATTCAAATCCATTCTTGAGTATTGCTTTACATTCTTTATATACCTGTTTCAAAGATCTATTCGATCTTAAAGGTTTTTATCTTATCAATTGGTATCAGAGCGGGAGGCTGTGTAATTCATACACATCTCTTCTGTGAAAGAAGCTATTAGGGTTTGTTCCGCATTAATTAATATTTATTGAGCCGTCACCCCATAATTGGCGTATCTCATTACTTGTTCGTTTTGCCCTAATATTATATATTACAAGTCTGATCTTTCAAACAGGTTATTCGATCAAGCATGGACGAGTCGCCATCTAATCCCATTAATATTTCGAATAGCATTGGATCAACAATGAAGATTCCCATCCTTTACACCCAAGATTATGAAGTCTGGGCAAGTCACTTTGAAGACTATGTTATAGGATCTAAGGACAATGGATACCTCATCTGGGAAGCAATCGTTTCGGGACCCTTTTCTCATTCTGCAACTTCAAGGATTATTAAAACTCAAAAGGAGTATAATGATCTTTTGAAAGATGTTAAAGATGTTGCCCAAGACGAAAAAGATAAATTTCAGTGCAATATTAAAGCATTGAGATTAATCAGATTTGCTCTTCAATCTGACACTTTCAGGCTGGTGAGTTCGTGCACTATTGCCAAAGAAATATGGGACAGGCTTCGCGAATTGTATTCTACGGACGAAGATCTTGAACACTCCATTCAAACCTTACTCTTATCCGAGTTTGGTGAATTCAAGCAGAAAGTCGAAGAAACTGTGACTTAAACGTTCGATCGCTTCAATCATCTTCTTAGCAAGATGATTAAACATGATATTGAAAGGAAGTTGATTGAGCAGAAAGTCACGTTTCTTAACGGCCTCAGATCTGAGTGGAGAGCTGTTGTGTCCACAGTTAAAGCGCATGAGCAATTTAAATCTTATTCTCTAGCGAAACTGGTGGGTGTACTGAAGTCCCAAGAGAAGATCGTATTACAGGAGAAAAATGTGGTTTCAGGTCTTGGTTCATTGGCCCTCCTGTCGAAAAGCAAAGCGGTGATAGAGGACGAAGATCTCAACTTGGATGATTATGATCTCACGTCTGAGGACTATTCTATGATGGTGTCAAACCCCAAGAGATTCATCAAGAAGAGATTCCCCACTAACAGGAACCGAAACTGGCAAGGGAGTTATAGCTCTGAAAAGGTCAAAGATGAACCGAAAGCTGAAGAGTCAAAGAAGGAACCGAAGGCTGAAGGAGATTCTGGAGTAAGCTGCTATTATTGTGGAGGAAAGAACCACTATGCAAAAGATTGCGTCCTCAAAAAGATGGCAGAAAAGGATGAGGAAAATGATGAAGAAGCTGCGTTGCTGAAAAAGCTTGATGAATTAAGGAAGAAGAAATCTGCTGCTAACCCTCCTATGAATGCTTTAATTGTGCAGGGTTCGGTAGCCGATGATGAGTTCGGTGGTGTGGAGGTCTGGTCAACCGACTCCGAAGATGATGAAGTGAGGAAGCCTTCACATGGAAAGGCTTATGTGGAGAAAGAGAAGGACAGCAGTGGAAGATGCTTGATGGTATCTGATGTATCTCAGATGAGGGGATATAACACAGATGGTGGGAACAAAGACTCGAAGGAGCAACAGGACATCTGCTTTACAGCAAAACCGCTCAGCGTGCAATTCAACGAGCTTGATGAATTAATCAAGAAGGTACAATCCGTGTTTGTTTCATTTAAAGTCCCACAATGCTCATATGAAAAAGAATTAAAAAAAATGTTAATTCAAGAATTTCTCATCTAGACAGTAGCTTAACTCAAACTCGGGTCACCAATTCTAACCTAACTGATCAAATAAGCAGGGTGTTGTCGAAGAGTGAGGAACGGAGGATGTGGATCGAACTGAAAGAGTCGGAGTTAGTCAAAACCAAGGATGAAAACATTTATTTGCAAAGAGACAATTTAAAACTTTTGAAACAGCGAAATGTTTTTTGTTTGATTGCTAAGCGTCTTTACAATAATATCACTCAACTTCATTTGAACTGTGAAATAGGGCAGAAAATTCATCGTATGATCTTGCCTTTTCTTGAGTTTAAGGAGGATGAAATCGATGCTGAAGCATACAATTGTGAAAGTGTGGTTTCGTCTAAGGATGTTAATCCAACGTATATGTATCGTCTAGAAAAAATTGAATGCTTCATTAAGTCCAAAGACCATAAGGACATGCTGAAAAACCTTTTGGATGAAAATGACAAACTGAATCTAAGGACCGAAACCATACAAAAATTTGACTCATTGAATGCCAATTTAAGCTCAGAAAATAAAATTGATGTTGAAAATGCATCTGAGCTCAATGAGGATAATGACATGAGTGAAATTTCTGTAGAGGACGAAGTTGACTGCTCTGAATTTGTCAAAAGTGAACCTGAAATCCACAAAAATCTCATCTCAGAAAATTCTGTGGAGTTCGCTCGCTTGTCCCAACAAAAGTCCCCGAAACTTAAAGAAAAAGCTGTTGTTTACCAAAAGGTAAGGACAACACCAAATCAGGTGTATAAGGTCACAAGTGTAACCGAACATCAGACAACCGAACTCACAGCCATTGTAAATGAAGACAATGCCGATGGTTGTGATGAATTCTTCTCGTTGGCTCCTATTGACAATGCTGATGAAACTGTTGGTCTATCAGAGCAAACTTCCTGGAAAGCAAAAGGAAGATACATTCCTGAGCCACTTAACAAACCTGATAACTTTGACGTGCCGAGTTCCAGTGGTACAAAAGATGTTCCTAAAGATAAGGCAAATTCAAGAGAATCAACAACGGTTCAAAGTGGACCTGTTGACACCAGTCAAAATCAAAAGGCGAACATCCATCATCAGCCGAAACAGATGAGAAATCAAAAACAACAAAGGAATCAGAGATACAAGAAGAACCTTTCTGAAAGAAAATAGTTTTGGCAATCTCAAAATGCCTATTTCTCATATCGTGACAAAAATTTAAAGTCAGAGAAAAATATTGTTGGATCACAAGAGAGAAATAACAACCGAAAGCAGAAGTTCGGTTCAGAGCACAGTAACAACCGAAAGCAGGAGTTCGGTTCTGAGAGCAAAAGAAACCAAAAGTCTAGGTTCGGTTCCACTGATAATCAAAACCGAAAGAGTTACCTAGAATATCAAATCAAGAAATCATCTCAGTCTAAATTCTCTCATTCTAATTCTTCCAATCATTCTTCTTCTCAATCTCATTCTAAATCTCCAACTGACCTGAAAGGGAAATCAAAGGTTTCATCAGTTAAATCAGAGTCTAAACCAAAAGCTCTAGATCCCACAAAGATTAAGGTTTACACCATCAAAAAGAAAAATGAAACAACTTTGATAAAAAGAACATTTTTTGTTGACATCTCTTTTTCTGCTCCTGTTCCTGTGAAAGGCTCACGTGGACCCAAGAAACTTTGGGTTCCTAAATCTGTTTAATTTGTGCAGGTTATCAGTGACGAGCAGTTCGATGAAGAATGGTATATTGACAGTGGCTGCTCACATCACATGACTGGGAGGAAGGAAGAGCTTAGGGAATTCAGATCTCTTTCAAACGGTGGAAATGTCAAGTTTAGGAACAACTCCTTCGGAACCATAAAAGGCTACGGGATGATTACAAACGGTGATTTCTCAATCAGGAAAGTTGCATATGTAGAGGGACTACAACATAATCTCATCAGTGTATCTCAGCTTGTTGGAGGTACTGGTCTCAAGGTCTCGTTCGATGATGAGGGTTCGGAAATTATTGAGAAGCAGACGAACAAAGTTATTCTCAAATCAGATCGCAAAGGTGAAATGTTTCCCCTAAATCTCAAACCAATCAAAGGGAATCCAGTAATCTGCTTGTTATCAAAAGCACAATCTGATGAAAGCTGGTTGTGGCACCGAAGGCTTTCTCATCTCAACTTCAAGGACATCAACAAACTTGTCGCCGGAGGTCATGTTCGTGGTCTTCCATTGCTCAAGTACGATAGAGAACATTTGTGTGCGGCATGTGAAATGGGGAAGCAGAGTCGTCAAAGTCATCCATCAATTATAAACACAAAAGTTGTTGAACCACTAGAGTTACTTCACATTGACTTGTGTGGTCCCTCATCAATTGAAAGTATCGGTGGTAGCAAGTACATTCTTGTTATTGTTGATGACTTTTCACGTTTTACATGGGTGTTCTTTCTAAAACTTAAATCTGAAGCGACTCACAAGCTAAAGATGTTCATCAAGCAGGTGGAGGTACAACTGAAGAAAGTAGTTCGAAACATCAGGAGTGACAATGGCCTGGAGTTCAAAAATAAAGAATTCGAAGAATTCATGGCGGAAAGAGGAACTACCCACAACTTCTCAGCTCCCTACACACCTCAACAAAACGGTATAGTTGAGAGGCGGAACCGATCCTTGTGTGAAGCAGCTCGAACCATGCTAAGTTTTACTTCTTTACCTTTATATTTCTAGGCTGATGCTATATCTGCAGCTTGCTTTACACAGAACAGGTCATATCTCAATAAGCGATTCACGCTCACTCCTTATGAGATAATAAACAACAGGAAGCCGAATGTCAAATTCTTCCATGTGTTTGGTTCCCGATGCTTCATCTTCAATTCTAAAGAGCATCGCAACAAATTTGATGTCAAAGCCGATGAAGGCATTTTTCTAGGCTATTCTCTCACTTCTAAAGCATACAGGGTATTAAACAAACGTTCAAGGAAAATAGAAGAGACGTATTACGTGACCTTTGATGATAGCTATGTCAAAAAGTCAACAGCAAACATAAACTCAACTGGTGAAATCTTTCCTCAAACAGGTCAAGTCACAGCATCAATTGCAAATCTCTTTGAGAAGTTTGTTGAGTTATTTGATGAACCAGAGAAGGCTATTAATTCGGAAGCCAGCGCAGCAGACAACAAGGTGGATCATCTGAAGCAACTAGTAGAAGATGCTGCAAGGCGAATGAATGAAGAAATGCCCAGTTCCGGAGCATCAGTCGAGGGGGAGCACGCCAATACTGCAGCACCCGAACGTACTGTAGCACCCGAACGCTCCACAACACCAGAAGACACAACAGCACCCGAAGGTACTGTAGCACCCGAACGCTCCATAACACCAGACGGCACAACAGCTCCTGAAGGTAATGCATCACCCGAAGGTACTGTAGCATCTGATCACTCCACAGCATTTGAAGGCACAGGAACACCCAAACTCTTCAATATGCCCGAAAGTCCGACTGTTTCAGAAAGCTCTTCATTCGAGGGGGAGAATGCCAATATGCTCTTTGATGATGAAAGTCAATCCGAACCAGAAGAGATGGTAAACGCTGAATTGGATCCTTCCTATGATCCAAATTACCCTCCTCTCATCAAATGGACCAGAAATCATCCAGTCTCTCAAGTTGTAGGTGATGTTTCTGAAAAGGTTCTGACCAGATCGCAACTTAAAGAAAAACAAACTTCCCTATTCTCCAAAGTAGAATTCTGTATGTTTAATTCTTTCGTTTCAAAAGTTGAACCCAAGACAATTAACACTGCTCTTGATTACTCCGATTGGGTTCAAGCTATGCAAGACGAACTGAACGAATTCGAAAGGAACAAAGTCTGGCGCCTCATTCCAACTCCTCAAAATGCATCAGTTGTAGGTCTCAAATGGGTTTTCAGGAACAAAATGGACAAGGAAGGAAATGTGATTCGAAACAAAGCACGTCTGGTCGTGAAAGGATACTGTCAGGAGGAAGGCATTGACTATGAAGAGACTTTCGCTCCAGTTGCAAGGCTGGAATCTGTTCGCATTTTTCTGGCCTATGCAGCACACAAAAACTTCGAGGTCTACCAAATGGATGTCAAATGTGCTTTTCTGAATGGAGAACTCGAAGAAACAGTCTACGTGGAGCAACCTCCCGGCTTCGTCAATGAGAAGTTCCCAAATCACTGCTATATTCTGGACAAGGCGGTTTATGGTCTGAAACAAGCTCCTAGGGCCTGGTATGAAACGCTAACAAAGTTTTTAAAGATGTCTAAATTCAAACAAGGTTCGGTTGACCCAACCTTCTTTCATAAAAAGGAAGGTAACCACCTTATGATTGTACAAATTTACGTCAATGATATCATCTTTGGCTCAACGAATCCCAGCTTAACAGCTGAATTCAGAAAGCTGATGGAGACTAAATTTGAAATGAGCTCCATGGGTCCGATTAATTTTTTTCTTGGATTAAATATTAGACAGGGACCCGAAGGCATCTTTATCAACCAGGAAGCATACACCAAAACTCTTCTTTCCAAATTTGGTATGAAGGGAGATTCAAAGGTCAAAGTTCCAATGGCTTTCGGAACCAAACTCACCCCTTCACTGGAGAAACCAGCAGTTGACATTACGCTATATCGCCAGATGATTGGGTCTTTGATGTATCTTACTGCTAGCAGGCCTGACATCATGTTTTCCATATGTTATTGTGCTAGGTTTCAGGCAAGCCCACGAGAACCTCATATGCTTGCAGTGAAGAACATACTTAGGTATATTAAGCGAACTACCTCTCTCGGTCTTTGGTATCCATCCAACTCAGACTTCTTCGTTCAAGCCTTCTCTGATGCAGACCTTGGAGGATGTGGTTTAGACAGGAAAAGCACCACAGGGGGTTGCCAATTTCTTGATGGGAAATTGGTCAGCTGGCAGTCAAAGAAGAAAACATGCATTTCCCTTTCTACAGCCGAAGCAGAGTACATTGCAGCCGCCTCCTGCACATCTCAAGTAATATGGATCCAAAGCCAGCTCCGGGATTATGGGCTTAACATGAAAAAGATCCCACTATATTGCGACTCAGAAAGTGCAATTAGGATCTGTCACAACCCAGTGCAACATTCTAAGACCAAGCATATAGCACTAAGGTATCACTTCATTAAGGATCATGTGGAGGATGGTAATGTTGAAATTCACTTTGTTCGCACCACCGATCAACTGGCAGATATCTTCACCAAAGCTCTACCTGAAGCCAGTTTCAATAAAATCCTTCATGGTCTAGGAATGATGGAATCTGAATCAGTACCAAAGACTTCATCCCAAAGTTAAAAAGTAAGGAGCGAAATGAACCGAAATGAATCGAACATTCGGTCCATTTCGGGTTCGGTTCACATGGGAACCGAAATGAACCGAACGTTCGGTCTATTTCAGGTTCGGTCCCATAACACATATTTTCGCTCAAATCTCAAAAAGGTGTTGTCTATAGTTGTACACTTTTTGTAAAGCTGTTTTTCTAAAAATCCAAAAATATTTTTTTAGGAACCGAAATGAACCGAGCGTTCGGTCTATTTCAGGTTCAGTTAAATTTTTTTTTATTATTATTTATTATGCATCATTCTTTCTTATTCTGTATTAGTTTTTCCCTTTTGTAAAACTATTTTCCAAAAATCCAAATTTTTTTTTTCTCAAACCGAAATGAACCGAACGTTTGGTCCATTTCAGGTTCGGTTTAATTTTTTTTTATTCTGTTTGGTTTTTCTCTTTTCACAATCTTAAAATCTCCAAAAAATATTTTTTTGTCTAAATTTTTGTCTCATTCTTCATTTTACCTAGTTAAGTGTCCCTAGAAGCATGCTACTGCATGTTGTCCAAAAGCCTCAACTGATTTTGAATAAAAGCCTTAATGATTAGGTATATACAAACCTTGTCTTCCCAATAAGGCTGATTCATTTATTCTAATCCTGAGCTACCTTACTCTTTTCTCATATGAGTTGAGAGTTTTCTGCTTGGTCACTATTTTCAGCAGAGGTACTGTCGCTTTTCTTCACCACCTTCTCTTCTCCATCATATTTCGGTCCCATATCGTAACCCTTGAGACTCTCATAATTAACCACTGAGGTTTATGGTTGCAAAATATCTGTGTTTATGATCTAAGCCACGTGTCACTACGTGCTTAGTGAAACCCAACATTCAATATCTATCATGAATTGACGGTTAACATGAAATCTCTCTTTGTTTGTGCGATTCTTATGAATTTGTTATTTACCATAACATTTCTTCCCTTAGAATCCAGTTTAATTTTTTTTGAGATTTCACCATCATATATTTTTACAAGTCACTATATCTATTATCCAGCCTACTTGTTCAACAGACCACATCGGTCTCACAAGTACTTCATTTAGTCTCGGTCTTATGTCAAGGTCCGGGTTTCTAAATTGAAGCGAAAGCCACCCTATTATGCCTAACAAAAAGATGCCTTTCAACACTTCTTAGAAAGTGCTTGATCGTAATTCAACGGGAATCCATACAAACACTTTAAGGTCTCTCTTGACCTTGAATAAAATGATTCGTGCCCGGGATCATCAGTTTTGTGTCTAATTTGACATCACTCTTCCCCTATATATCTCGCTTTATTTCCTTATCTTTTACACTCTATGCACGAAAATCATTGATTTTCCAAACTTCTCGTTCGGTTACTTTATAATCTTATGTTTGGATGACAGCTATTAAACAGATAAGATGCTGACTCAGCCTACAGAGTAACGGCCTCAATAGTGAGGTGATGGGCACGCGTGCAAAATGGAACAGTTCTTCTCTCTCTTGCGTAATCATCGGGGTTGCCAACCGTCGCGCTTCAGTCAAATCCGAAACCGTTTTATTGTATCAAGAAGATTTAGGGATGATCTTTCTCTCTCCTCTACCCACGGTATAAAAGGAATTCATCTGCTTCATTCCCAATTTACAACATTCAAAACTCAAAAGAGCAAAATCAGACGATTTCTCATCCACTGTTCATCATCTTCTTCCTTCAACCATGGCGGATTCTTCATCAGTACAGGAAACCTCTTCCCGCACAAACATTCTTCCAATCTGTGCCCAACAAAGTCTGGTGATTGATCTCAACCCTAAGGCGTACGAAAATTACATGTATCCCATGGTGGAGTGCCTCAAATACTCTCCGTTGGTGCTCGCTCTTTCCAAAGTCGAGCTTGTACCAATGGAATGCCTCTCCCAGGTCTTCTCCACAGCCCATTATGACAGATTAATGGATCGCATCTACTTTGATCTTCTTTCTCAAAATACCTCCATCTCTAAGCAACAATTATGTTGGCTCCTAGGCTTTGAAGCCAATGAATCTAGGGTTAATCCCGACACCATTACCGTCGGCCAATTATTTTCGATGTTCTACAATATGGGGTACACAGAGATTCTCACAACAGTTACAAAATTCAAGAAACCGTGTCTCCCTCCCCCATGGAATGGTTTCTTCACCATTCTCTTCAAACGGCTCTCCGAGCGTAGTTCTGGTTCTGATGGGGCCAGCAAAATGTTTATGACCATTCTCTATGGTCTTTATCACGGCCTTAACCTAGACTATGGCTCGGTTCTATGGCAGCAACTCATTCAGAGCCTTGCCTCCTCCTCTCACCACACTGAGGTATCCTACGCCAGATTTTGGACGCTCATCACCAAGTTGGCCATGGATAAACTCCATGTTCCTACTATTGCAGGTTCCCTTCTCTCCAACATCAGCATCTTCCACACCACCAAAATTATTGTCACCGATCCGACAAAATTTTCCTTCGTCGGATCCATTCCGGACTCTATGTCCGCCGGGGTGTCAAAGGAGAGCATCATCATGAAAGCCTACAAGGACTTTCGTCCTACGGGCCCAAGGGAGCTTTCTGCTAAAATGGTTCAGTCCATTAATGATGCAGATAAACCTGCTGCTCGCGGAAAGAAACCCGAGCAAGGGAAGATAAAGAAAGCAGCAAAGGGGGCAAAGGGTCCTTCTCCTAAGAAGTGAAAACCCTCAAAACCAGATCTTTCCCCACCAGCAAAGAAGAAGAGAGTCCAACCTAAGAGAAAACTCATTCTCTCCTCTTCTTCCAGCGACTCGGAAGAGAACCACTCTGACTCCGATGAGTCAGCTAGAGGCGAAACCCCACCACACTCCCCAGATCATGAGGTACATATTTCATCAAAACCTCCTTCACCTTCTCCTATACCCACCTCTTCCATTCCCATCATAACCTCCTACATTTCCATTCCCTCCATATCTGACCCTATTTCCATTCCCCCCATAACTACTCTTCTTCAAACCACATCAACCACCCTTCCCCCACCACTTTTTACAGAAGCCACCACCACTACCACCCGTGAGGTTCTAACCAACGTATCTGATACGGGGGTTCCTACTTCACAACCCGAACCTACATCTGCACCCGAACCCACTATAACTACCAAACCCCCCCCCCCTGCACCCTTATCTCCCACTCCATCTGCTGAAACCAAAACCTTTTTGGGAGGGGAGGATACCGTTTTTGACTCCATCTACTACAGCCCTTATCAACTTCAGAGTGATGATGATGATGATGCTCCGGTCACCAAAAAGCACATCAAGGAGCTCCACGAGAAGATTGACAATCTTGTGGCTTCTTCCTCCTCCTCAACATCTCACTTTTCAGAGGCTGCTATTCGGAGTATGGTGGAGTCACTTACAAAAGCTCATGAAGCCTCTATCAGCACAGCTGCTGCTGCTATTGATAAATCCACGCATGCCAGTGCAGTAGCGACCAAAAAAGTCGAAAAACTATTTCAGGATGCCCAGATCTGGCTGGAGTCTTTACAGGCGGCTTCAGAGTAAAACACTAAGAAGATCCGCACCGTTGTGGAGAAGCTGGTCCACTCCTTCGAGACGGAAAAAGATCAATTTGCCAGCTTCCGCCAAAAACTCAAAGAAGACAACCAATCATTTGTGTCTTCGGTTGCGGATCGTCTTCTCTCATTCCAAGCCACTCTAGCCGCCGAATCTACCACAAAGGAAGAGCTTGCCCAAAAGTCTTCCGAGCTTACCTTGGCAACTCATCAGCTCTCCCAGGCTGAGAAGGAAATCGATTATCTTCGGTCCAAGAAAGTTGTGGTCAGGAGTTGTGTTTCAGATGTCCACGGAGCTTTGTCCAATATCCTTGAAGCCCATGATCCGATTCTCAACTATTCGGTGAGGCGAAGTCTTGCAGAGAAGCTCGCTCCTGCTCTTGCCCTTCTTAGCCGTATTGAAGGCATTCCTGAGCAGGAGGACCATCCAAAACAAGGGGGAGAAAAGAAGAAGTCCACAGCTCAACAGAAACCCCCTCCAAGTTCTCTACCTCAATCAATTCCAGTTTCATCACTTGTCCCTCCAAAAGCACCCAAACCAACATCTGGTCCTTCATCAGGTTTGAGTGCTCAAGCCAAAGCCAAACAAATTGCTGACGACAGTGATGAGAATGATGATGAGGAGCCAATTGTCAGCTTGGTCAGGAAGCAGACCAGAGAGAGAGAGAGCTAGATGAAAATTCTTGAATAGTCAGGGAAGCCGAGGCTAAGGAGAGGAAGATGAAGGAGGCTCATGATCTCCTTGAAAGCAAGAAAACTTTGTTTCCTCCTTGGACCCTTGAGGTGCTCATCAAAGAAGCCATTGAGTCTCCTTGCACTCTTTGGCTAGAACCGGTCATCTCACTAGACCGTGTCAACTCAATCGATTCCCAGTTCGACATGCCCCTAACCCGAAAGGCCTTCATCTTCCATGCGTTCGCTCATATAGCTGAAGTTCCCCATCCTCACCCGAAGGTGGATAGGGAGCTTATAGACTATTACCTGAGGACTGCTCAACCTCAGTACCAAACTTGGAGCGCACAAAAGATAACCAATGTTCGGGTACTCAAGCCTGTTCGTGAAGGTAACTTTGTTAATATCAGATTCAAGGTCTTAAGGGGATCTGAAAAATCTGAGCACTCTATCTCTCTGGCTGATCTTCCCAACCTCAACCCTCACAATTGGATCGTTCTGCACAACATTCTTCTTGTCAATGAAGCCGAATATGGTCCGGTCATAGACCATTTCAAGAGAATGTTAGTTTGCTATATTTTGGAGGTGGCTAAGCTTGATCAAGAGATTGCTAATATCCTGAAGAAGAAGCCCATCATTACTCCAGTGGGTTCTACTAGCGACATAAACTGAATGAAGATGGGAAAGATTGACCCGAAACAGAACTCAGTCATGTTCACTAGAGCAGAAGGCCAGAAATGCCTGTTTGCTTTGCCTGACAAACATCTTTACACGACTACTTGTCTAGAGCATGTCTGGGTATAATCAATCGTTGCAAGCAGAACACGGATAGTGACAAAAAGTACTTCAATGATATGATGAACTGGTACATTCACTTCCGTCAAACACTTCTTGCCATCATCCCCTGCCTGTTCAAGACAGTCAAGAAAGCCAGTGCTGTGGGGGCAAGCAAGCTGGAGTGAAGTCTCGCCTCAATTGACACAAAGGGGGAGATTGTTGGGTTATTGGTGTTGCGTCTTGGGCTCGCTTCCTAGTCCATTCTTTGTGCGGTATGGGCCTGTCCATCCGTATCTTATTTTCTAGGGTTTGTGTATTTATAGATGCTTGCATGCATCTTTTACGTAACCGATTGATTAGGGGTTTTACGGTGTAATTATAAAAGTTATCTTTTTGTAACCCCAGAATCCTCTACAGTGGAAGTTCTTCATCAAGCTCTGCTGAGGATTGAAAGTTTAATCATTCGACATATTCAAATCCATTCTTGAGTATTGCTTTACATTCTTTATATACCTGTTTCAAATATCTATTCGATCTTAAAGGTTTTTATCTTATCACCTGGTATTGGAAGCCTCTCCCAACGCCAATCCTCACAGTAGCAACGATTGTAGTGGTTGCAGTAGAAACAATCTCTGAAAGTTCAGCATATCGATTATCAAAGTACGCTTACATGGCGATCTTAATAGAATTAAACATCTCTTGTAACTGTCCACAAAAAAGGAAACAACCTCCTCCTAAATGTGCTCCCTAACCCAGTCCTCAGTCAATGTTGGCCTATCTTAGCCACCCGCTCCTGATCTTGATCTGGATCTTCCTTCAAATCGTTTCATAATTGCCATACTAAAAATAAACCAAGGAAATATCATATAAAACACATATAATATCATTAGGACCAATTCCCAACAAAACCCTATGGATTGTGACTTCCCTGCTACGTGTATGGGTCTTGTGCTTACAATAGTATGGGCCATACTACCTTTCACACCTACCCATATTTGTTTCAAAGTATCATCACCACAACCCTAAAAATACTCACTAGAATATGCATACACTCTATCCTCACTTCCTAGAGGAAGGCTAGACATTACGGAACGGGTCGGTAGACCCCACACAACTCGACCATGAAAC
The DNA here is from genome assembly GCF_052625555.1 of Lactuca saligna. Lineage (NCBI taxonomy): Eukaryota > Viridiplantae > Streptophyta > Magnoliopsida > Asterales > Asteraceae > Lactuca > Lactuca saligna. The sequence goes on along the minus strand of NC_136425.1, from coordinate 82,764,559 downwards.
TTCCTCTAATCATGCAGCACTCGCATATGCTAATCATACATAACATTGGATCTTATTGACAATCAAATACTTGATTCTACCTTACGGCCTTCATTAGACAAAAGCAAGAAATACGGCTAAACAAAACATTTTCAGGCCATAGAATCTTAGTTATGTACAACTATGATGCATACACTAAGAAACTACAATTATCCTGTCAATTCCATATAAGAAAGAAACCCTAGGCTACCATGCATCATATAATTAGGTAATTCTATCATTCAATTCCTAAAGATCCCTAGCCTATCACTAGCATGATGCTCTAACATATCACAATATCAAATAGCAGTGTGGTAATTTAGCGTCTATTTACTGGCTTTGGATGATCGTACACATCGCATCCTCTTTTGATTATTTTGAAAACAATTTGAAAATTATTATTTTAAAACCTTTTCCTTAGTTTGAGATAGGATTCACACAAGTGTTCCTCCAATTCACTCAAACCAAGGCTCTAATACCAACTTGTTACATCCATAAAATCACAACGAATTTAAATTTTTTAAAACAACCCAAAATTATAGAATGTTTACAAAATCATTGTTTTCAAAGTGTTGTTTCATATCAAAGTATAGAGGATGTGTACGGTCATGCCTTCGCCTTCACGTGATCATTAGAAGTACCTAAAACAGTAACTAAAAACCATAAGCCAAAGCTTAGTGAGTTCCCCCAAGGTACCAACACATAAACAAATAACATATACAACAACATGTCAGGTCCAATCAACCATCGGGTTTAAATACTATAGGCCTAGTCACCCTTTGGGTCCAGTCATCCTCGGGATGGAATACCTTAGGTAGAATGCCAATATAAAGTGGGTCCACTTAGTCATTAGACTAGAATACCCTCAAGCCCTCAATACGACTCTAGCATGCCAACCAGCCCTCAGTTCGTATCTAGTATGCTCTCGAGCTCTCAATATGAGTTTGGCATGCCAACCGGATCTCAACTTATATTTGGAATGCTTCCAGGTTTGTTGGCAATAGCACAAAGCAGTACAACCTCAACCCACCACAATATGTCTACATATAACAGATAACAAACATAAGCAACATACATATAATCAAATAGACAGAATCACAAGTAGTCCTATAGATCTACCAGACTAAGCATATCAGCAACTAGCATATAATCATGCAGATTTATTCCATACTCAGCCTATCAATATATAGCAGGATATCAATCCAATGGGCCAACCTTGGTGCCTTCGACCCGCAAGTACAATGAGGAAAACTCACCCCACGGTCCGAACAGTAGCTGATGAGGTCATGACTCCGAATCTCATTTCTAACTGACATATATTCATTTAAATGACCAATTCTCAAACACCATTCAGAATACCTAAAATACTCCTTGGTCATCTTGGTCAAAGTCAAAGTCAAACTGGTCAAAATCCATAAGTCAGCCGAGTTAACTCAGTCGAGTCGACACAGAACACGTACGCGGGGCACACTCTAAATGTACGCAGGGCGTACTCAAGATCTAACTACCATCAGGTAAGTTGACCACGTACACGCTGTGTACTCAGTTTACGCAGGGCGTACACCTAGGTTTATTTTAAACTCCATTAAAAGCTTAATGCCTTAAGCTCTTAGGTCTCATTTTAAAATCCAAGGCCAAATCATCCTCAAGAGTCATAAAGTTTTCAACTTTATGATTTTTTCATGTCCATTAAGTGCTTAACTCAAGGTCTTAGTACATTAAGACCTTCTAATGAGTGGATGGAGTAAACCCAACCACTAAGACCTCATTTTTATGGCTCAAGACCCTTCCTAAGGTCTAAAAGGATGGCTTAATGGGTCAAGAACAGGCCATGCTCAAGAATCACCATTTTGGGATCAAAAAGTGACTTAAAAGAGCAAAACCCTAGATCTAAAAGATGGTGTGGTAATGTTTCAAGCTTTATACCTTCTGGAGGTTGCAAACAGGTAGAAATCATAGATCCAACGTGCTATCAACTCCAAGATCTTCTCAGCACCTTCTTCTTTCTTGAAAAGCACTCCAAAACTCTCTTAAAGGCTCCAAAATTACTCTATTGCTCTTAGGGTTGCTTGAGGGTCGATGTCACAAAAGGAGGTTGGGTAAGATGAAGATATGAGGCCTTAAGGATGCTGAAATATGAGCCAAAACCCTAATAATTTGGGTTTGCATGATTTCCACATACGCCCTGCGTACCAGGTGTACGTCCAGCGTACTAAGGCATGTACGCAAAACGACTCCTCAAGTCCCAATTTTATGAAAATGCCACTATCGGCCCTTTTTACACTCTTTCTTAAACTTATGGACCAAAATGAAATATAATTCAATTGTAGGGTCAAAATTAAAAGTACCTCATCATTGGGATGTTACACTAAATATGATCATCATATAATTTTGTTTTTGGTATTCATAATGTGAATTTGATTTTCTATTTCAAAACTTTTGATCATTCACAAATTAATTTAGTTAAATTTACATATGAATTAAATATATTTCCTTTTGGTTTTATAATATTTGAAACTTTTAATTACTCATAAATTGGTTTTGTAAAATTTATGAGTGAATTTATTCACACTTTGAATACTAAAAAGAGAATTATATGCAAATCAAAGTTACAATGTGACTCTGATTCACAGTGAGAATCTATTCATAGTTTCGGTTCTTTTTACAATCATAAATATCAATTTAAAGAGTACCAGAATTTATGAATTTTCATCTGTTTATATTATTCTTTTCAATAAAAATAAACCTAAATATTAAAAAACTAATAAAAGGAAGTGAGTTTTTTGGAAAAAAGAAGTTGACTTTTTGTATATCAATATGAATGTTTTTGGAAGAGGATAAAAAATTATGAATTTCGATATATTTGGTTTGTTTTCGATAAAAGATTTGTAATAAAAATAAAATATAACAAAAAAAGAAGTGAGTTTTTTATTACAATTGAGTCCATGTGCGTGCAAATTTTTAATGTGCATTGTTTTCTTTTTGGCACTTGATCATTTTGTTTCTAAATGCCAAGATTGGTTCATTAATTCCATGGTTTAAAATGGTTCGTTGTTGAACTTCTCTCTCTCACTCTCACTCTCTAAATGCCGAAAAAAGAAGTGAGTTTTTTATTACAATTGATCATTTTGTTTCTAAATGCCAAGATTGCAAAACAGGTTGTCGTACCGGTGGAAATGTGCAAGAGTGGACATTTGGGTTTTCAACTAATAAGGTTTCTTGAAACTATATTAATTATTACCTTAATATATACAAAAACATAGTTTTTTTTTTTAATTTAAAGAGTTATTTTAATAAAAAAAAATGATTTTAAATATATTAAAATTCATAATTTTTTTATTCTCTATAAATAGACATCCATATTGATATAGTTTTAACAAAAAATAAAACTTTATATTTTTATAGTTTTAGTTCTCATTATTTATAAGTGAATAATAATTCTTCATATTTTTATTACGGTGTTTTGTTATTTATTTATAAATAAAACATATACTTAATTTTTTTACAATTTAATTATCATTAATATATTAATATAACACCTAATAAAGTTTCTTACTAAAAACTAGATATTGCCCCATCCCCGCTTCGCAGAGAATGCAAGTGGGGCCAAAATTGCGTAACTATGAAAGTGTAGGGAGCAAACTGTAAATATACAAAACTTTTGTGACCAAAGTGTGAAAACAAAAAGTATGGAGATTAAACATGAAAATGTATTGTAGGGGATCTACGAAAGGAGTAATTTGCGAATTTTGTATTATACACATTATTTTTGTATTTTTTTTTCTAAATATGTGGATTGTTTCTGTAAAAATATTGCACAATGATTTTTTATGTAAATTATTAGGACAATTTTTTGTAATTTAGTTTCTACACATGGGTCAAGCCTACCAATATACTAAAATATTAGTCATAGGGATTGTTTCTATAAATAAACCTCATAGGGACTTTTTCTATACATTACAAAATTACATGGACTAAATGTGCCAAACTCAAAACTTTATGGAAAAACTTTGAAACAAAAAACTTTGTGGCAAAGCACCAAAGTTAAAAAAAAATATACTATTCATGGACCATTTTGTTTTAATATATAACTAGAAATTGCTCTTTACCCACTTCGCAAGGGACGCAGGTCGAGAGTCTACTTATGTCTGCTTTGTTGGTGGCGCATAAATTTTCTATTTTGTAGGGATCTTTTTGTAGTTTATTTAAACACTTGGATTGTTTCTATAAAAAAATATGCATATGGACTTTTTCTGTAAAGTATAGAGACAATTTATTTAATTTATTTTCTACAATTGGATCAAACTTGCCAACATACGAAAGTATTAAATATAAGGACCTTTTCTGTAACAAAAATCTATGTAGGGACCATTTTTGTTAATTACATGATTTTTTTAATTTGTTTTGTACATAGAGACCAAACTTGTCAACATACGAAAGCGTTGTGGCCAAAATGAATATTTCATATACAAAAGGACCAAATGTGAAATTGTTATAAACTTATTGTTAAAGTTATTTTGCAGAGAGTGTGTGAAATAAAAATCTTTTGAGTGAAAGTATGAAATTCCAAAAGTAAACTATTCCTAACCCAAATTGTTTTAATATATAGTATAGGATAATTTATTTTATACATAAAGACTAAACTTGTCAACATACGAAAGTGTTGTGGCCAAAGTGAATATTTCATATACGAAAGGACCAAATGTGAAATTATTCTAAGGTTATTGTTAAAGTTATTTTGTAAACAAAGTGTGAAATAATTTTTTTTTTTGTGGTGAATATATGAAACTCCAAAAGTATACTATTCCTAAACCAATTTGTTTTAATATATAGTATAATATGTTCTTTTACATCAGCTTTCAACACATGTTATATTCATATATGTATAAAGTGTTTTCAACACATGTTATATTCATATATGTATAAAGTGTGTATTAGCTCTCATCATATGTTATATTCATATATGAATAAAATATTTATCAGATTTTTTTACATTTCATTTGTTCTTTATATATAAATAATTACTATATTAATAAAAGACGAAGTGTTTTCAAAATTCAAACTATTTATTCATATATGAATAAAAAATGTATTTTAACAAAAATCTAATAATGTCTTATTCATATATAAATATAACTTTTATTCACATATGATAAAAATTTATTTTAGGTAACAAAAATTATTAAATCTTATATTTATATATGAAAGAACTGTAAAAAGAAGTTAAATAAATATTTTAATCATAAATGCATAACAATGTACTATAATAAAAATGTGATGAAAATTTATTCACTCATAAAAAAGAGCTAAAACTATAATTTTTTTTAGATCTTTGTTAAAATTATATAAATATGAATGTCTATTTATAGATAATAAAAACTAAGAATTTGATATATTCAAAATCATTTTTCAATAAAATGGTTCTTTAAAAAAAAAAAAAAACTTTTTGTTTTGCAAATATTAAAATTATGATCAGCATAGTTTAAGGAAATAAATTACAACTTTGAAAAATAAACATGCATTCACTTTTTTTCTTTTTTCGTTGGTACGATGGATGATTTGACGGCAAACATAAATAATTGACTTAGAATGATTCATCTATTTTTAACATTTTTTATTTTTTCAATTGAACTAATATATATATATATATATATATATATATATATATATATATATATATATATATATATATATATATATATATATATATATATATATATATATATATATATATATATGGCTAGGTACATTTGTAACTAATTAGTATTGTGTAACCGTGTAACTCAATTCTGACAATTGGATCAATAAAAATCAAAATGATTTTTGAGAGAATAAAAAAACAAATTTATTAATATATTTTATTCCAATGAGAATACTGAAAGGGTATTATTGACATTTTATGTTTTCTTATTTTAGGGAAATTTAAATTTTATGAGATCCCGTTTGACTTTTTATATTAGCTTTAAACCAAACTTTAGTAAATTTACAAAAACATTAAATAAACTATTTATTTCATTTAAAAGTTTTATTAAAGAATACAATTTTCATTCTTAAAATTTATAAGGAAATGGTGTCATTTTTCAAAGAATAGGTTGGAACATAGTATTTACATAAAATTTAATAAAACCTCTACTAGAGTATAATCATTTCTAAAAAGAATTACAATCTTCATCAAAGAAACATTTCATTCTTGGAAGAATACAAAATAACATTCTTCGTTTTTAAAAAATATCCTTCATTCTTGAGAAAATACTCTTCATTCTTGATATAATGTTGTCATTTTTTAAAGATTGTCACTTGTTCTCTTTCTCTTCGTATCAACCCATTGAAAGGTTGTATAAAAAAACAAAAATATTTGTAAGCAATAATCGAATTCGATCTAAATTAAAATGAACGATTTGATATTACTAAGATTAAGAATCTTTGGTATTAACATACAACCTTGGGAAAAAACTTCAATCTTGTGAGTAATAGATTCAAGTTTAAGTTTCTGTATAACCAAAACAATTCATAAGTACACACTTATCAATGAATTCCGAGGCTTTACAAGATACTAAATAAATTCAACTAACTTATTTCTTTTAAAATTTTCATAAAATGTCAGAAAGCACAAATGGGTACATAGAGAAACACAACAAAATTCCATGAAAGGAATTAATCATCAGAAATAATCACAGATGAATGATGATTCATTGAGGCAAGAAGAATAAGGAAACGCCAGATGGGTCATTGTATCCCCAACATAAGAGGGGTCGTTTAAACCCTAGAAGCAGAGGCGGATTTGAAGCTCAAATGAGTAAAAACTATTGTAAGAAAACTAACCAGGTGAAGAGGTAGAAGATGGGGAGGCATCTATGGCACAGAGGAAGACGTCGATAAAGCTTGGTCGAATAAGAGGGGTCGATTTGGATCGGATATCAGGATAACAACCTTTAAATTTTTCTTGATACACATAACACCCTATATGTAACATCTATAAAATTTCAGTAAAAATTTAAACTTTCCAAAACAATCCTTTTTCTATAGAAGTGTTAACAAAACCATTGTTTCCAAAACATTTATTTAAAACCGGAATCATTGATATACAGTTTTCAAGACATTCACATTATTAGATTTTCCTAGAAACCATAAGTCCAAAACGCGAGGATCTGTATAGTCACTCCTTCGCCTAGGCAAAACATCTGAAGCACTTGAAACAATAAACTGAAACCGTAAGCACAAAGCTTAGTGAGTTCTCCCCAAATTACCAACACACAAACATTAGCACATATACATATAACAGCACGCATACAAAGCCTTCAGCGTGTCTGGTCCACCTTATCGGGCCTTCAGCCTCTCTGGACCGCTCTCATAGTCTTCGGCATAACTGGACCGCCTCGTAGGTCCTATAGTCTATCCGGACCACTCCTGAGCCTTCGGCATGACTGGTCCGCCCCGCAGGGCCTTCAGTCTATCCGAGTCACCCTGGGTCTGTTGGCCTTCAGCACAAAGCAGGACCACCTCAACCCAACCACACACACATATGTTGACATATACATAACCAATCAACAAACAAACAAGTAGATCTTAAAGATCACTAATCATAGCACCATCCTATCTATCAGGATACAGATCTAACAAATCATGACATCATAACAACATCCTATCTACCTAGATACTGATCAAACAAATCACTACAAGATACAAGCATACGATGAACCAGGATAACAATCCCAAAAAGGTCAGCATTGCTACCTTCGAACCTATTAGTATAGTGTGGAAAACTCATATCGCATTGTCGAATACACCGATGATCCCTGGCTGCTGACTGCCAGATCCCGAACCGCCAACATCAAGACAACATCCCAAAAAAGTTGGCTCCATGAATAATCTCTGACTACATATCCACCATTACACACGCGCTAAAAGATTCCAAAATGACAAACCATCAATATCTAGTCGTTGACTCATATGATGAGTCCAAATTATGGTAAAAGACCTTTTTACCCTTCCTAAAGCTTGGTCTAAAGCCAAGGCCCCAACTAGATGACAAAAGGTCTAATATCAAGATAAACTCCTTGAGTCCAAATATGGCCCAATTTTCCAAATTGGGCCTAATGGCCTTCACTCAAGAAGATCCAGCAAACTAAAAGCCCAAACCATAAGATCCCAGACGGTCCATCAAAACCCAATGCAAGCCAAACCCAAATCTTGATCCAAAGGCCCGAATCACTTCAAGCCCACACTTGGCCCAATTTTCCAAATTGGGCTCAACTCACTATTGGTCATTATCCAAAGGTCCGATCCTCTACTTAGCCCAAGACACATCCATCCAGATAAACCATTAGGGCTTAAGTATCAAATTTGAATAGATGGCCCAATACCCGAAGCCCAAAGTCTGAAACCCAATAAGGGACTTACGCGGGGCGTATGCAACCATATGCGGGGCGTACCCTCGCAGAGGTCAAAATCATGATAAGTGCTTAATGGCTTAAGCACTTAAGCTCAAATTTCAAATCCACTACTCAAATGTGCTCTGGAACCATAAAGTCTCAAACTTTAAGACTTTGGTCGACTGAGAAGGGCTTAATACATGGTCTTAATCCATTAAGACCTCCTACAAAGAACTAGGGGACCAAAATAACCCAAGGGACCTCCATTTTATGCCTTAGGACCCATCCTAGGGTCTGAAAGGAAAATTTAACTTGACCAAAACAAAGCATGAACAATCTTCGGACTCTTGGACACGAAGAATGCCAAAATGTAATTAAAACAAGATCTACACAATCCAAGCATAAAGGTAGAAGCTTTATACCTACTAAAGCTCCCAAAGATGGTGATAACCCCGGATCTACAAGCTTGATTCCTTCCTTGACGCCTTTGATGTAATGGCTTCTTCTTTTGGCAAAAAAAAAAACTACATTATCAGCTCAAGATGCTCACTATAGGGATTACCGTTTAGTCAAAATAACTCAAGAATCTTGTAGGTTGTAAAAGATGAGAGGAAATGGTCCATAAGATGCTTAAATACTCCATAAACCCTAAAAGTTAGGGTTTCACCCTGCTACTTGTATGCCCAACATACATATGTGTACGCCCAACGTACTAGGACATGCCCTAGTATGCTTAGCGTACTCACATGTGCACCCAACGTACTACTCGAGTCCCCAAAATCACCATTTTGCCACTAGGGCCTCACTTTGCCACTTCTTTCCAAACCAAGGGCCAAAAATGACATAGTTTAAAGTCCAAGGGATGAGACTCTGCTGCTGATAGACGTCCCATACTCCACCTGAAAATCTACAATCATGAAACTTGAATTCATTTTGACTCCCTAACAGACAGACCATACTAACCATTGCTAATTCTATTCCCCTAATTCCCTAGACGGACTAATCAACCCTGGAAACATCAGGTTCCTACCAATTAACAGAACCACGGATCAAAATCTGCTGCTGACAACTCTTTATTGGACAAAAGAGATTCAATAATCCTTCCAGAGAAAACTAATCTTGCTAACAAAATTTCCTAGGATATGATGAAAATGGGAGACAATTGGGAGACGAACATTTTTTTGTAGACCAACAATGTTTCCTTTAACTCTTGAACCAATATACACATCACTCCTAGCTAATAACTGTTGGATAAGGTGTCTAAGTCCATAACTATTTCTGGTATATACTTGACCCGACCCGGCATGGTCCATTTGGGTTGCATGGCACCATGCAATTGGATAGACTAAATGAGAGAAATAACATTTGGAGATTATTAATATATTATAAGTTCTGATATATTAATAATATTATTTGATTAGTTTGATCAAGAATTAATTTAGAATTAATTAAGTGATCAAAAGATAACTAATTAAATATATGGGTTGATTATGTAAATCATCCATATCTTGTATAGTGGGCTAAGAGGCTCCATGGATTATCAAGTTGGGTTCCACCCATAGGATGCTCCATGGGAGTTACAAGCCCATGGGTCATGGAAATGAAGCGTCATGACACATTAGGGTTTACATGGTGTAACCCTAGATGTGTCAACACTATATAAGGATCCCTTTCTCCACCAAAATCGGCTACACAAATGAAACAAGAGGGCTAGGCCGATTTCAAGAAGTGTGTACTCTCTTAAAAGTCTTTCCAAGAGCATTTGGTGTTGTGTGAAGCATTTGAGGCATCACACTTGGGGTGCTAGTCTCACAAGGATTCAGGGAACATAAGCAACAACAAGATAAGTTATTCTATCTTTCATTCAAGTTAAAAATTGTTCCCCATGTATGCTAGATAGGAATATAGCCTTGGAATTCAACTTTGCATGATAATTAGACAAACATAGATCCAAGGTTATTAGGGTTGCATGTACACTTAGGAAGTGTTAGAATGCTCAAAACTCATCAGTGGTATCAGAGCCTAGGCTTGTTTGTTTGTTAGTTGTGCTAAAAAGTTGAAAAAAGTCAAAAAAACTTGTTGTCTGACTGCTGAACTCGTCAGGTCCATGGGGGGACTCGTCAAGTTCACTTGTATCTTGAACCTACTCGTCGAGTAGGTTCATGCACTCGGCGAGTAGGGTCGACAGAGTGCAGATTTTCGACTTTAGTTGCTGGAAATGGATTAGAAACATTACCCTAAACTGTTTTGGTACTTGAAAACTTGTTTTAGATGGTGTAATGTCTTTGCTAATTCATTTACAACAACTAGTTATCAAAATTACAAAGTTTTAAGTGTAATTTTGGTTTATGAAAGTGTTCATATTCATGTTCTTGTTCTTATGATGTTTAGATGATCATAGGAATTATTTGTAACCTATGTGGTAGACTAATTCTTGATCATAATGTGTTTTAATGGAGTCCATAACTTGTCCTCATGTTATGGAAAACCAAGAGTCACACTTGAATTAAAACCATTAAAAGAACACAAGAGTTAGAAAAATGAAGAGTCTTCATTTTATTACTCTATTAAACTCATAAGTTACAAGAAATGAAAAGTTTTGAAAGTTTATAAAACTTGCCCTTAAGTTTTGGAGCAAGTAAAGTCATATTAAAACTGTAGTTCCAACCCTTAGAATTTTAAAAGCTAAAATTCAACCCTTATACTTATATTATTATAATTTAATAATTATATATATATATATATATATATATATATATATGTGTGTGTGTGTGTGTGTGTCTATATATATATATATATATATATATATATATATATATATATATATGTATAAGAACAAAGTGGTCTTACCGCTAGTACGCCTCATTCACGAAGCCGGTCTATAAGGTGGGTATAAGGTTGTTGCCTATAAAATGGCAACTTAATGGGTGTCCACTCTCACCCACCGCTCGCTTGACTGGAGACAAGGACTTATAAATTCTCATTAAAAGTATGATCAATATTATAAAGTAACTAAATGTTTATTATATTCCCAATCTTAGTTACTTTAGGAAAAATGTGAATAAGGTGCTAATCCATGAAATTACACTTTACACTTTGTTTAAGTCGTTGGTGGAGCGTGTGCGGTTAACTGGCACACTAACTTGGACTTAACAAGTAAAGGGTGGCTTAAGGTTTATTATAGTATCGGTGGAGCGTGTGTGATCCTCGGTTGAGTGATAAACATTAAGGGTACCAAGTGATTTGCATGGTTACTTCACACCTCGTTTTGTGATCCTCGGTATCCCAGTCACAAAACTTGGAGGGCACACTCGAGATTGAAACATGCCTTTGAAAAGTTCATTGAATCTCAAAGAATCTAGGAATTTCTAAGAACCAATCAAAAACCTAATATTTAATATTTCGGTTTTCGTGGTGGAAATTGGTGAATTGTCATTCACCTACCTTTCAAATATGTTATAGCTTGGATTACGGCATACCTCTTCTAAGTTATAATATATTGTGATTGGATCCTAGCCTTAATATTACATTTGAGTGTTTTATTAAGGACTCTCCATATCTAAACTAATCTTGTCCTCTTCCTTCATATGTCTTCAAACAATGTTGCTTCTGGCTCGAATCCTAATGGCTCCTTTACCCGTATGAACTTGTGTGGGAAAGTCACTTTTGATGGATCCAACTTCAATGAGTGGATTAGAAACATCAGGATGATTACCCGCTACGAGGACAAAGAATATGTCCTTGACAAGGAGCTTAAGGATATTGATGAGACCACTGCAACTCCTCAGGAGATTGCTAACTTTCAGGCACACGAAAGGGATGCTACGAAAGTGGCATGCATCATGATAGCCACGATGACAGCGGAACTCCAAAAGTCCTATGAGGATTTCTACCCTTATGAAATGCACCAAGATTTGATGGAAAGATACCATCAAATTGCACGACAAGAGAGGTATGAAATCATCTCCTCCATGATAACAACCATGATGAAGGATGGGGATTCCGTCACGAGCCACATGAAGAAAATGCAAAGGTATGTGGATCGATTGCTGAAGCTTAATGTGAACTTCCCTGAGGAGCTTGCAATAGATATAATTTTGCGCTCCTTACCATCATGCTATGATCAATTCCGCATGACATATCACATGAATAAGGAAGAGGTCACACTCAGCAAACTTCAGGGACTTCTCAAGACCGCTGAATCAGGTCTTAAGGGGAAGTCGGTTGTTAACACTCCTACTCCAAACTCCACTCCGATTTTGGCAATCGGGAAAAGTCGAGGGAAGAAGAGAAAGAGCTCTTCAAAGGGTACCAAGGCTCGGACCCTTGATGGCTCTTCTTCAAGTGGAACCAAGAAAGGTTTTGTCACTCCATCTTCTGACCCAAAAGAGGCTGAATGCTTCTATTGCCATGAAAAATCACATTGGAAATGGAACTGCCCAAAATACCAGCAAGATGTGAAGGATGGGAAAGTTAAACCCAACCATGCAGGTATTTACACTATCATTTCTAATAACTCACCCCATTCTAAATCTTGGGTCCTTGATACCGGTTGTGGTATTCACATTTGTTGTGACTTGCAGGGACTAAGAAGAAGTGAGAATGTGGAGCAAGGAAGAATAAACTTAATCACGGGGAATAGGAAAGTTACATCTGTCACTAAGATTGGAGTTTTACTTTATCGCTAAGTAGTAGGTTAAATTTAGATTTGAATAGATGTTGTTATTCGCCAGAAATGGCAAGAAATATTATTTCCTTTCATGCATCGTATAAACAAGGTTTCAACTTTTCATTTGATAATGAAGTTGGTTCGATTAATGCTTTCTTTAATAATGTTCTTTATTTTAAACCATTACCTTGTGATGGTGTGTATGAAGCTGTATCTGTTGTAGATAACTTAGGAAATAATGTTTTGTGTATTGATTCTCCTAATAATAATAAGTTGGATAAAGCATCATCATGGCATTGTCGTCTTGGACATATAAGCAAGAAACGCATAGGCCAACTCCAAAAGGATGGAGTCTTGGAGTCGTTTGACCTAAAGTCAGATGATAGTTGTGAATCATGCTTACTTGGAAAAATAACAAAGTCACCCTTCACAGGATCGTGTGAGAGGGGTGAAGGTTTGTTGGACCTTGTACACACGGATGTGTGTGGAACATTCAAACATGCCACAAGGGATGCTAATCGTTATTATTTGACTTCCACTGATGATTAAAGTAGATATGGATATGTCTACTTAATCAAGCATAAGTCAGAGACTTTCGAAAGGTTTAAGGAATTTAAACAGGAATTCGAGAATCAATTGGGCAGGAAAATTAAGATGCTTCGATCCGATCGAGGTGGTGAGTATCTTAGTTCAGAGTTCCTTGACCATCTAAGGGAATGTGGGATTGTCTCACAATTGACACCTCCCAGGACACCGCAGTTGAATGGTGTGGTTGAGAGGCGTAATCGAACCTTGTTAGACATGGTTCGTTCGATGATGAATCGAGCTTCGCTACCAATCTCAATCTGGGGGTATGCCTTAGAGACTGCCGCCCATATCCTTAATCTAGTCCCTACAAAGAAAGTTGACAAAACTTCTCACGAGATGTGGACTGGTAATGTACCCAAACTAGACCACATAAAGATTTGGGGTTGCAAGGCTTTCGTGAGACGCGAGACTCATGATAAGCTCGAACCTCGAAGCGAGAGGTGTATTTTCATCGGCTACCCACAAAAATCCTTTGGTTACCTCTTCTACAGACCTAGTGATAATGTGGTCTTTGTAGCAAGAATAAGAGTCTTTCGAGAAAGAGAGTTTATAAGCCAAGGAGACAGCGGGAGGAAAATTGATCTTGAAGAAATTCAAGAATCAAGTGGTGAAGGAACTTCAAACACTAGCCCTCAACTTGAGGAGGAAGCTCCTGTTGAGCCAATTGACGAATCTGTACCTCTGAGGCGTTCCACGAGAGTTAGGAGTGCACCTGAGCATTACTATGGTTTCCATATTACTATAGAAGGTGAGACACTTATTATTGATGGGACACTAGTGCTGGGTTTTGAGCATTCTAACACTTCCTAAGTGTACATGCAACCCTAATAAACCTTGGATCTATGTTTGTCTAAGATGCATGCAAATAATTATTTTTCCAAGGTTCATACCCTAACTAGCATGGCATGGGGAACATGAATCAAATAAAGCTAGTAGAAATACTTACCTTGTAGTAGTATTTGATTGCTTGGAGTTTTAGAGCCTAGCACCAATAATGTGAATGCCTCAAATGGAAATCACAAATCACCACAAACTTGGAACTTTGATAAAATAGTCACTACTATCTTGAAATCGGCCCTCACCTCAACAAGTGTCAACTAGTATGATTTCAAGAACCAAAGCCTCCTTTATATAGTGTGGTGGATTAGGGTTAGATCCATGTAAACCCTAATACCCATGTCTCTTCATTTCCATGAGATCCATGGGTTAAAGCTCCATGGAGTATCCATGGACTTTTCCATGCAAGCCTAGCCCATTCCAAATAAGCATTAGCCCACACTATATAAATATAGAAGCCCATATTTAATTAGTAATATCTTTGATCTCTAAATTAATCCTAGATTAATTATAGATCAATACTAATCAAATAATATGATCTTATATTAATATATTAGAACTTATAATATATTAATAAATCATAACTTGTACTATTCTCAAATATTATCCATAAATTGTTCGGGTGAAGTGCAACCCAAATGGACCATGCCGGGTCGGGTCAAGTACATACCAAATATAGTTATGGACTTAGACACTATATCCAACAGTCTCCCACTTGGATAAGTCTAATAACTGTAGTTGCAAGTATGAATTCAGGAACCGTCCAGCAATCGTAGCTCTTTAAACTCTGTTGAACTAGAACGCGCCATTTTAGATAAGTGGTCATATAATCCTCTGCTCAAGATATCAGCCGGAAAAATACATGGAACATGGTCTTACTTATTGTCCAACATTTGTTTCCTGATTTCCGATTTGTTTGACATAGAACTTAACTGAACACATCAATTTAGTTCTGATCGGGCCCGGTACATAGGTCAAAACACAATCATCGAGGGGCCCAGATATCAGCTTCTAATCCTAGAAGGAACAGATAAACATCGACTCATATATTTGTTCTACAACTCATTGAATTATACACAAAGGCACATTTTATAACATCGAGTTACCAATGCGTTTTCATACAATCAATGCACAATCAACTCGTAAGTAACAAATCATATCTCTAGGTTTGAAGACTTATATGATATTACCGTCTCACGATCACTCGAAATAAAATTCCATGAAGTGATTCCAGTGAGCGTGGGTTGAGTCCAATGCTCAGAACTTATGAGCACTCATGATTGTTGTAGCCATGTCTAACACCTTAGACCTCTGCAACCAATCATGAAAGTCTTGATTCATACCTACTTCCGACATATGACCGACTGTGGAGGTTTGAATAATATGATATACCAAACATAAGTATTCTAGAAGTCAAAACATGCAAAAGAAATATAGTAAACGATCTAGAAGAGATAGCAACACTTTACTCATAAATAAAACACTTTTTATTCATCATCTAATGTCAATTACACTTTACACATTTCATAATTTATCTAACTACTAAAACTTATATCATCCTTCAGCCCTATGCTCCGAGCATGCTGGAGATGCTTAACCCTACTTAGTCCCTTCGTGAGGGGATTTGTTGGGTTGTCATCCGATGATACCCTCTTTGCCACGAGGAGTCCTTCTTCTATTCGATGTCTAATAAAATGGTATTTTCTGTCGATGTGTCTGGATCTCCCATGATCCCTTGGTTCCTTGGCTAAGGCAACAGCGCTTTCACTATCACAGAAAATTTCCATTGGCTCTTTTATAGCTGGTACAACTCCAAGGTCTCCGATGAAGTTCTTTAGCCATATAGCCTCCTTTGCTGCCTCGCTTGCTGCTATATACTCTGATTCACAAGTGGAATCAGCCACTGTCTCCTGCTTGGAACTCTTCCAAGTGATTGCTCCTCCATTTAAGGTAAAGACCCAGCCCGAATGAGAGCGGAAATTATCCCTATCAGTCTGGAAGCTAGCATCACGATACCCTACAACTCTCAAGTCATCACTTTCACCGAAGGTAAGGACCCAATCCTTAGTTCTTCGTAGGTACTTGAGGATATTCTTTACCGCAGTCCAATGTTCCTTGCCAGGGTTCCCCTGATACCTGCTAACCATGCTCAAAGCAAAGGCTACATCAGGTCGAGTACACATCATAGCATACATGATCGATCCTACAGCTGAAGCGTAAGGTAGTCGACTTATTTCTGCTATCTTAGCCTTAGTACTAGGGCTTTGTGTCTTACTCAATCTGGCGTTATTCTGAATGGGTAACTCACCTTTCTTGGAGTTATGCATGTTGAATCTTTTCAACACGTTATCCACATAGGTGCTTTGACTAAGTCCAATTAGTCTTTTACTCCTATTTCTCAAAATCCTTATCCCTAGGATATAGGCAGCTTCACCAAGTTCCTTCATAGCAAAACACTTCCCAAGCCAGGACTTTACTTCCTACAGGGTTGGGATGTCGTTTCCTATGAGTAGTATATCATCCACATACAATACCAAAAAGCTAACTATACTCCCACTAGCCTTGACATAAACACAAGATTCATCTTCACTCCTAGAAAAGCCAAATTCCTTGACCTTTTCATCAAAGCAAAGATCCCATCTGCGAGGTGCTTGCTTTAATCCATAAATGGATTTCTCAAGCTTACACACTCTATTAGGGTACTCGTTGCTGACAAAACCTTCTGGCTGACTCATGTAAACATCTTCAGTCAACTTTCCATTAAGGAAAGCGGTTTTGACATCCATTTTCCAAATTTCATAGTCATGAAATGCAGCTATGGCTAACATTACCCTAATAGACTTAATCTTGGCTACTGGAGAAAAGGTCTCATCATAATCCACTCCAGGAATTTGAGAGAGGCCCTTTGCAACCAGTCGATCCTTATAAGTGTGTACATTACCATCCATGTCGGTCTTCTTCTTGAAGATCCATTTGCACCCTACAGTCTTACGACCTGGTACATTCTCAACCAAGTTCAAACTTGATTGTCATACATGGATTGTATCTCGCTATCCATAGCCTCTTTCCATTTAGCAGACACGGGGCCTACCATGGCTTCCTCGTAGCTGTTAGGGTCATCCAAACCTACTAGTGTCCCATCACTAATAAGTGTCTCACCTTCTGCAGTAATATGGAAACCATAGTAGTGCTCAGGTGCACTCCTTACTCTCGTGGAATGCCTCAGAGGCACAGATTCGTCAATTGGCTCAACAGGAGTTTCCTCCTCAAGTCGAGGGCTAGTTTTTAAAGTTGCTTCACAACTTGACTCTTGAATTTCTTCAAGATCAATTTGCCTCCCACTATCTCCTTGGCTTATAAACTCTCTCTCTCGAAAGACTCCTCTTCTTGCTACAAAGACCACATTATCACTAGGTATGTAGAAGAGGTAACGAAAGGATCTTTGTGGGTAGCCGATGAAAATACACCTCTCGCTTCGGGGTTCTAGCTTGTCATGAGTCTTGCGTCTCACAAAAGCCTCGCAACCCCAAATCTTGATATGGTCTAGTTTAGGTTCTTTACCAGTCAACATCTCGTGAGGAGTTTTGGCAACTTTCTTTGTAGGAACTAGATTAAGAATATGGGCAGCAGTCTCTAAGGCATACCCCCAAAATGAGATTGGTAGCGAAGCTCGACTCATCATGGAATGAACCATGTCTAACAAGGTTCAATTACGCCTCTCAGCCACACCATTCAACTGTGGTGTCCTGGGAGGTGTCAATTGTGAGACAATCCTACATTCCCTTAGATAGTCAAGGAACTCTGAACTAACAGACTCACCACCTCGATCGGATCGAAGCATCTTAATGTTCATGCCCAATTGATTCTCGACTTCCTATTTAAATTCCTTAAACCTTTCGAAAGTCTCTGACTTCTGCTTGATTAAGTAGACATATCTATATCTACTGTAATCATCAGTAAAAGTCAAATAATAACGATTAGCATCCCTTGTGGCATGTTTGAATGGTCCACACACATCCGTGTGTACAAGGTCCAACAAACCTTCACCCCTCTCACAAGAACCTGTGAAGGGTGACTTTGTCATTTTTCCAAGTTAGCATGATTCGCAACTATCATCTGACTTTAGGTCAAACGACTCCAAAACTCCATCCTTTTGGAGTTGGCCTATGCGTTTCTTGCTTATATGTCCAAGACAACAATGCGATAATGATGCTTTATCCAAGTTATTATTATTAACAGAATCAATACACAATACATTATTTCCTAGGTAATCAACCACATATACTGTTTCGTACACGCCATCACAAGGTAATGCTTTAAAATAAAGAACATTATTAAAGAAAGCATTAATCGAACCAACTTCATTATTAAATGAAAAGGTGAAACCTTTTTTGTACAATGCATGAAAGCAAATAATATTTCTTGCCATTTCTGGCGAATAACAACATTTATTCAAATCTAAATTTAACCCACTACTTAGTGATAAAGTATAAACTCCAATCTTGGTGACAGGTGTAACTTTCCTATTCCCCATGATTAAGTTTATTCTTCCTTGCTCCACATTCTCACTTCTTCTTAGTCCCTGCAAGTCACAACAAATGTGAATACCACAACCGGTATCAAGGACCCAAGACTTAGAATGGGGTGAGTTATTAGAAATGATAGTGTAAATACCTACATGGTTGGGTTTAACTTTCCCGTCCTTCACATCTTGTTGGTACTTTGGGCAGTTCCGCTTCCAATGAGCCTTTTCATGGCAATAGAAGCATGCAGACTCTTTTGGGTCAGAAGAAGGAGTGATGAAACCTTTCCTGGTTCCACTTGAAGAAGAGTCATCAAGGGTCCTAACCTTGGTACCCTTCGAAGAACTCTTTCTCTTCTTTCCTCGTCCTTTCCCGATTGCCAAGACAGGGGCGGAGTTGATAGGAGTAGGAGTAGTAACAACCGTCTTACCCTTAAGACCACTTTCTGCGGTCTTTAAGAGTCCTTGAAGTTTGCTGAGTGTGACCTATTCCTTGTTCATGTGATATGTCATGCGGATTTGATCATAACATGAAGGTAAGGAGTGAAAAATTATATCAATTGCAAGCTCCTCAGGGAAGTTCACATTTAGCTTCAGCAAACGGTCCACAAATCTTTGCGTTTTCTGCATGTGGTCCGTGATGGGTTCACCATCCTTCATGCGAGTTGTTATCATGGAGGAGATGATTTCATACCTCTCTTGATGAGCACTTTGATGGTATCTTTCCATCAAGTCTTGGTGCATCTCAAAGGGGTAGAAATGTTCATAGGATTTTTGGAGATCAGCGGTCATGGTGGCCATCATGATGCATGCCACTTTCGTGGCATCCCTTTCATGTGCCCTAAACTCAGTGATCTCTTGAGGAGTTGCGACTATCTCATCAATCTCCTTAAGCTCCTTATCGAGGACATATTCCTTGTCCTCGTAGAGAGTAATCATTCTGATGTTTCTGATCCATTCATTAAAGTTGGATCCATCAAAAGTGACTTTCCCACACAAGTTCATAAGAGAAAAGGAGCCATTAGGATTAGAGCCAGAAGCAGCAGTGTTTGCAGACATCTGAGAAGAAGAAACGTTTAGTTTAGAAATAGGAATAGTCCTTAATAAAACACCCAAATGTAGTATTAAGGCTAGGACTCAATCACAATATATTATACTTAGAAGAGGTATGTCGTAATCTAAGTAATAACATATTTGAAAGGTAGGTGAATGACGATTCACCAATTTCCACCAAAGTCGAAATATTAAAATATTTAATTTGGTTCTTAGAAACTCCTAGATTCTTTTTAGATTCAATGAACTTTTCAAAGGCATGTTTCAATCTCGAGTGTGCCCTCCAAGTTTTGTGACTGGGATGCCGAGGATCACAAAACGAGGTGTGAAGTAACCATGCAAATTACTTGGTACCCTTAATAAATTACCCTTCAATCGATGTGTCAGTTAACCACACACGCTCCATCGATACTATGATACATATTAAGTCACCCTTTACCTACCTTGTTAAGTCCAAGTTAGTGTGCCGGTTAACCACACACGCTCCACTATTGACTTAGACAAAGTGTAAAGTGTAATTTCATGGATTAGCACCTTATTCACATTTTTCCTGAAGTAACTAAGATTAGGAATTTAATAGAACATTTAGTTACTTTATAATATTCATCATACTTTTAATGAGAATTTATAAGTCCTTGTCTTACCCGTTCGGCTAATGACCCTCCACTAGTCAAGCAAGCGGTGGGTGAGAGTGGACACCCATTAAGTTGCCATTTTATAGGCAACAACCTTATACCCACCTTATAGACTAGCTTCGTGAATGAGGCGTACTAGCGGTAAGACGACTTTGATCTTATACATATACACACACACACACACACACACACACACACACACACACACATATATATATATATATATATGTGTGTGTGTGTGTGTGTGTATATATATATATATATTATTAACTTATAATATTATAAGTACAAGGGTTGAATTTTAACTTTTAAAATTCTAAGGGTTGGAACTAAAGTTTAATATGAATTTACTTGTTCCAAAACTTGAAGGCAAGTTTTGTAAACTTTCAAAACTTTTCATTTCTTGTAACTTATGAGTTAAATAGAGTAATAAAAATGAAGACTCTTCATTTTTCTAACTCTTGTGTTCTTTTAATGGTTTTAATTCAAGTGTGACTCCTGGTTTTCCATAACTTGAGGACAAGTTATGGACTCCATTAAAACACATTATGATCAAGAATTAAACTAGCACATAGGTTACAAATAATTCCTATGATCATCTAAACATCATAAGAACAAGAACATGAATATGAACACTTTCATAAATCAAAATTATAGTTAAAACTTTGTAATTTTGATAACTAGTTGTTGTAAATGAATTAGCAAAGACATTACACCATCTAAAACAAGTTTTCAAGTATCAAAACAGTTTAGGGTAATGTTTCTAATCCATTTCCAGCAACTAAAGTCAAAATTCTGCACCCTGTCGACCCTACTCGTCGAGTGCATAAACCTACTCGCCGAGTAGGTTGAAGATACACATGAACTCGGCGAGTCCCCCCATGGACTCGGCGAGTTCAACTGGCAGATAACAAGTTTTTCGACTTTTTCAACTATATTGCATCAAGTATCAAACAAACAAGCCTAGGCTCTGATACCACTAATGAGTTTTGAGCATTCTAACACTTTCTAAGTGTACATGCAACCCTAATAAACCTTGGATCTATGTTTGTCTAAGATACATGCAAATAATTATTTTTCCAAGGTTCATATCCTAACTAGCATGGCATGGGGAACATGAATCAAATAAAGCTAGTAGAAATACTTACCTTGTAGTAGTAGTTGATTGCTTGGAGTTACATCCATGTAAACCCTAATACCCATGTCTCTTCATTTCCATGAGATCCATGGGTTAAAGCTCCATGGAGTATCCATGGACTTTTCCATGCAAGCCTAGCCCATTCCAAATAAGCATTAGCCCACACTATATAAATATAGAAGCCCATATTTAATTAGTAATATCTTTGATCTCTAAATTAATCCTAGATTAATTATAGATCAATACTAATCAAATAATATGATCTTATATTAATATATTAGAACTTATAATATATTAATAAATCATAACTTGTACTATTCTCAAATATTATCCATAAATTGTTCGGGTGAAGTGCAACCCAAATGGACCATGCCGAGTCGGGTCAAGTACATACCAAATATAGTTATGGACTTAGACACTATATCCAACAACTAGTAGGTCTGGATGACCCTAACAGCTACGAGGAAGCCATGGCAGGCCCCGAGTCTGCTAAATGGAAAGAGGCTATGGATAGCGAGATACAATCCATGTATGACAATCAAGTTTGGAACTTGGTTGAGAATGTACCAGGTCGTAAGACAGTAGGGTGCAAATGGATCTTCAAGAAGAAGACCGACATGGATGGTAAAGTACACACTTATAAGGCTCAACTGGTCGCAAAGCGCTTCTCTCAAATTCCTGGAATGGATAATGATGAGACCTTTTCTCCAGTAGCCAAGATTATGTCTATTAGGGTTATGTTAGCCATAGCTGCATTTCATGACTATGAAATTTGGCAAATGGATGTCAAAACAGCTTTTATTAATGGAAAGTTTGTTGAAGATGTTTACATGAGTCAGCCAGAAGTTTTTGTCAGCAACGAGTACCCTAATAGAGTGTGTAAGCTTGAGAAATCCATTTATGGATTAAAGCAAGCACCTCGCAGATTGAATCTTTGCTTTGATGAAAAGGTCAATGAATTTGGCTTTTCTAGGAGTGAAGATGAATCTTATGTGTATGTCAAGGCTATTAGGAGTATAGTTAGCTTTTTGGTATTGTATGTGGATGACATACTACTCATAGGAAACGACATCCCAACCCTGCAGGAAGTAAATTCCTGGCTTCGGAAGTGTTTCGCTATGAAGGACCTTGGTGAAGCTGCCTATATTCTAGGGATAAGGATCTTGAGAGATCGGAGTAAAAGACTAATTGGACTTAGTCAGAGTACTTACTTGGATAAGGTGCTGAAGAGATTCAGCATGCAGGACTCCAAGAAAGGAGAGTTACCCATCCAGAGTAACGCCAGATTGAGTAAGACACAAAGCTCTAGCACTGAGGCTGAGATAGCAGAAATGAGTCGAATACCTTATGCTTCGGTTGTAGGATCGATCATGTATGCTATGATGTGTACTCGACCTGATGTAGCCTTTGCCCTGAGCATGGTTAGCAGGTATCAGGGGAACCCTGGCAAGGCACACTGGACTGCGGTAAAGAATATCCTCAAGTACATACGAAGGACTAAGGACTGGGTCCTTACCCTCGGTGGGAGTGATGACTTGAGAGTTGTAGGGTATAGTGATGCTAGCTTCCAGATTGATAGGGATAATTTCCGCTCTCAGTTGGGCTGGGTCTTTACCCTAAACGGACTAGAAATTTCTTGGAAGAGTTCCAAGCAAGAGATAGTGGCTGATTCAACTTGCGAATCAGAGTATATTGCAACGAGCGAGGCGACAAAGGAGGCTATATGGCTAAAGAACTTCATCGGAGACCTTGGATTTGTACCAACTATTAAAGAGCCAATGGAAATTTTTTGTGATAGTGAAAGCGTTGTTGCCTTAGCCAAGGAACCAAGGGATCATGGGAGATCCAGACACATCGACAGAAAATACGATTTTATTAGACATCGAATAGAAGAAGGACTCCTCGTGGCAAAGAGGGTATCATCGGATGAGAACCCAGCAGATCCCCTCATGAAGGGACTGACACAGGTTAAGCATCTCCAGCATGCTCGGAGCATAGGGCTGAAGGATGATATTAGATTTAGTAGTTAGATAACCTCGAAATTTGTAAAGTGTAATTGACATTAGATGATTAATAAAAGGTGTTTTATTTATGAGTAAAGTGTTCCTATCTCTTGTCAATCGTTTACTATATTTCTTTTGCATGTTTTGACTTCCAGAATAATTTTGTTTGATATAACATATTATTCAAACCTCCACAGTCGGTCATATGTCGGAAGTAGGTATGAATCAAGACTGTCATGATTGGTTGCAGAGGTCTAAGGTGTTGGACAAGGCTACAACAATCATGAGTGCTCATAAGTTCTGAGTATTGGACTCAACCCACGCTCACTGGAATCACGTCATGGAATTCTATCTCGAGTGATCATGAGATGGTAATATCATATAAGTCTTCAAACCTAGAGATATGATTTGTTACTTACAAGTTGGTTATGCATTGATTGTACGAAAACGCATTGGTAACTCGGTGTTATAAAACGTGCTTTTGTGTATAATTCAATGAGTGGTAGAAAAAACATATGAGCCGAAGTTTATCGTTCCCTTCTTGGATTAGAAGCTGATATCTGGGCCCCTCGATGATTTAGTTTTGACCTATGTACCGAGCCCGGTCAAAACTAAGTTGATGTGTTCAATTAAGTTCTTTGTCAAACAAATCGGAAATCGGGAAACAAACTGTTGGACAATAAGTAAGACATTGTTCCATGTATTTGTCCGGCTGATATCTAGAACAGAGGGTTATATGATCACTTATCTTAAATGGCGTACCATCATCTTCTTCCAAGAAACCTTGAAAAGAGCTATGATTGCCGATCGGTTCCTGAAGTCATACTTGTAGTAATAGTTATTAGACTTATCCAAGTGGAAGACTGTTGGATAAGGTGTCTAAGTCCATAACTACTTCTGGTATGTACTTGACCCGACCCGGCATGGTCTATTTGGGTTGCATGGCACCATGCAATTGGATAGACTAAATGAGAGAAATAACATTTGGAGATTATTAATGTATTATAAGTTCTAATATATTAATAATATTATTTGATTAGTTTGATCAAGAATTAATTTAGAATTAATTAAGTGATCAAAAGATAACTAATTAAATATACGGGTTGATTATGTAAATCATCCATATCTTGTATAGTGGGCTAAGAGGCTCCAGGGATTATCAAGTTGGGTTCCACCAATAGGATGCTCCATGGATGCTCCATGGGAGTTACAAACCCATGGGTCATGGAAATGAAGAGTCATGACACATTAGGGTTTACATGGTGTAACCCTAGATGTGTCAACACTATATAAGGATCCTATTCTCCACCAAAATCGGCTACACATATGAAACAAGAGGGCTAGGCCGATTTCAAGAAGTGTATATTCTCTCAAAAGTCTTTCCAAGAGCATTTGGTGTTGTGTGAAGCATTTGAGGCATCACACTTGGGGTGCTAGGCTCACAAGGTTTCAGGGAACATAAGCAACGACAAGGTAAGTTATTCTATCTTTCATTCAAGTTAAAAATTGTTCCCCATGTATGCTAGATAGGAATATAGCTTTGGAATTCAACTTTGCATGATAATTAGACAAACATAGATCCAAGGTTATTAGGGTTGCATGTACACTTAGGAAGTGTTAGAATGCTCAAAACCCATCAATAACCACAAACACCATGACTGGCCCGATCATCCTCGGGCTGGAATACCAACATGTAGAATCTAATCAACCATCACGTTGAAATTCTTTGGGTTTATTGGCCTACCGCCTCAACCCTACCACTCCTCCTGAGCCTCCGTGCCTACGACTTACAGTTGACCCCACCGGGTATCTTGGCCTACTACATAGAACAGGACCGCTTCAACCCATCCAAATACAATGTGTTGTCATAGACAATCAGGAGAAATATCTAACCTAGTTCCCAAAACCTGAAAAACGGGGACATTCTAACCCAACAACCCTCAATTTCGCCATCGATGATATCACACCTTTCGCCTGAAACTCACGACTCGCACCAGAAACCAAAAGATTCCCCCACTTACCTCACTAACCTCCAGGATGTATGTCTTACATGGATACACTTGGGATTCCCAATGCAAGTTTCCACTATAATCCATCCCAAAATGGTCATTCATGAATCCACCCCAAGTTTCTGACTAAAGATACCACAAACCATGCAAAAAGGTTTCCTCAAATAGTTCGATAGCAAACCTTTCCGAATCCGAATCCACATGATACACCAAGACCTTAGTATAACCTTTGACTCTTTGCCATTCCATTACCAACCTCCGAATCGACAAAAGAAGATGATTAAACCAAGAATTTCCACATTTCATTTGATCCCTAACAAAAACTTGCGAACAAATAGAAATACGGAGCAAACATTCCAAAGATTCATTATGATACCTGACTGGCACTCCCAATGGCCTTTGACCGTTCCCTATCCAAACCAACTGATTTATGGGTTCTCCGATCCCCATTAACGTGCCACTACCAAGAGTATCACAAATAGATTAAATGAATAATCCTGACCATTAGGCCCACCACCCATGACTGGAATGCTCATGATCTCATACCGGCCTTGTCAGTATTACATTGCTTGTCCAACCTTATGGGTCCTAAAAATACTCTCCTCCTTTCACTGCCTTGAGGGGACCTAATCACCATCCCACAATACACTTAACACGCACCACTATGCTGCAACCCTACCATATACTATTCACTTATAGAACAAGCTGCTACCAAAGCAAAACCTTACAAACCCATGGTTGCACCCAACCCAAGGATAGGATAATGTTCGAATTATTGATCCAATTCGAAGGTTATCACCCAACAGAACCATGCATATTCTTAGGGAAACCCAAACCTCATCTAAAAGGAAATATTTCCCAAGATAAAGCAACAAACCACCTCCATCAATAACATAAAACGTCCACATCACCGATCGAAACAAGATCCCATACTTGATCGAGAATGCACAGATCCTACCCAAAACTAGCCCAAGAAGACTTCCAAGGTGATCTTAAAGGTTTCCAAACCTGAGTCTGCTATGAATAAGAAATCCCACTTTACCAATAAGGGCGAACTTACCCAAGGACCAATGGAAACATAAACACGTTGAATTGGAGGGTGGGTGACACATTCCTTGTTCTTAACTGTTGCCTCTTGAATCCTTCGAGGAATTCCCGCTGAAAGACGAAGTCAATGACCAATGGTTGAGGACATCCTGACACCTAAACCAAACAATGACAACCCCACTTAAAGTTGAACATACCCGCTTCTGGAGAGGTTCACCGATCAATATCTGCCCAACAATCTGAAAACAACAGTCCGTACAGCAACTAACAAAACCTTCAATGCATGACACTCAACCTGAGAATTCCCAATTCTCCTTCATTCAGGTTTCTCACTACCACCCAATGGTTACAAATCAAATCACAACTCATACTGGCTCAACCACGTACAATCATTCCTAACCATGGAATGAATAATGTACACAAAATGATCCTCCTACTACAAATCAATCGGAACCCAAGAGAAACCTGAATTTTAGTTGAAGATTTTCGGTACGCAGAAGGGCATACAACGACCCTCAATAACCCAAAAATTGCAGAAAGTCAACTCGGGATATAACTTACCCAATCCAGCAAAATTCCAACACAATACAATTCCCGATACAATCCCGAAGAATACGGGAGATGTAACACTCTCAAAAGCATCCATAGAATTCCTGACTTCCTCCTCCTGAGTTACCCTAACCAACCCAAGGGAATGCAGGAAAACTCCCCCTCGATCCTAGGTGACATTAACTAATCCATGTTTTCAATCCCAATGACAATCTGGCACCCGGCCTACCCGAGAATATGGTACCTAACTTGCCTTGCAAGATACTTATGCCACATCGATCCACCTGCGCTCACCATTTCCGAAATACTACCACCAACCCCTGCGACCAGCTGACCCTAAGTTGGAAATACAACATGACCCTGGGGTCACAAGCCTGCTCACTCCTTCAAACTCAAAAAAATGAAAGGGTACAACCCTTTCGATAGATAACGAAATTCAAATCCATCAATCAACCACCCTACTTCTAGCTACAAAACTCAAGTCGACCAT
Organism: Lactuca saligna; assembly: GCF_052625555.1. NCBI lineage: Eukaryota > Viridiplantae > Streptophyta > Magnoliopsida > Asterales > Asteraceae > Lactuca > Lactuca saligna. The sequence goes on along the minus strand of NC_136425.1, from coordinate 82,736,629 downwards.
AATCATCGCTCCCTTCCTGAGTCCCACGACTCGCATTCCCGGCCTCGAGAAAAACCTTCGAAGCCTCAAACAAAAACTCACTAGGTGTGCACCAAACAACCAAAATCGATAAGACCACTAGGCTCACACCAAATACCAGGACCATCCTCATGTCGGAGCGGCTACAACTAATACATTGGAAACAATAGAAACATTGTTGTGAATCATGGTATCCAACAATGCTAACTCCCATAACCAACCCTTATAATCCCCAAGACTTTCCTGGATTCGAGTATAGATCTTGTGCTTCCAGTATTATGGGCCCATTACTACTTTCCACACTTTTCTAAACTTCCCTCAAGAATCATTTGTTGGGTTTTGAGCACTATAACACTCCTACGGTGCACATGCAACCCTAAATGAGTTGGATCTATGTTTTCTCTAATTATACATGCATTTTCAATTTTTCCAAAGAATTCTACCTAGCTAGTATACAATTGAAGCTATATAGTATAAACTTAGTTTGGGTGCTTACCACTTTAGTAGGGTAGAGTTCTTGACCTTTGAAAGCTTGAGCACCCCAAGTGTGATGCCTCTAATGGTTCACAAACACCAAATTCAAGAGGAGGCTTAAGAGAATAGTTTACTTAGCACAAAATCAATTCCAATCTCTTAGAATGAATGTGGTGGCCAATTTTAGCTCTAGGGGTGAGTATTTATAATGTGGCAGATGCGAGGGTTACACTTTGTAAACCCTAATGACCTTTCATATACTAAGGCTTCATGGGTTAACCTCCATGGACTATCCATGGATTATCTCAATGGTTTAGCCCATCCTAAATAACTGTGGATCATTAGCCCACACTGTAAGAATGATTGATTTACACAATCAATCCCCACATATTTAACAAGTCTCTTTTGATCATAAAATTAATTGCAAACTAATTCTTGACCAATACTAGTTAAATTATATGATTTCTCAATTAATATATTATACTTATAATATATTAATACATCACAAATAACCTTATTCTCAAAAGTCCATCTTATCAAATTGCACTGATGAAGGAAGCCCAAAAGGAGCATGCTACAATCGGGTCAAGTACATCCAAGTTATAGTTATGGGCTTAGACACCAAATCCAACATCATCTCGGGTCCTCTAATTCCTAGTCATAAAATACTTTTGAAACCTGCTCCTTGGTGAAACAACTGCACTGAATACTCCCCAGGCTATCCTAGGACTCACACAGACTCCCTCTACCATCAGCTGCTGAAGAACCCCCACCAACGCCAGCGAACCCCTTCACGAATACAATTACATGCAACCAGGCTCAAATAATCCTTTGGCTAAAGGACCAAACCCTACAAAGGTTGGACTCAGATGAGAGATGCATAATAGATCCAAGTCCTTTATCCTAAGATTATTTAACCCTCATAGCATGTAATTTGATGTATTCATTTGATGGTTAGCTCTCATCAACATGGGTGCCACAAAGCACAAAGCAAGCAACATTCAAGCAGAGAAGCCGACTAGCACTAAGATGCAACAAAATCAGACATGCCCTCCTAGGAAATCCTCAGTCTTATAATTCTATCACCTTGCACGCATCTTCGCCCTACCCTCACTCTCTCAAGAGTGGATGATCCTTCCTCATGTCGAACCACTATGAACCGCACCCAAACCAGGGAAACCATCGCTACCTCATCCAATAACGCGACTGGCCGGTTGACCCCATGCGTCTCACTATACCACTAATTACCACATGACCCTCCATTGGTGCCAGATGACTATCGCATGAATACAATCACATACCCCACCATTTAAACAACCTTAGGCTAAAATATTCAATCCCACAATGGTTGGACTCAGACGAGAGTCGCGCAGTAGTACCAAACCTCTCAGCCTAGGATCCTTTAAACCATGTGACATGTAACTTAGCGTATCCACTCAATAGCCAGTTAATACGCAAAAGAGTCACAGATCATCCAAACAAGAAAACTCTATAGGAACTAAGGCATCACATAATCATGCAATTCTACCATGCAATTCCTGAAGATCCCTAGCCTATTGCTAGCTCGATGTTCTAACATATCATAACATATCATAAGCTCAAATAATTGTGTGGTAATTTGGGGTCTACTTACTGGCTACAGCTGATCGTACACATCGCATCCTCTTTTGTATTTTGAAAAACATTTGAAAATCTTTTCCTTAGTTTGAGACTAGATTCACATAGGTGTTCCTCCGATTCACTCAAATAAAGGCTCTGATACCAACTTGTAACATCCCTAAAATTTCAGCAAAATTTAAACTTTCCAAAACAATTCTTTTTCTATAGAAGTGTTTACAAAACCGTTGTTTCCAAAACATGTATTTAAAAGCGGAATCATTTACACATAGTTTTCAAAACATTCACATTATTAGAGTTTCACATAAGCTATAAGTCCAAAATGCGAGGATGTGTACGGTCTGCCCCACTAACAGCACACATACAGAGCCTTCAGCATGTCTGGTCTGCCCCACTAGGCCTTCAGCCTACCTGGACCGCTCTCCGAGCCTTCAGCATGAATGGACCGCCTCACAGGGCGTACAACCTATCCGGACCACTCCCGAGCCTTCAACATGATTGGTTCGCCTTGCAGGGCCTTCAGTCTATCCGGACCGCTCACTGGGCCTTTGGCCTGACTGGTCCGCCTCGCAGGACCTACAGTCTATCCGGGCCACCCTGGGTATGTTGGCCTTCAGCACAAAGGAGGATCACCTTAACCAAACAACACACACACACACATGTCGACATGTACATAACAATAAACACATATCTATTCAATAGAAAAACATGCATATCTTACAGATCACTAAGCATAGAACCATCCTATCTACCAGGATACATATCTAATAGATCATGCCAACATAGCAACATCCTGTCTACCAGGATACTAATCTAATTAATCACTATAACATACAAGCATACAATGAACCAGGATAACAAACCCAAAAGGGCCGACATTACTACCTTCGACCTTGTTAGTATAGTAAGGAAAAGTTACCTCGCACTATCGAACACATCGACGATCCCTGGCTGCTGACTGCCAGATCCCGAACCGCCAACATCAAGACAATGTCCCAACAAAGTTGGCTCCATGAATAATCTCTGACTACATATCCACTATCACATATACACACACCCCCTCTAACAAATTCCAAAATGACAATCCATCAATACCTAGTCACAAACTCATACGATGAGTCCAAATCAGGATAAAAGACTTTTTTACCCTTCCTTAAGCTTGGCCCAACGCCAAGGCACAAACTAAATGACAAAAGGTCCAATATCAAGATAAACTCCTTAAGTCCAATTATGGCCCAATTTTCCAAATTGGGCCTAACAGCCTTCACTCAAGAAGATAAAAAAACTAAAAGCCCAAACCATAAAATCCCAGACGGTCCATCACAACCCAATGCAAGCCAAACCCAAATCTTGATCCAAAGGCCCGAACCACTTCAAGCCTACACTTTGCCCAATTTTCCAAATTGGGCCCAACTCACTATCGGGCCTTATCCAAAGGTCTGATCCTCTACTTAGCTCAAGACACATCCATCCAGATAAAGCATTAAGGCCAAAGTATCAAAGCCGAACAGATGGCCCAATACCCGAAGCCCAAAGTCCGAAGCCCAATAGGGAACTTATGCAGGGCATACCCCTTCGGTACGCTGGACGTACCTTGCCTCGCATTGACCACTTACGGGGTGGTTGACTTTGAACGGGGGGCGTATGCAACCTTACGCGAGGCATACCCTCGCAGAAACCAAAATCATGATAAGTGCTTAATGGCTTAAGCACTTAAGCACAAATTTCAGATACACTACTCAAATGTGCTCTGAAACCATAAATTCTCAAACTTTAAGACTTTGGTCGACTAAAAAGGGCTTAATACATGGTCTTAATCCATTAAGACCTCATACAAAGAAATAGAGACCAAACTAGCCCAAAGGACCTCATTTTTATGCCTTAGGACCCATACTAGGGTCTGAAAGGACAACTTAACTAGACCAAAACAAAGCATGCACAACATTATGACTCCTGGGACAAGAAAAAGGCCTAAAAGTAACCAAAAAAAGATCTACACAATCCAAGCATAAAGGTAGAAGGTTTATACCTTTTAAAGCTCCCCAAGATGATGATAACCCCATATCTACATGCTTGAATCCTACCTTGACTCCTTTTATGCACTAGCTTCTTATTTTGGCATGCAACTCTACATCATAAGCTCAAGATGATCACTATGGGGATTAGGGTTTACTTAAAATGGCTAAAGATTCTTGGAGGCTAGAAAAGATGAGAGAAATTGTTCCATAAGATGCTTAAATACCCCACAAACCCTAAAAGTTAGGGTTTCACCTTGGCATCCGTACACCCAGCGTACATATATGTACGCCCCGCAAACTAGGGCACGCCCTAGTACGCATAGCGTACTCACATGTTTGCCAAACATACTACGTGAGTCCCCAAAATCACCATTTTGCCACTAGGGCCTACCTTTACCACTTATTTCCAAACCAAGGGCCAAAAATGACATAATTCAAAGTCCAAGGGATGAATTTGAAGTTACTTGAAATATGAGGTGTTACACTACAATGGACTTTCATTTGTGGTATGTTTTGAACAACATTAGCCACATTTTCTCATACGAAGGACAAAAATGAGGAAAACGGAATTAAGGGTTGGATCGTTGTTGTGGCCTCTGGTGATGAGAAAGGTTAAGATGAAATGACTCTGCTTTTGGCCAACCAAGCATTTTTTTTCTCACTTCCCCTCTCGACACATCTTAAGACCACCAAACTTGGATTTTTAACTTTAAAATAAATAATATAGGCTACAAGGGGATAAATATGTATACCAAAAGTAAGAATTTATTGGATATTTCCGAACCCCAAGATGATCCTTATTTGGTGCGCCCTTGCTTCTTATCACTGATGTTGATGAGACTAGAAATCAAGCATTTTGTATAGAATATGAAGTCAATGATTGTGGATGTATGGATAGTGATGAAGGGAAATCGTGAGGCTTGATGGTAGTGGCTTTTGTATATGAAGATAATGAAGTCTAAATGTTACAGGGAGAATAGCTTAGGCTTGTAAGCCTAGATGAGAACATGATAAAACGAGCAAAAGAGATTTATTCTCCTAAATTTTTGGTTCTATTTTTTTTTTGAGGAATTTAAATTTGAATATTAAATTAATTAAATTCTTAGCTACCCTCTATTATATAAAACATAAGAAGAAAGTTTTACATAGACTTTGTGGGTAAACGAGCAACAAGCTATACCGCAACCCCTTTTTGTATGGAAAAACTAATTCTTTTAAAAACAACATCTATAGATCTTGGAGTCATAACATTACAATGCATGGCCTGTTGGACTCTATTGAGTAGCTCCACAACTTCTGGCGCAAGGAAACCAAAAGTATCAAATGTAAAGGGCATAAATGTGTGTTGATTTTCCATGCACGCTTTTTCATAGTTTTCCACTTTGCTTGATGCAGCTTTTAAAGTAGCTTGCCCCACAGTGAAAACCCCACTCCCCAGGCCCACAAGAGGGGAAACTCGTGTTAGATCCATGCATGCATGTTTTCCTCCAGCCCATCTGAATACTAAAACATCCGCTAGTCTAAGTGTTGATCTTCCTTCCAATGGGTCTGTCAAAAAATTTACAGGTGTCTCTTTCTTAGCGGAACCCCCAACGCACCTAAATATGTTGAAAAGAACATCTTTAACCAGATCGTGTTGGTACATGAAACCCGTGAGCTCTTTAGAATGAACTGCATGCTCCCCAAAGGAGTCCAAGCATGCTTTACGACAAACAGGGCAAGTCTCGTCAGCCGGAAATAAAGGGCTCATCAGGCGATACTTGAGGATGGCATGATACTCCACTGGTGACATATGCTGGCCAATACTATCAATAGGAATAGTCATAAGGAAATCCTAAGCATGTGGGGCCCTTAGACGTTCAAAAATTGCTTTCTTCCTAATCGTCATGTCGAAGTGAACTTCCATGTTGTAACATACCGAATCTCAGGTATTATATTTATATATTTCTTTTTGTGATTTAATGAGTGACTCAACAAGTTATGTGCCCGACTCGTCGAGTAAAGTTGGATTGATCACATGGGTTTAATGACCAACTTGACGAGTCAGAGAACCAATTCACCGAGTTGACGCTGTGTGTTGAAACCCTAAATCCCTGGGTTTGTGACCTATTTAAGGGTCCTTAAGCCTTTATTTCCGCCAAACTAGCCACCTTACTTCCTTGAGTGAAACATTAACCGTTCACTTGAGCTGGATAGTGAGAGAGAAGCTAATCTTGTGATTATTAGTGCACTTTTGAAGGAGAAGTGGAGAGCATCAAAGCTTGGATCAAGATGAGGCTTTAGATCTAGAGGTTCTTCAGGTTTTTGCTTCAGTTGGAGGTAAAAAGATGCTAACTTGATCATTTCCTTATGAGATCTTGGTTTAAGGAGTTTCTACATTTTTCTCCTATACTTTTTGTGTCATTGAGTCCTTTGAGCATGATTTGAGGTTGAAACTTCATATTTGGATTGTAGGAGGTCTTGTGAGTCAAAAGACCCAAACTTTATTGAGCTAGAGACAAGATCTTGTGCATATAACCCTTGTTGGAGCTTGTATTGGCATTATGGAGCAAATATGCCATGCATGAATGTAAAGATTGAAGATTTACGTGACATTCGAGCCGTAGGAGACTAAATCTAGAGTTCAGAGTGGTGGATCTTCCTTAAAATGACTGAATGAGAATACAGACTAAATGGACACGTCGAGTCAATAAGCTGACTCGATGAGTCGGCTAGGGTTTTCCCTGATGAGACTGGACATGGGTAACTCGGCGAGTTGATGAGACAACTCGACGAGTTAAGTTGGATTTTCAAGATGTTCTGAGGAACAATGGGGACTCAGCAAGTGGCATATATGCACTCGGCAAGTCAGGTCAACATGGATAGTTGATTCGAGTGTTGACTTCTGTTGACTTTAGGGTTTGGTCAAGGCATGGATTATGGGGACCATGGAGAGGTAAAATGGTCTTTCACCCATCCCAATAGTTAGAGAGGGATTAACATGAGTTTATATAAAGTTATGATCTTTAAGTGTTAAATAAATATGCTTATTATGTGTAGGTGGATATTAGGCTATTCGAGGGGTATCCAGTTTCCTTGCTTGCTTACGAGGTGAGTCTTCTCGCTATACCTACATGAGTAGTAATATTGAGTGACCAGAGGGTCTTATTTGAGTTATCGACCGGAGGGTTCTATGTTCTTACTTGAGTTATATGGTATTATGCATCTTGTCTTTGTGATATATTTTATATTATTTTGTGCCATACTGAGCAGGACCGGAAGGTCTGAGTCGAGTAATAAGACCGGAGGGTCCAACCCGAGCTGTGGGACCGGAGGGTCTTCACTGAGACACATGACCAGAGGGTCCACACTGATTCGTGAGACAGGAGGGTCCTAACCGAGATGCATGATACTAGAGGGTCCATGCCAAGTTATAGCCATGAGAGGCTTATTATTTGTGTACGTGGTATTTTTGGGAACTCACTAAGCTTTGTTCTTACCGTGTTGTGTGATATGTGTTTCAGGTACTTCTCAGGATCGCGGAAAGGTGTCGGCTTGATTTTACACACCAATTCGAGACTATATGGATGATTTTGGGATAGTGACATTTTTATGTGGATTTGTGCTGACACTTGAAACAATTATGTTTTTTAGAAATATAATATGAGTTTTTATGTGTTTTAAAAATGAAAATTTTAGTTTGAAAATTTACGTTGTTATAAGTTGGTATCAGAGCCTTGATTTGAGGGATCCGGATATATATCTTCGGGTGTATCTGGACTTAAACTGAGGATTTGAGAAAAAAAAAGTCAAAGAAATGATTTTTCTAAAAACGAGAAAGAGTTTAAAGAGAAAAATGAGTTGAAGTCGTGTGTACAATTAGCGAGAGCCCGAACGGTGATTTCCCAAAATACCCTTAATTATTTGTGTTATGAGATATTTGTGTGATGTTTGGGATGCATGCTAGAGGATAGGCTAGGTATTTCATATTTAGGACTAGAGTTGCCTGATTTGTGATGCCTTAGCCTAGGAGTTGCTACTATCTGATATTTCTTTGAGTATATGCTGAATAGGAGTATTTAGCAAGAATCACTTAGAGAGAGTTATGAGTTAAGGGATAATCTAGGAGAGATACGTAAATGAGCATATGAGAGGTCTACTGATAGGGTAGTCTGTTATACATGAGAGTTAGAGTACTTGTGAATTGGGATCCTAGGAGGAGGGATTAGGGTGACTACAGGTTGGTGTGTAAGGTAGTATTGAGCTCGTACTACTAAAAGCACCGGATCTGTATGCAACCCAAGTAAGAATCCTTAGGATGCTAAGGAACAAGTAGGGATGGGTGATCGAGTCTGAGTATGCTCGACTGAGTCTCTGATGATTTTTCGTGTTGTATTTTACAGACATCATGTTGGGTACACGCCACAACCCCAGGAGCAGTGGGACTAGTGATGAGGATATTCGCAGGATGATCCATGATGAGGTGGCTGCAACCATCCGAGTGGTGATACCGGAGAGGTTTGAGTCTATTAAGACCACACTGATTGAGATGTTTGACGAGCGATACGTTGCAGTTACTGAGGTTGTTGTTGCTGCAGCCAATGTAACTGTTGTCGCTGCTAGGCCACAAGGAGGTCACTCGTTGTTGTTCTAGGAGTTCAGCAACACGAAACCACCATAGTTTGATGGGACAAAGGATCCGATTGTTGCCATGAGATGGGTCACTAACATTGAGGGACGCTTTTATACATGTTAATGTCCAGAGCATCTGAGAGTCCGGTTTGCGCTGAACCAGCTTCGCTTGGGAGCAAAGGACTGGTGGAAGTTTTTGACGACTGATTTTACGCCTATAGATCATGATGCAATGACTTGGGAGAGGTTCATCAAGTTGCTTTGAGATGAGTATGTTCCCCAGGTGAAGAGGGAACGTTTGGAACAAAAGTTTCTGCCTCTCAAGCAGAAGACAGAATCAGTGACTGAGATTACGAGGATGTTTCATAAGAGGGTGATGTTGTGCCCTGAGCACGTGTCCACAAAGCATGCACGTGTGAGTCGGTATTTGAGCATCTTGAGGAGGGATATCCGGGAGTTCATGGAAAAATCGTCTTATCGGATATTGATTGAGTTGCAGACCAATACCAGGAGGAGGGAGGTTGAGTTGGTGATCCAGACCATAGAGGAGGGAGAGTTGCAGGGGAGAGATAGGAGACCGACACACTAGCAACTGACAGCTAAGCAGGCTAAGCCCATTGATTCGAGAGTTGGAGGCCAGAAGGGCAGCACTTGTAGCAAGTGCAGTAAGACCCACGAGGGATTTTGTAGGGCAGGGATTTGCTATAAATGCGCCAAGGAGGGGCATATGGCGAGGGACTACCCCCAAGGGATTTTCTGTTTGCTTTCACTGCAACCAGACATGCCATCGAAAGGCTGAGTGTCCCCAGCTTACCCAGTGATCAGCCCAGACTACCACTCCTACTGCTTTACGTGTTACTGATGGCCGCCCAGGGAAGGATGAGCCTCCGAGGGCTCGTGGGAGAGCATTTCAGCTAACAGCAGAAGAGGTCCGCGTCGCACCTGATGTTGTTGCTGGTATGTATCTCCTTATCTATGTTGTTTTGATATTTGTATATACTTACATAGTGTTGTGTATAGGTAGTTTTCTTGTGAGTTATGTACCTGCTTTAGTGTTGTTTGACTCGGGTGCGAGTAGATCTTTCGTGTCCTTAGCTTTTAGTCGCTACATCAATATTCGACGTGAGGCATTGAGTCAACCTCTTTAGTTTCTATAGCCAACGAGCATGAAGTTTTTGCTACTGATGTATTCTAAGGGTGTGTACTATAGATTTTTGGTGTTGAGTTCCTAATAGACTTGGTATTGAGTTCCCGATAGACTTGGTACTTATCGCAATGGGTGATGTATGTTTCATAGTGGGCATTGACTGATTGAGTTGGTTTGGAGTTGTGATCGACCACGAGCGTCAGATGGTGACCATACGAGACCCTAGTGAGGGAGTGCTTATGGTGTATGGAGAGGGTACCCGGTCTGGATCCGCCTTCTGCTCTGCTGCCAGATCGAGACAGAGTCTACAACATGGTTGTATGGGCTTTTTAGCGTACATGACAGATACGCAGGTTGTTACAGAGAGATAGAGGTCTATCTCTAAGGTTCCGATAGTATGTAAGTTCCCGGATGTTTTCCCCAAGTATTTTCCATGTGTGCCTCCTGAGAGGCAGGTAAAGTTCCAGATTGATTAGGTTCCGGGTGCAGTGCCTATTGCCAATGCACCTTATCGCCTTCCGCCGCCTGCGATGCAGGAGTTATCCTCACAGCTCCAGGAGCTACCGGGGAAGGATTTTATCAGGCCGAGTAGCTCATCGTGGGGAGCATCGATCCTTTTTGTCAAGAAAAAGGATGGTTCAGAAAAAATGTGTATCGATTACCGGGAGTTGAACAAGCTGACAGTTAAGAACCATTATCCACTACCGAAGATCGAAGATTTGTTCGATAAGTTGAAAGGGGCATCTAGGTTTTCCAAGATTGATTTGAGATCTAGATAGCATTAGATGAGAGTCTATGAGGAGGATATCCAGAAGACGATCTTTAGGACTCGTTATGGCCACTACGAGTTTGTGATGATGCCTTTCGGACTCACCAATGCACCAGCAGCGTTCATGGACCTCATGAACTGGGTGTGCAGTCCTATGTTGGATTGATTGGTGATCGTGTTCATCGATGATATTCTGGTATATTCGAGATCTAGAGAGCAGCATGATGAGCATCTTAGAGAGATCCTTGGAGTATTAAGGATGGAGAGGCATTGCGCCAAATTCTCTAAGTGTGATTTTCGGTTACGAGAGGTCCAATTCTTGGGACAACTTGTTAATCAAAATGGGATATTGGTCGACCCGGCCAAGATTGAGGCAGCCATGAGGTGGGAGGTGCCAAGATCCCCGTCAGAGATCAGGAGTTTTCTAGGTTTGGTCGACTACTATTGGAGGTTTATTAGAGATTTCTCCAAGATTGTCGTTCCTCTCACCAGGTTGACCCGGAAGGGTATACTTTTACTTGGGGGCCCGAGCAGCAGCCCTCATTTGAGACCCATCGCCAGAGATTGTGCGAAGCCCTGGTGTTAGCTCTACCCGAGGGAGTGGAAGAATTTGGTTTATTGTGATGCTTTTATATCTTAGATGGTTGGGTTTTGATGCATAGGGGTACGTGAGAACATTAGCATGAAGGCAGCTGAAGCTTCATGAGACGAGGTATCCCAACCACAACATGGAGTTGGGGGGCGGTAGTGTTCGCCATCAAGATCTAGCGCCACTACTTGTATGGAGTCCAGTGTACCATATATACGGACCACAAGAGCCTGAAGTACCTCATAGATAAGCCTAACTTAAATATGAGGCAGAGGATGACAGTGATGACTCCAGTCGTGGGTGGGATACCTCGTCTCATGAGTGCTCCGATCCGAGATGTATGCATGAGGATGACAGTGATGACTCCGGTCTTAGATTCCATTTCAGAGGCCCAGATGGAGGTCATGAGACCGGAGAACCGCAAGAGGGAGCAGGTGATTGGTCAGGTTTCCGAGTTTGAGACAAACATTCGTGGGATTTTAACTTTTCGAGGGAGGATTTGGGTGCCCTATACAGGTGGAGCACGACGCATACTGATAGAGGAGGCACATAGATCGAGATTCTCGATCCATCTAGGGGCACTAAGATGTATTTGGACCTGAAGAGAGATTATTGGTGGCCCTATACGAAGAGAACTGTGGCATGGGTAATTGAGAGGTGCTTGACCTGTCGCCGAGATAAGGCGGAGCACCAACGACCATATTTCCCGTTACAACCTCTAGATATTCCGCAGTGGAAGTGGGAGCAGATTTCAATGGATCTTATCACCAAGCTACCGAGGACTGCGCGTGGGGTTGACGTGATATGGGTGATTGTACACCGGTTGATGAAGAGTGCTCGCTTCCTCACCATCAGTGAGAGCTCTTCTACAGAGAAACTGGCCGATATTTATGTAGGAGAGGTGGTAGCATGACATGGGGTGCCGACCTTGATAGTGTCAGATCGGGATGTGCTTTTTACTTTTAGGTTCTGGAAGAAATTTAATGAGTAGCTGGGTACCCGGTTGCATTTCAGTATCGCATACCACCCACAGACAGACGGGTAGAGTAGCAATTTAGACGCTCGAGGACATGCTACGTGCATGTGTTATGGACTTCGGAGGAAGTTGGGACACCTATTTTCCCTTGGCTGAGTTTTCTTACAACAACAACCACCATTCCAGTATTGGCATGCCGAGCACTTATATGGGAGGAGGTGTCGAACTCCCAGCTGTTGAGAAGAGGTAGGGCAGCGAGTGATGGGTGGCACTGAGATGGTCTTGAAGACGACCGAACACATTCAGTAGGTCAGGCAGAGGTTACTGACAACCCAGAGTCTCCAGAAGTGTTACGCAGATCGGCGACGATCCGAGCTAGAGTTCCAGGTTGGAGATTTTATCCTCCTGAAGGTATCCCCATGGAAAGGGGTGATCCGATTCAGGAAACAGGGAAAGCTACATTGGTCCTTTCAGAGTGATCGCCAGAGTGGGTAAGGTAACTTACTGGTTGGAGCTACCTGCAGAGTTGAGTTAGATTCATAACACCTTCCACGTGTCTCAATTGAGGAAGTGTGTAGCCGATGAGATGGAGGTGGTACAATTAAAGGACATTCAGGTGGATGCGAGCCCGAATTATATTGAGAGGCCGATAGCGATCTTGTATCAGAAAGTGAAGGTTCTGAGGAATAAAGAAGTGTCCCTAGTCCAGGTTCAGTGGCAACATCGAAAGGGATCTGAGTGGACTTAGGAGCCAGAGTCCGAGATGCGCGAGCTGTATCCAGAGTTCTTTCCGGAGCATGACTTCGAGAGTGAAGTCTGATTCTAGTGGGGGAGAATTGTAACATCCTGAATCTCATGTATTATATTTATATATTTCTTTTTGTGATTTAATGAGTGACTCAACAAGTTGTGTGCCCGACTCGTCGAGTAGAGTTGGATTGATCACATGGGTTTAATGACCAACTTGACGAGTCAGAGAACCGACTCACCGAGTTGACGCTGTGTGTTGAAACCCTAAATCCCCGGGTTTGTGACCTATTTAAGGCTCCTTAAGCCCTCATTTCCGCCAAACTAGCCACCTTACTTCCTTGAGTGAAACATTAACCGTCCACTTGAGCTGGATAGTGAGAGAGAAGCTAATCTTGTGATTATTAGTGCACTTTTGAAGGACAAGTGGAGAGCATCAAATCTTGGATCAAGATGAGGCTTTGGATCTAGAGGTTCTTCAGGTTTTTGCTTCAGTTGGAGGTAAAAAGATGCTAACTTGATTGTTTCCTTATGAGATCTTGGTTTAGGGAGTTTCTACATTTTTCTCCTATACTTTTTGTGTCATTGAGTCCTTTGAGCATGATTTGAGGTTGAAACTTCATATTTGGATTGTAGGAGGTCTTGTGAGTCAAAAGACCCAAACTTTATTGAGCTAGAGACAAGATCTTGTGCATATAACCCTTGTTGGAGCTTGTATTGGCATTATGGAGAAAATATGCCATGCATGAATGTAAAGATTGAAGATTTACGTGGCATTCGAGTCGTAGGAGACTAAATCTAGAGTTTAGAGTGGTGGATCTTCCTTAAAATGACTGAATGAGAATACAAACTAAATGGATTCGTCGATTCAATAAGCTGACTCGATGAGTCGGCTAGGGTTTTCCCCGATGAGACTGGATATGGGTAACTCGGTGAGTTGATGAGATAACTCGACGAGTTAAGTTGGGTTTTCGAGATGTTCTGAGGAACAAGTGGGACTCAGCAAGTCACATAGATGCACTTGGTGATTCAGGTCAACATGGATAGTTGACTCGAGTGTTGACTTCTATTGACTTTAGGGTTTGGTCAAGGCAGGGTTTATGGGGATCATGGAGAGGTAAAATAGTCTTTCACCCATCCCAAGAGTTAGATAGGGATTAACATGAGTTTATATAAAGTGTTTATCTTTAAGTGTTAATTAGAGATGCTTATTGCATGTAGGCAGAGATTAGGTTGTTCAAGGGGTATCTAGTTTCGTTTCTTGCTTACAAGGTGAGTCTTCTCGCTATACTTACCTGAGTGGTAATACTAAGTGACCAAAGGGTCTTATTTTAGTTTTAGACCGGAGGTTTCTATGTGCTTATTTGAGTTATATGGTATTATGTATCTTGTCTTTGTGATATATGCTATATTATTATGTGCCGTACTGAGTAAGGTCAGAATGTCCGAGCCGAGTTATAAGACCGAAGGGTCTCCACTGAGATACAGGATCGAAGGGTCCAACCCGAGCTGTGGGACTGGAGGGTCTTCATTAAGGCACATGACCGGAGGGTCCACACTGAGCCGTGAGACCGGAGGGTCCTCACTGAGACACATGAGACCGGATGGTCTATGCCGAGTTATAGCCATGAGTGGATTATTATTTGTGTACGTGATATTTTGGGGAACTCACTAAGCTTTGTGCTTACAGTGTTACGTGATATGTGTTTCAGACACTTCTTAGGATCACGGGAAGGCGCTTGCTTGATTGTACACATAGATTCGAGACTATGTGGATGATTCTAGGATAGTGACATTTTTATGTGGATTTGTGTTGACACTTGAAACAATTATGTTTTTGAGAAATATATTATGAGTTTGTATGTGTTTTAAAAATGAAAATTTTGGTTTGAAAATTTACGTTGTTACACATGTCTTGGACAATTTTACTAAAAAGGGCATGTGACATCCCCAAAATCACGGCCAGAAAAGACCGATTTTGTTTATGCTTTATAAAAATCAGAGTACCTCATTTTATAAAAAGGTTGCGGAATTTGTTCCCAGAAAAACACGATAAATACGTTATTAAAACATTTTCGAAGAAACGTATTTTTATTCATCTTAAAACGTTTGGGATGTCATCGTTAATACAGAAAAATAAGCATAAACAGAACTTACATTTATTTACACTAGTGATCTACATCTTTTTAAATCTCCCAGTGTAAAGTGACTTCATATCAACACCTGTGATATACATAAACTGAGTGGGTCAGGTTGGGAAACCTGGTGAGTACATAGGATTTTCAACCCACAATAATATAATTGTTATGTTTAATCATCAAACAATTAACCCCATTACCCATCCCCATTATCTTCTTTACTCTTAAGGATTTAACCTAAGAGTCGTCTACCCTGCATTTGTTGATTCCGAAGTCCCTTACTTCCAGGGTTATAGGACTGGCACTAAATCCATAGCTGCCGATGTTAGTTCGTAAAGCACTAATTCCATAGCTGCTATATCCTACTCATCGGGTACTAAATCCATAGCTACCAGCGTTCAACAGGTACTAAGTCCATAGCTACCAATTCCTACAGGTACTAAATCCATAGCTACCAGTGTCTGACATGTACTAAGTCCATAGCTACCGGTGTTTGTCCCATAGGCACTAAGTCTATAGCTGCCAATGTATACTCACGTCATCTTCTATCTCTCATCATCTATCTACCCATCATCATACCCCACATATTCGTATATATAAAATACGTATACAGTTTAAATCCTTTAAAACATGTACAAAACGTTCATCCAACATAGACAGCAAGTATTCAGATAATATGCACACATAGCACGTAGTTTATATTAAATACTTCATATCTATGTGTAAGATGAAAGGGACTATGCACTCACCTGATTAGGTGATGATTCCGAACTCAGACAGCACTTCGTTATCTCAAAACAATTTTCCTCGACAAAACCTAGTATCAATACCACTAGGGTTTAGTTTTTAACGTTAACCACGACTAATTAATAGTCTAGCTATTATTACTATTATATAAGCGTTAAATAACACTCAATATAACTCATAATAATAGCCCAAATAATTATTTTAAGGTCCTAATAATGTTACTATAATTAAATAAAAGCTATATTAAATATAGTATAGGCATAACTCACTTACAATGGGATTTTATTAAAAACCGGGCTTCGTTGGAGCAGCGTTTCCGAGCCGAAAGCTTTTCTTCTCGGAGCCGTCGGGCGCTCCGGGGCTTTCTTCTCGTGATAGGGAGGTTCCGTAGACTTGGGAGGGGTTTAGGGAGGCTAGAGAGAAGTTAGAGAGAGAAAGAGAGGCTTATGGTGTGAAGAAAATATGAGGAGTTCACCCTTGTATTTATAGGAGTTTTATAGTAAAGTAGCCTCTAAGCTTCGTTCGTAACTTTTGCATACGAGCTCCGTTTTTGTCTGTCTTTTTATCGTTGAGATCCTATTAATGAGATCTTCAACTTTCGTTTAGACCTCGTTAGCTAATTCTCATTCTATCTCGGATTTACAAAACTGTATCGAATTCGCCGCGCTCGAAAAGTAGGGACTAAGCTTCGTCCATAACTTTCTCATACGAGCTCCATTTTTGTCTGTCTTTTTACCGTTGAGTTCCTATTAATGAGATCTTCAACTCTCATTTAGACCTCGTTGGCTAATTCTCATTCTATTTCGGATTTACAAAACTGTATCGAATTCGCCGCGCTCGAAAAGTAGCGACTAAGCTTCGTCTATATCTATCTCATACTATCTCCGTTTTTGACATTCTTTATATCCATGCGTAGGTAAAAGTAATATCTACAACTTTCATTTTGGCTCCGTCGGCTAATTCTCGACCGATCATAAATTTAACAGTAGGAGGCGTTTAGACTGTTAAATGACCGCGAAGAATTCGTAAGTCTTTCATACGAACTCCGTTTTCGTCCATCTTTTTAATGTTGAGTTCCTATTATTGAGATCTTTAACTCTCATTTAGGTCGCGTAAGCCAAAAACCGCTCAAACTAAAATTCGAGTTTCGGGCTGTACACTACTAACCTGAAACTTTGAAAAATCATAACTTCCTCATACGAAGTCAGATTTGGGCGTTCTTTTTACGGATTTTCTCATTTTAACATACTCTACGACTTTGGTTTAGATAACTAAGGCTAAAAAGTCTTCTATCATAAATTCACTTTTTACGCTTCCCGGTGCCGTGCCGGTTTTGCCGTAAAACTTCGACGGGCCATAACTTCTTCGTTATAACTCAGATTTCGGCGTTCTTTATATGTACGGAAACCTTGTGACATATACTATAACTTGGTTAAAATTATTTATTCTAAATAATCTTTTGCCGAAAAGTCATTTTCGACCCATATTGCCTCTAAATTGACTTGCCTGGATCTACGGGCGTTACAATTATCTCCCCCTTAGGATGATTACGTCCCGGAATCATCAACAAAACAGGGCTCGTATAATGACTCCATACGTCATCTCTTCATCCTAGGTAATAATCATAACTTCTATATTCCTTCAAGTCTATCTCTTAGACTCATTGACTGTAAGCAGTACTCGATCGTGCACCTGCTCTCTACCTTAGGCTAGACTTTAAATTATGACCTATCATCATGTGATGCACGTTTAGACTTAGGTCTCTTAGAGTTAAATTCTAAAATAGACTATTCCTTCCTTCATGTTCTAATGTGATATAATCACACTTTAACATGTAGCGTTTCTGGCTACCAACTTCTTTAACAACGAAGGCGATACTTCTATTGATCTCTTTGATTTCAATTGTTTGGTTTTTGTCGGACGCTACATCGAACTTGGTTCCCTGAACCACGCAACATACTCATCGTAGTCGGACTCAATTCGGTACAACCACTAGGGTCGGAAATTAACAATCTTTTTAGTCATTATCGAAACGATGGTAATGACATACTTGAAAAAAAAACAGAATCAGTTACTAGCTTCTTGGTGATCCTTGTGACTTTCCATGATCCAAGTGTGAGTCCTGTGCTTCCGGTAGTATAGGCCTCTACTACCATTCACACCTACTCATACTCGTCCCAAGTATCGTCTCGCAGTTTCCCAAGTCACCATGCAGCAAATCACACAACAATTTCACACACCAGATAACAAAATGAAGATTTCATTATTTCTCGAAACTATTACATAGGTGTTCAAGTTCACCCTAGACTATGCCTCTACTAGGCTACATCGTACGAAACTATGGCTACTGCATAATCCGATCTTCGGGTAAGAAGTCCTCATTCTTGATTCCTTGCATGGTTCTCTGCCTCATCAAGGATCATGTGAAATACCCTCGGCCTTGGTGGCGTTTCTGGTCTTGCTGCTTTATTTTTCCTTGGGCAGTCTCTGGACATGTGCCCCTTGCCTCCACATCCGTAACATACTTTGTCATTATGCGTGCAGTCTTTGGAATAGTGACCAGTCCTCCCACACTTGTAACAAGTCACTTCTTCGTTGCACTTTCCACCATGCTTCTTCTTGCATCTATCACACCATCTTGCTTCACCTCCATCTGCTCCTCCAAGCTTTGAGAATTTGCTTTCCTTATTCGGCCTCGAAGATCCTTCAAACTTCCGCTTCTCTCCTACCTTATCTTTTTCTAGACCTTTTTCTCTTATCTGGGCCTCTACGTTCTTAGCTGCCCTAACAGCTGCTTTCAAAGTAGTTGCCATTTTGACCATTGGGCCAAAGTCAATGGGCAGTCCGTTAGCAAACCTATCAATCTTGGAGAGTTCAGTAGGCACCAAGTAGGGGAATAGCTTCATCCTTTCGGTGAATGCGGTGGCATACTCAACAATACTCATCTTCCCTTTCTTCAGGTTCTGAAACTCGTTGTTTAGGTCTATCAAATCTACCTCCGAGCAGTACTGCATTTTCAACTGCTCCAAAAACTCTTCCCGACATCCTTAAGGCTTCTCCTCGTGGCATCGTATCTGCTAATAGCTTCCACCAGCTCAAGACTCCAGCTTTCAGCTATCTTACTGCGAAGACAGTCTTCTGTTTCTCATTACAGCTGCAACTCTCAAACACCATCTCCATCTCAGAGATCCAATCCATAATCTCAACCGGCTTCGGGCTTCCTGAGAGACTTGGGGGTTTCGCACCCAAGAAATTCTTGTATATCCGCCCATCCTTGTTGTTTCTCCCTTTAAGGCCATCCCTTTGCTCACCTTGAGTCCCTACTTGACTCACTTGGCGGCTGTAGTTCCCTTCCTCTGATTGCTCGGGAACTGGCTTTGTCGGTTCAACATGTACGGTAGGTTCGTCCCTATTCAACATTTGTCTCATTTCTTCCCTTTGTTCAGCCAGCATAGCCCGAATCATGGCTTGAACTCCAGCCATGGTGACTGGATCAGGCGCAACTTCTTCTACAACAGGTATTTGCTGAACCACTGGGGGTTGGTTCCTGTTCCCATTTGCGTTTACGTTTCCGCTACGAGTTCTTGCCATCTTGATCTATACACCGAATAAGGTGAATCTAGATCTTAATTTAGGATTGACGTCTTAAATCATCCTTATCACCCCGAAACGTTTATATGCTAGTTCTAATATCGTAGTTAAACGCTTAGAATCCTAAACATATAAGGCTTCCAGATCCGGTCAGCAACAGACCATAGATCCGAACAAATAACAACATATCATGCACAAAGCATTTAGCACATAAAAGCAATTTAGGCATCATTCCTAAAATAAGCTAGTGCTCACACCTGACAATCATCGCTTAGCATTCTAAGTTTAAGTCTAGAAATAAATCCATATTCCTAGTTCGCTTAAACTAATGCTCTGATACCAACTGTGACATCCCCAAAATCACGGCCAGAAAAGACCGATTTTGTTTATGCTTTATAAAAATCAGAGTACTTCATTTTATAAAAAGGTTGCGGAATTTGTTCCCAGAAAAACACGATAAATACGTTATTAAAACATTTTCGAAGAAACGTATTTTTATTCATCTTAAAACGTTTGGGATGTCATCGTTAATACAGAAACATAAGCATAAACAGAACTTACATTTATTTACACTAGTGATCTACATCTCTTTAAATCTCTCAGTGTAAAGTGACTTCATATCAACACCTGTGATATACATAAACTGAGTGGGTCAGGTTGGGAAACCTGGTGAGTACATAGGGTTTTCAACCCACAATAATATAATTGTTATGTTTAATCATCAAACAATTAACCCCATTACCCATCCCCGTTATCTTCTTTACTCTTAAGGATTTAACCTAAGATTCGTCTATCCTGCATTTGTTTATTCCGAAGTCCCTTACTTCCAGGGTTATAGGACTCGCACTAAATCCATAGCTACCGATGTTAGTTCGTAAAGCACTAATTCCATAGCTGCTATATCCTACTCATCGGGTACTAAATCCATAGCTACCAGCGTTCAACAGGTACTAAGTCCATAGCTACCAATTCCTACAGGTACTAAATCCATAGCTACCAGTGTCTGACATGTACTAAGTCCATAGCTACCGGTGTTTGTCCCATAGGCACTAAGTCTATAGCTGCCAATGTATACTCACGTCATCTTCTATCTCTCATCATCTATCTACCCATCATCATACCCCACATATTCGTATATATAAAATACGTATACAGTTTAAATCCTTTAAAACATGTACAAAACGTTCATCCAACATAGACAGCAAGTATTCAGACACATAGCACGTAGTTTATATTAAATACTTCATATCTATGTGTAAGATGAAAGGGACTATGCACTCACCTGATTAGGTGGTGATTCCGAACTCAGACAGCACTTCGTTATCTCAAAACAATTTTCCTCGACAAAACCTAGTATCAATACCACTAGGGTTTAGTTTTTAACGTTAACCACGACTAATTAATAGTCTAGCTATTATTACTATTATATAAGCGTTAAATAACACTCAATATAACTCATAATAATAGCCCAAATAATTATTTTAAGGTCCTAATAATGTTACTATAATTAAATAAAAGCTATATTAAATATAGTATAGGCATAACTCACTTACAATGGGTTTTTATTAAAACCGGGCTTCGTTTGAGCAGCGTTTCCGAGCCGAAAGCTTTTCTTCTCGGAGCTGTCGGGCACTCTGGGGCTTTCTTCTCGTGATAGGGAGGTTCCGTAGACTTGGGAGGGGTTTAGGGAGGCTAGAGAGAATTTAGAGAGAGAAAGAGAGGCTTATGGTGTGAAGAAAATATGAGGGGTTCACCCTTGTATTTATAGGAGTTTTATAGTAAAGTAGCCTCTAAGCTTCGTCCGTAACTTTTGCATACGAGCTCCGTTTTTGTCTGTCTTTTTACCGTTGAGATCCTATTAATGAGATCTTCAACTTCGTTTAGACCTCGTTAGCTAATTCTCATTCTATCTCGGATTTACAAAACTGTATCGAATTCACCGCGCTCGAAAAGTAGGGACTAAGCTTCGTCCATAACTTTCGCATACGAGCTCCATTTTTGTCTGTCTTTTTACTGTTGAGTTCCTATTAATGAGATCTTCAACTATCATTTAGACCTCGTTGGCTAATTCTCATTCTATTTCGGATTTACAAAACTGTATCGAATTCGCCGCGCTCGAAAAGTAGTGACTAAGCTTCGTCTATATCTATCTCATACTATCTCCGTTTTTTACGTTATTTATATCCATGCGTAGGTAAAAATAATATCTACAACTTTCATTTTGGCTCCGTCGGCTAATTCTCGACCGATCATAAATTTAACAATAGGAGGCGTTTAGACTGTTAAATGACCGCGAAGAATTCGTAACTCTTTCATACGAACTCCGTTTTCGTCCATCTTTTTAATGTTGAGTTCCTATTATTGAGATATTTAACTCTCATTTAGGTCGCGTAAGCCAAAAACCGCTCGAACTAAAATTCGAGTTTCCGGCTGTACACTACTAAGCTGAAACTTTGAAAAATCATAACTTCCTCATACGAAGTCAGATTTGGGCGTTCTTTTGACGGATTTTCTCATTTTAACATACTCTACGACTTTGGTTTAGATAACTAAGGCTAAAAAGTCTTCTATCATAAATTCACTTTTTACGCTTCCCGGTGCCGTGCCGGTTTTGCCGTAAAACTTCGACGAGCCATAACTTCTTCGTTATAACTCAGATTTCGGCGTTATTTATATGTACGGAAACCTTGTGACATATACTATAACTTGGTTAAAATTATTTATTCTAAATAATCTTTTGCCGAAAAGTCATTTTCGACCCATATTGCCTCTAAATTGACTTGCCCGGATCTACGGGCGTTACAGGGCACATTCAAATGAATGTTGGGCTTTTGGAGGGGCGGTGTCCTTATTAGTGATACCACTAAAATCAAAGCCCGGAATCGTATCACGAAGATACCCCTTTCTACTGCTGACTACAACCCCAAACCACCGTGCCTAATTAGTAACGAAGCCAGTCGCTACTGAAGGTCCCCAAAAAAATGGACCCCCGCAAACCACAATGTCCTCAATCGACCCACATAACCCTTTATTAAAAAAGAAAGCAGCCTCTTACATGTGAATGAGTTGGCACGTTCTCAGGCCAAAGAAAAGTTTAGCGATGCCCACACAAGATCGAAGCAAAACGAGTTCACTTTGGGGGTCATGTAACTATGGTAGAAGGCACATCAAATCAAAAGTCTTGGCACCCTTCTTCATGACTAACTCACTAATAAAATCCACATCTCTACTAGCAGCTCTCCCAAGAAGCTTCACCCTTACTGACAGTCGCCCAATATCATCAGGGAATAATGTACGAAGCTTCCTACCATCGCATGAAGGCCAAAATAGTTCAGTTTTCTTGATATTCACGTCAAGCCCCAATCCTGGGCCAACCACCCTAATGATGTCCAATACTCTGGTCACCTCCTCTGAATCTCCAATGACGGTCCCATCTACAAGTTAAAATGATCGGATGATATTAAGTTATACAGCTATACAATATATATATATATATATATATATATAATATTTTACTTTTTAAAAATAATATATACGATTTTTTTTACAATAAATCATATAAAACAGTTATATTTATTTAAAGAAAAGTATTCAAATAATTTTAAATCTTAATGCTGAAGTTTAACAAACAAAAAAAACCATATTAATTCACGCCAAAAATCATTCAACACGGTTTGAAATATATTTGCTTTTACCTTTCCAAAAAAAACTTTGCAGTATCCCACGCGCGCAACTTACCTCCACCCAATAACGTTCGACCGATGACGTTTTCTCTGCGACCCTACATCATTTCATTTGTACGTATCTCTCACGCGCTCATACAACGTCGTGAACATCAAATCCCTCCGTACTTACATACCAAAACTGGAAAGAAAAACGTAAAAATACGGCGGTTAAAACTTTTACTTTTCCACGCGCCTCCATATCCGTATAAAAACCATCCTCAAATACCATCTTATCTCTTCATCATCTTCTACCTTTTTAAACAAAGAGTCTTCAAAGTAAGTTGTATTACATGCATTAAAAGTTATATCTAATTTATATTTTAAATTTCGACTTTTATGTCAGGTATTGTTGAAAGAATAATTTGTTTGTAGAATTATGTTTCTATTTGAATACGTTTCATTATGTCAGTCGGTGAATGGAGTGCTTTTGTTACTAAATTTATGTATATGACATGTTTGGTGTGAATTTGAGAGGTGAAGGAAGATGGGGTGGTGACATCAGGTGTAATAATGGTGTGAGAATGTCATGTGTACATATATGGTAACGTACTATAGATACAAGTTCCATGTATGTATAATAATAATACGTATGAATGAAGAGAGAATAAAGAAAAAAGAGAGCGGTGGAGGTGGAGAGGTATGGTGTGGGACCCGTGAAGTTATGAGAGAGAAGACTTCAACATCACGACAGGGTGAAGGAGGTGGGGTAAGGGGGTGGGGGTAAGAGACAGCTAGCAGTGAAGGAGGTGCCTCACCTACCATACATCTCTCTCTCTCATCTTCCCTCCCTTTTTAGGGTTCTTCACGCCCTTCTTTCTCGTTTCAAATTTCATAATCTGTAGACTACTATATACGCTCCACTTTCAGTTTGATTTTAGGTTGTAGAGCTCAGAGTTGATAATCGGTTTCTGTTTCGTGTATCGAGTTTAGGGATTACCTTTTGTCATTTCATTTCGGAGTATTCAGATTCGTGATTCCTGATTCGTCATTCGTTATTCGTGATTCGTGATTCGTGAATGAAGTTTTTGAATTGAGAGGGGTTTTGCTTGTAGCTTTTTGCAGATTGTAGGCGGGAATTAGGGTTTAAAGCGAAGGTTTGCTTCTTTTAAACTTTCGTTTCTTCAGAATAAATGTTAGAATGTGTAGATAATTAAAAGAGTTCACCTCTTCGTAAGGCATTTGTTTCGGATTTTGACGAATTCATCGCAAATTGATGCGTTTCGGATTATTTCTAGTTTTTCATTGGGTTTTTTGAAGCTAAACAAAGAACAGAGCTGATTTTTCGTGAACTGTAATACAACGCTGTTGTTTGAAACATTGTTCACAGTTTCTGCTTGAAATTTGTTTGAATTTGTCGTCAATTTCATAGCAATATTCTTCTCCCGTTTTGTTCAATTTGGCATTTCCAATCAGTTCGATAATCTTCAATTTCTATATTGCAGGTAGTTCAGTTCCAAAATCAACAAGCGAAAGTAACTCATTTGAATTCTAACCTAAGGTTAGCTCAAATTTTCGCTTTCCCAAATCGCCACTGCATTTCCTGTTTTACTAAAGGACATAACAGTGTAAAAGTTGTTTCACTTTGAAACCGACAAAATTTCAGCAAATTTCTCTATAGTACACTAATTAACTGAGTGGAATTCATAAAGGGAATTTGAAATTATTACAAGTTTTCTGCATATGAAGCAAGAATCTCAGTACGCTAAAGCTAAATTTGGGGATTATGCTTTCTTTTTCTGATTTTTTTCCTGCTAAAATGCGCTATATAAAACCAATTTGAGCTGTCTCACCATTGTCATTCATCACCAAGCACGTTAGCACACAAAAAAGTTCATTCACTTTTTGAAATGTCACACTCGTTTCCATTACAAACCAATCTTTATTTTAACGCAATTCGACATTACATTATATAAGTTCTAACAATTTTGTAAAAAAGAGTTGGATAGTGTAATAATATCATACTATATTCCGCATTTGAATCCCGATAATTTGTTCAAAAATCTTCAATTCCTTTTTAGTGTCTCTTTCGTGTTCTTCCAATTTCTTCAACGTTTACTCATCGTCTTTTAATTTCTTCAAAACCCAGAGTTAAAAAAAACAACAATGGAGGGCCAAACATACAATGAAGAGATCGATTGCGGAAGTTTCTTTGATCAAATTGACGA
The DNA here is from genome assembly GCF_052625555.1 of Lactuca saligna. Lineage (NCBI taxonomy): Eukaryota > Viridiplantae > Streptophyta > Magnoliopsida > Asterales > Asteraceae > Lactuca > Lactuca saligna. The sequence goes on along the minus strand of NC_136425.1, from coordinate 82,711,297 downwards.
TTTCATCGAATTCCCTCCAGTCAACGACACCACACTCAATAATTCAATAGATTGCAATGATTTCGCCGACATTTGGACTAACAACTCCGATGAACTCCAAGTCTCTGATCCCATCTTCTCCGATAGTAATCCCGCCTCCACCTTGTCAGCAGAGCTTTCCGTTCCGGTGAGTAATCAAAAACTGAATAACTATTTTCATGCATTTTTTTTTTTAAATTTGTTTCGGAATTATGACGTCATTTATCGGAATCTGATCTCATCATTCATCAGTGTCGGTCCAACACTTTTTTTCCTTTTTTCAAGATTTTAATATTTTTATTTATCTTGAAATTTGAAAATTTAAATTCTCAAAATCGTCGGTGGCTTTTTCGTACAGTTCAAGAACAATTTTTTTACTCTCCAAGTTCTTTAAAAGCATTTTCGTGTTTTCATTTCAATATTGTTGCAAGAATTTTTGAATATATTAATAAAATAAGATATTTTTATTAAAGTAAGCATTTTTTTTTTGAAATGAAGACAGCATTCAATCTTTTGGCTGACCCCATCAATAATTGTTACTTTCAAATCCCGCATCGATTGTTTAAAAAACACGGTCGATTTAATAATTACAGAAGAAGTCAAAAGAGTTTTCAATTCCGATTCACTGAACACCTTAATTTTGATTGGAGGAAATGAACGTAAATATATCTTAATAATAATAATGTTTTTTTAAGTTATATTTTTATTTTATCTTTTTCTATTATTGTACTTATGATCTGTTTTATGGATACTATCAGTATGAAGATATCATCCAGCTTGAATGGCTTTCAAATTTTGTGGAAGACTCGTTTTCCGGTGGGGGGATGACAATGAACAAAGAGAATATTCCGGCGAAGACAATGAACAAAGAGAATATTCCGGCAAAAAAGGAGCCGCCAGTGGTGGTGGCAAATTACCACTTCCAGATGTCAAGTCCGGTCTCCGTTCTCGAAAGCAGTAGCAGCTCCTCCAGCTCCTCCTCTTGCTCCGGGAGTGGCATTGGCACTGGCGGGATGATGATCCCGCTCAGCCCTACTCACCGGGGCCCGCAGCGGGCCAGAAGCAAACGGTCTCGACCCGCCACCTTCAACCCCCGTGCCGCCATCGAACTCCTCTCCCCTCCAAACCTGATTCCGATTCCGATTCCAGGTTCGATGGAAACGGTGATTCCGGTTGAGAAGAAGAGAAAGAAGAAGCCGAAGAAGAAATCTGAGGCGGCTCAATTCAATCCGGAAGACAACAACGAGAACGGTATCGAGAACCAAAAGGTGGGGACGGGGCAAGGAGTTAGGAAGTGTATGCATTGTGAAATTACGAAAACGCCCCAGTGGCGGGCGGGCCCGATGGGTCCGAAAACCTTGTGTAATGCTTGTGGGGTCCGTTATAAATCCGGGCGGCTGTTCCCGGAGTACCGCCCGGCTGCAAGTCCAACGTTTGTCCCTTCCGTGCACTCGAATTCACATAAGAAGGTTGTGGAGATGAGAACTAAGTGTATGCCGAGTGAGATGCTGGGATCAGTTCAGGTCCCACAAGTGGGATCAGAACTGATTCCTAACCCGAACCCACTACAGGAATATATCTGATGTGGGTTGGGTATAAGGTATTCGGGTTCGGTATCTGGTATCTGGTATAATTAGTATGTTGAATTGGTTGATTGTACAGGAGGGTAATGAAGGGGGGAGGAAGAGGAGGAGCATATATATATTATAGATATTTTAGAAGGTTAGAGAGAGATTAAGGAATATGTTTGAAGGTTTAGAGAGATTAGTGTTCATCAGAAGCTAGGTTTGTAAGGTTAAGAAGAATAGATGAGTTGTTTTTATTTGTTTGTTTGTTTGCTTGTGTTTTTTCAAGGTTTTTATGGGAATTCTTTTTGTAGTTTATATAATCATAATATCATATATATATTTTAAAGGGGTAGTTTTTAGGCGAGTAATCGTGGGTTTGTTGCCATTCGTTGCTTTTGTTTTCGTTATGAATATTATTACTTAGGTGGTTAACATCTTTTTTAAATTTTTTTTTTTTTTTTAATATTATAGACTTCCATGAGTTGTATGGTTTTGTTAAAATTTGTTAATTAGGCAGATTTAAAAAAATGAATACGATTTGAAGAAGAATAAACCGTACAAATGGTTTTTGTGGTTTGTTCAAAATTGTTATTTTGGTTCAAATAAGTTTGGATTAGAACCATAATTCTAATGTTTTCATTTTGTTGAGTCTTTGGTCCAAAAGGTTTACCTCCATCTATTTACTCTCGTTAATATATGTTTCACTTGTCAAATTGAGGATATTTTGGTCATTCCCTATTTCTTCCTCTTATTTAATATTAATAAACGAGTCCTATAAGATCGAAGCTACTCAACCTTCTCTGTTGTTGTTCTTATCTTCTTTTTCACTTGACCTAAATATACTATCTTTTTCTTCTTCAAGAAATCGAAATCGAAAATTATGCTTTGTTTTTGTGGTAAAATGGTCGTAGTTTGCACTCATGGACTGACAAAAAATCTAGGTTGACGCTTCTGGGGATGCCATATTGAGGTACACAAAAGTTTTTTGGATTTCAACATTACTCTCCAATTACATGTTACGATCTGAGTTTGTTTATTCAGCTTTGAAGGGTTCAAAATGTCGATTTATTGGGTGGTTTGATAGTCCGATGTGTGAACGTTCAAAAGCTATTATATCTAGGCTGCTAAGGACAATCAACAAAGTGAAGTCACAAAATACAAGACTCAAATGTTACATGTTATGCAGTTGGATGTTGTTTGTGTTTGTTCTGGTTTATAAGAAGTATTTGAAGTGTAATGGTTTGGGTAGTATTTTGTTTAAGAAATGCAATCTTTTGGGTAGTATTTTGTGGTTAAAAGGTAAGCAATGTAAGATATGTTTTGCAACAACTTCTCAATGGTAATTATATTTGATATCTACATTTTGATCATTATGTTTTGTTTATGGCTTGAACATTGTCAATGACAATTGTATGTTGTAGCACCCTGTTTTGAAAAGTACTTTGGTTGTGGTTTCGGAGGACCGAGGTATAAGCGATTCGGCCTTTTGTGGGTCTCTGGTTTTATTTGGAAGGTGCTAAGGCTTGGGTGTGTATTTAGGAGCGTAGAGCTTCTCACCACCTTTTTGTGGATATAAAGTTCGCCGGAAACGAACTTAGAATGAAGAAGTTATAGCACTTTAAAGTTATTGGCGGGATTGGTCCCTGAATGGAAAAACTTGCATTTCAGTCCATGCGTGCAAATGTGGCAACTGGGTAAGTACGCCCAGCGTAAGCTGGGGTACGCCAAGCGTAGAGGGGTCAAGTGGTCGCGGGTGTTGGAGATGTACGCCCAGCGATGTACGCCTAGAGACACTAAACCCTAATTTTAGGGTCAAACACTATATAAAGGAACATTATGACTTAAACCCTACCCCTTTATCAGCCTCCCCAACCTCAGAGAAACCCTTGAACGTCTCATCCCTTCAATCTTGTGTGATTTTAGCCTAGAGAAGCACATATTGGTGCTTTTAAGCTTGGAAGAAGAAAGAAGAAGTTGGCAAAGAAGGACTTAGGTAGCTTAAGCCCATAGATCCGGGATAGCATCATCATTTGGGACTCTTTGAAGGTATAGAGTTCATAACTTTCCTCAAGTATGCTTAGATCTAGGGTAGCTTAGTTTTGAAGTCATTTTGGTCCAAATAATGAAGCTTTATAGTCCAAATCTGATTTCTAGGATAAGGGTTACCGCCCTTGGTGCTAAATGACTATTTAGGACAGAAAGTTGACACCTTGGTAGTCTTAATGGGTTCATGCAAGGGTTAAGACCACTTTCATGGAAGTAAAATATCATTTTCAGAGTTTGGGCTTATTAGGGTCATGTAAAGTCACCAAGTCAATGACTTTATGGATCAAGACAATGAAAAGGACCTGGATCTGTGATTGTAGCTTCTGGTTTGGAGTATTAAGCTCTTAATGGGAAAATGACTTGGTAGGGCAAGTACGCTGAACGTACATGCAGGTACGCCTAGTGTATGCACCATCTAGCTTGTACGATTAGCGTACATAGGCGTACGCCCAACGTACTCATCAGATATGGGCTTGACGTTTTTTGGGTCTCGGTTTGGGACATGCAGTGGATTATGGGTTCCTTGGGCCTTAATGGGCCATCAGGAGTCAGATAATGTGGGCCAAGAAGATGTTTGAGCTTAGGATAAGACCCATTAGAGGGATTGGGCCTAATTTAGCAAATTGGGCCATTAGTGGGCCAATAGTGGGCTTAGAAAGCCTACCAAGTGTTGGGCTTTTTTTATATTATGGTTTTGGGCATTAGATATGGACCAAGTTGGACTAGAGGGTAACTTAAGGAGGATTATTGTTTTGGACTAGGTGATATTTTGGTATTGATAGCTCGGGGAGTCGAGAGATCAGCGGTTCGGGAATTTGCCAGCTAGCAGCAAGGGGTTATTCGCAGGATTCCACAGTCAGCTTTGCGAGGTGAGTTTTGCTCCAGTAGGAATGGGTCTAAGGCACCAATGTCGGCCCATTTATGTAGCTACAATATGTCGGACTCCGATCCGATGCCGACGTTAGCCCGATGCAGCTTATGTGTTTCGGACTTAAGTCCAATGTCGGGGTGGTCCCAAGAAGTAGTTATGTATGTGTGATGTCTTTGTGATTCATTCATGTTATATGTTATGTGTTATGTGTTTCGGGCTTCGGTCCGATGTTGGGGCAAGCCCGATGTTTGTTAGTTTATATGATATGTGTTATGTGTTCTGGGGCAAGCTCGATGTATGCTAGTTTGTATGTTATATGTTATATGTTCCGGGCAAGCCCGATGCAATATATTTGATTATGTTATATGTTTATTTTATGTTGTTTTATGTGTCGGGGTAATCCCGATGTCTGGGTAAGCCCGATGCCCGGTGCGGCTGGATGCTAGGGTGAGCCCGATGTCGGGTAAGCTGATGTCGGGATTCGTCCCGATGTAGTTGGGAATAGTCACAGAGTTATGTTATTTGTTATATGTTATGTATATGGTATGTGGTAGTTTGGGGAGACTCACTAGGCTTCGTGCTTACAGTTTTCAGTTTTGGTTTCAGGTACTTCTAGTAGCGGAGGAAAGAGCTTGGGATGAATGCATGGCACACACCATTTGTTTAGCCTGAGATGTTTATACTATGATATATTTTGACGGGGGTTATGATATTTGAGATACATGAATTATAGTTTTATATGACGTTTGATTTACTATGGTTTATTTAATGAATTAAAAATGAAAATTTTGGTCTGGATTTTTGGGTTGTTTCAAGTTGGTATCAGAGCCTTGGTTTGAGGGATTCGAGCATGCTCTCGGGTGTGTCTGGACTCAAACTAAGGAATTGGTATAGAGAATTTTCAAGAGGAAAAATCATTTTTGTAAGAAAGTTTTTGAGAAAAGAAAAGAGTTTTAGAAAAAGTAAAAAGACTTTGAAAAAGAGAAAAGGGTGTGTTGCATGCAATCAGCCGACCTCAAGTAAGTACTCCCAAATTACCCATACAAGTTTATGTTATATGATTATCAACTTTATGAGGATGACATACTAGATTAGAGTTAATGATTTAGGAAGAGATGCCTTTGTATGCTTTTATGAGCCAGTAATACGATAGCATGTTTAGGTTATGCCTGATTGTATGAGCCTTTGAATTGCATGTACAGAGTCATGATTAGAGGATATAATGGTTTGATCGAATTATGATGGTTAGATTTTCCTTTGTATAAATGTTGTTTGCTTTATGCTTTGTGGGGCTCTTAGTGATGTGAGTTAGATATTAAGTGAATATGCTAAGTCACATGGGTCACATGCCGGATAATCTCAGAGTGATGGACTTGACCCTATTACGCAACTCTCGTCTGAGTCTAACCGTTCCAAGGATGAGTCTTTTAATCGAAGGATTATTTGATCTCCGTTACATGTGGCTATATTCATGAGGTAGCCAGTTGACTATACTGGGAATCTTTCAGCAACTGACGACTGGGTGGGTTCGGGAACCTAGGAAAGTCTAGGGTATGCTTCAATGGGTTAGTAGTGAGGTTTAGTGAGACTCGGGTTCATTAGTTCGAGGAAGTAACTTGGAGGATTCGGGAGGATTGTTGAGGAAAGTATGGATAGGTGTGGAAGGTAGTATTGGGCCCGTACTACTGAAAGCACAGGATCCATACTCGAATCGGTGAGAGTCTTGGAGAATCCGAGAAGCTTCGGGGAGGAGGATCTTTAAGTATATCTAACCAAAGGTTTTGTGGTCTTCAGTTTAGAGATGAGCACTTCCAGAGTTCAAGGATACGAGACTGATTTGGAGCACATTGAGAAGAGGAGGTCAGATCAGGAGTATGGTTTGGAGGGTCCCGGTAAGAGGCCCAATACATCGGATTCTAGTTCTAGAGAGCATCAGGACCGTATCTGTTGTGGCAAGTGCGGCAGGACACACGTGGGGACGTGTAGGAGTGTTAGTTGCAGAAATTTTGGTTGTTTCAAGTGTAGTCAGTTCGGTCATTATAGCAGGGATTATACTGCTACCACCTAGGAATTAGAACTGACCTGCTTCCATTGTAGTCAGAGGGGCCACAAGAAGGCCCAATGCCCGAGTTTGGTTACATTAGGACATTTGATAGCACCTTCCCTTGAGACTTTGATGATCACCAACGGCCGTCAGGGCCGGGCAGAGGCGCCCACGGCGAGGAGTAGGGCATTCCAGTTGATTTCAGAGGAGATGCGAGCAGCCACTGATGTGGCAGGTGCGTATCTTTCACTTTCCTATAAGTTTTTATTTGTGATTTATTTGCTATGGTACTACATCGATGTTACTAATAGAGTATTATGTTTCCTGCTTATGATTAAGTTATATGCCATCTGGATACCATGGAATATAGAGTAGTAGTTCGAGGACGACCCTTGATAAAGTAGGTTCTTAGGATGCAGTAACTGTAGCAAGTGTGATTGGAACTCAAGATGTGTTTCACTAGTTTTCAAGAAAAGTATTGATTAGTATTGATCAGTTAGATCCCTAGCAGCGGTGAGCATCATATTGCTAGCCGATCGATCATTAGATGATAAGAAGGATTGGAAATACTTTCCTCAAGTTGTGAGTTGTAAGAAATTAGTGGGATCAAGGTGGGGGAGAACTACCCGAGTGGTTAGAAGCAGAAGTAAGTTGGTGATTAGATTGGGTTCACATCATTGTGAGAAGTAAAGCAACCCAAGTGGCTATTTGGATAGAGGAGCACGTGAGTGGGGAGTCGGGGAAAACATCCCGACATTGAGTTCATGTATGCACAATTAGCTCATGATGGTTGGTGTGACATCCCCAAAATCACGGCCAGAAAAGACCGATTTTGTTTATGCTTTATAAAAATCAGAGTAGTTCATTTTATAAAAAGGTTGCGGATTTTTTCCCAGAAAAACACGATAAATACGTTATTAAAACATTTTCGAAGAAACGTATTTTTATTCATCTTAAAACGTTTGGGATGTCATCGTTAATACAGAAACATAAGCATAAACAGAACTTACATTTATTTACACTAGTGATCTACATCTCTTTAAATCTCTCAGTGTAAGGTGACTTCATATCAACACCTGTGATATACATAAACTGAGTGGGTCAGGTTGGGAAACCTGGTGAGTACATAGGGTTTTCAACCCACAATAATATAATTGTTATGTTTAATCATCAAACAATTAACCCCATTACCCATCCCCGTTATCTTCTTTACTCTTAAGGATTTAACCTAAGAGTCGTTTATCCTGCATTTGTTTATTCCGAAGTCCCTTACTTCCAGGGTTATAGGACTGGCAATAAATCCATAGCTGCCGATGTTAGTTCGTAAAGCACTAATTCCATAGCTGCTATATCCTACTCATCGGGTACTAAATCCATAGCTACCAGCGTTCAACAGGTACTAAGTCCATAGCTACCAATTCCTACAGGTACTAAATCCATAGCTACCAGTGTCTAACTAATAGGTACTAAGTCCATAGCTACCAATTTCTAACAGGTACTAAATCCATAGCTACCAACGTCTGACATGTACTAAGTCCATAGCTACCGGTGTTTGTCCCATAGGCACTAAGTCTATAGCTGCCAATGTATACTCACGTCATCTTCTATCTCTCATCATCTATCTACCCATCATCATACCCCACATATTCGTATATATAAAATACGTATACAGTTTAAATCCTTTAAAACATGTATAAAACGTTCATCCAACATAGACAGCAAGTATTCAGATAATATGCACACATAGCACGTAGTTTATATTAAATACTTCATATCTATGTGTAAGATGAAAGGGACCATGCACTCACCTGATTAGGTGGTGATTCCAAACTCAGACAGCACTTCGTTATCTCAAAACAATTTTCCTCGACAAAACCTAGTATCAATACCACTAGGGTTTAGTTTTTAACGTTAACCACGACTAATTAATAGTCTAGCTATTATTACTATTATATAAGCGTTAAATAACACTCATTATAACTCATAATAATAGCCCAAATAATTATTTTAAGGTCCTAATAATGTTACTATAATTAAATAAAATCTATATTAAATATAGTATAGGCGTAGCTCACTTACAACGAGTTTTTATTAAAAACCGGGCTTCGCTGGAGCAGCGTTTCCAAGCCGAAAGCTTTTCTTCTTGGAGCTGTCGGGCGCTCCGGGGCTTTCTTCTCGTGGTAGGGAGGTTTCGTAGACTTGGGAGGGGTTTAGGGAGGCTAGAGAGAAGTTAGAGAGAGAAAGAGAGGCTTATGGTGTGAAGAAAATATGAGGAGTTCACCCTTGTATTTATAAGAGTTTTATAGTAAAGTAGCCTCTAAGCTTCGTCCGTAACTTTTGCATACGAGCTCCGTTTTTGTTTGTCCTTTTATCGTTGAGATCCTATTAATGAGATCTTCAACTTTCGTTTAGACCTCGTTAGCTAATTCTCATTCTATCTCGGATTTACAAAACTGTATCGAATTCGCCGCGCTCGAAAAGTAGAGACTAAGCTTCGTCCATAACTTTCGCATACGAGTTCCGTTTTTGTCTGTCTTTTTACCGTTGAGTTCCTATTAATGAGATCTTCAACTCTCATTTAGATCTCGTTGGCTAATTCTCATTCTATCTCGGATTTACAAAACTGTATCGAATTCGCCGCGCTCGAAAAGTAGGGACTAAGCTTCGTCCATATCTTTTTTCATACGAGCTCTATTATCGACGTTCTTTATATCTACCCGTTGGTATTTACGAGTACTACAACATTCATTTAGATCCCGTCGGCTAAAAATCGACCGATCTAAAATTCAGATTTCGGGCTGTGCACTACTATGCTAAATCTTAGAAAAATCATAACTTCCCCATACGAAGTCAGATTTGGGCGTTCTTTTTACGGATTTTCTCATTTTAACATACTCTACGACTTTGGTTTAGATAACTAAGGCTAAAAAGTCTTCTATCATAAATTCACTTTTTACGCTTCCCGGTGCCGTGCCGGTTTTGCCGTAAAACTTCGACGGGCCATAACTTCTTCGTTATAACTCAGATTTCGGCGTTCTTTATATGTACGGAAACCTTGTGACATATACTATAACTTGGTTAAAATTATTTATTCTAAATAATCTTTTTCCGAAACGTCGTTTTCGACCCATATTGCTTCTAAATTGACTTGCCCGGATCTACGGGCGGTACAATTATCTCCCCCTTAGGATGATTACGTCCCGGAATCATCAACGAAATAGGGCTCGTATAATGACTCCATACTTCATCTCTTTATCCTAGGTAATAATTATAACTTCTATATTCCTTCAAGTCTATCTCTTAGACTCATTGACTGTAAGCAGTACTCGATCGTGCACCTGCTCTCTACCTTAGGCTAGACTTCAAATTATGACCTATCATCATGTGATGCACGTTTAGACTTAGGTCTCTTAGAGTTAAATTCTAAAATAGACTATGCCTTCCTTCATGTTCTAATGTGATATAATCACACTTTAACATGTAGCGTTTCTGGCTACCAACTTCTTTAACAATGAACGCGATACTTCTATTGATCGCTTTGATTTCAATTGTTTGGTTTTTGTCGGACGCTACATCGAACTTGGTTCCCTGAACCATGCAACATACTCATCGTAGTCGGACTCAATTCGGTACGACCACTAGGGTCGGAAATTAACAATCTTTTTAGTCATTATCGAAACGATGGTAATGACATACTTGAAAAAAAAACAGAATCAGTTACTAGCTTCTTGGTGATCCTTGTGACTTTCCATGATCCAAGTGTGAGTCCTGTGCTTCCGGTAGTATAGGCCTCTACTACCATTCACACCTACTCATACTCGTCCCAAGTATCGTCTCGCAGTTTCCCAAGTCACCATGCAGCAAATCACACAACAATTTCACACACCAGATAACAAAATGAAGATTTCATTATTTCTCGAAACTATTACATAGGTGTTCAAGTTCACCCTAGACTATGCCTCTACTAGGCTACATCATACGAAACTATGGCTACTGCATAATCCGATCTTCGGGTAAGAAGTCCTCATTCTTTATTCCTTGCATGGTTCTCTGCCTCATCAAGGATCAAGTGAAATACCCTCGGCCTTGGTGGCGTTTCTGGTCTTGCTGCTTTATTTTTCCTTGGGCAGTCTCTGGACATGTGCCCCTTGCCTCCACATCCGTAACATACTTTGTCATTATGCGTGCAGTCTTTGGAATAGTGACCAGTCCTCCCACACTTGTAACAAGTCACTTCTTCGTTGCACTTTCCACCATGCTTCTTCTTGCATCTATCACACCATCTTGCTTCACCTCCATCTGCTCCTCCAAGATTTTAGAATTTGCTTTCCTTGTTCAGCCTCGAAGATCCTTCAAACTTCCGCTTCTCTCCTACCTTATCTTTTTCTAGACCTTTTTCTCTTATCTGGGCCTCTACGTTCTTAGCTGCCCTAACAGCTGCTTTCAAAGTAGTTGCCATTTTGACCATTGGGCCAAAGTCAATGGGCAGTCCGTTAGCAAACCTATCAATCTTGGAGATTTCAGTAGGCACCAAGTAGGGGAATAGCTTCATCCTTTCGGTGAATGCGGTGGCATACTCGTCAATACTCATCTTCCCTTTCTTCAGGTTCTGAAACTCGTTGTTTAGGTCTATCAGATCTACCTCCAAGCAGTACTGCATTTTCAACTGCTCCAAAAACTCTTCCCACGACATCCTTAAGGCTTCTCCTCATTGCATCGTATCTGCCAATAGCTTCCACCAACTCAAGACTCCAGCTTTCAGCTGTCTTACTGCGAAGATAGTCTTCTGTTTCTCATTACAACTGCAGCTCTCAAACACCATCTCCATCTCAGAGATCCAATCCATAATCTCAACCGGCTTCGGGCTTCCTGAGAGACTTGGGGGTTTCGCACCCAAGAAATTCTTGTATATCCGCCCATCCTTGTTGTTTCTCCCTTCAGGGCCATCCCTTTGCTCACCTTGAGTCCCTACTTGACTCACTTGGCGGCTGTAGTTCCCTTCCTCTGATTGCTCGGGAACTGGCTCTGTCGATTCAACATGTACGGTAGGTTCGTCCCTATTCAACATTTGTCTCATTTCTTCCCTTTGTTCAGCCAACATAGCCCGAATCATGGCTTGAACTCCAGCCATGGTGACTGGATCAGGCGTAACTTCTTCTACAACAGGTATTTGCTGAACCACTGGGGGTTGGTTCCTGTTCCCATTTGCGTTTACGTTTCCGCTACGGGTTCTTGCCATCTTGATCTATACACCGAATAAGGTGAATCTAGATCTTAATTTAGGATTGACGTCTTTAAATCATCCTTATCACCCCGAAACGTTTATATGCTAGTTCTAATATCGTAGTTAAATGCTTAGAATCCTAAACATATAAGGCTTCCAGATTCGGTCGGCAACAGACCATAGATCTGAACAAATAACAACATATCATGCATAAAGCATTTAGCACATAAGAGCAATTTAGGCATCATTCCTAAAATAAGCTAGTGCTCAAACCTGACAATCGTCGCTTAGCATTCTAAGTTTAAGTCTAGAAATAAATCCATATTCCTAGTTCGCTTAAACTAATGCTCTGATACCAACTGTGACATCCCCAAAATCACGGCCAGAAAAGACCGATTTTGTTTATGCTTTATAAAAATCAGAGTACTTCATTTTATAAAAAGGTTGCGGAATTTGTTCCTAGAAAAACACGATAAATATGTTATTAAAACATTTTCGAAGAAACGTATTTTTATTCATCTTAAAACGTTTGGGATGTCATCGTTAATACAGAAACATAAGCATAAACAGAACTTACATTTATTTACACTAGTGATCTACATCTCTTTAAATCTCTCAGTGTAAAGTGACTTCATATCAACACCTGTGATATACATAAACTGAGTGGGTCAGGTTGGGAAACCTGGTGAGTACATAGGGTTTTCAACCCACAATAATATAATTGTTATGTTTAATCATCAAACAATTAACCCCATTACCCATCCCCGTTATCTTCTTTACTCTTAAGGATTTAACCTAAGAGTCGTCTATCCTGCATTTGTTTATTCCGAAGTCCCTTACTTCCAGGGTTATAGGACTGGCACTAAATCCATAGCTGCCGATGTTAGTTCGTAAAGCACTAATTCCATAGCTGCTATATCCTACTCATCGGGTACTAAATCCATAGCTACCAGCGTTCAACAGGTACTAAGTCCATAGCTACCAATTCGTACAGGTACTAAATCCATAGCTACCAGTGTCTAACTAATAGGTACTAAGTCCATAGCTACCAATTTCTAACAGGTACTAAATCCATAGCTACCAACGTCTGACATGTACTAAGTCCATAGCTACTGGTGTTTGTCCCATAGGCACTAAGTCTATAGCTGCCAATGTATACTCACGTCATCTTCTATCTCTCATCATCTATCTACCCATCATCATACCCCACATATTCGTATATATAAAATACGTATACAGTTTAAATCCTTTAAAACATGTATAAAACGTGCATCCAACATAGACAGCAAGTATTCAGATAATATGCACACATAGCACGTAGTTTATATTAAATACTTCATATCTATGTGTAAGATGAAAGGGACCATGCACTCACCTGATTAGGTGGTGATTCCAAACTCAGACAGCACTTCGTTATCTCAAAACAATTTTCCTCGACAAAACCTAGTATCAATACCACTAGGGTTTAGTTTTTAACGTTAACCACGACTAATTAATAGTCTAGCTATTATTACTATTATATAAGCGTTAAATAACACTCATTATAACTCATAATAATAGCCCAAATAATTATTTTAAGGTCCTAATAATGTTACTATAATTAAATAAAATCTATATTAAATATAGTATAGGCGTAGCTCACTTACAACGAGTTTTTATTAAAAACCGGGCTTCGCTGGAGCAGCGTTTCCAAGCCGAAAGCTTTTCTTCTTGGAGCTGTCGGGCGCTCCGGGGCTTTCTTCTCGTGGTAGGGAGGTTTCGTAGACTTGGGAGGGGTTTAGGGAGGCTAGAGAGAAGTTAGAGAGAGAAAGAGAGGCTTATGGTGTGAAGAAAATATGAGGAGTTCACCCTTGTATTTATAAGAGTTTTATAGTAAAGTAGCCTCTAAGCTTCGTCCGTAACTTTTGCATACGAGCTCCGTTTTTGTTTGTCTTTTTATCGTTGAGATCCTATTAATGAGATCTTCAACTTTCGTTTAGACCTCGTTAGCTAATTCTCATTCTATCTCGGATTTACAAAACTGTATCGAATTCGCCGCGCTCGAAAAGTAGAGACTAAGCTTCGTCCATAACTTTCGCATACGAGTTCCGTTTTTGTCTGTCTTTTTACCGTTGAGTTCCTATTAATGAGATCTTCAACTCTCATTTAGATCTCGTTGGCTAATTCTCATTCTATCTCGGATTTACAAAACTGTATCGAATTCGCCGCGCTCGAAAAGTAGGGACTAAGCTTCGTCCATATCTTTTTTCATACGAGCTCTATTATCGACGTTCTTTATATCTACCCGTTGGTATTTACGAGTACTACAACATTCATTTAGATCCCGTCGGCTAAAAATCGACCGATCTAAAATTCAGATTTCGGGCTGTGCACTACTATGCTAAATCTTAGAAAAATCATAACTTCACCATACGAAGTCAGATTTGGGCGTTCTTTTTACGGATTTTCTCATTTTAACATACTCTACGACTTTGGTTTAGATAACTAAGGCTAAAAAGTCTTCTATCATAAATTCACTTTTTACGCTTCCCGGTGCCGTGCCGGTTTTGCCGTAAAACTTCGACGAGCCATAACTTCTTCGTTATAACTCAGATTTCGGCGTTCTTTATATGCATGGAAACCTTGTGACATATAATATAACTTGGTTAAAATTATTTATTCTAAATAATCTTTTGCCGAAAAGTCATTTTCGACCCATATTGCCTCTAAATTGACTTGCCCGGATCTACGGGCGTTACAGTTGGGAAACCAGACTGGAGATTTTTCTGTCAAAATGGAAGACGGTCGAGTGGTTTTCTTGATTGAGGATTGGATGAGTTGGGAGTTCAGAAAGTGTTCCAACATTTGGTTTACGCTTTTCCTTGACATTGGGAAGCAGGTTTCAGGAACCAGGTTAGAGCCCCAGTTAAGACTCAAGTGCAGTTGAGTGTTAGGTCGAGTGCATGTTCGACACAGTATTGAAAGTGTTGTAAGACTACGGAGGTAGCCATAGCAATCACCAGTAGCCAGATAGTGTTAAATTGTTGTAAGTCTGCGGGTGTAGCCGTAGCATTCACTAACAACCAGATAGTATGAGAGAGTGTTGTAAGTCTGCGGGTGTAGCCATAACATTCACTAGTAGCCAGATAGTGTTAGACTGTTGTAAGTATGCGTGTGTAGCTATAGCATTCACTAGCATCTAGATAGTGTGAGATAGTGTTGTAAGTTTGCAAGTGTAGTCGTAGCATTCACTAGTAGTCGGATATTGTTGGAGTGTTGTAAATATGTGGGTGTAGCTATAGCATTCACCATGTTGTCAGATAGCATTAGAGTGTTGTAAAACTGAAATGATTAGCATGGATTTCACTAGGTTGGCAGGTAGTATGGGAGTGATGGCAGGTCACGAGGAGAACAGTAGTCCACACGTGTGGAGTACAATCATGCCACTGCTATCCCAAGGGAGTCTGTTCCTTTTTCTCCCTTTTATTTTTTAAAATTATGTCATGCATACAATGAGGGAATTGTATGTAATAAGTGTGGGGTAGGGGGTAAAAAAAGTAAATTGCTAGGAAATTTGGTAAATTTTCAAAATCTAGTAATAAATTTTAATAGGTTTGAAATAATAATTTAATAATTAATCTACTAATAATAATTTGAACTTAAATTGCTACTATTATATGGGGCGATCCAATGAGGGCTCAAATGTTTAGTTGAGCCAATATACGTTAAAGTGCATTTGTGGCCTCCTTTATTCTAGTGAAATCATGAGACAAAAACACAACCTCACTTAGTTTGAGGAATGCAATATGTTTAGCAGCCTGTACTTGAAATGTATCTGGGAAAGCTTATGTAGTCATTACACATATTGTGGTATCTTAAGGTGGTGAATTCAAAGAAATTGAAGATCAAATATCAAAGAATGTGAAGAATTCAAGAGCACCATATTGTGGTATCTTAAGGTTGTAATTCTCTAGATTATGTATGCTAGGGTAGCTTTACAAAAATACCTTGAGGTTAGAAAGTTTTTTGCAGATGGATTCAGAGGGATGCATAAAATGATCGTTATTCAAAAGAAGTGGGAAAGTGTTTATGAGGATTGTGAGTATTTAGAACTAAGGGGGGTCCATAGGAAAACTTTAGGCACAAATGCATGCGTTGAAGTCTTGACATAATGGCTGAGTTTGAAATGGATTGTTCTATGTGATGTTGGTGATGAAGGTTTGAATTAAAAATAATTAGATTTGCTTGAGGGAAAGCAAAGAATAAGTGTGGGGTATTTTTATATTGCCATATTTATACATGTTTTTAGACAATATTTATTTACATTTTTATTAATATTTTGGTTATTAGCATAGAATAATGGTACTTATAAGCTTAATTTATATTCTACAGCTAAATAGAAGCATTTTTGAGAAAAAGGACTAAAAATGACAAAACATGGAACTTTGGAGGCTTGGAGAATAAAACAAGAAGAAATTTACGTAATCTACTGAATTCACGTTGTGTTCATTATAGGTTCACAGCGTGAACACGAATCTTTCTGAAGATAGACATCGCGGAGAAGAGCCCTTAGCCAACACATAAATCCACTATTCACGTCGTGAGACTTATCGATTCACGATGTGAGTTGGAAAAATCAAAAACTATATATATCCTTGCTCATTACGACTTTAAGGACTTTTTTAGCTGCCTTGAGGGTTCCTAGAGACGATTTTCAGAAGTAGAATAGTTCTAGAATTGGCTATTAGTATCCAAGGATAGGAGAAGTTCATAATAGTTTAAGAATTGGGTACACTTTATTTATGTCTCTGAATATGAGTTATTTATGTTTGTTAGCTAGTATGTCCAGCTAAATCTAGCTGCTTCTATTAGCTAGATGAAGCTGGAACTCATGGTGTAATATTTAGCTTTGATTTACCTATTGGTTAAGACTTGTGTTGGATTGATTGAACCTAGCATGTTTGATTTGGTATTTGACTGCTTTGATTTCTTATTATGTGTAGTTGATGACCATTAAATTACATGAATTAGAATACTTGATAATTTATTGAATATAGAATTATTAGAGCTAGGATTAAACCAATATTAGTTAAGCAATTAATTATTGAATTAGGCTGTGCTAGAGAACTCATATTATGACCGTAATTGTGTTTTTCTAGTCAATCTTACATAGCTCCAATCCATTAAATAATTGATTATGTGTTAACTTAAGTGTGAACATACTTTGATCTACATGAATTGATTGAATGTTAGTAGATTTAGAACTAAATTCCTAATACTATCTTAATTGGTAACCAACAGTAATTGTCATAGCTAATTTATAAACCATTGAGGGAAAGTGGATTCGAACTAACAGAAGTGTTTGTTTACTGATTGAATTTGTGTTAAAGAGTTAAGTTCATCTAAACTTGCAAAATTAGATAAATCTCATTTTTTTGTTAGTAATTAGATTAATTTAGTAGTAAATAGATTAATTAGTCAAAACCATTCCCTATGATCGACACCCGACTTACCCGACTATTCTATAATTTGACTAGGTACACTGCTTAGATGCAATTTAGTTAGTTAAGTAGTTAGGCTATAAATATAAAATTAGGTGTAACTATTTGCACACATCAACGATCTTAGAATGAACCTTTCTCTTTACCATACAATCAAACGGTTTGACCATAACCGATCCCTTTTGATTGGAAAGAGAAATCTTTTCTTAATCACCAATGTCACCATTGTTAATGTCCATGGAAACCTTGGGATTAGACCTTGTAAGCATTTATGCTTCAGTTATGTTCTTAAGCGTTTCTGTTTTAGCAACTATCTACATATGGGTCAGATCAATTAGGGTTACATTGAGTTTCCTCATATGAAAGTTCTCAACGAACTGACCATATGACTTAGGAAGCGAAAGAATAACCAAATCATTGGCTTGATACTTTGGGAATATGAAACACATCATTTCCAACTTGTCAATGTACGACTTCATTTTCAAAACGTTCACACATAAAGAATTTCCATCTTCATGTTTACATGAAAATAGGGCTTGAGTAGTTTAATATCTTTCAACTTTAGGAAATTTTGAAGTTGGGAGAGTCACGGGAGGATAAGGTGGAAGAGTTGAAGAAAGACAATCTCTGGTTCCATTATATCCTACGGAAGGGAAGACATTGTCACCTTGGCTTGAAAGTGGAATACCATCTCCATAAGATTTAGGAAAACCATTTCTACAATAACGATGAAGAACATTTCTATCTTCATAATACATTTGAAAATGGGAAAAGAGAGAATTCAAGCTAGTTGTTTAATCCTTAATTAATAACCCAAATTTCAAATTGTTGCTATGATCTATATTTTTTATTCGAACTTTGACGAGGGGTGTCGTAATCAATTTGCGAATATATTTTATGTAGGTAAGGATTTTACCAATTTTAATCTTATGAAACTCCTAAATCTTTTGAGATTCATTAACTCTTATCAATGACATTTAATCTCGGATTATGCTCTCACCTTTATGACTAGGATGTCAATGATCACAAACGAGATGTGAATAACCATGCAAACCCGCTTGACAACCTCGAAGTCATTTATCATCTCACATTGATGTGTTAGTTAACCACACATGCTCCATCAAGAATAATAATTTTCTAGTTGTGCCAACATTTCAACTTCATAGTCTCACATTAGTGTGTCGATTAACCACACATGCTCCACTAACGAATAATAAAAAAAACAATGTGCATTTTCATGGATTAGCATACCTTTCATATTTTTCCTAAAGTTACTAGAGTGGGATTTTAAAGAAGGCTCTTATGTTCTATACCAAGAGATCGATGGGTGAAAAAGACACATATTCAATGGTCATTTAATAGGTCATTTCCTTATAACTTGTTTATAGCATGACTTCGTGAATGAGGCTTACTAACGATTTGATTGACTTTATCTTATACAAGGTTTAAGATGAATTATCAGAATGAATTGAGTATTTAACTAAAAACTTAAACACTTAAAATTAATTATTTTAATCAGTTAATTAATTAATCATTTAAACCATTTATGGATTTATAATTATCTTTTAATTAGTCTTATACTTAATTAATCGTTTAGATCTATTAGGATAATATTCATTAATCTTATAATTAATCATTATCTTGTCTCAGGTTATCTTCTAATATTTAGGTTTTTATTTTAATCATCTAAGACAAACAAAATCAAATTTTGGTAGAAAATGAAATAGATCATTACCAAATAAAACCCCATAAATCAAATTAGGAAGATAATCCCAACAATCTGGACTTGAACCGAGTTCACGTCGTGACAGATGCACTGTCACGTCGTGAAGATTGTTTTTTAGAAAAAAAATTGTTCGATTCAACTAATGTACTTTCAATATTAGACTCACCAAGTAGCTCTGATACCACTGATGAATTTATTAGGTTACAACAAAATGTTCAATGCGGAAAATCACTTAATAACTAAGAAATGGAACATGCAACCTAAAACGTCTTTTACTTTGAAGGCAACATACTTTGAATGACAAAACCAACATAAAACCTAGCAATTTCAAAATTAAGAAATCAAGGTTAAGGGTTTACATACCTTTGATTTCTTATAGTAAACAAATCATTTCAATCCTTTATTTGAAGAGCTTGGAAAGCTAGCACTAAAATGATGATGTCTCTAATGGCTTACTCCTAAACCCTAGAACTAGAATACACTTGAGGAGAGAGGAGGAATGTATAAATTTCATTCATATGCCCCTTGGTAAGAGTAACCGCGAAAGTTGATGCCCAAGGGGTCCTATTTATAGTTTAGTTAACTTAGGGACAAAACAAGATTTGAATAATTAAATAATGGATTTAATTCCTATTTAAATTCTTTCCTTATTAGCATCCAAGAGGCTTCTGGAAACCTTAGAAGAGCTCCTAAAACCGTCCTCCCTTGGATGGTTTTAAAATTACCTCTTTTTTCAACTATTGAACAATTACAATTTAACCATTGCATCTTCAATTAATTCCAATTTATCCTGAATTAATCCAGATCAGTTATGATTAATAATTAATCAATTCTAATTGATGTCATATGAATTTATTAATAATATAAATTAAAAAATCAATTATTTAACAATTGGTCCCATATTAATTTATTAATCACCTAATAGATTAACAAATCAATTATCTATTTCCATTTAATATATTAACAAATCATTTCCTCATAATTTCCAATTAGTTCAACAAATTTAAACCTTTCAAAATAAACCATTTACTAATATAAGTGTTTACAGATTCATTGTTTCCAAAAAATTATTTAGAATCAGAGTCTCCTAATATCCAATCAGTCATTAAACAAAGGTTGTGTACGGTCACGCCTTCGCCTTTCGACGGTCCTAATAAGTACCCGAAACCATAAACTGAAACTGTAAGCACGAAGATTAGTGAGTTTCCCCCAAAGTATCACCACAAAACATAAGTACAATAAACAACAACATGCATACAGAGCCTTCAACCTGTCTGGAACGCCGCACCGGCCTACTGACAATTTGGTATGCTCACAGAACCTTAAGCATGATTGGAATGCTTCACCAAGATTTCAGACTATCTGGAACGTTCTCCGGGCCTTCGGCCTGACTAGTACGCCTTTCATGTCTGTAATCTATCTAGGACGCCCTGGGTCTCTTGGCCTTCAGTGTACACTGATCCGCCTTAACCCAACCACACACAACATGTCGACATATACATAACAGATAAACATGCATATAACCAGTCAACAGACAATCAGACAGATCTTATAGACCACTAAGCATAGCATCATCCTATATACCAGGATACTGATCTAACATATCACTACAACACAATAACATAATATCTACACCTCTTATAAGGAATGTTTTATTCTCCTTCCCAACCAATGTGGGATCAAGTGTAGCCCATCTTCACCCCCCATTATAGGGTTCGATGTCCCTGTCTGACACATCAACCCATGCCACGACTTTGATACCATTTATAACATCTATAAATTTTACCAAAACTTTACACTTTTTCAAGCATCCAAAAACAATTACTTATTACAAAACATTTTCAAAATAGTTTCATATTAGAGTATCCCAGAAATCAAAATCATAAAATGTGAGGTGGCGCACGATCAAGCCTTTTCATTCCCGCGATCATCCGAAGTACTTGAAACAAAATCCAAAACTATAAGCCCGAAGCTTAGTGAGTTTCCCCAAAATACCGATACATAAAAAATAGCACACATAATAACAACATGTAATGGGTCCACAACTTTGCAGACTGGATTACCCCCGAGCCCGCAGTATGAGTCTGGCATGCGTTTCAGGCCCACAACATAAGTCTGGCCTGCTCCCGAGCTCACAACATAATCATGGATTGCTCTTGAGCCTACAACTTATGAATGGCTCGCGCCTTTAATCCTAAGACTAGAATCTAAATAATTCGCCCTCAGTACGAGTCTGGCATGCTCATGTGGCCCTCAGCTTGCATCTGGAATGCTTAGGAGCCCTCAGTATGAGTCTGGCATGCTCTCCCTGTCCCTCAAATCATATTTAGCATACTATAGGGTTTGTTGGTTACCACACGAAGCAGTACAACCTCAACCCTACCCACACAACATGTCGACATGTAACAGCAAAATGCGCATACAGATAATCAAACAGTATCACAGGTAGTCCTACTGACCTACCAGACTAGCATAGCAAACTAGCATGCATAACTAACTTATACTGAGCATATCAACAACTACTAGGATATCAGATCCA
The DNA here is from genome assembly GCF_052625555.1 of Lactuca saligna. NCBI lineage: Eukaryota > Viridiplantae > Streptophyta > Magnoliopsida > Asterales > Asteraceae > Lactuca > Lactuca saligna. Next base: position 82,689,781 of record NC_136425.1, on the reverse strand, counting down.
ATGGTCCGACCTTGGTGCCTTCGACCCCTAAGTATAGTAAGGAAAACTAACCTCACAATGTTGAACTGAATTAAAAAGATCAAACTCCCGAAACACGGCTCCAAACTCAAATACCTACAACCACCATTGAACAAATTCCATGAAGTCCCAAATTACCAAAATACCCTCAAAAGTCAAACTTGGTCAACCATGGTTAAATTTAAAGTCAACAGTCCATGTTGACCCGACTTGTCGAGTGAAGCTTACCGACTCATTGAGTTCCTTCAGAACTCAGAAAACCATGAAAACCAAAGTCAAGTCACCAAGTTACCAAACAACTCATCGAGTTTATACAGTGTCCAAAAGATCAAGAAAACCCTAACCAACTCCTCGAGTTGGCTATGAAAATCGTCGAGTTCCTTCAACCCTTTTCTCATTTAGACGCTTTTAAGTGAAACCAAGGCTCCAAACTGTAGATCTAGCTTCCTAGGGTGTAGTTACCATGTAAAGTTGCCAACTTTACATGCATGCAAGGCCTCAAGTGGCTAAAACACCCAAAACTAGTCTGAGGAAGAGGTTTAGGACATTAAGAAAGGCCAAGACTAGATAAAGCCGATAACTTTATGACTATGGGGGAAAAAATTGCAAAAATGGTCCTTGTGTTTGGCAAAATTATGAGACCTAGGTCCAAAACGATACTTTGATGCACCGCTGGTCCAAAATTGGATTTTCCATTGTTTTTGGTCCCTCCCACTAACTTTCATCCATATGCTCTGTTACCTTCAATAAAGACGGGGGTATTTTTGTCTTTCCACTTACAGGGATATTTTTTGCAACCTTATTCAAAATAAAAGCAGAGCTACATCACTCTTCCATCTTCAACTTCACGAGCTTCATACTCTTCCTAATCTGTGTTCACAATTTCTTAGAGATCAAAAATTAAAATGGTGATGTGTTTCTGTGGTAGGGACGCGGTGGTTCGTACCTCCTGGACATCAACAAACCCTGGTCGGAGGCTTCTTTCCTGCCTTCAAAAGGTAAGTGTTCGATTTTATTATTTTACCCTCATTTTGGAAAATCCCCCTCATGTTTAGGGTTTATTTTTTTATGTGAAGGGTTCCAGATGCAGATTCTTAGGATGGATTGATCCTCCAATGTGTGCAAGATCTATGCTAATAGTACCCGGATTATTGAGGAATATCAACAATGCAAACTATGAAGTGTAAGATTGAAGATGTGTTTGTTTTCAAGTTGGTTACTATTTGTGGTGGTTTGGGTGCTTTTTATTTAGTAATAAGGAATTAGGGACCCCTGTAGTTGCATGTAATTTTGGTTGTTTTTTGTCTTATGAAATTGTAACAAGGGAATGTGGTAGTTTTTGGTATTTGATAATGTAATATCAGTTTAGGGTTATTTTAGACAACTTCGGAAATTTGTACCCTTTTCAAGGATGTAATGACAATGTATTGCAGTTATCACCTAATGTTAATGTTTATTTGTTGTTTCAGAAAAGAAATTGTTATAACCATAAATGTGCTCCATAAACATGACAACAAAGTTGGTATAAACCATAAACATCATTCTTCAACAATGACAAAAGGTTGACATTAGTTTCATGACCAAAAGGGCTAAAAGACCAAAATAAAACCATTACAACAAACTAGTTTTAAACCATTACATCCAAATGAAGAAAAGTTGTGCTAAACCAAAAGATAAGTTTTTAAACAAAATACACCAATTCCTGCATTGACTGCTACCTCCATTCCCTCCTTGACTGCATCATGCATTCCCTCATTGATTGCTTCCTGCATTCCCTCCTTCATTGCTTCTTGCATTCCCACCTTGACCCTTGCATGTCCTTGATTTATGACCCCTATTGTTGCATTTCCCACACCTGACACTAACAAACTTTCGGGTAAGTTTTTCAGGTTCACCTGCACCATGATTTTGCATCTGTTTATAATATTTTTCATCTGCACTTCTCTTTCTCTTGGTCTTAGGTCTCCCAGGTTGATTGTCATGTGGTGGTGGTGTTAATTGAAATGGACAGGTACTTTTTGGCCACATGGCTCTACCCTTTATAGGGTCCACAGGGTAAGAGTAAGCTTCATTCCATGTTTGAAGCCAATACACTTTGTTGACATAAGCGTAAAGCTCCCTAACTTTGTCTCCACTATCAACCATTTCATGTATTGTAGCTATGGCATGTCTGCATGGAATCCCATTCAATTCCCACCTTCTACATGTACATGACATATTTGTCATGTCAACCACATGCTGGCATGCCAAGGACCATAAACTTCATACTTTGCAGTCCCATTCCATCTAGCTCTATATTGGACTAAAGCTTCCCTATTTCTATCAAGTAACTTTGATGCTGTTGGAGTGAGTGGACCTGGAGCTTTGGACATCACTTTCTTCACATTGCAGATCCTCTTCATAAGGTATTGCCTGATGTACTCAAGACAACTTATGATGGGCTTATTCCTACCATGAATAAGCTTATTGTTGAAAACCTCACACAAATTGTTGAGCAATATATCTGATCCTGCTTTGCCTGTATTAAACAAGAAAATTATATGAACTAAATCATATACAATGAGCACTAGTACAGATTCACCTAAGTTAGGGAATATAACCTGAAAAGTGGCTTCTAGCTCAATGGTGAGGGGGGATTTTCTTCAACCACTCAAAAGCATCCTTATCAAACTTGTTAAGTTCATTCATGTAGTGTTGAAATTCTGGTACTGTGGTTGCTATTGCACACTGCCATAAGTGATCTTTATACTCTTTTGTTTTCCATTTTTTCCTCATGTTCTCATAAATATGTCTTAGACAGAATCGATGCTCAGCTTGTGGGTATAGTTGTGCAATAGCAGGTAAAAGTCCCTGTAAAGGATTATCCCACATAATCATTGCAACAATCATATACAAATAAACTATTTGTAATACAAAAAGAAGAAAATAGTAACTTTTGTTTATCACTCATGAAAGTAAAGTTAGAATTTGAGTACAACTCGAAGTCATCTCCCAAGCGTTCTAGAAACCATTTCCAGCTACTCATATTTTCATTCTCAACAATGGCATATGCAAGTGGGTATATGCCGTTGTTTGAATCCAATCCAACTGCTGTGAGTACTTGGCGTGGAAATGGTCCTTTCATAAAAGCACCATCTAGTCCTAGAATATCTCTTAATCCAGCTTTAAACTCTTTCTTTAATTCCACTAAGCAAATATACACCCTTTTAAACTGCCTTGTTTATCTAGCATTGTTAGGCTCATTAACAACCTCAAGCTTCACAGTTGTACCCACATTAGTTGCTTGTAGTTCCATAAGATAATCTCTTAACACCTCGTATTTCTTTGTGTAGTCACCACAAACTTGTTTTGTAGTTGTTGCTTTTGCCCTCTATACTTTGTGTATAGACTGTAACACCCCAAAATCAGGTAGACCAAGAAGGAAAGAAAACCCTAAGTCAAAGGGTCAACTCGCCGAGTCCAGTGCGAAACTCGGCGAGTCCGAGCGGGATCCAGGCTCAGGAGTTAGTGACCGACTCGGCGAGTCGGCTAAGGGGACTCGACGACTCTAGTCTGAACGAGGAAAACCCTAATCCCGGGAGTTGTATCCTATATAATGGGTGTTACGTCCCTCCCTCAGCCTCCTTATCATCCTAGAGAACCTGTAAACCCTAGATTTCGTGTGAGCTTCCATCATTTGAGACAAATAGCTTTGGAGGAAGGAAACTTTGGAAAGGAACTTGAAGATCAAGAAGGTTGCTTCAAAGGGGAGGTAAAGATCCGGGATCTACTTCAGTTTGTGTTCATCTTGGAGGTAATAAGCTGCTATCTTCCCTGCTTTGCATCTAGATCTACTTTTGTTATGAGATTTGGGGGTTTTATGGTTGTTTGAGACCCAATTCGAGTTTGGGGCCTAGATATGTCATTGCCACTTCAGATCTAGTGTTGGGATGGTCTAATATGTCATAAAGCATTAGAAGATGAGTAGTTGGTGAAGCCCTTTTGTCCCTAAACCTAGCCATAGAGTGTTTTGAGCCTTGATCTCTTTATTTATACGTAAAGTTTGCAAATTTACGTGAGGATTGAGCTTTGGGAGTATGGATCTATGAGTTGGAGCCCCTGCATGGCTCGAAAAGCCACTGTATGGATTAAGAACTGGTGCAACTCGGCGAGTCACATGGGTGGACTTGGCGAGTTGGATGAAGTTGGGCAGGAACTCGGCGAGTTGGTTGAAGATAGCCTTGGACTCGGCGAGTCTGGTCTTGAGGTCCTAGCCTTTTCTGGTTAAGCTAAGGATCGGTGAGTCAAGGGGCGACTCAGTGAGTTGAGATGCGATTTTTTCAGAGTTGAGGGACTCGGCGAGTCAGCGGGCTAACTCGGCGAGTAGGGTCAGTCAGGAAGTTTGACTTTGTCTGAGGACTTTGACTTTGACTAAGAGTTGACCAATTCACTTCCAAGGGCATTTTGGTAATTATTGGTATTTATTGGGTTCAGTCTTTTGGTATTATTAGGGGTGGAGTTCGTGTCGGAGGTTGGAGCAGCGTGATCTTATCTTTTTAGTCAGCAGATTGCAAGGTGAGTTTCCCTTTGTGTGAATGGGTCTAAGGCCACAATGTCGGCCCATGTAGACACAAATAGGAAGACTCGGGGGTTAGCCCTAGGCATAGTATGCTAGCATGATATTCAGGACGAGGTCCAATGATAGCGGGTGGATGCCCAAGGAATGGTTTATATGTTAGTTTATACTTGTTGTCTGTGTGATACATGTATGTGCCTGGTAGGGAGGTGAGTGTGGGCGAGGTCCTGTATCTCACCAATAACAGAGTGTGGATGGTGTTCCACATCTCATTAGCAGCAGAACAGGGGCGAGGCCCAAGTTAGGGAAAGAGTGAGTGTGGGCTAGGCCCATATCTCACTATTAGTAAGGGCGGAGATGGGGTTCCATGACTCATCAGTAGCAGGACAAGGGCAAGGCCCAGGATAGGCGAGGCCTCAGGACAGGATTTGTGAGTATATGTTAGTTTATGTGTTGTTATATGCTTATGTGCTATTATATGGTAGCGGGCGGGGCCCAGTGACAGGCGAGGCCTAAGTTAGACAGATTTGTATCTGAGCGGGGCTCGAAGCCAGGCGGGGCCTAAAGCGGAGGGGCCATTGTAGCGGGCGAGGCCCGAGGTAGGGGGCAAGGCCCAAAATAGCGGGCATGGCCCAGTATGTGCAGTATGTGGTTATGCATGGTATGTGGTAGGGTGGGGAACTCACTAAGATTCGTGCTTACAGTTTTTAGTTTTGGTTTTAGGTACTTCCGGTAGCCGAGGGAAGAGCTCGAGGTGATCGCATGGGACACACCATAGATTAGACAGCTTGGGCATGTTTTACTCTGATAATGATCATGTGTTTTGGAAATTAATACTCTGGTTATGATATGGATTGATAATTATGTTTTAAATAATGTTTTATAAAAGAAATTTTTAGTCTCGAATTTTGGGACGTTTCAAGTTGGTATCATAGCCTTGGTTTGAGGGATTTGGACATGCTCTCGGGTGTGTTTGAACTCAAACTGAGGAATTGGTATAAAGGTTTTCAAAATGAAAAGACAGATTGTAAAAAGAAAGTTTTAAGAAAGAAAATAGTTTTAGAAAAGCAAAAAGAATTCAAAAAGAAAAGAATTTTGATAAGAGAAAAGGGTGTGGTGCATGTAATAAGCGAGCTCAAGTAAGTACCCCAAAATACCCATACTAGTTTATGTTATGAATATCGGTTAATAAAACAGCATGCTAGATTAGGACTAAGGATCTAGGGAGGATGCCTTATGTGCCTGTTATATGTGCTCTGAGCTGCGTGATAGTGCTGATTAGATAGAAGTAGGATAGCCTGTTAGGGTTATGCCTAAGATTATGAGTTTGTGTTGCATGCTAGTACAAATTCTTGGTATGATATTATGATTGCTTGAGTATGTTATGGTTAGATTTTTCCCCTTGTCTGAATGTTGCTTGCTTTGTGCATTGTGGGATTCCGAGTGATGGGAGTTAGTCATTAGGTGGATACATCACGTCACATGAGATCAGGGTTGAATAATCTCAGAGTGTTGGATTTGGCCCTATCGTGCAACTCTTGTTTGAGTCCAACCATTGTAGGGACGAGCCTTTTACTCGAAGGATTATCTGGGCCTCGTCACATGTGATGGTATCCAGGTAATGGCTAATTAGCATCACAAGGTGTCCTTCAGCAGTTGAGGACTGGTTTGGTTTGAGTCAGAGGTTTCCTTAGGACAAGCCTAGGATGAGGTAGTGCTGGGAGCAATAGTAGTAGAAAAGGGACCTGGTGGAGTCGAAGCAGTTCTTGAGGAAAGTATGGATAGATGTGGAAGGTAGTATGGGTCCGTACTACTGAAAGCAGAGGATCCGTACTCGATTCGGGAAAGGCTGAGACAAGACCAGGAACCTAGTAGTGCATGTGTTTGGTCTCGCAGCGGTGATAAGTATTCTGATAGTGGTTGTGTTATATTTTCAGCATGGTGACGTTGAGAGAGAGACCAGTGGGCGGATCAGGCGTCGGAGAGGGATCAGGCTCGGGTTCAGAAGCCAAGCAGCTCGAGGAGCGAATAAGGGAGTTGATATCAGCTGAGGTTATGCGCAACATATTAGACCAGACTCCTGTGATCTTTGGCACGGTTAAGAAGGGTATATTGGAGATTTTGGATGAGAGGATGGGAGCCTTCCGTACCGAGATGATGGCTTTGATGGGAGCGCATACTTTGACATTTCGAGAGTTCAGGGCTTGCGGGGCACCAGATTATCATGGGGCTAGGGACCCCATCGCTAGCAGCAAATGGTTGGCTGATGTTGCCAATCATTCCGTACGAGCCGGTGTCCCAAGGGGGACAAGGTCAGACTCGCTTCCTGTCTTCTGAAGGACAGAGCAAGGGATTGGTGGGAAGAGATTGATCATGCTTTGGGTGATGATGCCGCATTGGATGCGATGACATGGGGTGATTTTTCAGCCAGGTTCAGGGCGGAGTTTTCGCCAATTATTGAGGTGCAGTAGTTGGCACGGGAGTTTCAGGATTTGACGCAGACCACTGAGATTGTGGCAGAGATCACCGCCAAGTTCAGGGAGAGGGCCCTTCTTGTTCCACAGTATGTCGCAGATGAGGAGATGAAGAAGGCCCGATACCATGAGATGTTGAGGGATGACATCAGGCAGTTTGTGAGCAAGTCCAGCTGCAAAACGTTGGAGGATATGATCGCACGAGCTAGAGAAAGGGAGATTGATTTGGAGCAGATCCGGAAGAGGAAGCCGGATGAGATTCAGACAGTTTCAAGTTCAGGAAAAAGGCCCAAGGGATCGGATTTGAGATCGAGGTATTATCAGGACCGCAGCCGGTGCGGCAAGGGTGGCAGGGCGCACGGGGGTGCGTGCACGAGTGGCAGCGGTGGTGAGTCTGGCTGTTTTAAGTGTGGTCGGACTAGTCATTTTAGCAGGAATTGTACTAGTACCACCACACAGGGATCTAATTTGATATGTTTTCACTGCAACCAACGGGGCCACAAGAAGGCCCAATGCCCTAGTTTGTTTTCGGCAGGACGGGTGATGGCACCTACCCCTGCAACTTTGAGGATCATAGACGGCCGTCAGGGGCGCGCGGAGGCACCTACAGTAGGAGGCAGGGCTTTTCAGATGACTACCCTAGAGACTCGAGCAACACCGAATGTTGCAGGTATGCGACTTCCGTTTTCAGTTCTGTTATTTGTGCATGATTATATTGTTATGGTTCTGCATCATTATCGGTATGAGTATTTTACTTTGTGCGGCTTGATTGTTATCGAGTTATATGCCATCTGCATACCTTGGATATTGAATAGTGGTTAAGGGAGGGGCTTTATTGGAGAAGGATGCTTAGGATGCAGTAATTGTAGCATGACTGGGAGGGACTTGGTATGTCTCGCTAGTTCGGAGCTGTATAGTTTCAGAAATGGACTAGTTAGATCCCTAGCTATGGTAAGCTTGGGGTTCCTCAATAGATTGATTATGGATTGGTAGTAGGCATTGGGTTTTCTTTTCGAGCATTGAGAAACAAGGGGTAAGCAGGATCGAAGTGGGGGAGAATCCTCCGAGTGTTCAAGGGTAAAAGCACGTAGGTCCAGAATGAGTACGCGATCTCTAAGAAGGAAAAGATGTAGTACAGCGTTCAATGGTTAGTACGTGGTTGGGAATCCCCGTTAAAGCATGGTAGAAAGGCAGGAGAGCCGCAACTTCCTCCAGTAGCGGTCAGTGGTGGATGGTGATGTAAGACTACGGGTAAGTCATAGCATTCCATAGTAGCTTCGTTAGCGGAGTTGGGGCGAGGCCCTTATCTCCTAGTGATCATAGAGGGATCAGGAATGGGTAGTGGATGAGATTAGTAGGGAGTTGCCTGTATCGCCTAGTGAGGTGAGACCTTGGGAGAGGCCGCTCCAGGGAATAGTTGGGTGAGACCCATGGGCGAGGCCCGTATGAGAATAACAGTATAGGTGAGACCTGAGAGTAGGGTTGCTCAGTAATATGGTTGGTTGAGAGTCGTGGGCGAGGCCCGTGCGAGAATGGTTAGGCAAGTGAGACTAGAAGGATAGAGGCGGGTGAGACCCGTGGGCGAGGCCCGTGATTTTCAGTAGCACAGGTGAGACCTGGTAGGGATCGTAGTGTCGAATAGGGGATCGAGGATCCCAGGAATGTAGTGCCTGAATGACATAATAGATTGAGAAGTTATAGGTAGTCGAAGTGCCTTCGAAAGTCGCTGGGAGCGACTAGGAGTTGTGTTGGGACTAGCGACCGGTGGGAGCCGGTAATCTAGATATTGATAGATTGGTAGGGACCAGGATGGTATCAGTTCATCCGGAAGGCAGATAAGAAATAGCTAAAATTTGAAGTCAGTAGCAGTGCTGGTAAGCAGTCTAAGGTGGAATTCAGCTAGTGGACCGTGGGGTGCTTGACACCAAAGTATAGTAGAAAGAAATTCCCAGTGGATACTGGCGATAATAACCCGTAATGGAGGTAGCAGGAGGAATGGATTTGGTGAAGGATAAGACCTTCACAGTGACAAAGGAAATAGTTGGTTATGGAGCATCGCCTTGGGAAGGCAAGAAAACACACAAGGAGAGAGGGGATGAATCCCTATGGGTTCATTTGTAGTACTCGGACATTACCAGAAGGACTGTTGGTTGAGTAAGTTGTGTTTCCATAATGTTCAGAGTCAGGGTTGACCGGAGATTATTATTATCCGCAAGGGTTAATGGTCTTCAGGAGGACCGGGCGAAAGGCCAACGAAGGTAGGCAGCGGGTGTTGGATTAATAGTAGGGTATTGGAAGCAGATCGCAGATGGTGAACCATAGCAAACTTCGAGGATGAAGTTTATTTTAAGTGGGGGAGAGTTGTAACACCCCAAAATCAGGTAGGCCAAGAAAGAAAGAAAACCCTGAGTCAAAGGGTCAACTCGCCGAGTCCAGTGTGAAACTCGGCGAGTCCGAGCGAGATCCAGGTTCAGGAGTTAGTGATCGACTCGGCGAGTCGGCTAAGGGGACTCGGCGACTCTAGTCTAAACGAGGAAAACCCTAATCCCGGGAGTTGTATCCTATATAATGGGTGTTAAGTCCCTCCCTCAGCCTCCTTATCATCCTAGAGAACCTGTAAACCCTAGATTTCGTGTGAGCTTCCATCATTTGAGACAAATAGCTTTGGAGGAATAAAACTTTGGAAAGGAACTTGAAGATCAAGAAGGTTGCTTCAAAGGGGAGGTAAAGATCTGGGATCTACTTCAGTTTGCGTTCATCTTGGAGGTAATAAGCTGCTATGTTCCCTCCTTTGCATCTAGATCTACTTTTGTTATGAGATTTGGGGGTTTCATGGTTGTTTGAGACCCAATTCGAGTTTGGGGCCTAGATATGTCGTTGCCACTTCAGATCTAGTGTTGGGATGGTCCAGTATGTCATAAAGCATCATAAGATGAGTAGTTGGTGAAGCCCTTTTGTCCCTAAACCTAGCCCTAGAGTGTTTTGAGCCTTGATCTCTTAGTTATACGTAAAGTTTGCAACTTTACGTTAGGATTGAGCTTTGGGAGTATGGATCTATGAGTTGGAGCCCCTGCATGGATCGAAAATCCATTGTATCGATTATGAACTGGTGCAACTCGGCGAGTCACATGGGTGGACTCGGCGAGTTGGATGAAGTTGGGCAGGAACTCGGCGAGTTGGAAGAACAACTCGGCGAGTTAGTTGAAGATAGCCTTGGACTCGGCGAGTTTGTTCTTGGACTCGGCAAGTCTGGTCTTGAGGTCCTAGCCTTTTCTGGTTAAGCTGAGGATCGGTGAGTCAAGGGGCGACTCAGTGAGGTGAGATGGGACTTTTTCAGAGTTGAGGGACTCGGCGAGTCAGCGGGCTGACTCGGCGAGTAGGGTCAGTCAGGAAGTTTGACTTTTTCTGAGGACTTTGACTTTGACCAATTGACTTCCAAGGGCATTTTGGTAATTACTGGTATTTATTGGGTTCAGTCTTTTGGTATTATCAGGGGTGGAGTTCGTGTCGGAGGTGAGCATGATCTTATCTTTTCAGTCAGCAGATTGCAAGGTGAGTTTCCCTTTGTGTGAATGGCTCTAAGGCCACAATGCTGGCCCATGTAGATACAAGTAGGAAGATCTGGGGGTTAGCCCTAGGCACAGTACGCCTGTATGATATTCAGGATGAGGTCCAATAATAACGGGCGGGTGCCCAAGGAATGGTTTATATGTTAGTTTATACTTGTTGTCTATGTGATACATGTATGTGCCTGGTAGGGAGGTGAGTGTGGGCGAGGTCCTGTATCTCACCAATAGTAGAGTGTGGATGGTGTTCCACTTCTCATTAGTAGCAGAATAGGGGCGAGGACCAAGTTAGGGAAAGAGTGAGTATGGGCTAGGCCCATATCTCACTATCAGTAAGGGTGTGGACGGGGTTCCATGACTCATCAGTAGTAGGACAAGGGTGAGGCCCAAGATAGGCGAGGCCTCAGGACAGGATTTATGAGTATATGTTAGCTTATGTCTTGTTATATGCTTATATGCTATTATATGTTAGCAGATGAGGCCCAGTGACAGTCGAGGCCTAAGTTAGATAGATCTGTATCCGCAGGGCTCGAAGCCAGGCGGGGCCTGGAGCAGCGAGGCCGTTGTAGCGGGCGAGGCCCAAAATAGCGGGCGTGGCCCAGTATGTGCAGTACGTGGTTATGCATGGTATGTGGTAGGGTGGGGAACTCACTAAGCTTCATGCTTACAGTTTTCAGTTTTGGTTTCAAGTACTTCCGGTAGCGGAGGGAAGAGCTCGGGGTGATCGCATGGCACACACCATAGATTAGACAGCCTGGGCATGTTTTACTCTGATAATGAACATGTGTTTTGGAAATTAATACTCTGGTTATGATATGGTTTGATAATTTTGTTTTAAGTAATGTTTTATAAAAGAAATTTTTAGTCTCGAATTTCTGGACGTTTCATGGACACACCAACTTGAAGCCTCTTCTGAACTTGGTCTTGAATGCTTTGAAGGGGTACTGTAGGGTTAGACTCAACCATGTTTAAGATTTCTGCAGATATATACTTCGCAGTGCAAGCCCTAAGTTTTCTAGTTTGAACACAAGTATGTTTTTCCAGTAAGGTTTTCACATACCAATAATCACTATCTTTTGACTGTGAAGTCTGCATTGACCAAGAACAATTTAATTTATTGCCCTTACCTACCCCACTTGCATTTACATTAGGTACATTACCTTTACACACAACAGTAAGCCTTGTTTTGTCATTTTTCTTGAAGCCAAGATTCCTTCTAGTCTCAATGGCAAGTTTGTTGACTTTGTCCTTAATTTCCTTTTTACTTTTATACTTTTGACCCACTTGAAAATTTACTGCATGGACTTCACCAAGAGAGCATTTCTTCTCCTTCACTATCTGTTTTAATATTGCTTTCCTTCTTTCATCATCACTATCTTCACCTAATGAGTCCCATTCATCATTATCAATTACTTCAACATCTTCTGTATCAACAACTTCATTTTCAGTCTCAACACCTTTTCCTCTATCAACATATTCAACATCTAGATCAACATTCGTATACAAATCACTCATGTCCACCTCAATATCACTTACATAGTTTTCTTCATCTTCAAGAAAGTCAATGTCTTCCTCAGTCCCTTCACTAACCCCTTCACTGCCCCCCTTCACTACTGTAAGTCCCTAATATGCTTGTGTATCAATCATATCCGTTTAATGGTGCGGAATCCCAATCAAACGGATGATGTCAAATCAAATAGAAGAGAAGGAGAAGAAGAAGATGATGATGAATCTATGTATGATATGATTAGAATGAAGATCCGGATACAAGATTCACACACACTAACACACACTCTCTTTTCTCTCTCTCGCTCTCTCTCAAACACACCTTAGAATGCACACACTTAAGCTCCTTGGTGTTCATCAATATTTTCCTCACACCCCTCACCCCTATATATATACATGAGAATATGGGTCGGGTAAACATGGGATGTAAACAGGGTTTACGACCGTAAACCTGTTTACGGCCATAAACACCTCCCTAACCGTAAACTTGACCGTAAACACATAAGATATTACATAAAAATACAATTTCCTAGAAAAGCAAAGTATAAACCATAATATTGACCCAACAATCTCCCCCTTGGTTTATAGCTTTCTTTACTTTTCTTAAATGCCCCAACAAGCTCCCCCTAAAAAGTAGCTGGCTTTTCTTGTCAGTCTTCATCGAGAGCTTAGCTTCAGCATTAATCTTCAAATTCTTCATGACTTCAAGATAAACTTGATGAATCTTTAATGAATGACTTCATCTTGAGAAGTTGGGCTTTTCTTCAGAATTTGACATTGAACGCACATTGGGTGAGGAGGCTTCTTGTACTGATTCTTGAAAGATGGCGCTTTCAGCTTAAGAATCTTCAGAGAGAACATCAGAGAGAACAAATCTTCTGGATCACTTCAGCAGGTACAAAGATAGCAACAGACTGATTAAGGAGGCTTCAATGCAATCCGGCACATAATCTTCAATTGCAGCTTCACCTTGCTTCTAGGGTTGAAGGATTGAATGTTGAAAGAATAATCTTCATTTCTTGCTCCTTCGAATGCGAATTCTTCGATGCTCACGGACGAGGCTTTGGCTCAGAAATCTTCAACACAAACTCCATGAGTCTTATCTATACCTGAAATCACTTTTAAAGACAAAACAAAGCTAAAAGAAAACTTAGCACAGAAGCAAAAATATTTTTGGATTTTTGATTTTCCTGAACAAGAAATAAAACAGAAATAACACTATTTTTGGATTTTTAATTTTTCTTTGATTTTTGAATTTTTCTGTTTTTTTTTATTTTCATTGTTTTTAATTTTTAATTCTCCCCTAATATTTAAATTAGAAGAAACTATGACAAATTTAACAAAAATAAAAATGATATCTAACTTTAAGAGTGATTTGGGATCAAAGTTTTTAGACAACCTTAATCGACTTATCAATACCTTTCATATTCACATCTTTGTCTGGTCGATCGTCGGTATAGTTGTCCACTTAAACACGAAAAATTGTAACAAATTTAGGACATACTATTTGTTACAAGTCAAGGTGAACTTAAGTTCCTAAAAATTAGATCTGATCCTAAGTTCCTAGATACTATATCTTAAGGACCATTCAGCTGACGATGACCACGGATATTGTTGTCCACCTAAATTGAGTAGCGAGATATACAGAGAATCTGTATGTGCTCAATTTGAAGTGTACTACAACGTGTTTCCCGCTTCCTGATATGCCCCAACCATCAAGAACTTCCAAGGTACTCCTTACACCGGGTGAGCAGACAACCATTCAGAGAGAGGATAGATTCAGAATTCTATTACTTATTACTTATTACTTCAGAGGGGTTGAGAAGTAGAAGGTTGCATATGCTGTGTACCAGGTCAGATTAGAAGTCACGCAAAGGAGACAACATATGGCTAACAGATAAGAGGAATTTCATATATATAACTTGCAGAGAAATAGAGTTGCATATGTTGTGTACCAGGTCGGATTTGAAGTCACGCAAAGGAGACAACATATGACTAACAAATAGAAAGAAAGAAAATGACTTTCTACAGACCTAATTTATCGGAATTTACCAGTCGCCCCATCCAACCAGAATTAAGGACAGAATCCGCACATCGATGAAAAGTTAAACCACGGTTCCAAGTATGGGTTCATTTAATGTGACGAGTGGATTCCCATATATATCTCCCTTCTCAACCTATCCGAGCGTCATATTGTCAGGCTAAACGTATCTAACTAGGTCAAGATTTTTCAAGTCTATAAATTTCCTAAGTTCAACTCTGCCTAGTCAAGTCCATTTAGATTTTTTCGTGCCTACTGACGCATCAAACCAGAGCATAGACCTTTCAACTTTGGGTATGTTACGCAAACTCAGATTGCCTGTTATCACTTGATAATATCACTTCCTAAAACATCTCCCTCAAGCACATTTCATAACTAACATATATTTTTTTATTTTCTGATTTTCTAATGTTTTTGGATTTTTTTTTAATTTTTAATTTTTTTTTGTTTTTATTTCTCCCCCTAAATTTGTGCATATGAGAGAAACGAAAGTAAATGCGCAAATTTAAACTATCCTAAAACAAAAATTAGTCTTTAAAGCGAATCAGCTTAGGAAAAACTCAGGAGTATAGAGAAGAAAACGCAAACCATAATTCACCGATTGAATCTGCATTCAGAAGGTCTGAGAACAGCAAGCATAATCTCAGAACAGATGCGAAAATTCTTCATATCATTAAGCACTAACCCCATTTGTGATCTCTTCCTTTCTTCCTTTCCCACAAAAGGACACATACTCTCAACAAAGGTCTGAATGTTGTACAGTTGAGAGATGTCCCCAATCATATGCCAGGAGCAACCACTACCAACAAACCGAAGTCTGATGATATGCCTCCATAGCTGCTCCGACACAGAGCGGGATTAGTTGGTCTTTGGAACCCAGTCCATTTTGAAACTGGTTCGACCTTTGTCATCAATGCAGGGTACTCTCTCCCATGACATATCCTGCTTATCATAAACAGAAGACGATGAAATATTAGAGTCATTAGAAGAGTTGGGAGTTTTCACCTTTGGAGCCCATCTATATTTGGGTTTAACCCATTTCTTATTCGATCCGATGAGTGCCTCGGCACTTGATTTGGAACTTGAAGTCGGCTGCCGAGATGACTTTGACCTAACCGGTCTTGGCTTCATTGGAGCATCTCTTGGATTGGGCTTCTTGGCAGGCATTTCCTTCTTGCTATTGGGATTCAGATTCTTTTCCTTGTGGGTTTGATTCGTGGCCTTCTGTGCGTTCCAGTCACCATTTTCTGAACGTGAACTAGAAGGATTTCTTTTGAAGTATCCCCCACTTGGCGTGTTTTGCCATCCTTGTGCGCAATAGGGAACGTATGCGCGATTAGGACAATTTCTGGCAATGTGTCCAGGTGTTCCACAGTGAAAGCATGTCTTTTTCTTCACTGTAAAGTTATTTCTTCCTGCCCCTGGTAGCGTATCTTTGCCTTGTCTCTTGCTTTTCCCACACTCACAGTTACAACAGGCACTCTGTTTCACTGGAATTGGTGGCTTGTATTTCTCAACGGCAGGTTTGTTAGGAGTAACAGAATTCGAAGCAATAGATTATGAGTTCAAGGAGTCATCAGTTTGTTCATTAGTGTTCTCCTTGTTCTCATCTTCTGCTACTTTACTTGCACATGAAGTAGCAACATTAGTATTTGCAATATTAATAACTCCTCCTGACACAAATCCAGCTGGTTTGCCATATCGAATATGTGCCTCCCTGTCAATTTCGTCCTATGTCATAGGAATGGATGTGTAGTTATGATTGAAAGGTGGAGGAACACTATCATACCCTAGACCCTTGTTTTGATTTTCTTTGAATTTTAATTTGGTGTCATATAAAGACTCGACTGTCTAACTTGATGCAGTATAATTTTTAAAACTAATGACTGTTTTTCCACACTTGATTTTTAAAGCGTCAAGTTCTTCCGTTACAGTAGCAAGTTGTCTCTTAATATAGCTATAATTTTCACACTTGTTGCTATACTCTTCCTGAAGCTTCCTAAAGTCCTTGGTTTTTGCTTCTAATTCAGCCTTCAGGGGTTTCTGTCCATTCCTGAGTTGATATCCTCTATATCTCAGGTCCTCAAATTCCTTTTTTAATAAATCAATTTGTTCCCGAAGAAATTTAATCGTATCTTCACTAGATAGCGTACATGAAACTTCACATGATTGAGAACATGAAACTTCAATGACTGGGAGGTTTGTGGAACTCATTGTTTTTCGACAATTTAAAGTGTTAAGTTCTTCAATTATATCAGCCAGACTAAGACGATTAAGATCTTTTGTCTTCTTGATGTCAGCCACATCCATATCCTACGATTTCGAAAGTGCATTCAATAGCTTTTTGTTTATCTCAGATTTGGACAAGAAGATCCCAGCTATATTCATCTCAGTAGTGAGTGTAGTAAATTGCTGCAACTGAGTTTCGAGGGTTTCTCCAGGGATATAATCGAACATGTTGAAGTTTTGTCTTAACATCTCCTGATGAATCTCTTCCATGTTTTCAACTCCCTCGTAAACCTTAAAATCAATTAAAAAGCACAACTAGAAGTTATAAAAAAAATCAAACTTAAATTGAAAAATGCCCTTTGACTATAAACCTCAAAAGTCAACCTTAAAAGTCAAATTTAAAAAGTCAAACTCAAAATCTAAATTTGAAAATTTAAAACTTAAACAAAAAAAGTCAAAGCTTAAGGTCAAAGGTCAAATTTTAAAAGTTAAAGTCAAAAATTTAAGTAAAGAGTCAAAAATAAAAGTCAAAAGTTTAAAAATAAAATCAAAAAAATAAAAACTAAATTTTTTGGTTGAAAATAGAACTTAAGAATAAAAGAAATTAATTTTGGGTTGAATTTGACAAAATTTCGAAAGTTGGATGCGACTAGGAGTGTTTAAGAATTAAAAACAGAAGGCTTGTAACAAGTTGTTCCTTGGTTCAACTGGTAAAGCGCCTTGTTGAAGTTGGAGAGGTCCCGTGTTCGAACCTTGCCAGACGTAAATTCCCTCCTGCCCTTTCGATCAAAAACTCGTTTGTAGGAAAAATACGAAGAACAAACCCCCCTTATTTTTGCGAGATCTATCCAAAAACACAAAAATCTCTTCAAAATAAGATCAAATAAGCTCCATATCTGGAAAAAATTGATTGATACAACCAAAGTTCTGATACCAATTGTAAGTCCCTAATCTGCTTGTGAATCAATCAGATCCGTTTGACGGTGCGGAATCCCACTCAAACGGATGATGTCAAATCAAATAGAA
The DNA here is from genome assembly GCF_052625555.1 of Lactuca saligna. Classification (NCBI taxonomy): domain Eukaryota; kingdom Viridiplantae; phylum Streptophyta; class Magnoliopsida; order Asterales; family Asteraceae; genus Lactuca; species Lactuca saligna. Next base: position 82,672,366 of record NC_136425.1, on the reverse strand, counting down.
GAGACGGAGAAGAAGAATAAGAAGATGAATCTATGTATGATATGATTAGAATGAAGATCCGCATACAAGATTCACACACACTAACACACACTCTCTTTTCTCTCTCTCTCTCTCTCTCACACACACACACACACACCTTAGAATGCACACACTTAAGCTCCTTGGTGTTCATCAATATTTTCCTCACACCCCTCACCCCTATATATATACATGAGAATATGGGTCGGGTAAACATGGGACGTAAACCTGTTTACGGCTGTAAACACCTCCCTGGCCGTAAACTTGACCATAAACACATAAGATATAACATAAAAATACAACTTCCTAGAAAAGTAAAGTATAAACCATAATATTGACCCAATAACTACCCCCTTCACTACCTCCTTCACCAAGTCCTTCACAAACTCCCTCACTTTCAAATTGAACTTCACCTAGTCCTGTGCCGAGTTCTGCACCAACTCCCATACTCTGATCATTACCATCATTAAAAGTATATTGATCAAAGAAAGGATCAAAGTCTTCGAATTGAAATGGTTGGTCATCAAAGGTATCAAACTCTCTTGTATTTACTTCTTGGTCACCAAGATTTGCACCTTGATCATGAACTTTTGTATCTTGATCACCAACAGGTGCACCTTGATCACTAATTATTTGCACCATCATTACCAATTTCAACATATGCATCTTGATAACCAATAGCTGCACCTTGCTGACTAATATTCACACCTTCATTACCAATTTCAACATGTGCATCTTGATCACCAACAGTTGCACCTTGCTCACTAATATTTGCACCTTCATTACCAATTTCAACATGTGCATCTTGATCACCAACAGTTGCAGTGTGTTCCAAGTTGAAACACAATTTCTTACTACATGATTGAAACCCTTCAACTAACCTCAATCTCCTATTTGAATTGTATTCGGTTGTCTCATATCTTACTAAACACAATTCAAGATTTGGGACATCTTGATCACCAACAATTGTAGTGGGCACATCATCTGCTATTTCCTCAATTATGACCCTAGGTTTAACTCTTGGAGACATAAAGTATGTAAGTAACTTAGTTTCATTATGTTTACTGTATACCTTGATGATCTTATGATGTTCAATGTACTGTGCAGGACTAAGTACATCAATATCATTCCCTAGAGCTCTAAGACCAAACTCCAAATTGCCATTTGGCAATTGATAGTGGTAGTAAATGATTGGTGGTACCTCATAACCAAGCTTTAGCATCAACTTGTCCAACTCATGCACAGAGAACTCATCCATGTCTACCAAGTCAATATGGTCTAATTTTCCTTCAATGTAGCTTATCGCTGGGAATTTTGTGAACCTCCCTCCATGATGGAGCTCAATAGTGAACATCGTGGGATATGCTTCTGTAAAAATCATGAACCAAACCAAAAAACATTACTTTATATGGATTGTAAAAGATTTTTTTTGTTTCAAACAAATATTTAAGAAACAGAGTATGTTACCGTAAATTCGGATTGCATCAAAACACTGATTTCTTGGCCTGATTTCCCACATTTGGAGCATACTCGTGGATTCAAACTTACGATTTCGGTTGATGATCAAATGTAAGATTTCAATGAACGATTAGGGTTTTCGATCAACAAAGTGGGTTTAGTGGGTAGAGTGAAGGGTCATTAACTGTGTATATCATTCAATATGGCGGTAATCGATGATATGGAGGTGGAAAGATGAAAATACCCCCACCTTTATTGCAGGTAACGGAACATATGGACGGAAGTTAGTGGGAGGGACCAAAAACAATGGAAAATCCAATTTTGGACCAGTGATGCATCAAAGTATCGTTTTGGACCAAAGTCGCATAATTTTTCCAAACACATGGACCATTTTTGCAATTTTGTCCTATAGAGGAGTCCAAATCTTAAGTTACAACTTCAAATCATGCTCAACTTCCAAAAATGGATCCAAAGTGGGCTAAAAAGGCCCTAAACTTTTGAATGGAGAGATCTAACAAGAAAATGATCAAGGTAACAACTTTTTACCTTCAAAAGGTTGCTACAAATGAGTAGATGTCGAATCTATAATCTCCTTCTCGTTCCAAGCTCCTAAACCTTCTAGTTTCTCTAAGAAATGCACAAAACACACACTCTTTAGCCTTGTACACACTCAAAATGGAAGGTTAGCTCATTTAGGGTTTTCTTTTGGATAATAGGATGGTAAGGGAGGTTGGTGAGGGGACTTAAGGTCCCTTAAATAGGGTGCAAACCCTAAAAATTAGGGTTTTCATGCACATCCTCAACTCATCAAGTTGGGGTCCTCCAACTCGTCGAGTAGGTTCTATAAACTATGTGGCCTGATTAGTTTCTATACGACGAGTTGGTGCCTCCAACTCGTCGAGGAGGTCTTAAGTGATGTATAAAAATTCTTGAAATTCATACCTGGGAGTCAGGATGTTACAAAATCAGACAAATCCTAATACGAAATTCTCGACCACTATCTCCCAACATCTTGGATGCACCTTCATCATGCCCTCACTCTCTCAAGTGTGGCTAATCATTCCTCACGCTGACCCACTATGAACTGCACCTACTCATGAAACTTCCACCAACCCTACAGTACTCGTGTATGCTAATCATACATAACACTAGATCATATAGACAGTCGAATACTCGATTCTACCCTAAGCCCTTCATCAAACAAGAATAGGAAATAAGGCTAAACCAAACATTCTCAGGGTGTAGAATCTTAGTTATGTACAATAATGATGCATACGCTAAGCAACTATAGTAATGATGTCAATTTCATATAAGGAATACCCTAGGCTATCAAGCATCATATAATCAGGAAATTCGATCACGCATTTCTTGAAGATCCCTAGTCTATCACTAGCATGCTGTTCTAACATATCACAATATCAAATAACAATGTGGTAATTTGGGGTCTACGTACTGGCTCCACATGATCGTATACATTACATATTTTCTTGATTTTTTGAAAACAAATTTGAAAATCATTTTTAAAACCATTTTCATTTTCCTTAGTTTGAGACTGGATCCACACGAGTGTTCCTCTAATTCACTCAAAGCAAGACTCTGATACCAACTTGTAACATCCCAAAAATTTCGGCAAATTTAAACCTTACAAAACAACCCCTTTTCTAATAAAAGTGTTTACAAATTCATTGTTTCGTAAACATTAATTAAAATTAGAGTCTCCCAAGATCTAATTAATCGTAAAACGAAGGATGTGTACCGTCATGCCTTCACCTTGCTACTGTCCTCATACGTACCTGAAACCATAAACCAAAACTGTAAGCACGAAAGCTTAGTGAGTTTCCCCAAAGTACCGTCACAACATAAGTACAACAACCAACAACATGCATACAGAGCCTTTAGCCTAACTGGAACGCCACATCAGTCTGTAAACTATTTGTTATGCTCACAGAACCTTCATCATGACCGGAACGCCTCATCGGGCCTTAAACCTATCGGGAATGTTCTCTGAGCCTTCAGCCTGACTAGTATGCCTCTCAGGTCTACAGTCAATCTAGGACACCCTGGATCCCTTAGCCTTTAGTCTACATTGGTCCGCCTCAACGCAACCACACAACATGTTGACATATAAATAACTGATAAACATACATATAGTAGAAGATAATCAGACAGATTTTACAAATCACTAAGCATAGCATCATCCTATATACCAGGATATCGATCTAATAGATCACCACATCACAGTAAAATACTATCATGTGCATGATATCTAATCCAATGGGCAGTCCTTGGTGCCTTTTGACCCGCAAGTATAGTGAGGAAATATCACCTCAATGCCCTGATAATCAAATGACTGCTCAAGTTGTTGAACCGAATAACCTCGTGCTTACTAGCAAAATACAATCATAATCAATAATAATCCGGATAATCCATAATCTCAGGCCCACTCCTTAAACCAACTTCGTAAAGGATAAAAGACGATTTTACCCTTTTTTCATTTGGCCCAAAACCAAGGCCCAACTCAATCATACAAAAGCCCAAGATGGAAACTCAAAGCCTAATATAGCCCAACTTCCTATTTGGGCCCAAAACGATCATGGGACCAAAACCAAAATGCCCACGACATAACCGTAGCTCACAATCAGAAACCCAATGGCCCAACAAAGCCCAAAACTACATCTCACATCGTGACCAGCCTTGGTCACTCACTCAAATAGATACCAACTCTTCACGACTCAACCTAGCCAACTTAGCCAAAGGAAAGTCAACGGGGCTGCCCTCACGTTATGTTAAGCCTTCTCACGTCGTGAGCCTCAAGCAGATAACCAGAAATGGGACCAAACGCTTCTCACATCGTGAGACCTTGTGTCCCACTTCGTGAGAATAGTATGAGGCTAAAAATCCAACTTTTAGGTCCTTAATCCATTGAACTTTCAATCCTAATTCTTTCAGAAGCTAACAAGGACTCCATAAGCCAGTTAAAATGATTACTTGATGGACATGCATGCCCCAATCATGTCCTAAACCCATCTTAGGTCAAAATGGCAAGAAATGGCCCCAACCTCACACAAGATTCATAAATTAAAACCATACTTTAGATCCATAGGACTAAATCCCACATAATGACTCATTGATCTATAAAGTTGGCAACTTTATGGATCCCAAACATGCATTCTGTCATAAACATGCAAAAAGGAGCATAGAACTTAGATCTTGCAATTTGAGCTCATAAAGATTGGATCTTGGAAATGTGCACAAGATGATGATGATGGAGCCTCCTTGTTGAACCAACACTCTAGGACTTCTACTTCTTCTTCTTGCCACCAAAACACTAGAATGGATCCAAAATCACCAAGATCATAAATTTGACTAACCGTAGATTTTCTTTTTGAAAATTTTGATTGTTTGACTTTTTTACCAGCTTAGACCATCTTGACCACCTAGGACTGCTCATGACCGCCTACAGCCGCCCAGAACTGACTCCACCTAACTCGATCGACTAACATTAATCATAGATGGTAAGAAGGTGCCTAGTTCGACTTTTACAACAATGATATATATATATATATATATATATATATATATATATATATATATATATATATATATATGTGCGTGTGTGTCATTCTGATAGATCGTGTTGATAGAATTTTCAGAATTATAGGTGGTTGTGTGATAGATGAAATGCTTCAGACCGAAGGTGAATAAATCACATGAAGGGATAGGATGTTGAGATTCATGCGAGAAACATACAAACTATTTTCAAGTTTCTACAATGGCATTGATATTATTATTTTATTCTCATAATTATGATGTTTATTTTCTTTTTTTCATTATACGCTTTACAGATTCATCTAGAGTATATGAATTGTAATGGATATGAAACATATTGATATATTTTAATAATCTTGTTTGTTATCTTTTTTATTCCCAATAAAATGTTTGGATTTAATGTATTGAGTGATGATGGGTGTTAAGCTAAATAATACTCTTTTTGTTTCATTTGTAGAAACATATAAAGAAAAAAAGCTAAGGCAAGATCCTGCCAACTAAATTTTCAGAGTTCTCTTCGATTTCGTAAAATTTTAATATTTATATGTATGAACTATTCATATTGTTGAATGACATTAACCTGTAAGCATACATGACATTTGACATTTCTATGTAAGTTTTTTGCAATGTTCTAAATAACGTAAGGCGTGACTTGACGATAAGATAAAATTTAAGCCATGGCAAGTCTTGACGAATCATGATGTTTTTCAAAACGTGACTATATTATATACATAAAACGATATAAATCGTATAATTATTGAATTTTATCAAATATATGAATTTTTTAGAAGTGTTATTTTAATATCTAATAAAAAAATTAACACAATCTCATTTATTCTAGGCCCGATAAAAAAACAAAAGAAAAAAATAAAAAAAAACTCGCGCCTTGAAAAATATTCGCGCCATAACTCGATAAGGCACGCCTTGACACATTATTTGAGCGTCACATTTAACAAGTCCGCCTTAAACGTTTTCGTAACGGTTACACCACGTCTCGCGCCATGGCACGCCTTGAGGCGCGTCATGAAGCGTTTTTTAGAACCATGGTTATAAGACATTCACTAAGTTTTAACTTAATTACATATTTATAGTTTTATTTGTAAATATTATAATAATATATTTTATTTATATTAAAGTATTCAATATTATGTGATAACTTTACAAAATGAATAATTTTTTTTTAACCCTCAAGTGTTGTTTATAACAAAAAGTTATAACTATGTTTAAAGGCCTTCAATAGTTTTGTTACTTTGTAAATGTAATCTATGTAAAATATGTCAAACAATATGTTTTTTCGTATACTTTTGTTACTTTTGCATTTGGTAGTGTTTTTTGACATTACAAATAATAATGATGATTAACATATTACTTGTACAATAGTTAAGAAGTCGATTTCTTCGAGAAAGCTATAACCATTTCCTTTAAAGCAACATAAAAAAATATATAAATAAAGTATCATAATTATACTTTAAATATCATATCCGAAATATATAAAATATAATTGAGCTGAAATAGAAAAAAAAAATGAAACATAGGAAAAGCAAAGCATATTATGGATATCATTTTGGTTTAAGAATATTCATTCCAAACTCCCAAAAGTTTTCAACTTATCTTTAAATAATAATTAAACTCATTTATAATTCTAATTTTATTATTAGAACTTTAATATATAAATTAAACTATTATTTAAACTGAATCTAAAACATTTTATTTGTAATGTATATATTTTGTTAGTTTGAATATATTTTAAAGTAGAAATATAAATTAAAAAAAAAATCAAATGAACCCGAAAAAATTTGTCCAAATAACATTAACCACTCAAGAGAGTTTTAACTTATTTCTTATAATTAATATGAAGTCAAACTAATATAGTATAATTTATGAATATTAGATAATTCAATAGCTTTTATGTAAATGATTTTCCATATTTCCAAATTAATGATATTTACTAATGATTTTTTATTTAATAAGATATTAAATTAATTACTACAAAATATCATCCATATTATTTTATTTTATTTATATAAATGTTAACATATGCTATCAAATAAAAACTCAAATAATACTGTTTAAGAACAATAATTATTTACAATACTAATTGACAATATTTGTTTCATAACTAATAACGACTTATAAATTTTCTAATATTTACTTAAATATTTATCTAAATATATTTATTGTTAGTTATTTATATAAATATATTTCGACACAAGGCGCACAAATTTGTCTAATAAAATCATAAAGTTAAAGAAAAGATCATTAATAAGCGGTTAAACCGCCATTTTCACATCACAAATTGCGAACCAAATAGTCCAAATTTCAACAAATAGTGAAACCCATTTTTAGTTAATTATGTAACCCAAAAATCAGTCGCAGCCCATTTTTATATTGTTGTCCATATCAGCTTCACAGCCTAATAGGCATAATGCTGCTTTTTAGCCAAACACGACCAAATATGCAGCAGTCAAATAAGTGATATTCTTATTCGGTATACACTACTAGATTTCGGTTCAATGCCCACTAAAAAAAGTTGTTCACCAAAACGATAATTCGCAACTCATTTTCATAAAAAATATAATAAAATATCTGTATATAATGTGCAAAAATATTGGTAAATTCATCAAACGGCTTTTTTCGACAATATTTTTGAGAATTTTATTAAGTTGAATGGAATGGTGGTGGCATGGAGCTCACATGATACATTTTAGACTTTCCAATTCATTTATATTTTTCTCTGAAATAAATAGTGTTTCCTTTGCTAACCATAGTTCATTTTTACTTCAAATAAATAGATTTAATATTGTTTCATCTCCGACTATATTTTATTATTTTATTTTAACTAAAAAATATATTTATAGTATATATTCCATTATTGTAGCTTCCATAAATTATCAAACACGAATTTTCTATTAATTAGCTTTTAACAAATATATATTTTATATTTTAGGGAAAAATACAAATCTAATCATTTTTATTAATTATTTATCAAAAAATAGCCAAAAAATAATATTTACCCAAAAATGATCCTTAAAACCGTAGTCAACTTTTAGTTGATTACGGTCAACGTCGTTGACTACTATTTTTTGCCCTAAACTACTATTTCGTGCTAATGGGCTACTGTTTCACGAGCCCGTTTACTTTTTCGTGGCTCATTAGCCCAAAGTATAAAATAAAATAAAATTCAGATTAGGTCATTATTCTTATTGTTTTCTTTGGTTTTGCTACTTTTTTCTTTCAATGGAGCACCCAGAGAACAACCAACTTTACCTATTTTTCATCAAAATTTTATCGTGTTTGTGATTAGGAGTATGTTTAATATATATGGTTAAATTTTTTTTGAAAAAAATTGGAAATATATATATATATATATATATATATATATATATATATATATATATATATATATATATATATATATATATATATATATATATATATATATATATATATATATATATATATATAACCGTAGGTTTCATACGAAACCTACGGTGTACAAGTACCCAATGCATAGATTTGTTCAGTATCGACTTGTACACCTACAGTTTCATATAAAAAAATAAAAAATAAAATAAAACCATAGGTTTTTTCACAAAACAATAGACGAAACCCCAAAAACAGTAGAATAAAAAATAAGACTGTATTTTCCCCCCAAAACCTAGGCTACGGTTTGGGATACCGTAGCTTAACCGAGAGGAAATCGTAAGTTTCCCAAAACCTACGGTTTTTAGCTTTCAAATGAAAATTTTTTTTTTATACAAAACACGAAACAGTAGACAATATGACAAAACAGTAGACGATTTTAGAAACCTACGGTTTCTGAGTTATATTTGGACATTTACTAATTTTTGGCTAAAATTTGATAATCACTTCATTAATTTGGCTAGATTAGTAATTACCCCTATATTTTATTGTTACAATAATAAGATTTTATAAAGTATGTTACTACATTTCAATTTTTAAATATATTTAATTTTTTTTTTATATAAATACGATACATAAATATTTAAACTATACATTTATTGATTAATTAATATAATTTAATTTATAAAAGGTATTACAAGTATTAAATAATACATTTGAAATTACAACTATTAGATAAAAGAAACTAGAAATGTACATAATAAAACAAAAGAACAAAATCGAAAACTAAAACTCCAATTATATTTTGGGATAAATGAAAAGTGATACTCCATATTTGGAGTAATACTATTTATTTTGTAACAACGTAAATTTTCAAAACAATTTTTTTTTTCATTTCTTAAACATGTTTTCCTCCAAATCAAGTCATAAGAATCCAATGTATCATATCGTCATACAAAACATATAAATCCCAATATCATAAAATAAATGTTCCGCTAGTGCGTACAGATCACGTCGGCGCCTTCTCACGGTCCTCGCTAGTACCTGAAACACATAACACAACAACTGTAAGCATAAATGCTTAGTGAGTTCCCTAAAATACTACTTACACACATACGCCCTTCCAGGCCATGACCTTCCGGTCTGTGTGTCTAAGGGGACTTCCGTCCCAACCCGGTAAACCTTCCGGTCCTACCAGCGTCGACCCTCTGGTCCACATCATAATGCCTTCCGACCCATAACATAACGCCTTCCGTCCCATATCAAGCATAGCATACATAGCACATACAAATAGTTAACTTAATCACATACAATGCATACTTCTTATAACATATTCGACCTTCCGGTCACCCATAGACACCCTTTCGGGTAAAGTATAGTGAGAAGACTCACCTATGATATCTCGGTAACTCACTGCCTCGGTAGGAATGTGATCTAGCTCCACCTAAACACATAAGGAAAATATTCCCATAAATATGATTGTACTCTAACCTTTCTTAATATCCTCAGAAGGGTAAAAGACCATTTTACCCCTCTTCTGACTCAAAGGCCTCGCTGTTGACCAAACCCTAAAAGCCAACCAAAGTCAACGGTCAACTTTGACCCGACTCGGCGAGTACACTTGGGCAACTCGGCGAGTCCACCTGTATCCTCTTAACTCCTTAGTCCCAATTAACACGTCGAGTCCCTCCCTTTACTCGACGAGTCCCCAGGCATGAATAGCGTGGCTACCTTGACTCAACTTGCAGAGTCCCAAGAACAACTCGGCGAGTACATGCCATGCACAGATTCTTTTGACCTCCTGAGGTCAGATATGTTCCTCAATTCCATAGATCTGACATTTCCAATCAATATAATCACATAAAGCTCGAAAATTGATGCTTATATACATACATAATGGCATCAAATGGTGATTTAGTCTAAAAAATGGCAACCTAAGTCCAATCATTCCTCAAGGACCCATAAAGCATACTGGATTGATGTCTCTGAACCTCTTTGAGTCCAGATTCAAAGCATAGACTCCATAAGGGACCAATTGCTCCACATAAACATCCTCACAAGAGGTTAGAAAACCCTAATCTCTAGGTTCAATACCAAAACTGAAGAAGGTTCGAATAAATACCTCAAGTTGGAATCTCTGGACTCTGAAACCACTTGAATCACACCTCCTTCAGCCTCCTCTTGCTCTTGATCACCTTCTTTTTTCCAAGCCAAGGAAAAGAAAGATCAATAAAGGCTTCTCCTTCCTTCCAAACGATATAGATCACTAAGGGTGCTCTCAAGGGACTGGTAGTCGCAATGGGAGGCTAAGAGTACCCTTAAATAGCCTCTAACCCCAGAGGATTACGGTTTCATTAAACATCGTGGACTCGCCGAGTCCACTCATGGACTCGCCGAGTCCAACGCGAACCCGAATGAACAATCACGACCCTACTCGGCGAGTCTACGCATCAACTCACCGAGTTCCTGCTCATAATTCACAAAAATAAATATTAAATAGTATACCTGGGATTCCGGATGTTACATATTTCTCCAAAAATTAGGTAAGAAATATGACACGGTTGGAAAGGTGTAACATTTGATTATCAAGTACTTTCATTATTAGACCTTGATCTAATCAAAGTTTTTACATTTGGTCCCTCGTTGATTATGGAACTGCAATTCAACTTGTAAGTTGGGCGTACGTGAGGTATGTGCAACGTACTTGTGAGAACCCGGATCGTGGAAGCCATGTTAGTACGTTGTGTGTACTTGCTCACCCTCTAAACCCTAATTTCAAGGGTTTGCTCCCTATTTAATCCACCTAATGACTCCCTTGGACATTCCTTATTAGCCATCCTTCCCTCAAAACCCTAATCTCGAGTCTAAGCTTTGTGTGTGATAATTTGGAGCTTATTAGTGATTTTGGTGCTCATTTGTTGAATAAGAAAGCTATTGAAGAAGGAGGTGTTGCTTGTAAGCTTGTAGATACAAAAACTACTTCACATTATGCATCTTTTGAAGGTATAAAGTTTATACATTGATGTGTTTCCTTTTAGATCTCTATAGATTAGTTTTATGACCTTTTGTCCCAAAGCTTGGACCTTTGTGAGTATGGAGCACTCTGGAGCATATTAGTTGTCCTTTTGTCACAACTAGAAATTTTGTGTCTTGTAATCACTATACTTAAGTAAAACATTGAACCAAAAACTTAAGATCATGTGTGATGCCTTCAAAAACTTCAATCAAATGCTTCATACAAGTACTACAAATAGTCAACAAGCAATTGGAAACCCTAAAAGTTCTTGTTTAGGTCAATTTTGGACTAGGACTTCCTTATTGGACTCAATGGACCAATAAGCTTCCAATTTAACTATCATGGGCTTAGAACCCTTAAATGGGCTCTAATTGGACCCACATACATTTATTTCAACCTTTTGGGCCATATTGGGCCTAAAATGGAATAAACTAAAAGTTTTGCACCATGATTAACCTAAACTAGCCTAACAAAGTGTGAAAATCATATTATATTTTTTTGGAACAAAAATCATCCAACTTAACTTCTACATGGGCTTGAGGGCATAAAAGCCCAAATTTTTCCCTTTTCCTTCCAAATTCTCGGCCCAAGGCCCAAACCCAAGAAGAGATGAAGAGAGTTGACTTGCAATTGACACCTCATTATTGTCTTTTGGATCTCCATGCAACCTATTCCATGTTTCCATGCATATCACCTCAAGGGTCTATTTCTCCCTCTCTCTCTCTCTTGCTCTCAGCCATTTCAAACACACACACACACCTCACAAATTCTCTCTAGAATACTCAAGAACTCATCTTTCCTCACCATTCAAAAATCTCGAAAATTAATAGGCTTTCAAGAGGATATTTTTACAAACTCTTCATCTAAGGTAAGGTTATGCTTGGATCTATGACTTAGATTCTTTGTTTTATCAAAAATCTCTTCCTAATCCATGCAAAAATCGTGATCTTGCATCCTAGAACCACCTCAAACTCGAGATCTTCAAGAAAAGGGTGCTAAGGCCAAAAATCACCAAGCTTTCTTCCATCTTTTCTTCAAAGACCGAAACCACACCCTAAGGTGAGCTTCATACTCCCTATCTTTCGGTTTTATAAGTTTTGTGGGGGGGGGGGGGGGGAATACAAGTGAAAGTGTAGATCTATATGTGTTTTGTATGCCTTGTATGATTTCTATGCTTATATGTGTGTTTTTGTGTGTTTATGATGTTGGATCTAACTATAAGCCCCTAAAAATCGAGATATACTTAATGTTAAACAATACTAGCATCGAATATATTTCTACATACAAATTATTCCAAGAAAAATAGCTAAATGGCTTAATAACATCTTCTTTGGGCTAAAAACTCAATTTTTGGACATAAAATGTTAAAAATATAAAGTTAAAGGGCCCAAAATGACATATTACGAATTCTGATGGATGAGAAGAGTCAAAACAGTTTCAATAAAGTATTTTCTGGAAATATACTCTTTTGGAGGGTTGAAAATATAAATTCCAAGCTTAATGGGCTAAAAATGACATTTTCGGCCCAATAGGGCCCAATATGGGAAATTTTCTGTTTTGAAGGGCCAAAACTGTATTTTTCTATAAAACAGTGGACTATTAGTGTTCTTAGTCCTTTCCAAGGGTTAAAAATGCTTTTCATAATTAAAGAGGACCAAAGTTGTAAAAATTTTCCAATTTGGGCCAAAAATGTAAAAATTGCGAAAAAGAGGGGCTACAACCGAGAAAACTGCATTTTCAGGGACTAAAGCTGTTTTCAACTAAGAATATGCTGAAAAATGTCAATTGCAATAAGTTTTGGTGTTAAAATGACAAGAAAAATGGTTAAGGACTAAACTGGAAATTTATTTATTCCAAGGGTTGAAAAAGTAAATTTACCAAACAAAGAGGAGTTGTAAACAGAAAATTTTCAATGTTAATTCAATACATCTGTTGTGATCAAATAATGGCACTACGACTATCGACGGATTTCAATACACAACAACACCAAAAATCGTTATCAAACGAATTGATTTGGTCTCGAATCAATAACAAACCCGAAACTACTAACACGACGATCACTCGATTCCTACAAGTAATATTCGGGAATTCAATACACACGTGAGAGTGCACAGACGTCGACGCACCATCTTTGGGCCCCAAAGTGTAAAATCTTGTTTGTTGGGCCTAGCTGGCCCAATGACCTGATCTTTAGGCCCAAAGACTTCAACCTTACGAGTTGTTGGGTCTTACATGATCCAACACAGCGTAAAAGAACTTTCAATGGCTTTTATACTATTGGTCCCCAAGGGTCCTTTGGTACTACTATTAAAGTCGAGAGTTCACCAAATGCGAGTCGGGCCAAGGGTTCTTCGCATTCACTATAGCATCGACCGACTAATGGGATTATTGAGATCTTCGTGCCCTCTCTTCTCCTTGGTCGTGGGGCTACACGAAGTCAGGGCGGTTGGGTTACGTGAATAGTACAAACGACGCCTACGGGATCGTTAGTATAATTGTAAACTGGTCGTTTGTGTAACGCGTGTTTATAATAATTCACCATGCGCAATAATCCGACGTCGCCGGGAATCAATGACTTCACATGCCGCGATGGTACAACAACTACATGGAATTCAAAGTGTTAGGAAAACATCGGGTTTTCCTAGGGTATTTTTTTTATACATACAGTTTCGAAATGTATACAAGTTTAATGAACATTTTTTTACAACTATAGAAACAAACAAGCATACTTATGGATCTTCACAAACTTTTTCATAAACTCTTTTTAGAAAATATCGGATTTTCTGGTAGTTTTCAAAACAATACAAAACGTTGCTTTTCAAATACCGCTTATGAACTCACCAACATTTCATATGTTGATGTTTTTCAAAATACTTGTATTCTCAGGTAACAAGTGAACCAATGGAAAATGTACTCAGTGATGGCTTGCAGTTTATTTAGTTATGAATCGAACAATTTGTTTTTGGGAATGTAATGTTAAAACAATGTACTCAGTGTAAACTCTACCAGTTGTACTATATTAATGCATGGTGATGAACGATGTTATGTTTCATATATATTCAATGTTATGGTATTCAATTAAGTCACGACAGCACTCGAACGTTTCCGCCGTCTGGTTCGGGGGTGTGACAGGTTGGTATCAGAGCTTTGTTTATAGTGAACTAGCATATCTCGCCACACATTGATATGCAACTATAAACCAAAAAGAGGGACTAACTTAACTCTGAACAAAACAAGTAAAAATACAATAATAAAACATCTTTGTTTGCAGTAGGAACAAGGAACCTAACGCCGATCCAAACAAAAATAATACTAGTATCTTGATTAAATTCAGGACTGTTCTTAGTGGTATCAAGGGGTGGATGTAGCCTGATCAACTACATTCCCTCCAAGGTATAACTAATACATGTCCCGATGAAATCATGATACCTAGGGAACCTAAAACTATACCCTTCTACCACCAAAAAGAGAACGCCTGTTTAGCTTGTGCAATAGCGGTAGAGTCATAGGAAAGTGATAGCTTATTCGTATACCTTCTCCCAGTCTTCATGGAGGGAGAGCATCAGGGCATTCAGTTTCACCAAGCCCTAGTGGCACACGGGATACTCGAAGACGAACCAGAAGGGAATCAAGAGGGAGTCCACGGCGTCGAACCTGACGAGTACATGGACACCGACTACGAGTTCGAGGAGACCGACGATGACATGGAGGAGGATCAGGCCCCGGACATGGATCACGTCGCATCTCCTGTTAGCGAAGTGCAACAGGATCACCACGCCCCACCAGTGAATCCCGCAAGGGAGAATCGCTCCCCAGAAGCCGTGATTGCCGACTTGCGACAACAACTGTTCGCCATGGAAGCACGGGCAGTGCAAGCAGAGCATGAGAGGGATGAGGTCATTGTAGACATGACTGAGATGGCTCAGCTATTGGCTCAGCACTTCAGCATATAATTTCACCGTTATATCCGGACGCAGCTCATCGCGGTTAGGGATAGACTTATCTTAGTAGGTCGTCAGGAACTATGCTATGTATCTCGACTCTATGTTTAAGTGATTACACTACTCATAGAGCCGTTAAGCTGTCGAACTGGTGTCACTCATGTATGCTCTTACGAGCAAAATTTTCATGTATCAAATGCGGATAATATTAATAAACCTTTACGTGTTTTGTTACGATATTACAAATTGCTATGTGTTGAGAAATTATGATTGAATGGTCAATGGTAGTAGTGTTTAAGTTCGTACCATGCACCTAGTCAGTAGGATCACAACCTCACGGAAACCACACAAACTCAACATCTTTCCGTTTCGAGACAGAAAGATGCCTTTCCGACCTACTCGTGGAAACCCACGACCAACTCCACCCGAAGTTGACTCAGCCGCGTTCCAGGCAGCTGTATCTGCTGCGGTTATTGCAGCAATGGCGCAAATTCCTCAAGGGAACAACGGAGGAGTCAATGGACAAGGAGCCGGAAGTTCGAACAACGGAACGAATCAAGGACCCACCAAAACATGTACCTACAAGGACTTCACAAACGCCAAACCATGAACTTTTAACGGCACTGGAGGGGTGATCACTCTAAAGCGATGGATCGAGAAGGTGGAGTCAGTATTCGAGATATGCGATTGTCCTAAGCAGATGAAAGTGAAGATCACGGCCTGCACTCTTGTCAATCAAGCGCGCACCTGGTGGAACGGACATGTAGAAGCCATGACGCTCCTTGTAGCTAACTCTATGTCGTGGGCGGAGATGAAAGAAATGTTAATGGCTGAATACTGCCCGCGAGGCGAGATACAGAAGATAGAGTAGGAGCTGTGGAACCTCACTGTGCAGAACGCGAATATTGAGGCCTACATATCGAGATTTAGTGAACTATCTCTGTTGTGCCCGGGTATGATCACCTCGGAAGGGAAGAAGATTGAGCGATTCATCTGGGGACTAACAACACCAATTCAAGGGAATGTGATAGCTGCAAACCCCGAAACATTTGACAGTGCAAAAAGATTGGCAAAGAAGTTGTATGACCATGACCACAAGAAGGGCGAGAAGCCAGTGGAGACTGAGAAAAAGAAGGAAGGTGATGGCAAGAAGGGAAAGAACAATAAGAGGAAGGGGCGCCAGGGCCCCGAGACCTCTAAAAAGCAGCATACAGTGGCAGTTAACGCTGTCACCGCACCGGCTCCAGCCGCACTACATGGTCCAGCCTCAGCGGCTACAAATGCTTCAAGACCTTATTCCGGTAATCTTCCCAAGTGCAATAAGTGCGGCTTCCATCACAATGGAGAATGCAAGGATTTTCAGTGCACCAGTTGCAACCGAAAGGGACACACTGCAAGGTACTGCAGGACTTACCCTCCCCAGAACCAAAATCAGGGAAACAACAACAACAACCATCGCAACAACAACAACATCATCACCGGCGGCAGCAATGCAGGACCTAGACACACCTGCTATGGGTGTGGAAGGACTGGGCATTTCCGTCGAGACTTCCCTCACAACAACAATTCAGGAAACGGAGGAACAGGAAGGATGCTGACCATGGGTCAGGGGGAGGCGATTCAGGACCCCTCAGTTGCTACCGATACGTTTCTCCTAAATCACACTTATGCATGCATCCTATTTGACACCGGAGCGGAGCGAAGTTTCGTAAGCAATAAGTTTAAACATTTACTAAAACAACAGCCCCAAAGGCTAAATGAAACCTATACGGTGGAAATGGCCAATGGAAAAACCGAATCCACTGGGGAAATCTACATCAAATGTACCCTAACCCTTAATCAACACGTCTTTCGAATAGACCTAATGCCAGTATCAATTAGGAGTTTTGATGTGGTCATTGGCATGGATTGGCTAAGCCCCCACCATGCTGAAATTATGTGCCACGAGAAGGCCGTTCGCCTTTGTCTCCCAAATCACGAAACCCTAGTAATTTACGGAGACAAACCCAGCATGAACCTTTGCCTCATCTCGTGCATCAAGGCACAGAAGCACCTACGAAAGAAGGATTCGGCATTTCTCGCTCACATAGTGGATAAAACCAAGGAAGAGACTAACATTCAAGATATTCTGGTAGCGTTTGAATTTCCAGATGTGTTTCTTGAAGATCTTCCGGGAGTACCCCCAGAGAGACAGGTTGAGTTTCGCATCGACCTCATTCCAGGAGCAACTCCTCTCGCTAAATCACCCTATTGTCCAGCCAACTCAGTGAGCTTCTGGACAAGGGATTTATCCGACCTAGTTACTCGCCATGGGGAGCTCCAGTACTATTTGTCAAAAAGAAGGACGGATCTTTTATGTAACGCCCGCAGATCCGGGCTAGTCAATTTAGAGGCAATAGGGGTCGAAAATGACTTTTTGACAAAACAGTATTTAGAATAAATAATCTTAACCAAGTTGTAGAATATGTCACAAGCTTTCCGTACATATAAAGAACGCCAAAATCCGAGTTATAACGAAGAAGTTATGGCCCGTCGAAGTTTTACGACAAAACCGGCACGGCACCGGGAAGCGTAAATAGTGAATTTACGATAGAAGACTTTTTAGCCTTAGCAATCTAAACAAAAGTCGTAGAATATGTTAAACTAAGAACATCGATAAAAAGAACGCCCAAATCTGACTTCGTATGAAGAAGTTATGATTTTTCTAAGATTCGGCTTAGCAGTGCACGGCCTGAAACTCGAATTTTAGTTCGAGCGGTTTTTGGCTTACGTGACCTAAATGAGAGTTGAAGATCTCATTAATAGGAACTCAACGGTAAAAATACAAACGAAAACGGAGTCCGTATGAAGGAGTTATGAACTCTTCGCGGTCATTTAACAGTCTAAACGCCTCCTACTGTTAAATTTGAGATCGGTCGAGAATTAGCCGACGGGGTCTAAACGAAAGTTGTAGATCTTGATTTTACCTACGCGTGGATATAAAGAACGTCAAAAACGGAGCTTGTATGTGAAAGTTATGATTTTTCTAAGTTTGAGGACTGATACGCGATAGGGGGTGACGTGGCACCACCAGAATTGGACACGTGGCACCACCAGAAGGCCACCACATGGACCAACTCGACGAGTCATGACTCAGACTCAGCGAGTCCACCAGTCAGGCCTCCTATAAAGAAAGATGCCGGGCATTCACTTCTCTTCACACCTCTCCAACATTCTTTCTCTCTCTAGTTTCTCTCTCTAGCCTCCCAAACCCTCCCTAAAGCCTAGGTAAACCCCCTAGCACCCGAAGGAAGCCCCGAGGCTCCCAGAGTCCCGAGAAAAAGGGTCTTTCGGCTCGGAAACGCTGCTCCAGCGAAGCCCGGTTTTGCGAAAAACCCGCTGTAAGTGAGCTATGCCTACGCTATCTTTAGTATAACTTATGTTTTAATATAGTAACATTATTAGGAACTTATAATGAGTATTTGGGCTATTATTACGAGTTATATTGAGTGTTATTTAACGCTTATATAATAATAATAATAGCTAGACTATTAATTAGTCACGGTTATCGTTAGACTAAACCCTAGTGGTATTGATACTAGGTTTTATCGAAGGAATATCGTTTTGAGAGTATCGAAGCGCTGTCCGAGTGCTGAGTCACCACCTATTCAGGTGAGTGCATAGTCCCTTTCATGAACATGATTTTAATACAAGTATTGATTGAAGTATTAATTATATGTTTATGTGCGAGTTAATTGATGTTGCTTGAAATTCATGTTAAAGAACATACCTGATTATATTTGATAATTTAGGATAAAGAGTAGACCTAAATTAAAAATGAGGAATATTGGGTAGTATATTCTTACGAGTACAAGTGAGTTAAACTCAGAGAATAGAAGTTAGTATATGTCACTTATCCGGGAGTATGGATTAGACATAGTCATTGTCCCCAGTCCGAGAATATGGATTAGGCATAATCATTCGTTATTAATCCAAGAGTATGGATTAGTCATTGTCCCTAGTCCGAGAGTATGGATTAGGCATAATCATTCATCATTAATCCGAGAGTATGGATTAGTCATTCTTCCCTAGTCCGAGAGTATGGATTTGGTAAATTCGTTCATTTCTGATCCGAGAGTATGGATTAGCTATTATCCCTAGTTCGAGAATATGGATTAGGCATAATCATTCATCATTAATCCGAGAGTATGGATTAGCTATTGTCCCTAGTCCGAGAGTATGGATTAGGCATAATCATTCATCATTAATCGGAGAGTATGGATTAGTCATTCTTCCCTAGTCCGAGAGTATGGATTTGGTAAATTCGTTCATTTCTGATCCGAGAGTATGGAGTAGGTAAAACAACTAATCTTAGGTCCGAGAGTATGGATAGCCTCGTTGCGAGGATCGACGGGGTGGGATAAGAGTTGTTTATATATATGTATGGTGAAATTGTATATTTTGTGGGATTGAAATCCCTATGTACTCACCAGGTTTCCCAACCTAACCCACTCAGTTTATTTATATCACAGGTGTTCATATGAAGTCACATTACACTGAGAGATCAAAGAGATGTAGATCACTAGTGTAAATAAATGTAAGTTCTGTTTATATATATGTATGGTGAAATTGTATATTTTGTGGGATTGAAATCCCTATGTACTCACCAGGTTTCCCAACCTGACCCACTCAGTTTATTTATATCACAGGTGTTCATATGAAGTCACATTACACTGAGAGATCAAAGAGATGTAGATCACTAGTGTAAATAAATGTAAGTTCTGTTTATGCTTGTGTTCCTGTATTGACGATGACATCCCAAACATTTTAAAATGAATAAAATACGTTTCTTCGAAAATGTTTTAATAACGTATTTATTGTGTTTTTCTGGGAACGAATTCCGCAACATTTTTATTAAAAGAAGAACTCTGATTTTTATAAAGCATAAACAAAATCGGTCTTTTGTGGCCGTGAAAATGGGGATGTCACATTTTAGAATGTGCATCGACTACAGAGAGTTAAATAAACTCACTGTTAAAAATCGCTACCCACTCCCACGAATCGATGATCTATTCGACCAGCTCCAAGGAGCTAGTTATTTTTCAAAAATAGATCTACGGTCCGAATACCACCAACTCAAAGTCCGAGAAGAGGATATTCCAAAAACCACTTTCCAAACCCGCTACGGACATTAGGAATTTGTCGTAATGCCCTTCGGTCTAACAAATGCACCTGCTGCATTCATGGATCTGATGAACCGGATCAGTCGACCATTCCTAGACAACTTTGTCATTGTCTTCATTGATGACATCCTCGTTTATTCCTGAAGCGAAGAAGAGCATGGCCAACATCTCCGACGAATCCTAGAAACGCTGCGATCAGAGAAGCTATACGCAAAACTCTCCAAGTGTGAGTTTTGGCTCTGGAGTGTGAACTTCCTAGGTCACGTAGTTAGCCAAGAAGGAATACATGTGGATCCCTCTAAGGTCAAATCTGTTGAAGGATGGGCAACCCCGACGACGCCCAAAGAAATTCGTCAGTTCTTAGGCCTAGCGGGCTACTATAGGAGATTCATTCAAAACTTCTCTAAGATCGCCAAGCCACTTACCTCTCTTACGCAAAAGGGCGTACCATTCAAATGGACAGACAAACAAGAGATTGCGTTTCGGACATTAAAGCAAGCTCTCTGTAGCGCCCCTATACTATCTCTACCGGAAGGAACGGAAGATTTTGTAGTCTACTGTGATGCGTCAAATCAGGGCTTAGGTTGCGTTCTCATGCAACATGGATGGGTGATAGCATACGCATCCCGCCAACTAAATACGCATGAAGTAAATTATATGACCCATGACCTAGAATTGGGAGCCGTGGTCTTCGCTCTGAAAATTTAGAGGCACTACCTGTATGGTACGAAGTGCACCATCTTCACAGACCACAAGAGTCTCCAACACATCTTGAACCAGAAGGAGCTGAACATGAGACAATGAAGATGGGTTGGATTGCTAAACGACTACAAGTGTGAGATCAAGTACCACCCAGGCAAGGCCAACGTGGTAGCTGACGCATTAAGTCAGAAGGAGTACTCTAATCGCCACGCAAAAACTCTCTCCATAACCATTCAATCTCATCTGGCCACTCAAATTGCAACAGTCCAGTCGGAGGCCATTAAGACAGAAAATAGAGCAAGCGAGGCCTTACGCGAGATGGAGAAGAATCTAGAGGCAAGGGAGAATGGAGTATACTACTTCATGAACCGAATTTGGGTCCTAAAAAAATCGGAGGATTTAGGGAGGTTGTTATGAAAGAAGCCCACAAGACACGATAATCCATTCATCCCGGTTCAGACAAGATGTACTTGGACATTAAACAACACTATTGGTGGCCTAACATGAAGGCGGAAATTGCGACCTACATTAGTAAGTGCCTTACGTGCACCAAGGTAAAGGTGGAGTACCAGAAACCCTCAAGATTGTTACAGCAACCGGTAATCCCGGAGTGGAAATGGGAGGGGATTTCTATGGATTTCGTGACCAAGCTACCCAGGATGTCGGATGGACTGGACACCATATGGGTAATAGTCGACCGACTGACGAAGTCTGCCCATTTCCTGCCTATAAAAGAATCTTACAAGATGGAAAGATTAACACGTCTGTACATTCGAGAGATCGTGAGACTCCACGGAATACCAGTATCTATCATCTCGGATAGGGACAGTAGGTTCACGTCACGATTTTGGCAATCACTCCATAAGGCGATGGGAACAAACCTCGACATGAGCACCGCTTATCATCCACAAATGGATGGTCAAAGCGAGCGAACCATCCAAACGCTTGAAGACATACTCCGCGCATGCGTGATAGACTTTGGGAAGTCTTGGGATACCCACCTACCTTTAATCGAGTTCTCATATAACAATAGTTATCATTCGAGCATCAAGGTGGCTCCTTTCGTAGCACTGTACGGGCGTAAATGTAGATCACCGTTATGTTGGGCTGAAGTAGGTGACACCCAGCTAGCAAAAACACATACGTTGGACAAAGCACTAACGGGACCGGAGATCATTCACGAAACCACGGAAAAGATCGTTCAAATCAGAGCATGATTGCAAGCATCGCGTGACCGAAAAAAGAGCTACGCTAATAAACGGCGAAAGCCCTTAGAATTTCAGGTCGGGGATCAAGTACTGTTGAAAGTCTCACCCAGGAAAGGGGTTATACATTTCGGAAAATGGGGAAAGCTGAACCCACAATACATTGGACCTTTCGAAATCGTCGCCCGAATAGGTCCGGTAGCCTACAGACTGCAACTACCCGCAGAGCTAAACGGTGTACACCCCGTGTTTCATGTCTCTAATCTGAAGAAGTGCCTATCTAATGAAACCCTCGTCATTCCTCTTGACGAGATCGAAATCAATGAGAATCTCCTGTTTGTTGAAGAACCAATTGAAATCATGGACAGGGAGGTGAAGTGTACTAAGAAAAGTCGCATCCCAATCGTGAAAGTACGGTGGAACGCAAAGCGTGGAACAGAATTCACGTGGGAACGCGAAGACCAAATGAAGCAAAAGTACCCTCACCTATTCTAGCATTCTCAAATCTAGCTTTCAAACAGAATTTCGGGACGAAATTCCCTCTAACGGGGGGATGATGTCACAACTAGAAATTTTGTGTCTTGTAATCACTAGACTTAAGTAAAACATTGAACCAAAAACTTAAGATCATGTGTGATGCCTTCAAAAACTTCAATCAAATGCTTCATACAAGTACTACAAATAGTCAACAAGCAATTGGAAACCCTAGAAGTTCTTGTTTAGGGCAATTTTGGACTAGGACTTCCTTATTGGACTCAATGGACCAATAAGCTTCCAATTTGACTATCATGGGCTTAGAACCCTTAAATGGGATCTAATTGGACCCACATACATTTATTTCAACCTTTTGGGCCATATTGGGCCTAAAATGGAATAAACTAAGAGTTTTGCACCATGATTAACCTAAACTAGCCTAACAAAGTGTGAAAATCATATTATATTTTTTTGGAACAAAAATCATCCAACTTAACTTCTACATGGGCTTGAGGGCATAAAAGCCCAAATTTTTCCCTTTTCCTTCCAAATTCTTGGCCCAAGGCCCAAACCCAAGAAGAGATGAAGAGAGTTGACTTGCAATTGACACCTCATTATTGTCTTTTGGATCTCCATGCAACCTATTCCATGTTTCCATGCATATCACCACAAGGGTCTATTTCTCCCTCTCTCTCTCTTGCTCTCGGCCATTTCAAACACACACACACACACACCTCACAAATTCTCTCTAGAATACTAAAAAACTCATCCTTCCTCACCATTCAAAATTCTCGAAAATTAATAGGCTTTCAAGAGGATATTTTTACAAACTCTTCATCTAAGGTAAGGTTATGCTTGGATCTATGACTTAGATTCTTTGTTTTATCAAAAATCTCTTCCTAATCCATGCAAAAATCGTGATCTTGCATCCTAGAACCACCTAAAACTCGAGATCTTCAAGAAAAGGGTGCTAAGGCCAAAAATCACCAAGCTTTCTTCCATCTTTTCTTCAAAGACCGAAACCACACCCTAAGGTGAGCTTCATACTCCCTATCTTTCGGTTTTATAAGTTTTGTGGGGGGGGGGGGGGGGAATACAAGTGAAAGTGTAGATCTATATGTGTTTTGTATGCCTTGTATGATTTCTATGCTTATATGTGTGTTTTTGTGTGTTTATGATGTTGGATCTAACTATAAGCCCCTAAAAATCGAGATATACTTAATGTTAAACAATACTAGCATCGAATATATTTCTACATACAAATTATTCCAAGAAAAATAGCTAACTGGCTTAATAACATCTTCTTTGAGCTAAAAACTCAATTTTTGGACATAAAATGTTAAAAATATAAAGTTAAAGGGCCCAAAATGACATATTACGAATTCTGATGGATGAGAAGAGTCAAAACAGTTTCAATAAAGTATTTTATGGAAATATACTCTTTTGGAGGTTTGAAAATATAAATTCCAAGCTTAATTGGCTAAAAATGACATTTTCGGCCCAATAGGGCCCAATATGCGAAATTTTCTTTTTTGAAGGGCCAAAACTGTATTTTTCTATAAAACAGTGGACTATTAGTGTTCTAATTCCTTTCCAAGGGTTAAAAATGCTTTTCATAATTAAAGAGGACCAAAGTTGTAAAAATTTTCCAATTTGGGCCAAAAATGTAAAAATTGCGAAAAAGAGGGGCTACAACCGAGAAAACTGCATTTTCAGGGACTAAAGCTGTTTTCAACTAAGAATATGCTGAAAAATGTCAATTGCAATAAGTTTTGGTGTTAAAATGACAAGAAAAATGGTTAAGGACTAAACCGGAAATTTATTTATTCCAAGGGTTGAAAAAGTAAATTTACCAAACAAAGAGGAGTTGTAAACATAAAATTTTCAATGTTAATTCAATACATCCGTTGTGATCAAATAATGGCACTACAACTATCGACGGATTTCAATACACAACAACACCAAAAATCGTTATCAAACGAATTGATTCGGTCTCGAATCAATAACAAACCCGAAACTACTCACACGACGATCACTCGATTCCTACAAGTAATATTCGGGAATTCAATACACACGTGAGAGTGCACAGACGTCGACGCACCATCTTTGGGCCCCAGAGTGTAAAATCTTGTTTGTTGGGCCTAGCTGGCCCAATGTCCTGATCTTTAGGCCCGAAGACTTCAACCTTACGAGTTGTTGGGTCTTACATGATCCAACACAGCGTAAAAGAACTTTCAATGGATTTTATACTATTGGTCCCCGAGGGTCCTTTGGTACTGCTATTAAAGTCGAGAGTTCACCAAATGCGAGTCGGGCCAAGGGTTCTTCGCATTCACTATAGCCTCGACCGACTAATGGGATTATTGAGATCTTCGTACCCTCTCTTCTCCTCGGTCATGGGGCTACACGAAGTCAGGGCGGTTGGGTTACGTGAATAGTATGAACGATGCCTACGGGATTGTTAGTATAATCGTAAACTGGTCGTTTGTGTAACGCGTGTTTATAATAATTCACCATGCGCAATAATCCGACGTCGCCGGGAATCAATGACTTCACATGCCGCGATGGTACAACAACTACATGGAATTCAAAGTGTTAGGAAAACATCGGGTTTTCCTAGGGTATTTTTTTATACATACAGTTTCAAAATGTGTACAAGTTTAATGAACATTTTTTTACAACTATAGAAACAAACAAGCATACTTATGGATCTTCACAAACTTTTTCATAAACTCTTTTCAGAAAATATCGGATTTTCTGGTAGTTTTCAAAACAATACAAAACGTTGCTTTTCAAATACCGCTTATGAACTCACCAACATTTCATATGTTGACATTTTTCAAAATACTTGTATTCTCAGGTAACAAGTGAACCAAAGGAAAATGTACTCATTGATGGCTTGCAGTTTATTTAGTTATGAATCGAACAATTTGTTTTTGGGAATGTAATGTTAAAACAATGTACTCAGTGTAAACTCTACCAGTTGTACTATATTAATGCATGGTGATGAACGATGTTATGTTTCATATATATATATATATATATATATATATATATATATATATATATATATATATATATATATTCAATGTTATGGTATTCAATTAAGTCACAACAGCCCTCGGACGTTTCCGCCGTCTGGTTCGGGGGTGTGACACCTTTCATGCATATTAGGTCTTGTAGATTCATAAAAATGGTTGCTTGATCATTTCCGTTGGCACATGCATGAGTTAATTGACTTGGAGTGTGATGAAAGTTAAAGTTTTGTGTATTTGGTCCTTTCTAGCCATTCAAAGGCATAAATTTGGTGACTTTATGGGTTAAGACGTTCGAAGAAGGTCGGATATGAGTTTGGATGCATGTCTTAATGATTAAGACCATTTTTGAAGTAATATTTAGGGGTTAGACTGCGTATGACCCATGTACTAATTACTATGCCTAACGTAGCCAGGTGTTACCCTGATCCTGCATGATTTTCAAGTACCGTCCACGTAGGACAAGAGTACGCCCAACATACAAGCCGGGCAGTTGACTTTTGCTGAATTTTGATCTTTGGTCAAAATTTTGGGTATTGGATCATTGGAGGGGCAAAATGGTCTTTTTACCCTTAAGTGGCTTAGTTGTGAGATTTGGACTTGCGGGTTGAGTTATGGACCTTAATTATTAATTATGGTTAATTATTGTGTTATTAGGCGGAGTCCAGTTCCGGTATTTCAGGTGCGAGATTTATTTGTCATCTGTATCAGGTGATTCTCTTCACTTATTCTTACCTATGTAGTAGAATAGTTATATTTGTGTGATGACCAGTTGGGTCTAACTATTATTTTGTATTATGCTGATTATGTATAAATGAGACTATGTATAGCCTCCAAGGTTGAAGATAACCCATAAGACGTGTTGTTGCTTATTGGGACTGCTGATAGTGCTAAGGGTTGTTGATAAACCTAGCTGTTTATTTATGTTGTGTTGTATGTGTATCTTGGAGATCTCACTAAGCTTCGTGCTTACAGTTGTTGATATATATATATATATATATATATATATATATATGTATATATATATATATGTATGTATATATATATATATATATATATATATATATATATATATATATATATATATATATATTTCAGGTACTTCTGAGGATTGCAGGAAGGCAAAGGTTTGATTGTACACATTCACTAGGAGAATTATTACCAGGGCCATAGGGTAATCTGTGATACTTTGATATTTTCTGAGGATGATTTGTATTTGACAATTATGTTCTTGATGAATTGGTTTATGAACATTATTTTGGTATTTTAAAAATGAAAATTTCGGTTTAAAATTTGAGGTGTTACAAATTGGTATCAGAGCCCTGGTTTAATGGATTTGAATAAACTTTAGGGTAATTCCAAACTCAAACTAAGGATCTGAAGATTTTCATAAAAACTTTTCAAAGAAATGAAGATTTTATAAGAGAAAAATCCAATGAAGCAGTGTGTACAATCAACCAAAGCTAGAACGGTAGTTTCCCAAAATACCTCAATTTATACTATGAGTAGTGTAGAGTTGATATTCTATGAGCTGATAGAATTGCATGCTAGTTAGTGGTAGGGTAAGAATTGATACGTGCGCACACACACACACACACACACACACACACACATATATATATATATATATATATATATATATATATATATATATATATATATTACATCATAGCTTAATACTTTTAGCTATAATTATGATTATTATAAAACAAAAGGTATTTAATCCATTATATGTTGTTATGTAGCATAAAAGACATGCTCGGAAGAAATATGGAAACTAGAAGCAGGAAAATGCAAGCTTAGGCAAGTCGAAGACACAAAAAGAATGTTGTCGGACAACTTGACCACTTGTCAGTATTTTTGTCATATCTCATGACTGTAACTCTGATTGACACGATTCAAAATGATCTAAAAACCTAGACACGATTTCAGATAACTTTCATGTTTTGAGAAAATGTCGATTCTCGATAACCAGAATGTAGTGAATGGAATCTTCATGATTCTTGACGCTAACTTAGAGAATACGGGATAAACATGAGGACCACGACGTGGTGGCTAGATTTTACGCAAGTATACATATCCGAACATTAGGATGAATTGGGGGACTTGGAGGTGACTTTCTGGAGAAGTATTGCGACAAAAACCCTTCTAAGAACCCTTTGGGGTAGATTTTGAAGCTAGGAAGTCGATTGGAGCAAGGATTCACATCTACACATTCAATTTGCATAGCTTAATGATGTTTAGCTTAGTTTATCTTTTGTTTAGGCATTCATCAGCTGTGATTATGGGCTAAAAACCCTTGCTTTTGTTTAGATTAGATGACCTCCTAAATACTATGGGTTGTTTTCTTATTTGATGGATTGATGAAGTTGGTTTTTGCTTTAAATACTATTTAATAAGTCTAAACCTAGCTTGTGAAAGTTTCTATCTTTATTTCCTTGTCTCAAGTTTTGTATAGTTAAAACTATAGTTAATTTCATGAAAATGATTTACCTAGTTGTTTATGACCATTAAATTGCTAGAGCTAGAGATTGACTATATCCTAGTGTAGGTGATAAGCTAGTTGCCTAACTGTGTTAGAGAGCAGTATTTAATCATAATATTTACTTGATTAATAGACTTGACCATAGAAAAATAGCTTACAGATTATATCATTCAGAGTCCAAATTATCAATCAATTTAGTGTCAGTAACTTGCATGATCATTGGGGTTAAAGTTATTAAATTGACTTATGCTAGTTAGTGATAGAAATAGTCATAAGTCGATAGATTCTATATTACAAGAAGAATAATTGATATGGAATGATAATGATTGAAAAGTAGTTGGATATCATTAATCTCAACAATAGAACAGTTCGTGAAAGTAGAAGTATTCTTTTAGTGCTGGAAGAAGACATAACTCTAGATGTTACATTTATACGCTATGTAGACTAAACAATATATTGATTCCGAAAATAGACATGCCCTATTTCAGAATCAGAATAGAACATAAATCTGAAAACAACTATTTGACACAACACTAAATTAGACTTAACAATCTCCCCGTTTGTGTTAAACTGGAAGGAGGTCTCCTTTATTGCCTTTGAGCGTCAAAAATATTTGACATAATCTTTAGAAGTGATGTTCGGATAGATATATACTAACAGATCATATCCGAAACACATTTAACATCCACAACTGAGTTGGTCCTGTTCGTTTTTTCCCTTGTACGAATGGAGTTTAGAGCACTTGTAGGGTACAAATGCTTATCTCTCTAAAATATGCACTTCTTAATTTCTTCTCCTTATTTTATTTTGTAAACTTTGCTCCAATGCTTCTTGTTAATGAGACCTCCCTTTACTTGTTGGATGTATTCCGGTTGATCAAACAGCTTCAAAATTGGTATCTTCTTCATAACAAAAGCTATCTCGACACCCATCTTAGCAATTTCTAGGATATAACATTTGATCATCCGCTTAAATTATTCTTAAATGGGCTCATATTTCTTCACATCCTTCACAACAATGTAAAACAGCTAGATCCAATCATTAGGATTCATGATTGGCAGATCAACAAAAGTAAACTCGTGTAGAACATGATTGGCACCTCGAAATCCCATGACTCATATTGTAGTTTTGCATTCTTCAAATAGAACAAGAAGAGATTTTGGTGTATAGAACTGTTGGAGATCCAGGATTTCTCTGTCTCTCCAAAACAACTGAAGAGAAACACCCTTGGAGTGATGGGAAAATCCAACTGACACTCTGCATCATTATTTGTGTCAAAAGAGGTTGTTGGTTCCAACCAATAAATATTTGGATCATCGATTGTGTCCTTTTGAATTCGCTCAAGAGTCCAGGCTGGAAACAAGGTTTTATGATTTTCAAGGATCAATTTTCAAATTTTGACTTCAACTTCTTCGGCATCAAGTTGTTGCTTGAGGGTATTGAGTTGGTCAAGCTCTTTATCCCTTTTCTCTCTTGCTGCTATTTTCGACTCAATCATTTTTGGATTTTCTTCAAAATCCTCTTTAGAAACAATATTTCCTTTGTCTTTTCCGGATCCAGAAGCTTCATTATCCTTCAGACCAAACTCATTTTTCAAGTTTTCCTCTTCTTCTCCCCCTTGTTTCAAAGATTCCCCGCATCCTGAAACACCTTGGATCTTATTAAGCAAGTGAACATAGGTTTGAGTTTTTCAGTGAGAGACTAATGCACTGAGTCAGTGAATAGAGAATTTCAGTTCTCAACGATTCACAACAATCGCTGGTTGATTTCAGAATTACAAGCTTTAACTGACTGTTTCTCTTCTTCAAGCTTGGTAATATTAGTTGATACATTCTTCATCTTTTTAGTAAGAACCTTCTCTTTTTGAGTTTGCTCAACAATGCATCCATGATCTTGTTTTCAACGGCGAAGTCATTTTGTAACTTGTTGAGCTGTGCAGAGATTGATGAATTGAGATCAACATTGTCAAGCTTAATGGCCGCATGGAGGGATAAGAGAGCTTCTTTTTCATCTTTCAAAGAAGATCGAAAACCTTCTATGACTTTGTTCATATATGTAATATTATTTTTAGAAGAAGTCCAGAAGTCAATCATGAAATCCTTAACTTCCTATTGTAATGTCTGGACCTTTTCTGTAGTTTCTATGATTTTTTGTTTGGAAGCTTGATTAGCTTTTGTTGTTTCTTCAAGAACATTGGCAATTGAGGATGTAATCATTTCCACCATTGCTCTATGAGTCATCAACAAATTTTCCCATTTGGTGGAAGAGAAGGCATGTGAATACTTCAAAACCGAATCAAGCTTTTCATTTAGTTGCTTGAACCGAGCTTTGGTCATTTGTGCCTCATCATCATCATTGTTGATGTTGATAGTAAATGGATGGAAAATGAAGTCGATAATTGGTTCGTGATCATCTCCAAACAGGATTTCAACATCATCATCAAAAGGAGGAATAGAAGTGGAAGGCTATTTAGAAGTCACAATAATGTTAGCATTTGGCCCCACATCAGATGTGTTACCAGGGATGCTTGAAGTTCGAATCTCCTCCAAAATGGATTTGATAATTGAACTTCAGCTGGATAGGAGATAGTTTATGTTGTAGGTATGGTTGAGTCTGTGGAGATTGGTGAGGAGATTGGAATTTAAGTGGAAGGAAGTAGGTTTTAGCAGAACTCGTTTGTGGTAAAGGAGGGTGGAGGACATTAGAATTGAGGAGGTGATGGGTGAGGATGTCATTTGTGATGAGGGTAGATTGAATGGAGGTGGAGGAAGTGGTATGGCCAGGTTCAAAAATGGTTCATTCATGATATTATCAAAGATATCAGATTCAGTAAGTGAGGAGGAAGGATGAGAAGATACCTTCAGAAGTGTTTCGATAGTGGCTGGTTCTGAATGAGCCGTATCTTCCTCATCGCTTCTAAGAGTGTTGTCCTCCTGAACTTCTGTGACAGTTCTCTCTTTAGACTCTTCTTGAAGCACTGGAGAGGGCGACCTCAGTTTCGGAACTGGCTTCTTTGTTTTCTTTGTAACTTTGACACTTTCTGAAGGAGCAGCCTTTGCCTTCCTTTTACCACTGTGCTTCGGTTTATCATCTTCATTGTTAATCTTATTTAATTTTGTATGGATGGGACGAACACTAGAAGAGGGCATTTCTTGACCATCCTTAATAAGTGCGTTGTGAAGTGGAACTTTCTCCAACAATACTTTCGAAATTGAGCCAACAAAGTCAAAGTTTCATGGATCCAACATAACAAATATAATCGTTTAGAGCATCATAATTTCAGCCATGACAGAGTCTTGTATCTGAGGGACCTTGTAGTGACTTGGTGCTCTGTTTATAATGATAGACTAATAATGAGCACATGAAATTTACGTGTGTTGTGTGGATAAACTGGTGCTTTGAATAAATTGTGACCAAATAACAGACCCAAAGTCCATGTTGATACCATGGTATAAACCATAGATCAAAGTGTAGAAAAGTTTTCTTGCACTGTCAGAACCCAAAACCATTTCTGATAAGATGTTGAACAATACGATAAACAACCAATTCCACATCGGAGGTAAGAAGGATTTTATGAACTTTGATAGCAAGGAGATATCACCACTATAGTCCATTTGGAAGAACATCTCGATCAAGTAGGTGGCACGAATTGACTCAGGATCAACACTAACTTCAGGCATAACAAGCCCTAAAAGTTTGCAAAAATTGGGATTTGTGATCGAAGTTTTGTAGTCTGAAACCTCAAAGTTGATGACGTATTCAGATTTGTTGTAGATTGAAATGGAGAAAGCTTTGGAGAGATGAACAAGAGGAATATCTTCTGACATTGTTAGAGCTTTCATCTGTGGTGAGAACTTCAAACACTCGATCAAAGGTCTTATTAGAGTATTGTAGCAAGATGCAACAAGATCAATCATGAGATTCTGGTTGGGTATGACAACCAACATGATGATAGAGGCGGATTAATGTGCAAATGAAACGTTCTTTGAGGAAGCCATGGAAGAATGTTGAAGAAAATGAACAGTATATGGCTTTGATTTTGCTTGAAAATTTGTGAGCAATGTTTATGGTGAGAGAAAATAAACCATTTGAAATCCTTATATATCAAAGATGATGAGTGGAGAGAGAAACCATCGTTCATGTGCACATAGTGCCAAAAAATGTGCCAGATCATCAATTTACTGTCAGATGTCGTTATAACAAACACGCGGTGTCAGGGAAATTCAAAATTAGCGCCAAGATTTGAATTATCCAATACCATGAAATGGTCTTTTCAGAATCACCAATTTTGGAATTATCATGTTCAGAATCAACGATCTACCCTCCAACTTTTCATAAGCTAGAACAGTAGCCACTGGAAGTATGACCAATATTTATGTCTTCAGAAATCAAATAACTAATTGGAACAGAAACCAGACTTTGTAAAATCACAAGGATTTTAGTGCAAGAGTGCGCCAAATAAAAAGAATTAAGAAAATATAAATTATGGGATCACGGCCCCTACCGTTAAATGCACTGCACAAACTGCAACTGAAAGGGTCCTACCGTCCGGTTTTGCAGGTCTCAACCCAAACCCATCAGTCAAGTTTCCAGTACCAGAGTCAGTCAAGCCTGCTATGGCTGTGGAGAGATCGAACACTTCAAAAGAAACTGCCCGAAAGCTGGGACTACGGGAGGGACAGGAAGAGTACTTGCTATTGGTCACAATGAAGCAGTAGCAGGCCCCACAATAGTCACGGGTATGTTCCTTCTCGATAATTCTTATGCTTGTATCCTCTTCGTTAGTGGAGCTGAAAGAAGTTTCGTAAACCAAAGCTTTTGTCACACCCTGAAAACCTAAGGCGGAAACATTTCCGGGGCGGACTCCATGTTGAGTATCAAATCCAATGCACATAGTAAGCAAAGTAAACAACCATTACATTACATATCAAAGTTTACATTTGTTCAAAAGTAAAGTTGTACATTTGTAATACATAGTATATATGAACAAAAGTAGATACGAGTCTTCTGTACGCTCCGTCTTCTCCAAAAGGATCGCTAGGTACCTGTCTAATGTAGACCTGAGAATACAAGCAGTTTGAAAATCAGCATAAAGCTGGTGAGTTCATAAGATGGTTGTTTTGTGAAAATGTAGGAGTTTCCTTTGGTTTTCCGAAAAGTTTGTTATCCAAGAAAATCCCATATTTTCTTAAAAGTAATGTTTGATTAATTGTTGGTTACACGGTTCTGGTTATGTTTAACTATGATCCCAGAAAAGTCCCATACTTTTCTAAATGTTGGTTATCAATGTAAAAGATGTATTTTGTAAAACGTGGTTATGTTCAATGTTTCCCTAGGAAAATCCTATATTTTCCTAAAAGTAAGTTTAGATTTTGAATTTTGTTGTAATGATTGATTACCATTCGTACTTATTGTATTAACTAGATATTCTGATATCCTAATGGTGTTTCACTGGAGTGTACCTAGATACATGTCATTGTATTCGTATTTTATTTGTGGTCCTATTCGTATTCACATTCACATTCGTATTCGTATTCGTATTCGTATTCGTATTCCTAGTTGTATTCCTAATCCCATTCGTATTCGTATTCGTATTCGTATTCCTATCTCTAATCCTACTCCTAATACTATTCGTATTCGTATTCGTATTCGCAGTCGTATTCCTATCGCTAATACTACACCTAATACTATTCGTATTCGTATTCGCAATCGTATTCGTATTCGCATTCGTATTTGTATTCGTATTCACAGTCGTATTCGTATCCCTAATCCTACTCCTAATACTATTCGTATTCGTATTCGCAGTCGTATTCGTATCCCTAATCCTACTCCTAATACTATTCGTATTCGTATTCGTATTCGTATTCATATTCGCAGTCGTATTCGTATCCCTAATCCTACTCCTAATACTATTTGTATTCATATTCGTATTCGTATTCGTATTCATATTCGTATTCGTATTCGTATTTGTTCTAATTGATGATTAGTATAAATTATTCGCATATTATGAAATATAATTTAGATTGTAACACTTTATCAAGAAATCTATGATTAGTTTGAAAGCTAACTTTGTAATTCAAACTATTTGATAAACACAGTTTTTGATATTAGAACATACAGAATAACTGAAAACAATAAGTTGGAGTACAAGATTTCCTTGTACTTTTGCTTGTATTCCCCCCCCCCCCCCTGAAAACAGTGAAAAACATTTGAAAAGGGGTAGGGGTATGAACTTACCTGTCGAGAAGCGTGTCGGATTGGATGCTAAGTATCAGCTTGATAATGCGCAAGGTTCCTATGTAATATGACATGATATACAAATGTATCTAATTAGACTTTAAATCACTAATTAGATATGATTATACACTCCAAGACGCGAAAACACTTCAAATCAAGTGTTTGGAGTGACCCGGGTGACATCTAGGGACGTATAAGGCTCGGATATGGAGTTTACTCCTCAAGAGTAAACTCATAAGAGGGTTTACGGTTCTAGTGACTCATTCCCCATGAGTTTACGGCTGTAAACTCATGGTTGGTGTGTTCTTGGATGCCACAAAGTCTTACAATGCACACGGGAAGGTTCTAGGGTTGATTCCATGGCTTAGGAAGTGATCGGGACTTGAAATGGCCTTGGGATTGGAGTTTACGGTCTATGAAGGTGTTCTTTGGGAGTTTACTACCTTAAACACATGAGTTTACAACCGTAAACTCATGTTTGTCCATGAATTAAGGGCTTTGATGGTTGTAATTTAATCACATGTGATTCTAGGTCCAAAACTAAGCTTTTCAAGGGATTAAAGACACCTTAACACCCTTTGTTGGGTGTTTACGGTCTAAGGAGGTGGGTTTATGGTCCAAGAATGTTCTTGGGCCGTAAACTCAAGTTTATCCCATTTAATGATGTTTTGGTGCATTTCTAGAAGGGTTCTAAGGATATAAGCACTCATGGAAGTTCATTGAAGGTGTTTAAGGGCATTTTAACACCTTAAAAGGAGTTTATGGTTCATGCATGGGGGATTACGGTCCAAGAAGGTTCTTGGGCAGTAAACTCATGTTTATACATCAAATATCATGATTTTGGGGTGCTTAGTCCATGCATGCAAGTTTCTAAGTCGAATCTAAGTCCTAGAAGTGTTTTGGAAGGGTTTTATGGCACAAAACCCCATTTTCATGAGTTCACGGCCTAGGGATGTTCTAGGACTGTAAACTCATGTTAATGGTCCTAATCCTCATAAAAATCTCGAATTTGAAGGTCTAAGATGCTAATTCATGAGTTAGGGAAGTTACCTTAGTGATTTGGAGCTTGTTTTGGATGATTTTTGGCTAATTTTGGATTTTAGAGAGAGAGAGAGTAGTGAGAGAAAGTTTTTAGAGAGAGATTAAAAGCCTCAAAATGAAGTCACTCAATCCCTTATATAGGGGTTGAGTTTGTGGTCCGGAGGAATTCTACCCGATACTGCCGTTAGACGGTGCTTTTGGTCGAACCCGATAAATTTGTCGTAATTACGATTTACATGAAATAATAATTTTCCAAAAAAATATGAAAAATATTTTTAATGATTATAACACATTCCAACATTTACGAAATCAAAATAAATGTCGCGATAAAATTTATTTAATGCAAAGGTTAACGGAACAAAAATACAACGAATTTTTAATGACGTATCGGGTTACGACGACGCAACGAACTTCGGGTTGTCACATTATCCCCCGTTAGAGGGAATTTCGTCCCGAAAGTCAAACGTTAGATGCGACTCGCGGAATTGGAAAGAGGATATGGATACTTTTGCTCTATTGGATCATCACGCTTCCAAGTGAATTTGGATTCTCGCATGGCATTTCGTGGAACATTTCACTTATCGGGAGACGGCTTGCTTCATACATTTAATCTCTCGCTCTATGATTTCGATTGGCTCTTACCATAAGGTTTAGAATTTCGTTGATTTCGGTCTCTTCAAAGGGATTACTATGGTTTCATCGGGTAGGCACTTCTTAAGGAAAGAGGCGTGGAATACCGAGTGGATGCTACTAAATCCTGAGGGTAATCGGAGTTCGTAGGTTACGGAATCAATCCTAATGGGGATTTCAAAAAGTTCTATGTACCTTGGGATGCGCATTTCAGAATGTGACATGCCTTCATTCTCACCGTTAACTATCTCGATGGTAAATGTTTCGGTTATTAGTTGAGGGCTATGTTTATGAAGATGTTCGAATGAATAGCTAACAGTTCATATTTCAGTACTAGAATTGAAAAGGATTGCAAACAGAATGGTTGTCGAAAAGGAATATACCTGAGGCAACGGTGGGATCGGCGGCTGCCTCCCCTTGTCCTATAGCTAGGACTCTTCCAGTGTTTCCGGTTATTGCTGTATTGGGGCAGTTTCTCTTATAATGCCCGACTTTACCGCAACCATAACAGGCCTGACTGATGCCCGCCCTGGAAGCTTGATTTGTTGGTGTTCTGCAACTCCGCGCAAGGTGACCCTCTTGGCCACAATTTTTGCAAAATTTTACACGACAGGGACCGGGGATATAGTGGTGGTAACTGAACTAGTTACACCACGGAAGAACACCGGCATATCCGGTGATAGGTGCTTGGGCTGGGAAACCTACAACAGAAACAGTAGCAGGGGTAGTGGCAGCGTGGACCGCCACCATCTGTTGTTTCTTCGAGAACTCTTGTGAAGGCTGACATTTCTCCCCTGCCTCCCAGTACATTCTTTTCTCACCACTTCTTTCTGCAGGCTCAAGAGTGGTAGCTGCTTCCTCTACGTCCTCACTATGGTCGATCAAGATTTGCTCTAGGCATTTGGCAGTGTCGTATGTATCCGGCTTCGCAGCTAAGACGTTCCCTTTGGTTGGCTGGGTTAATCCCAAGATAAACCTCTCAATCTTCTTACTTTCCGGGGTAACCATCCCTGGACAAAGAAGCACTAAGTCATCAAATCTAGATGTGTAGGCAGCAATGTCGGAACCTTTCATCTTCAGGTTCCCGAGTTCATGTTCCAGCTTCTGAATTTCACCCCGAGGGCAATACTCTGCATGCAGAAGTTCCTTTATAACTTCCCAACCCATAGCATTGGTTACAGGTAGAGTTAGAGATTTGACTCGGCAGTTCCACCAAGTCAGAGCTTTATTGGTGAGAGTGCAGGCAGCAAACTTCATCTTGTCGGATTCTGAACAGGCACAAATTTAGAAGATAGATTCGATCTTCTCTAACCACCGAGTGAGAGTAATGAAACCTCTAGTGCCATCGAAGAATGTGGGTTTTGCATTCATAAAGTCTTTATAAGAACACTCCTTTCGGTGTCCCTGGCTACCTTCCTGGTTTTGAGGCTGGGGACCACCTCCTGAACTACCGGGGTTCGTTTGCAACATGGCTGCTGAGAATGCTACAGTTAAAACTGACTGAAGAGTTGCAAGATCGATTTGAAGAGAAGGTGGTGTTGGAGGAGGGTTGTTGTTGGTCTTTGAGCTAGGTCTCTTTCTTGGAGGCATCTTGATCTAATAAGATCAGGGAAGAGAGGATGGTAAGTCTTCCGAATTGAATCAAGAGATATGATACAAAGGATATCTCTTTATGACATACATAGAATTCTATTAAGCGATAAAGCAGGAAGGAGTTATCAAAACAGATAAATTATCGCTAAAAGGGATGATTGAGGAGCAACGCTGGGATGAGGAATTCTATAACGAATTTAGCTCGAGAAATACTCCCATAGTATTTCTTGTCTTGTTGCAACGACGGCACATTGTTTGGGTATTGGGTAAGTTTTAGGCATGCCGCACACCACAGTCACTCCCAAGCACATGTTGGTCGTGTCTCGAATGAATATAGTTGGCCAGGCTATATTGATCCTAGACACGACTACATAACTGCCCAGGTTTAACCGCAGTGCACAACACCCATTTACTTATGTTTTGTTCTACTTGTAGTTACGAATTTCGATGCTTGGGTATACTTTGTATGCTTTTGAAAATACTTATATTTTGAGGTATACTTTTAGTTCAGAGCACTTAGGCCCTTTAGTGTTTATAGTATTATACCATGTAAGGTTTGGTATACTAGTTCACTATAAACAAGGGCTCTGATACCAATCTGTCACACCCCGAAAACCTAAGGCGGAAACATTTCCGGGGCGGACTCCATGTTGAGTATCAAATCCAATGCACATAGTAAGCAAAGTAAACAACCATTACATTACATATCAAAGTTTACATTTGTTCAAAAGTAAAGTTGTACATTTGTAATACATAGTATATATGAACAAAAGTAGATACGAGTCTTCTGTACGCTCCGTCTTCTCCAAAAGGATCGCTAGGTACCTGTCTAATGTAGACCTGAGAATACAAGCAGTTTGAAAATCAGCATAAAGCTGGTGAGTTCATAAGATGGTTGTTTTGTGAAAATGTAGGAGTTTCCTTTGGTTTTCCGAAAAGTTTGTTATCCAAGAAAATCCCATATTTTCTTAAAAGTAATGTTTGATTAATTGTTGGTTACACGGTTCTGGTTATGTTTAACTATGATCCCAGAAAAGTCCCATACTTTTCTAAATGTTGGTTATCAATGTAAAAGATGTATTTTGTAAAACGTGGTTATGTTCAATGTTTCCCTAGGAAAATCCTATATTTTCCTAAAATTAAGTTTAGATTTTGAATTTTGTTGTAATGATTGATTACCATTCATACTTATTGTATTAACTAGATATTCTGATATCCTAATGGTTTTTCACTGGAGTGTACCTAGATACATGTCATTGTATTCGTATTTTATTTGTGGTCCTATTCGTATTCGCATTCACATTCGTATTCGTATTCGTATTCGTATTCCTAGTCCTATTCCTAATCCCATTCGTATTCGTATTTGTATTCGTATTCCTATCTCTAATCCTACTCCTAATACTATTCGTATTCTTATTCGCATTTGTATTCGTATTCGTGTTCGTATTCGCAGTCGTATTCCTATCCCTAATCCTACTCATAATACTATTCGTATTCGTATTCGCATTCGTATTCGTATTCGTATTCACAGTCATATTCGTATCCCTAATCCTACTCCTAATACTATTCGTATTCATATTCGTATTCGCATTCGTATTCGTATCCCTAATCCTACTCCTAATACTATTCGTATTCGTATTCGTATTCGTATTCATATTCGCAGTCGTATTCGTATCCCTAATCCTACTCCTAATACTATTTGTATTCGTATTCATATTCGTATTCGTATTCGTATTCGTATTCGTATTTGTTCTAATTGATGATTAGTATAAATTATTCGCATATTATGAAATATAATTTAGATTGTAACACTTTATCAAGAAATCTATGATTAGTTTGAAAGCTAACTTCGTAATTTGAACTATTTGATAAACACAGTTTTTGATATTAGAACATACAGAATGAAATCAATTGAACTGAAAACAATAAGTTGGAGTACAAGATTTCCTTGTACTTTTTCTTGTATTCCCCCTGAAAACAGTGAAAAACATTTGAAAAGGGGTAGGGGTATGAACTCACCGGTCGAGAAGCGTGTCGGATTGGATGCTAAGTATCAGCTTGATAATGCGCAAGGTTCCTATGTAATATGACATGATATACAAATGTATCTAATTAGACTTTAAATCACTAATTAGATATGATTATACACTCCAAGACGCGAAAACACTTCAAATCAAGTGTTTGGAGTGACCCGGGTGACATCTAGGGACGTATAAGGCTCGGATATGGAGTTTACTCCTCAAGAGTAAACTCATAAGAGGGTTTACGGTTCTAATGACTCATTCCCCATGAGTTTACGGCTGTAAACTCATGGTTGGTGTGTTCTTGGATGCCACAAAGTCTTACAATGCACACGGGAAGGTTCTAGGGTTGATTCCATGGCTTAGGAAGTGATCGGGACTTGAAATGGCCTTGGGATTGGAGTTTACGGTCTATGAAGGCGTTCTTGGGGAGTTTACTACCTTAAACACATGAGTTTACAACCGTAAACTCATGTTTGTCCATGAATTAAGGGCTTTGATGGTTGTAATTCAATCACATGTGATTCTAGGTCCAAAACTAAGCTTTTCAAGGGATTAAAGACACCTTAACACCCTTTGTTGGGTGTTTACGGTCTAAGGAGGTGGGTTTATGGTCCAAGAATGTTCTTGGGCCGTAAGCTCAATTTTATCCCATTTGATGATGTTTTGGTGCATTTCTAGAAGGGTTCTAAGGATATAAGCACTCATGGAAGTTCATTGAAGGTGTTTAAGGGCATTTTAACACCTTAAAAGGAGTTTATGGTTCATGCATGGGGGATTACGGTCCAAGAAGGTTCTTGGGCAGTAAACTCATGTTTATACATCAAATATCATGATTTTGGGGTGCTTAGTCCATGCATGCAAGTTTCTAAGTCGAATCTAAGTCCTAGAAGTGTTTTGGAAGGGTTTTATGGCACAAAAACCCCATTTTCATGAGTTCACGGCCTAGGGATGTTCTAGGACCGTAAACTCATGTTAATGGTCCTAATCCTCATAAAAATATCGAATTTGAAGGTCTAAGATGCTAATTCATGAGTTAGGGAAGTTACCTTAGTGATTTGGAGCTTGTTTTGGATGATTTTTGGCTAAGTTTTGGATTTTAGAGAGAGAGAGAGAGTAGTGAGAGAAAGTTTTTAGAGAGAGAGTAAAAGCCTCAAAATGATGTCCCTCAATCCCTAATATAGGGGTTGAGTTTGTGGCCCGGAGGAATTCTACCCGATACTATCGTTAGACGGTGCTTTTTGTCGAACCCGATAAATTTACCGTAATTACGATTTACATGAAATAATAATTTTCCAAACAAATATGAGAAATATTTTTATTGATTATAACACATTCCGACATTTACGAAATCAAAATAAATGCCGCAATAAAATTTATTTAACGCAAAGGTTAACGGAACGAAAATACAACGGATTTTTAATGACGTATCAGGTTACGACGACGGAACGAACTTCGGGTTGTCACAACTTTAAACACTTACTTAAACAATCCTCACAACCGTTAAAAGAAACCTTCGTCATAGAGATGGCTAACGGAAAGATAGAAACTTCTAACGAGATCTACATATGTTGTACCCTCACGCTAGATAATCATTCATTTCCAATCGACCTCATACCAGTATCGATCAAGAGTTTCGACATCATCATAGGCATGGACTGGTTGAGTCTCTATCACGCCGATATCCTGTGCTTCAACAAAGCCATCCGTCTAAATCTACTGAACAACGAAACTCTGTTAATCTACGGAGACAAATCCAATACCAGTCTTCGTATCATTTCCAGTATTCAAGCCCAGAAGTACTTGCGTAAAGAATATCGCGCGTTCCTTGCACACGTTGTTGACACAAGCCAGAAAACAAAAGATCTAAAAGACTTCTCCGTAGTATGCAACTTTCCTGACGTCTTCCCAGAGGAGTTACCAGGTTTACCTCCGCAACACCAAGTCGAGTTCAGGATCGACTTAATTCCAGGAGCTACCCCCGTAGCCAAATCGCCCTATCGTCTAGCGCCTGCTGAGATGCAAGAACTGTCCGATCAACATAACGAGCTGCTCAAGAAGGGCTTTATAAGACCGAGTTTCTCACCCTGGGGAGCGCCGCTCTTGTTCATAAAGAAGAA
This sequence comes from Lactuca saligna, assembly GCF_052625555.1. Taxonomy (NCBI): domain Eukaryota; kingdom Viridiplantae; phylum Streptophyta; class Magnoliopsida; order Asterales; family Asteraceae; genus Lactuca; species Lactuca saligna. The sequence continues at coordinate 82,630,316 of NC_136425.1, read as the reverse complement.
AGACGGATCGTTCCATATGTGCATCGATTACAGAGAACTCAACAAACTGACGGTTAAATATCGTTACCCTCTTCCTTGTATAGACGATCTCTTTGACCAACTGCAAGGTACGAGTTACTTCTCCAAAATTGATCTGAGGTCCGGATACCATCGGTTGCGAGTGCTAGAGGAGGATATTCCGAAAACGGCCTTCTGAACTCGTTACGGGCACTACGAATTCGTAGTGATGCCGTTCGGACTGACCAACACGCCCGTAATATTCATGGACTTAATGAATAGGGTGTGTCGTCCTTACCTAGATAAGTTCATCATCACCTTCAGGAGTAGCATAACGAGCACCTACGACGAGTCCTGGAAACTCTACGATCGGAGAAACTATACGCGAATTTCTCTAAATGTGAGTTTTGGATTCGAAGACTCGAATTCTTAGGACACGTGGTTAGCGAAAAAGGAATCCACGTGGACCCATCCAAGATGAAAGTTATTGAGAACTAGTCAGCATCAAAGACGCCTACAGAAATTCGTCAATTTCTAGGCCTTGCTGGCTACTACCGCAGGTTCATTCAGAACTTCTCCCGGATCGCAAAACCCCTTACCACATTGACTCAGAAAAGCGTAGCCTTTAACTGGGGAGAGAAACAGGAGAAGACATTCCAAAACCTGAAACGAGCCTTATCCACCTCACCGATACTATCCCTTCCAGAGCGGACAAATGATTTTGTGTTTTACTATGATGCGTCCAATCAGGGGCTCGGTTGTGTTCTGATGCAATGAGGTAAGGTCATCGCCTACGCTTCAAGATAACTGAAGATACACAAGGTCAACTACACCACACACGATCTTGAATTAGGAGTGGTTGTCTTCGCCCTAAAGATCTGGAGGCACTATCTGTACGGTACGAAGAGCACGATATACACCGATCACAAAAGCCTCCAACACATACTCAACCAGAAGGATCTCAATATGAGACAACGACGGTGGGTCGAACTACTCAATGATTATGAATGTGAAATTCATTATAACCCGGGTAAAACCAATGTAGTAGCAGACGCCCTAAGTAGGAAAGAATATTCTGGTCGAAGGGCCAGATCACTGACATTGACCATCCATTCTCACTTACCCACACAAATCCGAGAATCCCATATGGAAGCCCTAAAAGCAGAGAACGTGCTGAGCGAAGCCTTGAGGGGAATGGATAAGAATCTTGAGATCAGAGGAGATAGAGTTTATTGTTTCATGGACCGGATCTGGACCCCAAAGTTCGGTGATCACAGGGAGGTTGTCATGAATGAAGCTCACAAGACCAAGTACTCCGTTCACCCAGGTTCAGACAAGATGTACCTTGATCTTAAGAAGTTATATTGGTGGCCAAACATGAAAGCAGAGATCGCTACCTTTGTCGGTAAGTGTCTGACTTGTGTTAAGGTGAAGGCCGAATATCAGAAGCCCTCAGGTTTACTACACCAGCCCAAGGTACCTGAATGGAAGTGGGAGATGATTTCCATGGATTTCATTACCAAATTACCCAAATCTATGAGTGGGTACGACACCATTTGGGTAATAGTCGACCGATTGATGAAATCCGCTCATTTCCTGCCAATCAAAGAAACTTTCAAGATGGAAAGACTCACACGAATCTACATCCAAGAGATAGTTCGACTGCATGGTGTTCCTATATCTATTATCTCCGATAGAGATAGTAGGTTCACTTAGAGATTCTGGCAGTCACTACATAACGCCTTATTCACGAGGTTGGACATGAGTACAGCCTACCATCCGCAGACCGACGGACAAAGTGAGAGGACTATTCAAACTCTGGAAGACACGCTACGAGCCTATGTGATCGACTTTGGTAAGGCGTGGGATACCCACTTACCCCTGGTCGAGTTTTCCTACAACAACAGTTACCACACAAGCATCAAGGCAGCTCCATTCGAAGCCCTCTACGGCCGAAAGTGCAGATCCCTCTGTGCTGGGCTAAGGTGGGTGACACTCAGTTAGTTAAAGGACGAATTCCTGACAGCACTCTCACAGGACCAGATATCATTTGAGAAACGACCGAGAAGATCATTCATATTCGTGAAAGATTGAAAGCCACTAGAGACCGACAGAAAAGTTACGCAGACAAACGGAGGAAATCCTTGGAGTACCAGGTGGGAGACTGAGTCACCTGAAAGTCTCACCCTAGAAAGGCATGATATGCTTTGGAAAGCATGGAAAGCTAAATCCAAGATACATAGGGCCTTTCGAGATCCTTGCTAAAATTGGCCTCGTAGCTTACAAAGTCAATCTACCCCGCGAGCTTAGTAACATACATCCTACATTCCATGTCTCAAACTTGAAAAAGTGTCTATCCGATGAGACTCTTGTAATCCCACTCGATGAGATCGAGATCAACGAGAGCCTCAACTTCGTGGAAGAACCAATGGAGATCATGGATCGAGAGGTCAAACGAATGAAACAAAGTCGCATCCTTATAGTGAAGGTTTGTTGGAATGCCAAACGAGGCCCGGAGTTCAGATGAGAGCGCGAGGACCAAATGAAACTTAAATATTCCCATCTTTTTACTTAGTTATTTGTACTAACTTAGCTGCTTGAACTATAATTTCGGGACAACATTACTCTAACAGGGGAGGATGTGACAACCCGACATTTCTACATTGAGCAATCGATCCATATATCTATCATTCACTTGAATTTAGCATCTTTTAGCAGAATGTTGGGTCCACACGAGTGTTTTAGGCCTAGTATATCATATATATGGGCTTTAGGAAGGGTTAGTAAGGGCATTGCATCATAAAATCCAGCCAATCACACCAAGAGAGGTGTGTGCGCCAGCTAGCTGCACACCCAACCGCAAACCCCCTCCAGCCTCACTCCCAACCCTATACATAGTAGAGGACCCCCTTTCCATTCACTTTTGGCTGCACCTTCTCTCTCTCTACTTTCTCTCTCTAAAAACATCACCCAAGAACACTTAGAAGGCCTCCAGAACGTGAAAAACATAATCTTTCAGCTTGTTATAGAGGTAAAACACTTGAATCTAAGCCTAAAACTCATAGTGTTCTTCATGTTCTTCACCCCTTGAAGGAGTGCAGCCACACACGTTCATCAGGCGGCCGCACAAACTCAAAACACCCTCCAAAGTGAGGGTATGGCCTCTATAATCGATCTAAGACTTAGTTTGACACTTGAAACCCCTCAAAATTGACACATAGGACTCAAACAAGGAGTGTATGGCCGCACACACCCCCTGTACGGCGCATACTCTAGTATGCAGCCTCACACGCAAGTCTGGCCACATTCCCTAGCCGCACACTCACTTTTATGGCCATACACCCACTCTTATACTCATATTTGGCCTTAAACTTGCATAGATCATTAAGTATGGGACACATGACACTTAGTCTTGGTGATTTCAAGCCCTTAGGGTGATTCCCCATCATGTTTAGTCATGAAACACCCTATCTCTAACTCATATATGTGTCACCATATGATTAATAGGAACCACTTGTGTCCAGAGCATCTGTTGACACTCTGCACTCATATCAATAGCACACTCGGACCCTACGTTAAACAGTGAGTTCATACCCATAAATTAACCTTTCAAACGCTTTTAAATGTTTTTATGGGGGGGGGGGGAGAGGAATACAAGTCGAATTAAGCAAGTTATAGTACTAATCATATGTGATTTATAACTTGTTGTCAAAAGAATTTTCTATATTTTCAATTTACCTTGCCAGTAAAGTTGTTTCTAATATTTATCAAACTCATTTTCATGTTCAATTTTTCTAAAAACTACTTTTCAAAATTTTGAAAACTTATTTTATTTTCCAAATCATATCTACACCAATATATTTATATAAGTAAGGATTGAAAGACTTAGAACTGATAATTGACCTTATTTCCTGTTCTTTTTTGATTGTGGACTTAGGGTATTAGGTTATCTGTCCGACAGTCGTTGAATTCTTAGTTATATATCATATATTTTTTTGTTGGATATAAAGCCTTCACTATAGTGCAATATCTTCATGTATCAAAGGCATTCAACTAAACAACTCTATTTAACTATAATAGGTATAGTTAAGGATTACCACTCATTACTACTGTTACTGTGATGCGCACTATGGTCAGTATAATTACAAGGCTATATGTGCTATACACTATGCAAAGAGAACACTATACACTATACTAAGGAAGTACTATACACTATAAGAACAGACACTATAAACTACATCAAGAGAACACTACATAGTACACTAAAAGAATACTCTATACTATACGAAAGGGAATACTGTAATAGAATGTGATGCACTATTTTTCTATACGACCCATCGCTATGCGATCGTCAGGTAACCAGCGCCTCCTAGAAGGAGAGCGATCACTACGTGTATAGATCTATACGAGACGTATTTTCCCCCATCCTGACTGCTAGCTACAGTATGAGCCTATTAGGCCCAGGGATGACAAAACACTACTACACTATTTGTGACCTGAAGGGTCAACCGCTATACCACTATCACTCAGTATGGTTACATACGAGGTCACATTCAAATCTTAATTAAACACACTAATAATTAAGGTTAAAACAGACTTCCCGAGGTGTATATACATTTAATACTATCTGGAGTTTACATTCACTACTACATTTCACCGGCAGTGACGTTGCTGGGGTAAAAACTCTATTATTTCTTTATATGAATGAGCTTAAAACTATATTATCATTACTGATGTTTTCATGAGAAAACTATTACATTTTCAAAGAATCAATCTTACAAATAATCTAGTCTTGGTAGAAGACTACTTTTGCTGGAAAATATGGGATTTTCTAGGGATCAAACTACCTTCAAACTTTGTTAACAACCATTATACTATGCGATTCGTAAACACCTTTATACAATCAATGACACTAAATACTTGTGAACTCACCAACTTTATGCTGATACTTGTTTTCAAAATAAGTTGTATTCTCAGGTCAACAATAAACAGGTACTGATGTAACTTTTAGGAAGATGGAGCACATATAAGACCCATCTTTTATTTTGTTTATACTTTTGGTGTCTATCAAACTATACAGAACATGCTTGTATTACAAATATTATATTAATGCAATGGATGTTGTTGCTTGTTTTTACTATTATGCATTGTTATGATACTATACATGGCGTCCTCCACCCCAGAACGTATTCCACCATTCTCGTTTTTGGGGTGTGACACCCACATTACCACTTTCGATACTCATCAGAGTCGATAAGAGCCACCGCCCTGATATAACCCTCTTGAACGTCTGACACTGCAGGTAGAACATGCCCTACTATACTTAATAGGGTGTATCCTGGTCCTTGACCATCTCAATCACCATTGACGACCTGTTAAAGCTATATCTTTACCTCGCGGAAGACCGACTGCCATATACTCTGATTGAAGGTCACCATCAGTGTAATCCAATAGGGCTCATACCCAAACTCAGAAACCGAAATCTCATCACCTCTTATGTCTCCCACAGGAAACGGAGATTAGCACTACCCGGGTCACAGAAAGTGACATCTCTACTATCAGACGGTCGCCCAGCCCAGACTGTAATTTTCCATAACGCACCATCCCTACTCATCCCTGAGTCTTGCGACTCTAACTAACATATCACCAACAATCCCTTGGAGCTAACTTGATTTCCCTCTCCAGGGATGCTCCACTAAAACTTGTTCATCATGGCCTTCTAGCCCCATACTCTTTCACATCTGATCTCAGTCTAGACAATCACCACGAAATAACCGGTAAAACCAGAAGCGCTAACCGCCGCATGTCATGGTACTCAAACCATGTGGCCACCTCTCGATCTACTATGAATCATGGTACCCGTACCATGTTCTCTCTTCTCAATCTGTCTCAATACATGGTACTCAAACCATGGTATCACCTCTCAATCTTCTACTTATATCCTCCGGAATACTCGCTACATTGAGTGTGGGTACTCTGCTTTCAGTAGTATGGGCCCATACTACCTGCCACATCTACCCATACTCTATACACGGACCATCCCATATATCCTAAGTAGCTGCTCAACCTTCTCAATCACCAATCCCAACACGCGTGCTCACTCCCCAGTGAAATGCTCTACTTTGTCAGCATACTCATCTAACTAAGGTCACTTCCTAGGCTCTTCCTAGGTGCTCACAATTCTCTGCCATCAGCTGCTGAGAAACTCCTTATGATGCCAGTCATCTACCTCCTGAATATCTTCATATTCACTTAGTAGATGACTCCCATCATCGAGAGTTCCACAAAGCACGAAGCAAGCAACATTCGGGCATCGAATAATCTCTATCAACACGTAAAACCCACTCTAGGTGATAACTCCAATTGCTCCACTCATACTCAAAAGATATCACCGAACTCTGTAACTCTACCCCTCGCGGGTATCTAGCTACTGTCTCGATAGGCTCCACAATGCTTGATATGTGCATATTTAGTGTGTATTAAGTATAGTTTTTTATTCATATATTAGCTAAATTGTTGCATATTTTGGACAAAAGGTACTTAAAAGTGTTAAATTATGTTTTTCAGTCCAAAGATGAAGCTCGGAAGCGAAAGGAAGCAAGAGAAGCGGTTAGGAGCTCAAGAGTGGAATGAATAAGGAAAACACCCAAAAAAAAGGCTTCTACTCGTCGAGTCGGGCATGGACTCGACGAGTCCGGTCGCGGAATCAGAAGGATAATGATTTGGAAGTCAAGATAGTTATCGTAATACGAAGAATGTGAGAGGGACTCGACGAGTCACCATATGACTCGACGAGTCGGAACGCATATTTAAAGATAAATCCACAAATCGAGAGAGGAGAATGCTGGGAAGTTTCAGAAGTGCTTAGCTGCGAATAAGAAGCCAGAAGAACCATAGAAGTCGACCAAGGAAGCTAGAATCCAATTCCGAGAGTAATTAAGGCATAATTTCATCATTCTAGTTATTTCTTTTGTTTTGTCAACATGATTAAGCAACTTGAACTTATTTGTTTGCTGTTATTTACCTTAGTTATGAACTAAATCTTTAGACTTTTGTTTGGGAATACAAAGTTGACAATATGGTTTGATTAATTGGTAGGATTAATTCCAAGTTGGTGAATTATTGTTATTTTAGCTTGCTAAAGAACCTTGTGTATGAATGATAATTAATTTTCTGTTAAAAGGAAGATAATTGATTAGCATGAACATCTATTGATTATCAACCTCATATGATATGTGACCACTATACCATATGTCTAGAATTAATGAATATGAAACTAGGATTAATAAGGAAATTGAGTAAATTCATGTGCAAGCTTGTAAGATGACCATCAAACAAGAGGTTAATTAAGAATAATGAATTAATTAGCTATTTCAAGTCTAACTTAACCCAAATAATTAATCTAGTAAATATAATTAAATTGAGCAATTGGCCACTGTTTGAATTAGTTTATTTGCTAAGGATTAGGGTAGTGAACATAAACCTAATCACTTGAATCGGTAACCAACGAAAGAATTAATCCATTGAACTATTTCCTTAAAATCAACCATAAAGTTAACCGAGTTGAACTAAACAGAAGTTCGTTTCCCATTATTGAAGCTAGTTAAATTGTCATTTTCTAGTCTTAAATTAGTTTTAGTTAGTAAGTTTCTAGTCTTGTAAAACTAGAGAAAAACCCCTTTTTGCTTAATCAACTTAGATAGAATTAGTTTTTAATTTAATTTGTCGTTCCCTGTGTTCGATACCCTGCTTATTTAGCTATACCACAATTGATAGGTTCACTGCCTTTTGTGTGTAATTTGATAATTAAAGTAGGATTAAAACTAAGTGAGTTTTACACACATCAATGCTCATCTAGGTATCTCTCCAAGATTACTCCACTATTAGCCACTTGAGGCTGTAACTATGTGGACCCTCTGGTCCTAACTCTATGGACCTTCCAGTCCTAAATTTATGAACCCTCTGGCCCTAACTTTGTGAACGTTCCAGTTCTAAGCTCGTTGGACCCTCCGATCCGATCTTCTTGAGCCTTCCGGCCTCATTAATCGTTGGACCCTCCGGTCCGGTCTATCGACTCCGCATAGCATAAATCACAAATATATAATGCATAGCATGTCACATGCAACACAATAACATAATACTCAATGTAAGCACATAAGATCTTCCGGTTACACATAACTACCACTCAAGGTAAAGTATAGTGAGAAGACTCACCTCGGGAAATCTCAAACAGACTCGAACTCAGAATACTGATCTAGCCTCCACCTAATCACATAAATAAATTAATCTAAATCAATAACAACTCACAAAGGCTACATAAGTCTCTTACTAATATTTCTCTAGAAGGGTAAAAGACCATTCTACCGCTCTACTGCTCCAAAGGTCCACTGGTTGACTAAACCCTAAAAGTCAACTGAAATCAACAGTCCACTCTGACCAGACTCATCGAGTTCATGCGATTACTCAGCGAGTGCATATGCGTACTCAGATTCCTCCTAAGGTCTCACTCGACTTACTAAGTCACTCACCCAACTCGTTGGGTCACCAATGGTCACAAATCGTGGGGAAACCCGATCCTACTCATTGAGTTCACTAAGGGACTCGACGAGTTTCCTCCATGCTCATTCTCAATCGACTTCCTGAGGTCAAATTTGCTTCACCAACCTATAGATTTGGCCTCCTAGAACCCAAAAGTCATGCAAATGTTCGACCTTGATGTCCATGCATGGTATATTTTGCTCAATATACCATTATGACTCCATTAAAGCTTCATAGCTTTGAAGCTCCATGTTTTCTTATCTATAACCTCATACTTTCGGACTCTCTGGACCTTACAAGGTCCAAATCTACCACTCAAGCTTAGAAAGGGGTTTGATGCATCCAAAACCCCATTTATGAAGATAATAAAAGCCCTAATCCCCCAAAATAATAGATGTACACAATTAGGGAAGGAAAGGGGTCGAATATAATACCTCCAACTGAAGCCCCTTTGAATGAATTCTTTAGATCTAGCAATTTCCTTTGACCTTCTTGCTTGTAAGCTCCTCCTCTTTTGCATAATTACACTTATAAGCTCAAGATAGCTCTCCCTCTCACTCTACACATTCAAGGACTCTTTAGGGTTGCTCTTTGGAAGATATGGCCGTAAATAGCAGGCCATAAGGTCCTTTATATAGGTCTCAGACCCAAGGATTTAGGGATTCAATCCACAGTGCTAACTCAGCGAGTCAGATACCTAACTCATCGAGTCCATTCATTTGCAATGTCTCTAAGACGCGACCCAACTCAACGAGTTAAGGATCCAACTCGTTGAGTCATCCAATCAAACTCATGCATACATAAAAAATGTTATACCTCGGATATCATGATGTTAAAGCCTCCCTTTGCCTCCCTTACCATCCCCCTCGAGCTCAGAAAACCTTAATCATGTCTACTCTCCATTTTTGTGTGTTAAGAAGCTTGGAAGGTGGATTTTGTGAAGAGAGCTTGAAGTCTAAGGAGCTTGGAGCAAGGAGAAGCTTGCGGATCTGATTTCTATTTCATCCATCATCTTGAAGGTAACAAATCATTATCTTGGCTTCTCTCTAGTTAGATCTCTTCATGCAAAGGTTTGGGGTTATTTCTAGTTTGTTGTGAAGTTATCTCTAGTTTTGGGCATGATATGAAGTTGTAACTTCAGATCTGGACTCCTCAAGCCCCTTATCGTCTTAAAGTTTTAGTCCTTAACAGGTTATGGCCTTCTCCTTACCTAAAACTTCTTCTTTAGCTTGGTTTTGGCCTTTAAGACCTTGCATGCGCGTAAAGTTTGCAACATTACATGGTAACTATGCCTTAGGAAGCTAGATCTACAATTTTGAGCTTTAGGATAGCGTAAAAACATCTGAATGAGAAATGGACTAAAGGGACCTGACGAGTTGCATGGTTAACTCGACGAGTCAAATGAAGATTTCATGTATTGGTTCTACATGGACTCGGCGAGTTAGTGAGATGACTCAACAAGTTAGTTAGGGTTTTCCCAACATTTAGACATCGTATGGAGTCAACGAGTTGTCTGGAAAATGGGCGAGTCAACTAGGATTTTCACATTTTCTTGAGATATGGAAGAACTCAATGAGTCAGTGGACTACACTTGACAAGTTGGGTCAGCATGGACTATTGACCTTGATCGTTGACTTTGACTTTGACCAAGGGTTAACCAGTTTGACTTCTAGGGGTATTTTGGTAATTTAGGAATTTATGAAAGTGGATCATTGGTGGATGTAGCTGATTGAGTTTGGAGCTGTATTTGGGGACTTTAATAATTATCATCTCGAGCTACTTGTGAGGTGATTTTTCCCCACTATACTAATAGGGTCGAAGGCACCAATGTCGGCCCTTTTCGGATTTGTATCTGGGTTTATTGCATGTTGATATGTTAGTGACTTGTTAGGTTGGTATCCTGGTATATAGAACGATGCTATGCTAGTGACCTGTTTGGTTAGTATCCTGGTATATATAGGACAATGCTATACTAGTGACCTGTTAGGTCGGTATCCTGGTATATAGGATGATGCTATGTTAGTAACCTGTTAGCTCGGTATCCTGGTATATAGGATGATGTAATAATTAGTGATCTTTTAGATCGGTTTGACTATTATATATGCTAGCATATGATATTTATATGCACATGATTGTTTGATTGGGGGTTGGGTTGAGGCGTCATGCTTTGTGCTCTAGGCCAACATACCCAGGAAGGACCGAATTGACTGCAGACCCGGTTAAGGCATACTACTCAGGCCAAAGGCCTGACGAGCGGTCTGGATAGGCTGAAGCCCCTGAGAGGCGGTCCTGACGTGTCGATGGCACAGAGAGCGGTCCAGATAGACTGATGGCCCTACGAGGCGGTCTAGTTAGGCTGATGGCTCATTATGCATGTTGTTTACTTGTTTGCAATGATATAGCTATGATTTGTATGGTGTTGGTATTTTGGAGGAACTCACTAAGCTTCGGGCTTACAGTTGTTGATTATGTTTCAGGTACTTCTGATGATCGTGAGAAGGCGAAGGCATGATTGCGCACCTCCTTATGTTTTTATGATTTGATTTTGGGATACTCTGACATGAAACCACTTTGAAAACAAATTTGTATTAATTATTGGTGTTGAATGATTTAGAAAGTTTTAATTTGACATGATTTTTATGGGTGTTACATTGATTGTTTGTTCAGCTGGGAGGGCAAGGAGGTACATGCAAAATGAATGTTCAAGGTTTTTTTATTAGGTCAAGGATACACGAGATGAGTGAAAAAACTCTATTGACGATGTGCCAGTTTTTCGAGATTTCTCTAATGTGTTTCCCGAGGATTTTTCAGGAGTGCCTCCTGAGAGGCAAGTGAAGTTCAGGATCGACCTAATTCTAAGTGCAGCTCCAATAGCCAAGGTAGCTTACTTTCTTGCACCTCCTGAGATGTAGGAGTTGTCCACACTACTATAGAAGCTATTTCATGTGGGGTTAATCAGTCCGATCTGTTCTTTTTTTTTTTTTTGGGGGGGGGGGGGGGCTTTCATTTTTCTATGAAAAAGAAGGATGGGTCCCACCAGATGGGCATCGACTATAGGGAGTTGAATAAGTTGGTGGTGAAAAACCGTTGTCCACTTATAAGGATCGACAATTTATCTGATCAGCTTCCAGGTGTATCTTGGTTTTCCAAGATTGATTTGAGATTTGGTTATCATTAGATGAGGTTCAGGGGTGAGGATATTTAGAAGACGGCCTTGTGGACCTATTACGGACATTATGAGTTTGTGTTGATAACAATGCACTAGCATCATTTATGGACCTCATGAATCGGGTGTGTATGCCGATGTTATATCCATTAGTGATGGTGTTTATTAATGATGTCTTGATCTATTCTAAGACCAAGGAGAAACATAAGGAGTATTTGTGTGTGGTTCTTGAGACTTTGAGATGGGAGAGGCTTTAAGCCAAATTCTCAAAATATAAGTTGTGGTTGCACGAGGTTGAGTTCTTAGGCCACCTCGCCAACTTGAATGGTATCTTGTTCGACCCAACTAAGATCAAGGGCATGATGCAGTGGGAGGTTTCGAAGTCTCCATATGAGATTTAGATTTCTGTTGGTTTAGCCAGATATTATCGTAGATTCATTCAAAACTTCCCTAATATTTTAGTTCCACTAACCCATTTGGCGAAGAAGAATGTTACTTTTCTATGGGCAGGGGGGGTACTGAGCAGCAGGTGACATTTGAGACATTGAGGTAGAATTTGTATGGGGCATCGATCTTGACCGTACTCGAGGGCGTAGAAGATTTTGTAGTTTACTGTGATGCCTTGATTTTTGGATTGGGGGTAGTTCTTATGCAGATGGGTCATGTGATTGCTTACACTTTGAGGCAGTTTAAGGCAGTTGAAACCTCACCAGGTGGATTATCCTACACACAACTTAGAGTCGGTGTAGTGGTTTTTCTATCAAGATTTGGAGTTATTTCCTGTATGGGGTTTGGTGTACCATTTACACGTATGATAAGAGTTTGTGATACTTGATGTATTAACCGAATTTGAACATGAGGAAACGCAGGTGGCTTGATGTAATGAAGGATTATTCTTGTCAGATATTATATAACCTAAGGAAAGTTAATGTGGTGGTCAATGCTTTGAGTTGCAAGTCAAATAGTGCTCATATTAGGGTCTTACACTTAAGGATGATTGTTGTTACTCCGATGTTGGAGCTGATTAGAGAGAAGATGAAGTAGGAGCATTCAAACAGTGAGAGGATTGTTAGTCAGATTGCCTCCTTTTATTAGAATAGTCATGAGTAGCTGACCCTTCATGGTAGGGTGTGGATGCCATATTCAGGTGGTCTCTGGTAGACTTTGATGGAGGAGGCTCATAAATCGATGTTTTCAATCCACCCAGTGCGACGAAGATGTATAGGGACTTGAAACTTAATTTTCTATAAGTTAACCAAGAGTGCTCATTTTATCCCCATTCAGGAGAGCTCTTCCAACGATAAGTTGGCCGATAACTACATTAGAGAGGTGGTCGCTCGTCATGGTGTACAGTTTCAGTGGTTTCTAATTGGGATTTCCGTTTTAATTCTAGGTTTTTGGAGTAAGTTCCATGAGGATTTGGGTATTTGATTGCATTTTAGTACTACATATCACCCTCGAAACGACAGTCAGAGTGAGCATTCCATTCAAATTCTAGAGGATATGCTTAGAGCATGTGTGTTGTATTTTAGTAGGACTTGGGATACCTACCTTATTTTGGTTGAGTTCTCATAGAACAATAGCTAATACACCAATATTGATATGCCTCATTTCTAGTTGCTATAAGGGAGGAAGTTTTGGAACCCAAATTGTTAGGGAGAGGTTGGTCAGTGAGTTATATGCAACACTGAGGTCGTGATCAAGACTACGGAGTTAACTTAGCTTGTGTGTGGTAGGATTATGTCATTCTAAAGGTGTCACATTGGAAAGGTGTCATTCGATTCTGAAAGTGGGTAAAGTAGAGCCCTAGGTACATTGATACATTGGTCCTTTCGGGGTTATTTCCAGGCTACAAAAGGTTGCATACCAATGAGATCTGACAATGGAGCTTAGCTAAATCCACGACACCTTTCATGTTTCCCTGTTGCAAAAGTGCTTAACTGATGAGTCTGTAGTGGTATCGTTGGATGACATTTAGATTGATGTGCGTTTAAATTATATGGAGATACTGATTGCTATCCTTCACTGGAAGACAAATTCCTTGTGAAAAAAGGTGGTGGGCTTGGTTAAGGTGCAATAGAAGCACGAGAAGGGTTCCGAGTGGACTTGGGAATCCAAGGAGGAGATGCAAGAGCATTACCCGAGTTGTTTGTACTAGCAGATTTCGATGACGAAATCTAATTCAAGTGGGTGAGAGTTGTAACATCCAGATTTTTAGATAGTATTATTCAAAGATTTTCTTGTGATTTAATTTCAATTTTGGATTTTAACCTTACCACAACATGGTGTTTAGAGTAGCATGGCATGGTAGTGTCATCCCCACCATAGTGTGGTGACTTAATTATCATGACACGGTGTCGCTCTCTGTATAAAATCCTAAGTTTTAGGCTTTGGGCCCTATATAAAGGATATGAGGGATAAGTTTTTAACCAACCTCAGTCCTTATTGCCCCATAAGAGCTCCCAAAAAAACCCTAGCATCTAGTGATCATTTGGAACTCATTTTTGGTGATTTGAGGCCTTTGGAAAGAGAAGGAGGATCTTGTAGAGCAAGAAATCATCAAGCTAGCTCATTTCCATCTTTTGTGCATATTTTGGACCTTTGTAAGCCCCTCAAATCATCACCTCTATTTTTATTTCATTGTAGATCTTGGATTTGAGCCTAGTTCTTCATGTTGAGAATATTTTAGTGATACATCTGGATAAAGTTTGCAACTTTATGGGTCAATAAAGTCCCAAGTTTATTATATGGTTTAGATATGGACTTCCTTGATGATTTAATGCAATGCAGGGGAATTTAGCCTAATTTATTCCATTTTAACCTAGTTTGGAGTATGACATGCATTGGACATGCATGTACAAAAAGTTAGGATGTGTATGATCCCTAAGGATGCTACGAAGCTCTCTTGATAGTATGAATGTTTGGTTTAAAGGATTAAGACCTTGGTGCATAATTATATATATCATTGTCCTCACGACGTGGCAAGGGCCTTACTACGACGTGCTGGGTAAAACTCATTATAATTTTGATAAAGCTAAGACCACTGCGTAGAAAGGGTCTTACCACAACTTGATAGCAGGTTTCACACATGACAATTTTGTTGTGTGGCTGCCACGACGTGGTGGCTGACCATTGACTTTGACCGTTCATCATGGACTTTTTGATGTGGTTGACGTTTAGTCAAAGTACTAGTTTTGGTATACCAAGGCTTGACCTTCTGTTATTCATCAAGTGGTGTGTAGTTCCAATTTCCTATCTTTGTAAGTTGCAATTTAGTCTACTCTGATTAGTATTGCGAGTCTTTTCACTATGTTAAGTAGAATGTTAGATTATCTTTGTCACTCTTAAATTTATGTTGGGCGGGGCACATATTGATATGCGGTATTTTGGGGAACTCATTGAAGTTCGTGCTTATGGTTTAAAGTTTGATTGTTTCAGGTACTTCTAGTAGTATGAGAAATGACTCGGCTTGATTATATTGCATCTATCGATGACTTTCCGCACCTAACGACTTTGAGAGTTCCTATTATGTTTAATATAAATTTCTAAACTCATGTTTTGGATTTGTTGACTTATGGTATTTTGGAATGGTTTTTAGTGCTTTAAAATCGAAATTTTTTCTTAATATTTTTGTGAAGTTACAATATTTTCCATCCAATTCCATCTCACATCAAAATATATTTTCTGGCAAAAAAAAATACATTTCTATCATCAAATTTCAAATTTCAAATAAACATTTTCGAAAATAAATTGACGAATCAAACTATTTGTTGCCTGGTGCACCGCACAATCAATAACGATAGTGACATATATACATCAAATGTGTTCTATAAAAAACTGTTACACGATTAATAATACACAATCAATCATCTGTTCATGTATATTCTTAAATAATCCTAGCTTTTCATTTTTAATTCTTATTGATTTCATTTTGCTTACATTGTCTTTTGTTGATAATTGTTTAGATGTAATTTATTTGTGCAAATAATATAAATAAAAATAAAAGGTGGTTGTCTTTAGAAACTAATTTATGAAACAAATTATTCACAATCCTCGCCTAACGCGGGTAAACGATTAGTTTATATATATATATATATATATATATATATATATATATATATATATATATATATATATATATATATATATATATATATATATATATATAGGGAGATGATCAAATGAGAACACCTAAAAGGTTGAGAACGCGAGAACAATTCTGGACCAATCAATATATAAGGGTATACTAGTAATTGTATATTTTAATTAAATTAAAATAAATTAAAATTCAATCAAATTCCCTTAAATTTAGGATCAGTTACCAAAAAAGAAATAAATATTCAATTTTTTATTTTTTTTATTAATGGAATATAAAAAACATATTATCAAAATGTATTTTAAAATTGAAAAAAATTCTTTAAAAAATCAATTTTTTTCTCCTATTTCAGGGTTTTTTTCTTTTTTTTTTTTTTTTTTTTTTTTTTGTGTTCAAAAAAATGAATAGAAATTGAACACCAAATTAGTACATTTGTATTCATAAATGATTTTTTTTTCAAAAAACATGATACTACTCCAATCACAAATAAATACACATCAATTTACAAGTAATCCAATTTCTTTTTTTAATTAGTTGAAAATAAAAAAGATTGTAAAAATTATCATTTCTCCACAAAAAGAATACATCTAATCATAAATAAATATACTCATTAACACATGCTTACATTGTTATTCACACACTGCTATTAACAAATAAGTACCTTGTTATTCAGAATTGAATAAATGAATACCTCTAATCATAAATAAATACATTCATTCAATGTTATTTACAAATGAATATAATGCTATTCACACATGAATGCACTACTATTCCTTCACTATTATTCACACATGAATGCACTGCTATTCACAGATAAATACAATTTTTCATTCTTCTATTTCCTCTCACACTCCCTTATTTTTCTCCTGTCTTCGAGGTGCAACAAAAACACCCCCACTAGAGGTGTTTGCTAGTGGTTTCTGGCTAGCCAAGAGCAACAACCCCTTCCGTTTTCTCCCACTGTTTTATGACACACCAAGCAACCCAAACACCCCCTGTTGTCGTTTTCTTTCTGCTTCCTCCCGCTCTCATCGACAGTAACTGGAACAAGAAAACGAAGTGGTGAAGAGGTTGCCAGAATAGCCCCTGCCACTCCACTACTGCGATGAACCACCAAATCAGTGGAGGTGCTCCATATTGTTCTTTCTTCGCTCCTGAAACAATTTCATACTTCATCATTTCATGTTCTTGATAGAAAACCCCAAAATCATAATTAAATACAATTAACAATCAATTAAATGAAGCAAATTTAGTAAATGAAGAGACTGAACAAAATACAAAATACATATGAATTTCTATAATTGTAATTATATTCATAAATGAATACACTTTTGATGATGTAAATCAATAGAACGAATATTAGATGAAAAAGTTGAAGGGAGTGTAAGGTTACCTTTGAGCTTAATGGAAATGGGGTTTTTTTCCCAAAAAAAAAAAAACAAGAAAAATCAAAGATTCCAAAAAATAGCCAATTGATCTACTCAATCCACAATCATGCTCCAGATATCCCCCACCCATCACTATCCCAGGTTTGTATTATTCAACGAGTAAATTGATTTCAAACTATCGTTCACTTTGAATGAACATAGAGTTAACTTCAACTACAATACAAATTAGCCCTATATTCTCTTCAATTTCTATTTTCCTAGAACGTAAACAAGAATATTAAAAAAATTGGAACATGAAATTAGAAAAAGAAAGATAAAACCTAGGATTACCAGTTTCGTTGATTTCGACATGACAGTCATCGGGGATTGTCTCAAGAAGGCAGAGAAACGAGACCTCATGAGGAAGGAGTCCAAGCCAGGTGACGTCGGCACTTATATCATTGATTAGAATCGGTGTTGAAGTGAGAGGTGATAGAAGTAGTCGTTGCCTTAGGTTTTGACTACGTTTAAGCTTCATATACGATACCTTCCTCATCTTTTCTTTTCATCAACACCATTACCCTAACCCTAGCGCAGATCTTCACTGGACTTTCTTCTTCTAAAGCGAAAGCCGATGTCGGATCGTCGATGATTGCCGTGGAACTGGAATCCAATGTCACTGATTTGATACGTGGATTCAAACCTGAAGTTGGGGTAAGACGGCAATGGAGCGATCGACGGGAAGAGAGGAAAGAAAAAGGACCCGAATTCATTGAGAGAGGCGCTTATTTTGAAACCCTAAAGAGAGATCGGTGGAGATAAAGATACGGGATTATGAAAGGAAATAGGAGAGAGGGTGAGAAATTGTAGGAAATAGGTAATTTTGCAATTCTTATTATGCCATTCTATCAATTTAAAAGTTACACTTTAATACCCGTAGTTTTAGAATTTATCATAAATCGTCCATTTAATAATAGTCCTAGATCTAAATATTTAAATGGTTCAGATTGATTCTTGCGTTCTCAACCTTTTAGGTGTTCTCATTTGATCATACTCCTATATATATATATATATATATATATATATATATATATATATATATATATATATATATATATATATATATATATATATATATATATATATATATATATATAGGTTCAGGTTCATTTGAGATCATTATAATTTTGTGAGACCGTGAGACCAAATCTAAAAATAATTTTAAAATGCAAAATAAATGGAAAAATCCAAAAATTCTTTTTTTAAATATTATTTTCGGAACTTGAATTACCTAAGAAAAAAAATAAAAAAAAAATTGCTTTTTTTTTTTTTTGAAAAAATAAGTGAAATATTCTAATACAATATTACACTGACATATTCTAAAAAATAATTTTAAAATGTAGAATAAATGGAAAAATCTAAAATTTTTTTTTTTTAAATATTATTTTTGGAGCTTTAATTAACTAAAAAAAGATAAAACAAAATAAAAATAAAATAAAAATAAATTCCATTTTTTTTTTGAAAAATACGTGAAATATTATAATAGAATATTACACTGACATATTCTAAAAAATAATTTTAAAATACAAAATAAATGGAAAAATCCAAAAATTATTTTTTTAAATATTATTTTCGGAACTTGAATTAACTAAAAAAAGATAAATAAATAAATAAATTCCATTTTTTTTGAAAAATACATGAAATATTCTAATAGAATATTACACTGACATATTCTAAAAAATAATTTTAAAATACAAAATAAATGGAAAAATCCAAAAATTCTTTTTTTTTTTTTAAATATTATTTTCGGAACTTGAATTAATTAAAAAAAATACGTCTCACAATCTCACAAAATTAGGCCGTCTCACATGAACCTAACCCTATATATATATATATATATATATATATATATATATATATATATATATATATATATATATATATATATATATATATATATATATATATATATATATATATATATATATATAGAGAGAGAGAGAGAGAGAGAGAGAGAAGGGTTCAATTAAGAAAAAAAAATGTCGAGAATGGGGGAATCATTCTCAGCCAATCATTTATTTTTGCTGCAAAAATCTCCAACGTACCGGCGGAAATGGGAATCGAATGCACATGTGTTTTCCAACATAACATATTTCCTTAAACTATGCTAATCGTTACCTAAATATATACAAAAACATAGTTTTTTCGTTTTTTTTCTTTAAATTTTTATTAGCTATTTTTATCAAAAAATGATTTTAAATATACCAAAATTCATGATTTTTTATTCTCTACAAGACATCCATATTAATATAGTTTAAGATAAAATTATTATTTTTTTATATTTTCAGTGTCGTTATTCATAAATGAATAACAATGCATCAGGTTTTATTATAGTACATTCGTTATTCACTTATGAATAAAAAGTATGATTTTTTTTTTTTTTTTACAATTTAAGTATCATTCATATATGAATATACCATATAATAAACATAGTATACTCATATTTTAATATTAGACGATGAATTCACTTGTGAATATTAACATAGTATATTCACTTGTGAATATTAGATGATATATTGACTTATGAGTATTAAATGATATTTCATATGTGAATATTATATAGTATTACATGGTATATCACATGTGAATATTAGAGAGTATATTCACTTGTGAATATTAGATGATATATTCACTTATGAATATTACACAGTATATTAACATATGAATATTACAAGGTATATTTACTTGTGAATATTAAAGGTATTTTGACAAATATATATAATTTTTATATGTTATTCACATACGAATAACATACAGACTTGCATATTTTTTTGTGTTTTTAATAATCATATACTGATTCAGGTGAGAAAACATATTCATATGTGAATATAACGTGGTAATTTAGTTTATACATTTCATCAAACAGTTAGAGTGCAAACAAGTTAACTATTTTAAAAATGTTAAAAACATCAAGTTATCAATTCCAAATCATCATATACTTCCGATTTCGACTTCAGATTCGACATCGTATCTCTGATCGATTTCTCAATTTGATTTTGATTTCCGAAAATCCGATTGGGAACCTGTGAGTACCGATTCTAAGTCCCTCAATGTCGACTGTGATTGCGAGTTCAGAACTCCGATTCCAATTTTATGAACAACGAAGAAATTCCGGTTTAGTCGAAGAAATCTGGATGATTATTGAAGGTTGGAGGAAAATTTTTGATGATGAACGAACAGTTATCGAATTCTCTATAGTTACATATTTGAGATTGAAGGTTATTACGATATTTACACGTTTGCCACCGTGTCTTTTATGCTTAGATTAAATGAATGGCCGAGAATGATTCCCTCATTCTCAACCTTTTTTATTTTCTCAATTGAACCCATCTCTCTCTCTCTCTCTCTCTCTCTCTATATATATATATATATATATATATATATATATATATATATATATATATATATATATATATATATATATATATATATATATATATATTGAAACCCAACTAGAACTGAGTAATTAAAACTGTATGCAAAACTCTTTAGTGAAGAACGATAAAAAGAAGATTATAATAAGTTACAGCCAATTACACTCGTTTACATTTTTGCAAGGAAAATTCGGTTATGAACCGAACCCAATATGTAGGAAAACTAGTTTTTGTGTTTATCCAAAAACTCAAAACCAGTAAATGGTTTGGTCTAAAATCAATTTGTATAGTTTTGTATTAGGTTACAAACCGTACAAACTAAGGATAAAAAGGAAAAACAATATTGATGATTAAACATGATAGTAAAAAATTAAAAATTATAAAAATTTATTAAAGTAGTTTACTAAAAACATGATAGAAAAAAATTATTTTGTAAATAATAATGTATACATAAATGAATTTAGATTCACATAAAAAATGAATTAAATTGAATATTTATATATAATTAGAAATTAACTTTGTAAAATGATGGAAATACATGTGGATAAAAAGTTTTGTTTATTAGAATGGAAGATTTGGAAATTATGTACATGGAAATAAGTAACAAGCTGAATGAAGCTCGTCACGGAAACTAGAATAACTAAATAACCCAAAGGCCCAAAATAATATAATCGACATATCCAATAGCCCATATTTCCAATGATTTTTTTACTTGATACTAATGTGTAGGCCCAATATCCAAATTTATTAACTAATATTATATTATATCACTTGTTTTAATTAGCATTAAAATATATTCAACAATGGATATTGTTTAGGTCTAGATTTCATACTCTTAGGTCTTACTTCTTGCACTCATTAATCCTTTTGACATTAACTGTCATCAAAATATACTTTCTGTTGTCGCTGTATCAAACCATTTGGCTCATAAGGTTCAGGGTGTCAGAATCCACCATCTCAAATAGTTAAACTGGACAAAACATTTCATAATTCATACGACTGTTCAAATATAAAAAATAAAAAATTAAAAATGTCATACATATAGAGCAAAAGCATGCATCGAGTGGCCCTCATTTGTTTTATATGAGAAAAAGTACAAGTAGAAAACAAAACGAAGAGGCATAATTACAATCAAACATTAAAGTGTCTTGGGGCCCATAGCCATTGTTGTCGAGTATGGTCTCGTATTGAATAACAAAATGGTACATATATCGCATCATTCCTATCAATCACATGTTCCACCTCTTCTCTTGATTCTCACTTATCAAAGACCTTTTGTTGTGTGTAAAAAAGAAAGAAAAAGAATTTATCAGTATAACAACACTAAAAAAACATGAAGTGCTCACTAAAAACATGTCATGGACTTTAGACGGGGTCAAAGCGTGCTACAACATCAAGGTGCAACTATGGTGGTGGCGATGTTAGGTGTGACATGCCAAGGTGGATCAATTTGTATCAAAGCACGTTATGGTGTGAGTTTTTTACAAGATATGTTTTGTTTTTGGCCGGATATTAAACCATTGAGTTTTTGTTTATGAATCTTTTAAACACTTCATATATTTTATATAAAACTATAATTATGTGATTTTTTTTATGTATATACAAATTGTCCATTAAGTGACTTATTGATTTTAAAAATATCATGACTCATAATATTCGTAAAGCTTGAGATTTGATATTTCTATCACTTCACGTCTCATGATAGTTAGAACCTTTTCAAAAACATAAATTATAATTAAAATCAGGTATGAATATGTCTTTATAAGAATATATTGTTTTCAAATTATAAGAAAATGACGACCAACTCCACAAACTCCGGTTCACAAAATTCACATATAACTTTTTGGGACAAAACCTTATTGACACCTAAACTTGTAGTTCCCCTTTTAAGTTAAAACTACGCAATATAAATTATTTATGCTTGGAGTATGTAACTTGTTAACATTGTGTTGAATAAAAACATCATTTTAATTATATTGAATCAATCGTTACTATAAACATCAATTTATTTATTTAAATCAAATATAGGATAATAACTATTTGTTTGGCTATCCTCCGCCATACTTGAATAAACAGATATTGATATATTGGTATTTAAAGGAGACTAAAAAATTAGACGGGTATGCCCTTTCGTGGCATCAACTATATGTTTTAAATTATCGTTCCTCTCCTTGCAGTGGCATACAAGTTTTGTTACGTGGTCAATCGGCCTAGGTACGATTCAAAGAAATAGGGAAATCATGTACTATCTCCTCGTATGTCATTCGATATACATCAACAGTGAAACATGACCATGCAAAAGTACTACATTCAGTAGAACTCAAGCTTAATAAAGATGTAATCAAGTGATTACAAGGTATGTTAGAGCACAACCACTTTTTATAATAACATTGATGCAAGCTTGTATCCACGATAATGTTCTTATTATGGTTATGTACTTCAAACAAGTGGTTTGACATAGCAAACATAGCTTATGTTGATAACTATGTAATTTTCTCTTTCATTCATCCTCGGCCATTTGGTGAGATACTCTTTAGTTCTGCTAATTGTTATGAAATAAGATATAATATTTATACAAGTAAATCACGTCACTCATATGTTGATACGCTTGATATTTTTATACCATTTGTCGGTGTTTACAATAACATTCTTGCAATGTGCTTCGAGAAAAATTCAACTAGAAGCATGATGAGGTATTTTCGTACATATTTTGATAATGTATTCATAGACTCATCAACATTAGACATCATTACATTATAATGTACATCAGGAAAGTCCGCCGTTTCTTACCTTTCATATTCGATCTTATCTAATTTCTTACATGATTTAGGTACTCGATGGCGTAACGCTGACATATTTTCAAGGTTATATGGTTGCCTCTTTTTACATGTTTTACAAAATAGCTTACATGTTATATTATTCTTTTCTGACTTTAGTCTTAGGCTCATGGAGATATGGTGTAAGCAAAGTTCGTGAATTATGTTTAAGAAGACTTATATTTAATGACGAGCTCAATGGATGCAACTTTCTCAAAAATTTCAAATTGACAATAACACCGATAAATCCCAACAACTTCTTTAGAAACCATTTCCAAGCGTCTCTGAACTTGGTCTCCCCCATGCCAATTACTGAAAGGAGTATTTAGTTATTACTATCCACTTCAAAAATATGATGCCTAGTACTTTCCCTTTAAATATATATTGTTTGTAATGATCAATGGGTGCATATCATTCTTGAACTTATGCATCTACAACTGACAGAAGTTATAGTAACTCATACTAATAAAGTTATTAGAAGCTGATGATAATTAACCTATGGCTAACCGCACAACCAACAACAACAAAGAGTAGTTGAATCAGTATCAGTATGGGTTACAATGCATGTACTTGCCAACTATAGGTTTTAGCAATACATCAAGAGTCAGAAAAATGTATCTCCATCTTTGCATTTCAACAATTTGAGAGTATGATTCTTTGGACGTCAAGCCTAAGAGTAGGAAATCTGAACTTTAGTTATCCTTTTCATTTAATGGATGCTTTAATTTCAACAATATATTCTACTATGATCAGTTATGACATCTTTTAATATACATCCTAAAAATTTCGTATATTTTCTTATTTATGAATGGGATGTATTTTCATTTTAGAACAAACACACAAATACTCAGATGCTTTCCCTAATATGCCATTCATAGTTTTCATAAATACATATGGCCTCAAACCTATTGTTGCATGACTTGTGGTTTTGTATTGAAAACTATCTTTTATTCATTTAAAACCCCAATACTAGCTTCAAATCTCGTTTATTCTTAAATATTGTCTGAAGTGAGACATTTATAACAGGCTCATCCAACAGTGGCACTATAGGCTTAATAATATGTTCTAGATTAGGAATCGGGGGTCATAAACCAAAAATCATTGATGTGTTTTAGGACAGAAGTATACAATCAACAAATCTAATTGAAATAAAACAAAAGAAATTCAAATATATATAAAATACAAAAATTAGATTACAGAAAACATACTTAAATGTTGACTACACAGAAAATATATCTCGAATATGTATAGATTGAGGCCTGCTTTTGTAGTGTCCTAAGACATAAATTTCTCTGGAATGTGTCTGTCTTGAGGATACAACAACCAATTCAAGAACAGAATCTGTCAAAATTCACCATGATCTCTTTTGACATCAAGAACGATTTTTTAGAGAAAGTGTTTGTCGTTCATTAGCCTCTTAAATTTTGTCATAAATCCTCCATTTATAGGCTTGCAATGGTGGTTATAAACCGCCAACCGAAATTAACTGCTAAAAAACTAACTGTAGTTAATCTTTTATCTAACAGAATTTGTTTTATAATTAATAAATAAAAATTAATTAATGATTAACTAAATTCGGATTATATATATAAAAATATTATTTAGTTAAGAAGAGCCCAAGAGCCCCAAAGCACAAGGCCCAAGGCCCTATCTTTGAACATTAATATTTAATAATCCAATCCTACTACTAGCCCAATTTGACTAGTCCAACAACACAACCCAAACCCAATTTTCTCAACCAATTACTTGATCCATTTGAATAAATGAATGGGACAAGTCTTATAAAGTGGGATAAAGTTTCCTCTTCCACCAATATGGGATAAGTCCCACATTATAATTTTGTAGAGCAAAGTTCCAATAATACCCCACATTTTCTATTCAAACTCCAAGATTACCCTACATTTGAATAGAAAATAAGTGAACTTTGATATTTAAATAAAGGAAGTAAGATATGACATGCATCTGAATAGGTGTTGTAAATCTTGAACCTTTCATAGTGAGTACTACTTAGATCTACTTTGTGGGTAGTGAACTAGAGTCTTGAACAAACCACTTTTTATAGTAGGATAAAAAACAAGAAGTATCATATATATATCATATCTAAGCATAGATCAATTCTTACCGTTATGTTCATTTCGGTCGTGAACAATCCTTTCTTCATGAGAATTTTAGAGAGCTTAGCCATATCAGCTCCCAAAGATGCGACCTCACATCCATCTCACATAGGTAATGCTAATCTGGAACAATCTGTACTTATTCCACTATAAAGCTATCAACATTATTAAGAATAAAGAATTTATCCCAATATCATCAATAGAAAAACACAAAATAAATATAATAGGAGTGAGCATACATTTGTGTTAGTTCTTCTTTGAGTCTTCCCTAACTAGTTGTCCTATTGAACCTAGACCATGGGATCTCCAATATTGCTAGGTTAGGTTTCCTCCAGGTGGTGACTCATTGTGTTGGATTTAAGCCCATTCCCCTCGATGTGAAAAGAACTCTCACCACTAATGCCTTTTGTCAAGGCATCAACTATATTTTCCTTTGACTTTATGTAACTAATGGAAATGATTCCATTCTTCAGCAAGTCTCTTATTGTAATATGTTTGCACCTAATGTGTCTCAACTTGCCATTGTATATATGACTTTGTGCTCTAGTAAGAGCACCCTTACTATCATAATGTATGCCAATGGCAGTAATAGGTTGAGGCCACAGAGGAATACCTTCTAGGAAGCTTTTAAGCCATTCAGCTTCTTCAACAGCTTTGTCTAAAGCAACAAACTCTACTTCCATTGTAGAACGAGTATTCACAATTTGCTTAGATGATTTCCAAGAGATAGCAGCTCCACCAAGAGTGAACACATATCCACTTGTGGATTTTGCCTCTGAGGTATTGGAAATCCAATTTGCATCACAACACCCTTCAAGAACAGGAGGATATCTTGTGTAATGAAATCCATAATTCATTGTATGCTTTAAATATCTAAGAACTCTTACTAATGAATACCAATGATCTTTCCCAGGATTGTCGGAGTAGCGGCTCAATCTACTTACACTATATGCTAAGTCCGGTCTTGTACAATTCATAATATACATTAAGCTACCAAGAACTTGAGTATATTCTAACTGAGATACACTATCACATTTATTCTTCTTTAGATGACTAGAAGCATCAAATGGGGTGACAACTGGCTTGTCATCATAAGGTCTAAGCTTCTTGAGTACACTTTCAATATAATGGGACTGAGTAAGAGTATAATCATCTGGTCTTCTTTGAACTCTTACACCAAGGATCACATCTACTACTCCCAAGTCTTTCATGGAGTAGGAAGAGTGTAGCATTTTGTTGGTTTGATTGATCACATCCAAAATAGTACCCATTATAAGCATATCATCCACATACAAGCATATGATGACACATTCTTATATTGTTTGACATAAAAGCACTTGTCACATTCATTTATTCTAAATACATTAGAGAGTAATGTGTTGTCAAACTTCTCATGCCATTGCTTTGGAGCCTGTTTTAGTCCATAAAGTGATCTAACTAACTTACAAACTTTGTTTTCTTGACCTTTAACCACAAACCCTTCAGGTTGATTCATATATATCTCTTCATCTAGTTCACCATACAAGAAGGCAGTTTTCACATCCATTTGGTGTATTTCCAAATTATGAATGGATGCAATTGCTACTAATGTGTGAATTGATGTAATTCTTGTAACAGGTGAATAGGTGTCAAAGAAGTCTTGACCCTCTTTTTTACAATACCCTTTAGCTACTAAACGAGCTTTGTAGTTCTCAGTGGTACCATCATGTCTAAACTTCTTCTTGAATATCCATTTGTGTCGAATTGGTTTTTGCCCATGTGGCAAATCTACCAATTTCCAAGTGTTATTTTGCACAATGGAGTCAATCTCACTTTTGATTGCCTCTTTCCAATAAGGAGCTTCAGAGGAGTCCATAGCTTCCTTATATGTTTGTGGTTCTTTATTTACTACATAGGTCATGCAATCATGTCCAAAATCTTTGGCTATTTTGCCTTGTTTGCTTTCTAGGTTCTAAGTTCTCTTGTTGAACCTTTGAAGAATACTCTTCATTTGATTGTAAACTTTTGTCTGGAATGGTATGATTCAGTCCATAATCTAGAGGTCTTTTCCTAGAGCAGGTAACCTCTTTCCCTTTATCCTTAAAAGGAAAAATATTTTCAAAGAATTCAGCCTCTGCTGATTCCATGATGGTTTGGTTATGGATCTCATCAACATGTGATTTATACACAAGAAACCTATAGGCTGCACTATTCATTGCAGGGCCAAGATAGATGCAATTTATGGTTTATGGTCCAAGTTTAGTCCTCTTTGGAAGAGGTACTTGTACCTTAGCCAGATAACCCCACACTTTCATCATTTTGTAAGAGGGTAATCTCCCTTTCCAAATATGATAGGGTGATTTGTCACTCTTTTTATGAGGAATTCTATTAAGTATTGAGTTTGCTGCAAGACATGCTTCTCCCCACAAATTATAGGGTGCTCCAGAAGTTATTAACATTGAGTTTATCATGTTTTTCAATGTTCTATTCTTCCTTTCAGCAACTCCATTTTGTTGTGGAGTATATGGAGCAGTTGTTTGATGTATAATACCATTTAAAGAACAAAATTCAGAAAAGTCTTTGGATTCATATTCTCCTCCTCGATCAGACCTTAGTGACAACCTGAATGTTTTTATTTTATAAGCTAAGTCAGTCAACTCAACTGAGTGTCAAAATCATTAGTACATAGTTCTTGTAACGACCGAAATTTCGAAACAATTAAAACTTTTCAAAAACAACCCATTTTAATAATGTTGTTACAAAAAGGTTTTCAATACATTATTTAACAGAGTATTTCCCAGGTCCATTTCATAAAACACCAACGCGAGGAACAGTACGATCACGCCTTTGCCTTGCCACAGACTCCTGAGAACCTGAAAACATCAAAACCACAACTGTAAGCCCGAAAGCTTAGTGAGATACCCCCAAAATACCAACCACATATACGCCCTTCCAGGCCACAACCTTCCGGTCCAAAACATATCGCCTTCCGGCCCATAGCGTAATGCCTTCCGGCCCATAACACATAGCCTTCCGGCCCATAACATATTGCCTTCCGGCCCGCAACATAAAAAGCATACATATCATGACAGAACATAAAACAACCATGCATACCAGGTTACACTCTAGACCAGACAACCATGCACATAACATGTAATCATATAACAGTTCACAGTTAGCAAATCGATCAACAGATCACATAACATATCATTACTCTAACCAAGATACCAGCCTAGCCGATCACTAGCATAACATCACCCTACGACTCAGCCAACATACTAATTATGCACATACGCCTTTCCAGGCCATGACCTTCCGGTCCACATCGCATTGCCTTCCAGCCCACAACATGTAATGCCTTCCGGCCCATAACGTAACGCCTTCCGGCCCATATCCCGCAATATCATACAACAGATAATTACTCGGATTTCCATCCGATAAAAGGGTCGGCCTTGGTGCCTTAAACCCTATAGATATAGTGAGGATAACTCACCTCAAAACTGCCGACTGAACAGATAACCTAAGCTGCTCCGATCACTGATACGATCTCCACCACTGGACAACCACCAATGCACTGAACTCAAACCATAATCAACAATTACCAAAATACCCCTGGAAACCACTGGTCAACCCTTGGTCAAAGACCGGGTCAAAGTCAACCCCTGACTGACCCTACTCGCCGAGTCAACCCTATGACTCGCCGAGTTCCCAACTCAAAACTTCACTCAATCCGCGACCTAACTCGCCGAGTCACCCCGAGACTCGCCGAGTCCAACAACTCTGAGTCCACTCGCACATAACTCACCGAGTCATCCCTTGACTCGCCGATTCTTCGACTCAACCAGAAAATATTAGGACTCTTCGAAAAGACTCGCCGAGTCTATGGCTATCTTCAACCTACTCGCCGAGTTTTTCATCCAACTCGTCGAGTTCCAGTTCATCTTCAAGCAACTCGTCGAGTCCACCCATGTGACTCGCCGAGTACCACCGGTCTGCATCCAAACAGAAGCGTTCCAGACCATGCAATTGATCCAAAACATAGATCTAGCCTCCTACAACTCATCCATCACGTAAAGTGGTAATCTTTACGTGAATCCAAAGAGATCTATGCATTTTGCACATTAGGGCTAAGGTTTGGGACAAGATAGCTTCATCCAACACTCAACACATGGACTTTCCTGCATTCCAACTCTCCTCCATTCCAGATCTGAGGTAGCAACCTCAGATCTAACCTCTAGACTCGAATATCACCCAAGCTAAGCTTCCCTCAAACCCCAAAATGAATAAACAAGATAACAACAGCCTAAGAACGAGATATTACCTCAAAAGAACGCCCCAACCTGCAAGGAACTCAAATCCAAGCAAAGCCCCTTGCTCCACACCTTCAAACTTCCAAACTTTCTTCAACAAATACTTCTCCAAGCCCCAATCCACTCAACAATGGTGCTTCTCCACGATTTTAGGGTTTTAGGCACTCAAAGGGTGATAAAGAGGCTGGGGAGGAAACATAATGCTCTTTATATAGGGCTCAACCCCGAGAATTAGGGTTTTCTCCACTCAGCGCCTACTCGCCGAGTCCATCTCATTGACTCGCCGAGTCGACTATTTAACACGCGACCAAGTCGCGACTCTACTCGCCGAGTCAATCCATGGACTCGACGAGTCACTCTTTCCCAAATTACACTTTTAGCCCTTCCACTCAACTCTTGCAATTTCGGGATGTTACAATTCTCCCCCACTTAAATTAGGCTTCGCCCCCGAAGCCTACAGCAATACAACTCCAAAGATGTTCCCACAACACGCCATATGGCCTTAACCGGGCCAGGTCCCACAAGGCATACCCGTCGAAACTCGAACACACTTTCCCTTCCCTTACGGTGTCCTGACCACCGTCTCTAACCGGGCACCGGCTGTACCCTCTGATAATCACACTCAATAACCAAGAATTACCCAAGATACATTACTTCCCCAAATCTCAATAATCACTCGACCCATAAGGGTTAGAAAACCATGAACCATTGGATCCCCGATCCGAATCCCACTCTATCCATTCCGGGACGACTGAGAGACCCATTCTCAATCTCAGAGCAACTCTCACGAGTTCTCCCCTTGCAACCGCATACACATACTGAACTAGCTCTAACACCCTCAGGTTGGGAAAACCTGATACACTGATAATATCCTCAAACATTCCCCAGGATAAGCCACTAATACATACCCCATACCCTGATCAGAATCACACTGAGAGTTCAAGACTCTCTCCCTGCATCCTTTTCGAGCCTCTTGGCTCTACACCTGCGGAATTCCCTTCGCAACCTCAGCATGCCTCCCAAACCAGATGAGCTCCTATTCCACTGCCGCAAAAATGCGGCTCAAAAACATACTCGAATCACTCTAATCATAACTCTGCTCTACCGCTTTCACTTCCGTGAACTTGCACTCCCTCTCGGAGTTACACCTCACTCTCTCTTCCTTTACCAAGGAAACCACTCGACCACATTGTCACTCCGACAAGTGCCACGGTGCTCGCCCAACGCTACACCACCCCTTCATAGCGTATCTGCTATCCATCCAACACACATACTCTGACTCTCATCGCAGGGACTCTCAAGCCCATGCACTATCTCAACTCACCAAGATCACTTCCCGGGGCCAGACCTTCTAATGCAAACACACTGCGACATACCCAATCCACATCCAACAATACCTGTAGAGTCTTCAGCATGACTGGACCGTCTTACCAGGCCTTCAGTCCATTCTGGACCACTCAACAAGCATTCATCATTTCGAGCTATCGCCCTCGAAAATCCTCCCATGCATACCGTTCTAGCCCTCTGGGGGGGGGGGTTCCGAACTCTAATTCCATCATACACACTCGATCCCAGCCTGCTCCCAGGCCTCCACAATCAAATGCCCTAGGTCTGTATCCCGCCCCGCATGCCCGACACTCGCTCCTATCAGCCTATACTCTGGGATGACAGAACACTGCTGAATCCCAACATCTAAGCACTCTAAAATACTCATCGATCTCCCAGAGAGTTCTCCAACTCTCCCCCACTCATAGCACTGATTAACAACCACCGATCGCCATCACCGACCTTCCAGAACAACCCTGCACAAAGAAAACACTTACACGCTGACTACTTCCCACAAGCATAAACAACCTTAACGAGATCTCACATCAACCCTGATTAGCCCGTTCGAAAGAAACTCAAACTGTATCTAACCACTCTTCGGGAAGCCGATGCTACCCGACCTTCAACCCAATGTCGCATCTCCACTAATAACCCTCACGAATGATAACCAACGAAAGCAAAAAAAACACCAAACAATAAACATACCAAACCTTCAGGGAACAACGGATACCAAGACGAAAACCCGAGACACGAATCCATAACCATGCCAAACCCTCAAGGAACAATGGATACCAGGACGAAAACCCGAAACACAGATCCATAACCATGCCAAACCCTCAAGGAACAACGGATACCAAGACGAAAACCTGAAACACAAATCCATAACCATGCCAAACCCTCAAGGAACAACGGATACCAAGACGAAAACCCGAAACACAAATCCATAACCAGAACCTCAACCAACAAAACGAAGAATACCGCATCAATAACCACACAAAGATACCAGCACAAAAAATACACCACAATAATCGCAAGATAACATGACATCCAGAAAGAAACATACCTGCAGTTGCATCCGGCACTGCTCTGACCTCCTCTACCGCAAGCTAATAAGCACGACCCTGAGCCCTTGGGGGCTCCGCTCCACCTTGACCTTCTCCTGAAATCCTCAAAGTGGCCGGTGCTGGAGCCTGCACCGGTCCCGTGGAAAACTGTGGACAGTTGACCCTCTTATGTCCAACTTGACGACAATGATAGCAAATCCTCAAATCCCGAACCGACGCTAACCGCCGACAATCCCTCACATAGTGCCCCTCCTTTCCGCACTTGCGACATGCACCACCGGACCTGCAAACTCCAGTGTGACTCCACCCACACTTCCCACAAGTGCGGCTGCTCCGATTCCCCCATCCTGGAATCAACGTCTTAGACCGTTTCGTTGCCGGATCCGAATGAACCGGAGCTTGCCTCAACTCACGCAATCTGCAACTCAATCTCTAACTCACGCCGCCTGGCGACCTCCTGCAACTCCAACAACGTCCCACACCTCTGTGCGGACACAAACTGTCTGATGTCTCTCCTTAGCATACTCAGATATCGGGTCATCTGAGCCTGCTCCGAAGCGAACTCAGGGCAAAACATCGCCCTCTCAGTGAACATCCTGGTGATCTCAGTCACCGACTCTGAATCCTACTTCAGCTCAAGGAACTCCTGAGCCAATCTCTCCCTCT
Organism: Lactuca saligna; assembly: GCF_052625555.1. Taxonomy (NCBI): domain Eukaryota; kingdom Viridiplantae; phylum Streptophyta; class Magnoliopsida; order Asterales; family Asteraceae; genus Lactuca; species Lactuca saligna. Next base: position 82,597,443 of record NC_136425.1, on the reverse strand, counting down.
CTACCTGCGGAACATAACAAGTACTGAACATCTCTCTGAACTGATCCCATGAAATCGCAGCCCTCTGCGCATCCGAATATGACCCCGTGGTCAACCTCCACCAATCCTTTGCCCCGAGCCTCAACAGGTTCAGAGCACACCTCACCCTCTGATCGGCAGGGCATGAACACATGAACAAACACCCCTCCACGTCCGATAACCATCTCTTAGCAACAATCGGGTTCTGAACTCCATTGAAGGTGGGAGGCTCCGTATTATCGAAGTCCCGATACTGAAAATCCCTATCAGCTCCTCCCCCTACTGCTGCTACAGCCACTGTAGCCGCCGCGACAGCCGTCTCCGTGAGAGTCGCATAGCGCTCACCAAAATACTCAACCATGGCGGTCTTGATCGACCCAAATAGTTCCGGCAGCTCGGCCCGGAACAATGCGGCAACCTCATCATGCAGGCTCTCACGAATCCTCGCATGCAACTCGCACGAGCTCATCTGACCAATAATCTCGGGCGGTACTAACCCGTCCGCAACTCCTCCTCCTGTACCCGATCCTGACTCGGATCCGCTTCCAGCATGCTTCGAAATCTCCATACTGAAAATATACTAGAAAACCTCAGACTATTACCACTATCCCAGGAACCCACTCTCAACCCAACCCTAGAGGTCATGGTTTCCCTGATACGCGTATGGGTCCTGTGCTTTCAGTAGTACAGGCCCATACTACCTTCCACACCTACCCATATTTGTATGAAGTACTTGTTGGGTTTTGAGCATTCTAACACTCCTATGGTGTACATGCAACCCTATAAACCTTGGATCTATGTTTTCTCTATCATACATGCAAATAAGAACTTTCCAAGGCTTTAATCCTAACTAGCATGCCATGAAGATCTCATACTACAAAGTACTAGTTAGATGACATAACTTTTGATGTAACTTGATGTCTTCAAGCTTTAAGAGCTTAAACCCAATAGTGTGGAAGCCTGAAGTGGAATCACAAATCACTAAAACACCTTGGAAGACTTTAGAGAATATGGATACTTGGTTCTCTCTAGTGAAATTGGCTAGCCCTTCTTAGTGTACCACACTAGTGCTAATTTCACCAACCAAGGACATCTTTATATAGTGTGGAGGATTAGGGTTAAACCCTAATACCCATGACCTTTCATTTCCTAGGATCCATGGGTTAAACACTCCATGGACTATCCATGAAAGCTTAGCCCAACCTAAATGAACTTGGCCCATTCCATATATATAAGAGTCCATATTTAATTAGTTCATTTTGATCACTTAATTAATTATAAATTAATTCTTGATCAATACTAATTAAATAATATGATTCCATAATAATATATTAGAACTTATAATATATTAATATGTAATCATAAACATACTATTCTCAAAAGATTATCCATATAAATTGTGTCGGTGAAGTGCAACCCAAATGGACCATGCCGGGTCGGGTCAAGTACATACCAAATATAGTTATGGACTTAGACATTAATCCAACAGTCTCCCACTTGGATAAGTCTAAAACTATTATTGCGTATGACTTCAAGAACCGACTGGCAATCGTAGCTCTCAAAAGCTTCTGTCGAACTCTGACCTTGTAGATGAACTCTGACCTTGTCAATGACTTGTCCATTAGATAAGGGATCATATATTCCTCCATTCTAGATATCATATGGACTGAGACATGGATTATAATCATTCTCTCTATCCATTTGTTGTTTCCCGATTTCCGATTTATGACGACTGACTGATTGAACAAATCAAATCAGTCCTGGCCCGGCCGAGCACTTCCATTTGTCATCATCAAATCATCGAGGGGCCCACAGATATCGCTTTTATCCCGAAGGTAAAAGGAATGGATAAACTTCGACTCATATGGCTTGTTCTACTACTTGTTGAATCATACACAAAGGCACGTTTTATAGCACCGAGTTACCAAATGCGTTTTCGTGCAATCAATGTACTATCAACTCATAGTAACAACTCACATCTCTAGGTTTGAAGAATATAAGATATTATTGTCTCATGATCACTCGTGATAAAATCCATGAAGTGATTCCAATGAGCGCGGGTTGAATCCAATACTCAGAACTTATGAGCACTCATGAGTGTTGTAGCCCTTTGTCCAACACCTTAGACCTCTACAAGCCAACCCATGATAGTCTTAATTCATATCTACTTCCAACATATGACCGACTATGGATGGTTTGAATAACGTAGTCATTCCGGAAGAATAACCTAGTTTATTCGGGAAGTTAAAACATGCAAAATGAAACACAATAATAATGAATCCAATATGGTATCAAAACCTATGAACATAAATAAAACACCTTTTAATTATCACCATATGATTACACATTATTCATTGTATACTGTTTCAACTATCAAATCTATTCTTGAATTTAAAACAATAGTTGTCCCATGCTCCAAGCATGTACACTATGTTTTCTAAACACTAGTCATGCCATACACCAAGTATGCATACTATGTTTGTCTATGATCTTTACTTTGTGAACTAGATCAATTGAACATAACTTCAATGATTCTCTTTTCACATTCCCAAATCCTTACTACAAATGCAAGAATTTCAAATTCATGCCATTTACTGAAATCTGTTAGATTCTAAACTTATGTGCATTAATCCTCTTGTAATGATTATGCACAAAGTCATAAAGACTTGACAAAAAAAAACATTACAGAGCATTCCAACGGAGATCAGCTCCTTGGAAACAACCTTCTTGCATTAAGTTTCCTAATAGTTATAGTTTAGGAGAATGTTATTCATTACTTCTAGTACAACGAAGCACACAAGGAGTCAGTTCATACATGAATCAAACAAACAATGCAGAGAATCAAACAATACCAAAACAGAACATAACAAACAAGTTAGGTTGCTATAGCATGAGAACACACACGTGATCTAATTATACCAATGAATCACAAACTTATTGTTTTAAACAAAAGGTGATAGTTATATTGGGTATACATGATCATATAACTTTAATTTGAGTTACACGGCTTGCAAGAAATTGCGGGGGTCGCGTTTGATGTAACAACCCGTCATTTCAGGTCATCAAAGATCGAGTCTTGTAACCTGTTTGAAAAAGGGATTTGAATATCATCGAAAAATGAAGTATTCAAAAGCTTTGTTTGGAGTACGATATGTAGTAAATATCGTCTTAAGGTTTCCAAACATATAAATAACAAAAAAATCTGAGTTATAACGAAGAAGTTATGACCATTCTAAGTTTTTCGACAAAAAACCGGCGATACGAAGTTATGTAAAAACGCAAAGTTTCAATAAAACACTTTTTGACCTTAGGTGTCCAAATGAAAGTCATAGATATCGTGAAACTACAAACATGCATAAAAAGGACGCTCAAATCAGAGATCGTATGAAAAAGTTATGAATTATTAAAGAAATTCCTTAATCACGTCATTTTAATAAATAAATAATAAAAATAATTTCGGTATTGCCGACAGAATCTAAACGAAAGTTGTAGATCTTAGTCTCACCTACGCGTGGATATAAAGAACGTCGAAAACGGAGTTCGTATGAAGGAGATATGAATTTTTGAAGTTTGATAAATAATTAATATATATTTTTATTCAAAACTTTGGTATTATCCGAAGTCTGAGTCACACTAGTACGCCCCGCGTACACGAGTACGCCCAGTGTACTCAAGGCCTTGGCCTCGGATCGTCCACGTCGCCCCTATGTGAGCCTACGCCCCCGTCCCATCCGAAGTCCGAGGCAGTCGAGGACTCGGTCATGCGTGACGTACGCGTACGCCCCGCGTACGAGCGTACGCCCCGCGTACCGAGGCGGTTCCAGCCTCCTATAAAAGGGATGCGAGGGTTCCCGGAAAAATTGCTCATTCTCTCTCACTTTTCTTGCATTTTGCCTCGTTTTCCGTGCTCGCACTACCCCGAAGCCCTGTTCATTTTGTGCAAGTCCTGAAGGTCGATTTTACTCCCGAGAAATCCCGAGAAAATCCGCCATTTCAAGCCAAAGTTCTGCTCGATTTTCGTCACACCTTCTTCAATCAATCAAGTGAGTTCATACCCCTTTCAAACACACTTTCATTACATCTTAAATGCTTTTATACTCTATAAGGGGGGGGGGGGGAATACAAGTAAACATACGGTTATTATCGTGTATTTTATAAAGTTTCACTTCACTTGTTTTTATCGAATAAATCACTTGTAATTCCTTACTACTATGGAAATCTCTTGTCATACTTTGCGTGCATTAGAATTATACAAAGTATATAGTGATTTTAAATTACCTTTCGTTGCTAAGTCGTTTTATACATTCTGAAAACTTATGATTTATGCTTTGACAAACATTGTGAGAAAGGATAAACTTTGCATACAAAACTATCACCTTAATACAGACTTAGTTGAGGATCCATGAGACGTGTATATCTTCAAACACTACTTTCTTATTAGAAAGTAATGCCGCAAGTCCTGTCTATAACCAGAGTCTCCCGTTTGGAGAACGTGTCAAATGTGTATAGATCTATACGGGAAGTCATGATCCCGCGCCCTGACTGTTAGCTACAGTCCGTCCTTTGGGGTGATAGTTGGCATAATGCTGCCACGCCTGAAGAACATCGTTACAGGCATATTATGTTTAGTATGGTTATAAAACTCATCGGATATACAATTATTATGGTATTATGCTTTTATGAACGAGTAGCTATTAAAACTATTCTTCATCTAACAAATGCGATCTTCGTAGAGCTTTATTATATAAAACTATGACACAACTTTTAAGAACATCGGTTGCTTGCGATTTTCGGTCTTAGAGACTGCCAGTTATGTTAGGAAAATAAGGGTTTTTCCTGTATACAAACCAAACAACTAATAGGAAAATAAGGGATTTTCCTGGTGCAATTATTTACAACTTATAACACGAACATTCATATGCATTTCATACTTTTATAAGAAAATAAGGGATTTTCTTGGACAACACAACAATTCATATCTCAACCATTAGGGAAAATATGGGATTTTATGGATCTAATACATTCATTTACAACACAACAAATCATAACTCTTTACATTTGAAATACTGCGTTTTCTGGAAAACATACACGAACTTTCGAATGGCGTACATTTTCTCAAAACACTACTCATGAACTCACCAACTTAATTGTTGACACTTTCTCTTTGAAATAACTTGTATTCTCAGGGAACCGCTAAGTAGGTTTGGAAATCAACTTTTGGGATTGACGCGCTGGCGTTAATTACTTCTTTTTGAAAGATGTTTATGTATTTACCTTTTGAACATGTAATGAATACAATTATGTAAACATTTTTAAAAACCTTTATATATGTATGGTGGTGTGTACTTTCCTTTCTATGAACTGTTATGATACTGAATATGATGTCGTCCGCCCCCGAACGTTTCTGCCGTTCTGGTTTGGGGGTGTGACAGATTGGTATCTGAGCTTTGTTTATAGGGAATTAAGTATATCAAAACCATTTCTTTTTGGTATACAACTATAAACTCAACTGGGCAAAAAAACTCCGAGAAAAGTCATACTTTTGAAATTAAATTTATTTAGTTTTAAGGTAAGCATGCACTCATTTCATACTAATAACCGTTTCATATCAAATAACTCTATAAGTATTATAAATAAGTTGTGCAGTACAGGTACGCCTTGGGACATGTAATCGGAACTGGGAAGAATATAGCCTGATCAACTATATTTGTCTGAGAGCCGACTAACGTATGCCAGGGAGTGTCTGCAAGGGACAACAAATTTAAAACTTACCAAAAGCATATCGTTAAAGAATACTAAGGGAGTATTCGAGTGCCTTCAACCATTAAACTTAAGGGTAAGTTTCATGTGCTCTAGCTTATAGTAAATTCTTAACCCTATTCTCGTACAGACTAAATGGCAGGATTCCATCACCTTAATGACCCCTACTACCCCAACCAAGGTAATGGAGGATGGATCGAAGAAGATCCTGAAGAAGACGAAGAGCCTATAGAGTTGGAGGAAGGAGATGACTCTGGCACAGATTCGGAGCCAGAAATTCTCAATCCACTAATCCCACAACCTCCCATCCACGTGAGGAACTTCCAAGGACCCACTCCTATGTGGGGAAGTCACCTCCATCATTGGAGCCAACAACAAAGCTTACACCCTCCCTACGGCATGTGCCGAGACTTCTATGATGTTAGTGGCGGGGGATCAACAGACCGAGCACTTCTAGTCATGGTTAGCAAACTCGCCAACCAGTGCTATCAATCCGGAGTGCAAGCCAACCGAATCCGAGAGGTCAACGTGGAAGTACAAATCCACACGGCCGACATCAACCGCCTAGAGATGTTGCAGAACGACATCCACCTTTGCGCCGAAGCATTCCAAGAACAAGCAAATGCAACCTTCACAGAATTGAGGGAACAACAAGCTGCATTTGATAGGCGCCTCATGGAGTCAAAGCATTCCGGCACGGAGTCGAGCTCCAAGCGAAAACCGCGCCGCAAGTAGTGCTTACCCGACTCTCAATTTTCGTTAAAAATCAGGACTTCGGATAAAAATATTATTTTCTTTAAAATTTTCTGTAATCGGAGACCTTTAGAAAGGTCAAGAACTTTTGTCTAGACTCAGATGTAACACAACTATATATATATATATATATATATATATATATATATATATATATATATATATATATATATATATATATATATATATAAAAGGGCATATACCTTTCTTGTTGTTAATTATGTGTAGTTCGTTCAATTCATAAGTACATCTATTCAAACTTTATTTTCAAGCTCAAAGCCCTGTGTTGGTCAAACCCAATTTCTTAGAACTATTAAACGTTAACTCAATATCATTCAACTCTAAACTACCAAAACTTATAAATCTTTCATTTTCTTTTGGCAGCGCGATGCCTCCTCGTCCAAACCTAAGGCCCAGACCGGGCACGGCACCACCTCCACCACCAACGTATGATCCGGCCACTGTCCAGGCTGCTATCACAGCAGCCGTAACTGCAGCCCTCTCGCAAATAAACTCCAACGGAAATGGAGGGGCAGGTAGTGGTCAAGTAAGAGAATGTACTTACAAGGAGTTCTCTAACGCTAAGCCAAAAACTTTTAATGGAATTGGAGGAGTCATTGCGCTAATGCAATGGTTCGAAAAGACCGAAACAGTTTTTGAGATCTGGTCATGCCAAGAAGCAAGCAAGGTTAAATTCGCTACTTGCACCTTCATAGATCGAGCCCTCACTTGGTGGAAAAGCCATGTGAATTCGGTAACGCTCATTGTCGCCAACGCCATGATTTGGGAGGATCTGAAGGTTCTACTACTGGAAGAATACTGCCCAAGAGGCGAAGTGCAAAAGCTTGAGCAGGAGCTTTGGAATCTGAAAATGACTGGGTCTGACCTAGTCGCCTACACAGCTAGGTTCAACGACCTCGCTGCATTGTGCCCTACCATGGTCAACCCGGAATCAAAGAAGGTTGAAAGTTACATTTGGGGGTTGTCACCCCAGATTCAAAGGCATGTCCTAGCATCCAACCCTATTACCTACAACAGTGCTAAACGCCTGGCTCAGCGACTCATCAACCACAGAGTAAAATAGGGTACCATGGCAGCAACCGCAAATCCATCTAAGGAGGCTCAGGGCCAGAGTAGGCCTTGGAACAAGAGGAGGGGACAAACCCTCCAGGAGAACCCCAAGAAACAACAAGTAGTAGCGACCCACGCTATGACTGTACCTGCCAACCCTGCCCCCACAAGCTCATATAATGGGAAACTTCCTAAGTGCAACCAATGCAAATTCCACCACCACAGTCCTTGCCATGATCTTCAATGCACCAGGTGCAATAAGAAGGGACATACAGCCTGCTATTGCAAAGAGCCAACCCAACCATCCGCCCCCACTGCTAATACCGGAGTAAGCCGTGCCTGCTTTGAGTGCGGAGACACGGGGCACTACCGCAGGGACTGCCCAAAGGCAAACAACCGGAATACCGGCGGAAGGGGCTGAGTTTTCGCAATGGGACAAGATGAAGGCATTGCGGACCCTACTATTGTTACGGGTACGTTTCTTCTCGATAACTCGTATGCATTCATTTTGTTTGATAGTGGAGCGGAAAGGAGTTTTGTGAGTCACGACTTTAAAGACCTGCTAAAATCAATACCATAATCATTAAGTGAACCATTCATAGTAGAAATGGCCAACGGGAAACCCGAAGGCACTAAGGAGATATACTTAAACTGCACCCTAACTTTAAACGATAATCCCTTTTCAATCAGCCTCATGCTAGTCTCGATTAAGAGTTTCGATGTCATCGTTGGCATGGATTGGCTGAGTTCTCATCATGCGGCCATTTTATGTTACGATAAGGCCGTTCGCCTTAATCTGCCAACCGGCGAAACTTTCATTGTCTTGGGCGACAAACCCAGTACCACTCTTCGTATCATCTCAAGTATCCAAGCTCAGAAATGCCTACGCAAGGAGTGTTACGCGTTTTTGGCACATGTTGTAGATGTGAAACGCGAAGTCCAGGACGTTAAGAATGTGCCCGACGTATGCGATTTTCCCGACGTTTTTCCCGAGGACCTTCTGGGGATACCTCCCATGAGACTAGTCGAATTCAGAATCGATCTGGTTCCCGAAGCTACCCCAGTAGCCAAAGCACCCTATCGATTAGCCCCGGCAGAAATGCAAGAGCTATCCAGCCAACTAAATGAGCTACTTGGAAAAGGATTCATCAGGCCGAGCTTCTCGCCATGGGGAGCACCCGTGTTGTTCGTGAAAAAGAAGGATGGATTATTCAGAATGTGCATCGACTACCGAGAACTCAACAAACTTACCATCAAGAACCGATACCCCCGACCCCGAATCGATGACTTATTCGACCAACTCCAAGGGGCCAACTACTTCTCCAAGATCGATTTGAGATCGGGATATCACCAGCTGCGAGTCCTGGAGAGTGATGTTCCCAAGACGGCCTTCCGAACGAGATACAGACATTATGAGTTCGTAGTGATGCTGTTCGGATTAACCAATGCCCCGGCCGTATACATGGATCTAATGAATCGGGTATGTCGTCCATTCTTGGATAAGTTTGTAATAGTATTCATAGACGACATACTCATTTATTCAAAGAATAAAGAAGAGCATAGTAAACATCTAAGGCAAGTCTTAGAGAGGTTATGAACTGAGAGACTGTATGCAAAATTCTCAAAATGTGAGTTTTGGATTAGAAAGGTGGACTTCCTCGGTCACGTGGTCAGCAAGGAAGGAATCCACATGGATCCATAAAAAATCAAGGCTATCAAAAACTGGTCTGCATCAACTACACCAACAGAAATTCGCCAATTTGTAGGTCTTGCTGGTTATTATCGAAGGTTTATTCACCGCTTTAACCCAGAAAGGTGTGACCTACCACTGGGGAGAAAAGCAAGATGCTGCATTTCAGACTTTGAAACAGGCCCTTTGCAGTGCACCCATCCTTTCTCTTCCAGAGGGGACCGAAGATTTTGTGGTGTATTGCGACGCTTCGAAGCAAGGGATGGGATGTGTGCTAATGCAGAGGGGAAAAGTTATTGCATATGCCTCACGACAACTGAAAACGCATGAGGTCAACTACACCAGTCATGACTTAGAACTTGGGGCGGTGGTCTTCGCTCTTAAAATCTGGAGACACTACCTATATGGTACCAAGTGCACTATCTTTACAGACCACAAGAGCCTCCAACACATCTTCAACCCGAAGGAGTTAAACATGAGACAGCAACGTTGGGTCGAATTGCTCAACGACTATGACTGTGAGATTCGCTATCATCCGGGAAAGGCAAACGTCGTGGTGGATGCCCTTAGTCGTAAGGAGTACCCTGGCTGAAGAGTGAAGTCATTAGCCATGTCGATCCATTCGCACCTGTCAGCACAAATCAAGGAAGCTCAAATAGAGGCCTTGAAACCCGAAAACGTGACGGGTGAGACCCTTAGGGGAATGGACAAGAACTTAGAAATCAAGAGTGACGGAGCACGCTACCTCATGAACCGAATATGGACGCCCAAGTTTGGTGGATTCAGAGAGGTAGTTATGAGCGAGGCACACAAGACTCCATACTCCATACACCCCGGGTCAGACAAGATGTATCAAGATCTCAAGCAACTTTACTGGTGGCCAAACATGAAAGCGGAGATCGCTACATATGTGAGCAAGTGTTTGACTTGCGCCAAAATAAAAATAGAACACTAGAAACCCTCAGGGCTACTCCAACAACCTGAAATACCTGAGTGGAAATGGGAGCAGATTTCCATGGACTTCATAACAAAACTACCCAAAACTCAAGGTGGCCAAGATACTATTTGGGTAGTCGTCGATAGATTAACCAAGTCCGCTCATTTCTTACCGATCAAGGAAACTGATAAAATGGAAAAGCTATCGAGAATATACATTTGAGAGATCGTACGACTCCATGGAGTGCCAACGTCTATCATCTCGGACAGAGACAACAGATTCACCTCCAGATTCTGGCAATCATTGCAAAAATCCATGGGAACAAGATTGGACATGAGTACAGCCTATCACCCCCAAACTGATGGACAGAGTGAGAGGACGATCCAAACCTTGGAAGACATGCTGCGAGCATGTGTAATCGACTTTGGTAAGGCATGGGATGTTCACTTACCTTTGGTCGAGTTCTCCTATAACAATAGTTATCATACTAGTATCAAGGCTGCTCCATTTGAAGCCCTTTACGGCCGTAAGTGCAGATCACCTCTGTGCTGGACGGAAGTGGGCGACACACAATTAGCAAAAGGTCTAGTCCCTGATAGCACCCTCACTGGTCCGGAGATCATCAGAGAAACTACTGAAAAGATCGTGCAAATACAAGAGCGACTGAAATCCTCAAGGGATAGGCAAAAGAGCTATGCCGACAAAAGACGTAAACCCTTGGAATTTCAGATTGGCGATCGTGTACTACTGAAGGTCTCACCCTGGAAGGGTATGATACACTTTGGAAAACGTGGAAGCTGAATCCTAGGTACATTAGACCCTTCGAAATCATTTCAAGAGTTAGTCCAGTGGCCTACAAACCCCGACTTCCAATCGAGCTTAACAAAGTACATCCTGTATTCCACGTATCACACCTGAAGAAGTGTTTGTGCTACGAAACACTTGTAATTCCACTTGATGAAATCGAACTAAATGAAAATCTTAACTTTGTGGAAGAACCCATCGAGATCATGGATAGGGAAGTTAAACAAACTAAACAGAGCCGCATTCCAATAGTAAAGGTCCGATGGAATGCTAAGAGGGGACCTGAGTTCACATGGGAACGAGAAGATCAAATGCAACAGAAGTATCCACACCTTTTCCTCAGCCCCTAAAAATTTCCTTTTGTATTAAAATTTCGGGACGAAATTCCCTCTAACGGGGGGATGATGTAATAACCCGTCATTTCAGGTCATCAAAGATCGAGTCTTGTAATCTCTTTGAAAAAGGGATTAGAATATCATCGAAAAATGAAGTATTCAAAAGCTCTGTTTGGAGTACGCTATGTAGTAAATATCGTCTTAAGGTTTCCAAACATATAAATAACACAAAAATCCGAGTTATAACGAAGAAGTTATGACCATTCTAAGTTTTTCGACAAAAAAACCCGCGATACGAAGTTACGTAAAAACGCAAAGTTTCAATAAAACACTTTTTGACCTTAGGTGTCTAAATGAAAGTCATAGATATCGTGAAACTACAAACGTGCATAAAAAGAACGCTCAAATCGGACATCGTATGAAAAAGTTATGAATTATTAAAGAAATTCCTTAATCACGACATTTTAATAAATAAATAATAAAATTAATGTTGGAATTTGCCGACGGAATCTAAACGAAAGTTGTAGACCTTAGTCTCACCTACGCGTGGCTATAAAGAACGTCGAAAATGGAGTTCGTATGAAGGAGATATGAATTTTTGAAGTTTGATAAATAATTAATATATATTTTTATTCAAAACTTCGGTATTATCCGAAGTCTGAGTCACACTAGTATGCCCCGCGTACATGAGTACGCCCAGTGTACTCAAGGCCTTGGCCTCGGATCGTCCACATCACCCCTATGTGAGCCTACGCCCCCGTCCCATCCGAAGTCCGAGGCAGTCGAGGACTCGGTCATGCGTGACGTACGCGTACGCCCCGCGTACCGAGGCGGTTCCAGCCTCCTATAAAAGGGATGCGAGGGTTCCCGAAAAAATTGCTCATTCTCTCTCACTTTTCTTGCGTTTTTCCTCGTTTTCCGTGCACGCACTACCCCGAAGCCCTGTTCATTTTGTGCAAGTCCCGAAGGTCGATTTTACTCCCGAGAAATCCCGAGAAAATCCGCCTTTTCAAGCCAAAGTTCTGCTCGATTTTCGTCACACCTTCTTCAATCAATAAAGTGAGTTCATACCCCTTTCAAACACACTTTCATTACATTTTAAATGCTTTTATACTCTATAAGGGGGGGAATACAAGTAAACATATGGTTATTATCGTGTATTTTATAAATTTTCACTTCACTTGTTTTTATCGAATAAATCACTTGTAATTCCTTACTACTATGGAAAACTCTTGTCATACTTTGCGTGCATTAGAATTATACAAAGTATATAGTGATTTTAAAGTACCTTTCGTTGCTAAGTCGTTTTATACATTCGGAAAACTTATGATTTATGCTTTGACAAACATTGTGAGAAAGGATAAACTTTGCATACAAAACTATCACCTTAATACAGACTTAGTTGAGGATCCATGAGACGTGTATATCTTCAAACATTACTTTCTTATTAGAAAGTAATGCCGCAAGTCCTGTCTATAACCAGAGTCTCCCGTTAGGAGAACATGTCAAATGTGTATAGATCTATACGGGAAGTCATGATCCCGCGTCCTGACTGTTAGCTACAGTCCGTCCTTTGGGGTGACAGTTGGCATAACACTGCCACGCCTGAAGAACGTCGTTACAGGAATATTATGTTTAGTATGGTTATAAAACTCATTGGATATACAATTATTATGGTATTATGCTTTTATGAACGAGTAGCTATTAAAACTATTCTTCATCTAACAAATGCGATCTTCGTATAGCTTTATTATATAAAACTATGACACAACTTTTAAGAACATCGGTTGCTTGCGATTTTCGGTCTTAGAGACTGCCAGTTATGTTAGGAAAATAAGGGTTTTTCCTGTATACAAACCAAACAACTAATAGGAAAATAAGGGATTTTCCTGGTGCAATTATTTACAACTTATAACACGAACATTCATATGCATTTCATACTTTTATAAGAAAATAAGGGATTTTCTTGGACAACACAACAATTCATATCTCAACCATTAGGGAAAATATGGGATTTTATGGATCTAATACATTCATTTACAACACAACAAATCATAACTCTTTACATTTGAAATACTGCGTTTTTTGGAAAACATACACGAACTTTCGAATGGCGTACATTTTCTCAAAACACTACTCATGAACTCACCAACTTAATTGTTGACACTTTCTCTTTGAAATAACTTGTATTCTCAGGGAACCGTTAAGCAGGTTTGGAAATCAACTTTTGGGATTGACGCGCTGGCGTTAATTACTTCTTTTTGAAAGATGTTTATGTATTTACCTTTTGAACATGTAATGAATACAATTATGTAAACATTTTTAAAAACCTTTGTATATGTATGGTGGTGTGTACTTTCCTTTCTATGAACTGTTATGATACTGAATATGACGTCCTCTGCCCCCGAACGTTTCCGCCGTTTTGGTTTGGGGGTGTGACATTTGGTTCCCTTAATCTCTTGACAGGGAGAGCATCTAGTAGGGGTTCTAGCCTTCACATTATGACCATAATAAAACAAATATGTTTTTAGGTTATTAGTAAGTCCACATGTCAGTATAAACGACATATGTGTACTTACTTTTCCCATTACTTTCATAAAGTGACCGTACCAATTGAAAGTTGAACTATTTTCTAGTCAAGATAGTTATAAACTAAGGAGAATATACTTTTACATACGAAAATAGGAATAGTCGAGTCTAGCACATAACAGAAGATGCCTTGGTAGAAGGCTACGATTAAAAGTTAGGACTATAATGCTAGTCTTATGATTCCTTAATGTATACATCACAGGATACATATATACCAATAGGTTCCGACAGCTAACAGGATGTGTGCTCTCCGCTTCATTTCCTATTCCTCGTTGGGTTGTCGGCTTGGAATGGACTCACCCAATCTATTATGTACCCGATTCTATATACATGTATGCTTAGGATACAATAAGTCATCATAAGGGTATACAAAACTAGGAACTTCCCAGTAAAGGGTTTAATCCATTTTATTAAGCTAGTACAATTTTAAGGACCTTAGGTGAGTAACTCTGTAATACCTTAGATTATACACCATGTTTATATATAAAACCAATACCCAATAGGTAGTTGGATGTGTGTTTCTGTCTTACTTCCTATTCCCCGTTGGGTTGTGGGCTTAGGGCAGATTCACTTAATTAGCTTTGTATCCGATATTGAATTATATATAGCAGTATAAACTAAGCTATTATAAAAGTAGTCACTATGGTCACCATTTTTACTATAAGAAATATAGGTTTTCTTAAAGAACTTTTCATTAAATATAAAGGAACCATTACAATAAACTCCATGAGTAACAAGTGAATACACCAGGGTTATATATGATAACGATCTAACAACTAATGGGATGTGTGCTATCCGCCTTACTTTCTGTTCCCCGTTGGGTTGTGAGCTTAGGGCAGATGCGTACAATTGATTATTTGTTTACTCTGAGTTTTATATAACTTGTACCCACTTAGTACCCATAGAAAGGCTTGTAGTGTCATTTTACTTGCCTTTCATTCAAGTAGGAAATATATGATTTTCTAGGAGGAACAGGCGAACCTTTTTTTCAAAACAAAACTTACAGCTTACACCACTTTTACATATACATTTTCAAACAAGATTTTACAGCTTACTCACATCACTAAAATCTTATGAACTCACCAACTTAATTGCTGATCAATGCTTTCAAATACATTTTATTTTCAGGAGACTATTAGACATGTGCTCGTGCTGGGGATTCAAAAGATGAAGCGTTATAGCTTCAAGTCTTGTTTTGTTATTTGCGTATGTATTCCATGTTTTGTGAACACA
Source organism: Lactuca saligna (assembly GCF_052625555.1). Taxonomy (NCBI): domain Eukaryota; kingdom Viridiplantae; phylum Streptophyta; class Magnoliopsida; order Asterales; family Asteraceae; genus Lactuca; species Lactuca saligna. The sequence continues at coordinate 82,582,253 of NC_136425.1, read as the reverse complement.
CACATTGTAAACACTTTCTTTCTAAATGAAATGGTTTTTCATTACTTGATTACCATATACATACCTCGTGATACTAAACATGACGTCCTCCACCCCTGAACGATTCCGTCGTTCCGGTTTTGGGGTGTGACAGAAGTGAACTAAGTATATCAACCGATAAAAGATATACAGCTATAAATATAATGGGGCTTAAGTGCTCTGGATAACAATATATTTTAGAGTACAACTACGAATTATAAAAATATACCTACTTGCTCATACATGTACATAATAGAACTAGTGTCACGAGGAGAACAGAACTAAAGTATTTAACTGAACAGTTATGTAATCATAGCTAGGATCAATATAGCCTGATCAACTATACTCATTCGAGATGTGACCGACATGTGTTTGGGAATGATGTGGTGTTGCAACAGAGTTAAAACCTACCTGAACACCAGTCAAGAGAACACAGAACGAGTAGATTCAGAGTTAGAATACTATAGGAGTATTTTAGTCCAGATAAATAACTTATGTGAGAATTTAAAAGACCTTTATGGATAAGTCTATAATGTTGCAAGCTATATTCCTAAAGTTTTATATATATAACCAGGATCTTATAGACATAGAATAGGTGGCCTACGCTTCGCTATCCATTCTTCTTAAGGGTGTAGTGTTGGAGTGGGATCACTTATTCGAAGGTCTATTTAATCTTCAATTATAGACAAACTTGTGTACCTTGTACAATTATAGGGGGATTCCGTAAGGATCACCCCATAAAGTTACCTTAAAGCTCATAGGTTCTTTAGTCACTTTCATTCTCGCACAACAAGCCCAGATAAATGTAACCACTTCCTCATAGTATACAATAGAAGAATCTAGGAGGAGCAAGGTCAAGTTCATGAGAAGTTTTCAAGGAAAGACCAGCCAAAGTAAATGAAACGTATTACACGTCACACTAAAAATTATTAATCATGTTAATTTATCGAGCGAGTGGAAACACTGGTCACATTTCATGTGTTAGGATTATTTTCTTACATGCAGCTGGTAACAGGTATTCAGGAAACAGATATTCATTCAAGGATTGTTATTTCATATTCATAGAGTTTATTAGGTATAGACTTATTTATGAATTGTTTCTAGAGCCTGGTGGAAGTCAGGACCCGATACATCCAGAACTAGGATAACCTTGTATTTTCAACTTTCAGCTTGTGTCCATTTCTACAAACTTATTCCGTTTCATCTTTGTTTTCTTACAGCAGAGATGCCTCCTCGTAGATCACCCAGACACACTACTCTGATAACTCCAACGCCGCCTCCTTCACAAATAGATATGGCAACTATAAACAATGCAGTGGTCATGGCTGTGGCAACAGCCATGGATCAATATCACCCCATCAGTATAGCTGGAGGTGAAACGCCTACGGATTCTACCCAAGGTGAGGCCCCTGTGCGCCCGAGAGAGTTCTCCTACAAGGACTTCACCAAATTCCATCGATTGTCCTTTAATGGGACTGAAGGAGTCATTGCCCTCATGCAATGGTTAGAGAAAATAGAGGCGATCTTCGAAATCTGTTTATGCCTAGAAGGAAGAAAAGTGAAATTTGATGCCTGCACCTTCTCTGGCAAGGCCCTAACATGGTGGAACAGCCATGTTAAGTCACTGACCCTATCAGTTTCTAACTCATTAGGTTGGGAAAACCTCAAAGAGTTAATGCGGGAAGAATACTGCCTGTTAGGCGAGATTCAAAAACTGGAACAAGAACTGTGGGATCTCACTATGGTCGGCTTAGACATAGTGACCTACACTGGCCGGTTCAACGAACTAGCAACTCTATGCCCCGAGATGATTACCTCGGAGAGCAAGAAGATAGAAAGATACATTTGGGGTCTGACTGCTCTGACCTAAGGAAATTAACTGTGTTCTAACCCAACCACGTTCGATAGTGCTAAACACCTAGCTCAACAAATCATCGACCATGGAGTCCACCATGGTGTAAAAGTCCCTATTCCTGAGCCATCAAGGGAAGAGGACTATAATCAGAAGTCGGAGAACAAGAGAAGAAGAAGCAAACAACACAAGACACCCAGGAAGAGCAACGAGCGAGTACTATGTATGCCGCTATGACGCCTACTACTTGAGCACCTGCTAGTCGATATGATGGAAACCTTCAGAAGTGTGGAAAGTGCAACATTCACCACACCAGAGTATGCTGGGAAATGCAGTGTCCGAACTGCCACAGAAAGGGACACGCCATCCGTTACTGCAGGGCACCAGCTCAATCGATCTCCCAAGTCTTCGGAGCTGAAGAAAACCAAGCCTGCTATGGATGTGGTGAGACTGGTTATCGTCATAGGGACTGCCCAATAATAAGGAAATCATGAGCGGATGGACGTATTCTAATGATCACCGCAGGAGAATCTACCCCGGAGTCGTTGACAAACAGTGGTATGTTTTCAAAATAGTAATTACTTTAAAAAATAATTTATATTCATATAAGATTAAAATTTAGGGATGACACTTAAAAGTAACTATAACAACTCACATGATTGAAGTAGGTCACAATATTCAAGAGAACTAAAAGATCCGTTAGAGAAGCTATTATGGCTCACCATATACAACAGGGTTGTGCATAACTAAGATGTTGCAAACTTTGAGTGAGTGACTCCGCTTAGGTACCCTTTCCTTAATTGGTTGAGGATTTGAGGCAGAGATACTCAGTCGACTGCCTGGTTCATCCTAATTATTCATAACTTGTATATGACATGCGATGGTAGTGGTACCATGGAGGATTATGGTATATAAGTATCCCTATAGTTAATAGAACACTTTTGTTCGTATGTATGCGCACATAGTGGTACGATACGTAGGAGTGTTAACCTCAAATAGAAAACAGGAAACACGAGACCAGTTAGAAGGAGTACATTGTCTAACATACTAGGAGTATAGAATCGAGTATACCAGGGATACAGCGTCGCTTATTAGACGTTTCTTTCATTTGACCAAAAATTTGTTCAGTATAGAGTCTGTTGTTTTTGTTGGGTTATGAGCATTCTAACACTCCTAAGTGTACATGCAACCCTAAATACCTTGGATCTATGTTTTCTCTATTATACATACAAATATGAACATCCAAGGTATTATCCTAATCTAGCATACAAAATAATGGATATAACAAGATAGAATACATACCTCTTTGATAGTGCTTGTCTTCATGAAGCTTGAGTGCTTAGTGCCCCAAGTGTGACACCTCAAATGGTTCACACAACACCATAAGCACTTGGAATAACTTAGAGAGAAATTAGAACACTTCATGAAATCGTGTAGCCCTCATACATACACATAGTGTTAGTGTCGTCACGATTTCTTGAGCCATGGGTTTCTTTTATATGGTGGCTATTAGGGTTACACCATGTAACTCATGACTTTACCCATTCCTTATGCTCCATGGATTTTAACCTCCATGGAGTATCCATGGGTCACCCCATGGACTTAGTCTAACATAAGGAATCTTGGATCACAAGCCCACATATATAAGAATGAATGATTTACACAATCAACCCATATATTTAATTAGTCTTCTTTTGATCACTTAATTAATTCTAGATTAATTCTTGATCAATACTAATTAAATAATCTCATTATTCTTATTATTAATATACTAGAACTTATAATATATTAATAACCGTAAGTGTCTTATTTCTCTCATTATAGTCTATCCAAGTGCATGATGCCATGCAACCCAAATGGACCATGCCGGGTCGGGTCAAGTCTTACCAATTTTAGTTATGGACTTAGACATTAATCCAACAGTCTCCCACTTGGATAAGTCTAAAACTATTATTGCGTATGACTTCAAGAACCAACTGGCAATCGTAGCTCTCAAAAGCTTCTGTTGAACTCTGACCTTGTAGATGAACTCTGATTTTTGTCAACGACTTGTCCATTAGATAAGGGATCATATATTCCTCCATTCTAGATATCATATGGACTGAGACATGGATTATAATCATTCTCTCTGTCCATTTGTTGTTTCCCGATTTCCGATTTATGACGACTGACTAATTGAACAAATCAAATCAGTCCTGGCCCGGCCGAGCACTTCCATTTGTCATCATCAAATCATCGAGGGGCCCACAGATATCGCTTTTATCCCGAAGGTAAAAGGAATGGATAAACTTCGACTCATATGGCTTGTTCTACTACTTGTTGAATCATACACAAAGGCACGTTTTATAGCACCGAGTTACCAAATGCAGTTTCGTGCAATCAATGTACAACCAACTCATAGTAACAACTCATATCTCTAGGTTTGAAGAATATAAGATATTATCGTCTCATGATCACTCGTGATAAAATCCATGAAGTGATTCCAATGAGCGCGGGTTGAATCCAATACTCAGAACTTATGAGCACTCATGAGTGTTGTAGCCCTTTGTCCAACAACTTAGACCTCTACAAGCCAACCCATGACAGTCTTAATTCATATCTACTTCCAACATATGACCGACTGTGGATGGTTTGAATAACTTAGTCATTCCGGAAGAATAACCTAGTTTATTCGGGAAGTCAAAACATGCAAAGTGAAACACAATAATAATTGAATCCAATATGGTCTCAGAACTTATGAATATAAATAAAACTCCTTTTATTTATCACCATATGATTACACATTATTCATTGTATATTGTTTCAGCTATCAACATTATTCTTGAATTTAAAACAATAGTTGTCCCATGCTCCAAGCATGCACACTATGTTTTTCTAAACAAAAGTCATGCCATACACCAAGTATGCATAATATGTTTGTCTATGATCTTTATTTTGTGAACTAGATCAAATGAACATAACTTCAATGATTCTCTTTTCACACTCCCAAATCCTTACTGCAAATGCAAGAATTCCAAATTCATGTCATTTACTGAAATCTGTTAGATTCTAAACTTATATGCATCAATCCTCTTGTAATGATTATGCACAAAGTCAGAAAGACTTAACAACAATCATTACAGAGCATTCCAAAGGAGATCAAGTCCTTGGAACCATCCTTCTTGCATTAAGTTTCCTTAATCTTAAACAGATTGAAAAATTCTAACTTTGAAACATTTCCAGATTCCATTTCGACTATCACTTCTGAACAAGAGTTGCCTCCTTACAGATTATGTCAATATGGTCCTTCCAGAATTATCATTATACTTCCAACTGTCCTTGAGCAACCAATCTTTGGTAAACCTTAGATTGTCCTCGACAATTGTTTAATCCTTTTAGTCATATCCAGTTCTAAACCTTTTCCCTTCTTAATGCCCCAGGCATTTGGAAACTTTTAGAAAGGATAAATATAGCACATGTAATCGATCCTATATCCGAAGCATATGGGACACGATTCATGATGTCTCACATAAAGACTAAACCAGTCTTTTGCTATAACATTTCCATTTCAATTTGCCAAGTTCTCATAATTCAGATTATGAAAAGGGATGCCGTAATCATAATCGAATTTAAGAATGCAAATAATGGACCCATATACAGAATTTCCTTATGTTGAGCCATTCCAACATGAAATTCATATATATCCTTGACTAAATGATTAAAACCTCACGATCTAAGCTTATAGATTTGAGATGAAGTATAATTTCCTCTCCCTTAATTATAGCAAAACAACTTTTTCCCAATTGAAACCTTTGTTTTCTATAATTAACATTGCTAGCTTGCAATACTTATCGTAATTATCATGCTCCCACTAACATGATGATTATTAGCATAACACTTATGCTCCCACTAGCTTTGACATGTACTCAGAAATCAGCTGGACTTCTAGAAATCAATACTTTATTGACTTTCTTACCAAAGTTCAGATTTTTGATACTAGATTGTTTTGATAAGACTTTATCAAAAACATACACCTTCCCTTAGATAGCTCATGGGTGTGTCAAAACAATTTTAAGAACTATGAAAAGGGATGCCGTAATCATAGTCTTGATCGTTTTGATCTTTGCCATTTCTCACAAGTCCAAGTTAGTGTGCCGGTAAACCACACACGCTCCACTAACGACTTTGAGAATGCAAATATCACAATTGCTATCTAACTAAAATCTACTTAGTCAAAGTGTTTCCTCACCATCATTTTCATGAATCGGAGAGAAACCTTATGACACTTAGATTTAATGGTGTATGTGTTCTTATCCATGTGAATTGTCATAACCATAGTCACAAGACAAGGATAATGACAAATCCAAACTCATATGGACTGAACTCAATCTTAATTTCTTGCCACCTGGCAGCTCAAGGGCCTACCATTGCTTCCAAGTTATTGTGCAACACATTGAGAACTCTAAGAACTCATATGCAAAGCCAACTTTAACTAGAATGGGCACAGAATATGTCAACATGATAGGTTATAAACCTCAAGTCGTGTGCTAGTGAAGAACTTCAGGTTTCATTCTTGATTAGTTCTTGAGAATTTCAAGACCTTTAAGACTCCCACTGTCCTCTTGACCTATAAGACTTCCTTGTCAAACATCCAAGAGATAGTGTGGATTCTAATCAAGACAAACACTTCACACAATTGGCCTTAGTTGGTCTTTGTTTTATCCAAAACATCACAACTTACCAATTTCAAATGTACAAGAGTAGAAAACTTTTACTCTTACATTTGATAAGTGTTTTAAACCTTCTTTAAGACATGTCACTCAAATTACAATCTTGGAGTACGACTCTAAGACTTGTATTGGAACGAAGTATGACTCATCTTCTTGATTTAACCATTTCAACAATTCAAGATCCCTTCTTCTTAGTCATAAGAATGCACTAAGACTTCCTTAGAGAACTAATTTTGATATGGTTTCTTAATCATTAAGATGATCACAAAGCTGATACTAAAGTACTCTCCCATCTTTTCAGATTTGAGAAACTTTTATCCTTCTGCCTAATTTGATTCTTCTTATTCGCTCTGCCTTACATTGGAACCTTTTTCCAATGTCTCAGAGTTACACTTAAGCTTGTAAGTATAATCATATTTACTGAGCTTTAGTAAACTATGACGAATAGCCTTACATCTTTTGTGGTGGACTTAATCAGTGCACATGACTATGTGCTTGATCCCTTAGTCCATTACTTGACTCACACATCCATGTGAACAAGTAATTAGTCTTAATTTTTCCAATACTTGAAAGTTCTCATTCATCATGCTATACACCTTGCATGATTCCAAGTTCCTGTCCAATTGAGACTTGGGTGATGAGAATCTTTCCTTTATTTGATAAATTTAGACATTACCACAAATGAAAGAATCAATTTCATATTTCCACTCTTGCTATTAATGGAATCATATAAGCAACAATTTTTCCTCAAATGCCATTGTAAGGATATTTAAAATAAATAAAATCAAAAATTTCTTTTATTTTTAAAACTATGCGGGAAAACTTATCCTTACAACCCATATGAAAACTTGTTGTTATCTATTCCTAAGCAATATCTCATAACTCCTAAGAAGTAGCTCAAGAATCCGATCTTCAAACTACGCGATAGAAATCCATCTACGCGATCAGATTCAGCATATTCTTTCCTTAAGTTCCTTTACTTTTCTTTGATTCTTAAAACATTACCATGTGACCCAGTCACATCATGTATCAGGAATCTCAGAATAGAAACTTAACAGAGTTAGATAGTGGACTTTACCTGAAGTAGAGTCAAACTTATTGACTTTAACATCCTTAGGTAAATTTGGCAGCTTCGCAACTAATAACCCATACTTTGGCAATATAAACATATGGACCCCTTGATAATGGTACACAGGACTATTACAGACTTAGCCTTTTTCTCTTTACCATTTGGTCAACCTAGTTGACTATGGTCAATCCCTTTCCTTGGGAAGAGAATGTTTTTTTCTGTATTTCCAGTGTCACCATTGTCAATGTCCATAAAGTTTCAGGAAGTTGATCTTAGCAAATAGATAAGATCATTAAGGGTCTTGTCATAGTCTGTTTCATAGGTGTTCCAAAAGAACTCACTATGTGACTTAGAAAGTAGTTGAGCCACTAACTTTCTCAAGACTTTGACACCCAACTCTCCCGGCTTGTCAATATGTGACTACATCTCCAAGATGTGATCACACCTAGACCTTGCCTTGCCATTAGGGCTTGAGTGACCTTAAACTTTTCAAGAACTTGTGGGTTAGGGAGAATAATCGGAGGAGGAGAAAGAAGTATGATATCCATGGGACATCATCTTCATTTAGGAAAGCTTGTTTCAAGAGATTTGGGAAGATCATAAATGTCTAATCCAGACATGTTATGGGAGATATTCAAGATAGTTGATCTTTGAGTCCTTAATATGACACCCAATATGAAAATATTAAGGCTAGGACCCAACAAACTATTTTATAACTTAGAAGAGGTATGCCGTAATCCAAGCTATAAAACAATTTGAAGGTAGGTGAATGACGATTCACCAATTTCCACCAAGATAAACGAAATGTATTATTAGGTTTTAATTGGATTTGAAATTCCTAGATCTTTTGAGATTCATTGAACTGTTCAATGGCATGTTTCAATCTCGAGTGTGCCCTTCAGGTTTTGTGACTGGGATGCCAAGGATCACAAAACAAGGTGTGAAGTAACCATGCAAATTACTTGGTACCCTTAAGTGTTTACTCCTCAATCGACGTGCCGGTTAACCACACACGCTCCATCGATACTATGATAAACATTAAGTTACCCTTTGCCTACCTTGTTAAATACGAGTTAGTGTGCCGGTTAACCACACACGCTCCACTAACCGACTTAAACAAAGTGCAAAGTGTAATTTCATGGATTAGCACCTTATTCACATTTTCCTAAGTAACTAAGATTGGGTATTATTTAGAGTTTAGTTACTTAGTATTTATCATTAATACTTTTAATGAAGGGAGAATTATAGTCATGTCAAACCCGTTCGGCTAACGACCCTCCACCAGTCAAGCGAGCGGTGGGTGAGAGTGAACACCCATTAAGTTGCCATTTTATAGGCAACAACCTTATACCCACCTTATAGACCGGCTTCGTGAATGAGGCGTACTAGCGGTAAGACCGACTTTACTCTTATACATATAAATATTATTAACTTATAATATTATAAAGTATAAGGGTTGAATTTTAACTTTTAAAATTCTAAGGGCTAACTTGGAATTAAAGTATTCATAAGAGAAAACTTTACAAATTCCAAAACTTGAGGGCAAGTTTTGAAACTATTCAAAACTAATTAATTCCATAACTTATGTATTTAAAGTAGTTTTAATCCAAAAACTCTTCAAGTTCCATAACTTGTGGACAAATTATGGAAGACTTTAAATTAATAAAGAATTAATCTTTTCTTTATTTTATAACTTATGGAATTAATTAAGGTTACATATTTTATTTATTTATTTATTAATGAAGTGACTCTTGAACCTCCATAACTTAAGGACAAGACTCTTCATCTTTTTTGTAACCTTTGCCAACTTTATGAGTTTTATGAGTCTTTAATGTGACTCTTCATGTAACTTAAGGATAAGTTACACAAACACATTTTATACTCAACTCTTAGATTAATTTGGATTGAAAACAACTTTTTCACTCAGCTTTTCTATTAATCTAGCAACTCATAAGAACAAGATAATTCAAATCAAACTTTTTCATGTAATTAGTCTAACCTTTAAACTAATACAAAACATGAATCTATTGACAATTATCTTGAAAATGGATTAGCATGAACATTACCACATTTAAAAACAAGTTTATAAGTTCAAAACACCTTAGGGTAATGTTCCTAGTCCATTTCTAGCCAAAAACCTCGAAGATATGCTGTCTGGGGTCCAACTCGTCGAGTGCATGAACTCAACTCGGCGAGTTGGATGCATTTTGCCTTGGACTCGTCGAGTCCCTTCATGGACTCGGCGAGTCAGCTGGGCTGACAGCACCAATTTCGATTTTTCAGCTTCTATTGCAGGTATAACAAGAAAACAAGCCTAGGCTCTGATACCACTGTTAGGTTATGAGCATTCTAACACTCCTAAGTGTACATGCAACCCTAAATACCTTGGATCTATGTTTTCTCTATTATACATACAAATATGAACATCCAAGGTATTATCCTAATCTAGCATACAAAATAATGGATATAACAAGATAGAATACATACCTCTTTGATAGTGCTTGTCTTCATGAAGCTTGAGTGCTTAGTGCCCCAAGTGTGACACCTCAAATGGTTCACACAACACCATAAGCACTTGGAATAACTTAGAGAGAAATTAGAACACTTCATGAAATCGTGTAGCCCTCATACATACACATAGTGTTAGTGTCGTCACGATTTCTTGAGCCATGGGTTTCTTTTATATGGTGGCTATTAGGGTTACACCATGTAACTCATGACTTTACCCATTCCTTATGCTCCATGGATTTTAACCTCCATGGAGTATCCATGGGTCACCCCATGGACTTAGTCCAACATAAGGAATCTTGGATCACAAGCCCACATATATAAGAATGAATGATTTACACAATCAACCCATATATTTAATTAGTCTTCTTTTGATCACTTAATTAATTCTAGATTAATTCTTGATCAATACTAATTAAATAATCTCATTATTCTTATTATTAATATACTAGAACTTATAATATATTAATAACCGTAAGTGTCTTATTTCTCTCATTATAGTCTATCCAAGTGCATGATGCCATGCAACCCAAATGGACCATGCCGGGTCGGGTCAAGTCTTACCAATTATAGTTATGGACTTAGACATTAATCCAACAGTTTTATTTCGTCATGAGTTAGAGTGGTCCTCACCATACTGAGTTCATATGTTTCTATCTCCTCGATAGACAAGTTCTCGAAACTTTTTTCATTCGTATCGAAAGTCCGACCTCAACCAAAAATTTTATCTTTCGCATTCTAAACCCCTAAAGTACTCTTGCGAAGAATACTTTGTCCTCCGAAGCCTTATCGTCAGATGTCCGCAGACTGTCACGAAATAACACTCATCCAACAGACCAAGTTCGACCACAGAGGCTATGGACGAATACAGCCCACCTATTACAATTTAGTGTATACACGAGGGAGGTATATGATTATGATTATGCAGACTTAGTATGTGTGTTTCCGCCCTTTCTCCTGTTCCTCGTTGGGTTGTGGACCTGGGGCAGATTCGCAAATCCGACCGTCTTACTAACCCTAATTATATATGACTTGTAACACCGTAAAATTTAAAACAAAATTTTCACATTTTTAAGCACACTTTTCCAAACACATTTATCAATAAAACCCCATTGTATCTTAACTTTGTTTCACAAAATATTTCCCAAGATCAAAATACATAAAAACCCATGCGTGTGTACGAATCATGTCGGCGCCTTCCCGCAATCATCACTAGTACCTGAAACACATAACACATAAAACTATAAGCATAAAGCTAAGTGAGTTCCCAAAATACCATACATAACACATACTAGCCACTCGAGGCTATAACTTTATGGGCTCGTGGGCGCTAACTCTGTGGACCCTCTGGTCCTAACTCTGTGAACCTTTCGGTTCTAACTCTGATATACTCTGATATACACATGACATAAACCACATAGAAATAATGCAATACGACACATCACATAATAGCATACAATAAATCTGTCACATAACTCTAATTACCACTCAAGGTAAAGTATAGTGAGATGACTCACCTTGGATGTCTCGGTAAATCTCTGACTCGGTAAGAATACAATCTAGCCTCCACCTAAGCACATAAAGTAATACTCTCATAAATATAACTCTCAGAACTAGACTTAACCCTCTATAGGCACCCTCAGAAGGGTAAAAAACCATTTTACCCCTCCTTTGGCTCAGAGGTCCTCATTGTTAACCTAACCTTAAAAGTCAACCGCAGTTAACGGTTAAACTTTGACCCGACTCGTCGAGTGCACTTGGGCAACTCAGTGAGTCCACACATGTCTACTAACTCCTAGTCTCGCTTGGCATGTCGAGTCCTTCCCCTTGCTCGACGAGTCACACCTGGCGTGAATCGTAGGGCTACCCCGACTCAACTCGCCGAGTCTCAAGATCAACTCAGCGAGTTCCATCTTGAACTCCAGTCCTCCTATCCCTCTCCGACTCACTGAGTTATTCCCCCAACTCAGTGAGTCTACTCGCTGAGTGATTTATGGGAAATCCTAACCCTAATCGCCGAGTCTGATCTTTGGACTCGGTGAGTTCATGCTATGCAAACACTCCATTGACCTCCTGAGGTCAGATCTATTCCTTAAACCCATAGATCTGACTTTCCCAAGCATGATAATCATGTAAAGTTCGGACCTTGACACTCATATAACATCTAGATGATCCCACTTGGTGATTTAGCCCCAAAAATCAACTCCTAAGTTCATGGCTACTAAAATAACCCACAAAGCTCCATGGGTTAAGGTCTCTAGACCTCTTTGAGTCCAGATCCAAAGCATAAACTCGAGAAGGGACCAATTTCTCCACATATCCATTCTCTAAAGGGGTTAGAAAACCCTAACTCTAAGAATCAACACCAAAACCGAAGAAGGACTGAAATACTACCTCAAGATGAAGTCTTTGAACTCTGAAAGCATAAGATGTGTTCCTCCTTCAAGCTCCTCTTGCCTTGGTCACTTCCCTTTTTCAATCACACTAACAAAATGATCAAAAGTGGCCTCTCCTCCCTCACAAACGCTGTAGATCTCTTAAGGTCTCTCTCTGGGGTTTGGTAGCCGCAAATGACGGCCCTAAGGGTCTTTAAATAAGTGCCAAACCTGGGAAATTTGGGTTTCATTAAACAGCGTGAACTCGCCGAGTCCACTCATGGACTCGCCAAGTCTGGTCATGAACACGGATGAGAATTCGCGACCCTACTCGGCGAGTCTAAGCACCAACTCGCCGAGTCCCTCTACAAACTCCAAAATAAATGAATAAAATAATATACCTGGTAATCCGGATGTTACACGACTTATATACACGAGGTAATGACAGATGGACCAAGTATGAATCCTATCATGAACAGAAGGGCAAGTTGCCAAGTCTACGAGTGGGTATTCTGCCAATCAGAAGATCGCAACCCCAATAGTATTGCTAAGAGAGCTAATTTCGGGACGAAATTCCATCAAACGGGGGGATGATGTGACAACCCGAAAAGTTTTATTTTATAAGCTCAGTTAGTCAACTCAACTGAGTTTCAAAATCATTAGTACATAGTTATAGCATGGTTACAGGTCAATCTAAGGAGTTTTTAGCCTAATACACTTAAGGAATAAGTGTTAGAAAGTAACCGCTAGAACCATAGTGTAGCAAATCGGACCTAAACCCCATATAAATGAGTTCACGGCCAGAAGACCATGTGTTTATGGCTGTAAACTCATGTGGCCTTAAACTCAAGAGTATATATAGGGCATTGGGTCATTTCATATCTTTTCTTCATTTCTTGGCCAAATTTTCCTTCATTCTCTCTCAACTATGATAACAACAATCACCTTAGATCTTCAAAACTAGTAAGTATTCATCCTTTCTTAGTTGATACACCTCTTAATCTATTATTCTCTCACGATTTCATCCACAAAAATCATGGTTTCTTAGATCTTCAAGAAACACCAAGAATACCAAGAACACAGACTAGTGTTCTTGGCTAAAACCGACGCTTCAAGCTCCTAGATCGTAAGTACTCTTGTTCAAACTTGTTATGTACTAGATTTAACATGTTTAGGTATCAAAAACATCAAGAAACAAGTATTGGATGAGAGTTTACGGCCAAGGATCACCCACGGCCGTAAACTCCCTTTTATGGTGCAAAGTTGCCCTAAATTCCTTCCTTATGCTTGGAAACTAGCCTAGAACTTTACCTTGATGTTCTAAGTATTTGAAAACATCAAAAGACCATCATCCATATGGGTTTACGGCCGCAAACACAAGGAGAAGTGGTCCATGGGCCGTACACTCCATTTAGGTGTGTATTAATGCCACAAACACTTCCTAAGGCTTAAGCTTGAAGTTAGGATGCTTCATTATGACTTTTAGGACTTCAAACCACAAAATGCTAGGAGTACCATGATTTTACGGTCATAAACTCATGGGTTTACGACCGTAAACTCCAATGGAGTTGGTCTAGTGACCATAAACACCTTTAAATGCCATTTCACTTCCCTTTGATGAATCACATGTGATTCCAACACTTAATCATGGTGTTAGCTAGTCCAGTAAGGCGTTTCCTTTCATATAGTTGTTTATAAACACTATATTCATGTCAATATGTGTCCTTATATGTCATTTAGGACTTATTGTGTCTCGGGACATCATTCGTGGAACTCCTCATCCTTACACGCAAACCCGTTTAAATCACCCACATCAGGGGAGTTCATATCCTGTAGTGAATTTTTTAACTGTTTTAACTATTTTAAGGGGGGGGGGGGGGGGGGAATACAAGTTGAACACAATGATAATTGTGTAATTTTTTGTTACAAAAATCTTTCAAAATGTTACTTATGATATTTATAAGTTGTCAAAATATTTCAAAACTCTTTCAAAGTTATTATACTTTATAGTTATACCAAAACCCTATTTTTTAAATATACAAGCATAACGTAGTAGATAAATGAGTCTTTTCAGTAACAGTCCTAGTAGAACATTAGTAAACTATAATAGTTATAGTTTAGGAGAATGCTATTAATTACTTCTAGTACAACGAAGCACACAAGGAGTCAGTTCATACATGAATCAAACAAACAATGAAGAGAATCAAACAATACTAAAACAGAACATAACAAACATATTAGGTTGCTATAGCATGAGAACACACACATGATCTAATTATACCAATAAATCACTAACTCATTGTTTTAAACAAAAGGTGATAGTTATATTGGGTATACATGATCATATAACTTTAATGTGAGTTACACAGCTTGCAAGAAATTGCGGGGGTTGCGTTTGGTTCCCTTAATATCTTGACATAGAGAGCATCTAGTAGGGGTTCTCGCCTTCATATTATGACCATAATAAAAAAAATATGTTTTTAGGTTATTAGTACATCCCCATGTCATTATAAACGACATCTGTGTACTTACTTTTCCCATTACTTTCATAAAGTGTCAGTACCACTTGAAAGTTGAACTATTTTCTAGTCAAGATAGTTATAAACTAGGGAGAATATACTTTTACATTCGAAAATAGGAATAGTCGACTCTAGCACATAACAGAAGATGCCTTGGTAGAGGGCTACGATTAAAAGTTAGGACCATAATGCTAGTCTTATGCTTCCTTAATGAATACATCACATGATACATATATACCAATAGGTTCCGGCAGCTAATAGGATGTGTGCTCTCCACTTCATTTCCTGTACCTCGTTGGGATGTGGGCTTGGAACAGACTCACCCAATCTATTATCCACTCGATTCTATATACATGTATGCTTAGGATACATTAAGTCATCATAAGGGTACCAGGTATGGGTCAGGTTATATGATACAGAGTAAAAGCACAATTTTTCTAGAACAAAACATACTTTCCAAAATCAGTACTTTGGGTATACAAAACTAGGAACTTCCCAGTAAAGGGTTTAATCCATTTTATTCAGCTAGTACAATTTTAAGGACCTTAGGTGAGTAACTCTATAATATCTTAGTTTATACATCATGTTTATATATAAATCCAATACCTAATAGGTAGTTGGATGTGTGTTTCTGTCTTACTTCCTATTCCCCTTTCGGTTGTGGGTTTAGGGCAGATTCACTCAATTAACTTTCTATCAGATATTGGATTATATATAGCAGTATAAACTAAGCTATTATAAAAGTAGCCACTGTGGTCACCATTTTTAATATAAGAAATATAGGTTTTCTTAAAGAACTTTTCATTAAATATAAAGGAACCATTACAACTAACTCTATGAGTAACAAGTGAATACACCAGGGTTATATATGATAATGATCTAACAACCAATGGGATGTGTATTATCCGCCTTACTTTCTGTTCCCCGTTGGGTTGTGAGCTTAGGGCAGATGCGCACAATCGATTGTTTGTTTACTATGAGTTTCATATAACTTGTACCCACTTAGTACCCATAGAAAGGCTTGTAGTGTCATTTTACATAACTTTCATTCAAGTAGGAAATATATGATTTTTAGGAGGAACAGGCGAACCTTTTTTTCAAAACAGAACTTATAACTTACACCACTTTTACATATACATTTTCAAACAACATTTTACTGCTTACTCACATCACTAAAATCTTATGAACTCACTAGCTTAATTGCTGATCAACTCTTTCAAATAACTTGTATTCTCAGGAGACTATTAGACAGGTGCTCGTGCTAGGGATTCAGAAGATGAAGCATTATAGTTTCAAGTCATGTTTTGTTATTAGTGTATGAATTCTGTGTTTGTTGAACACACATATTGTAAACACTATCTTTCAAAATGAAATGGTTGTTCATTACTTGCTTACCATATACATACCTCGTGATACTAAACATAACGTCCTCCACCCCTGAACGATTCCACTGTTCCAGTTTTGGGGTGTGACACCTTAGAATTTTGATCTTTTTATCAAGTTGATTTTCAACTTCATCCTTGTAGTTCTTAAAAGAATTCAAGACTTCATCCTTGGTATTTAACAAATAAATATAACAATACTTGCTGCAATTATCAATAAAAGAAATATAATAATTTTTTCCTCCTTTTGTAGGTGTTGCTCTAAAGTCACATAAATCAGAGTGGATTAAGCCAAGTATTTCATTATATTTTTCAACTGATTTATGAGGATGTTGTGAAAATTTTGATTATACACAAACCTCACATTTTATGTTTTTATCTAATGAACATTTTGGTAACATGCCAAGTTTTTCCATTCTTTGAATAGAGTGAAAATTGACATGTCCCAATCGAGAATACCACAAAAATGAAGGATCATGCATATACATAGAAGAGGGGCTAGTAGTGCCCATTATTGCATTAGCATTAACATTGGTTGCATCATGGTTTGGTGTTTCAACACCATAGTACAAAGGTAATACTCTGACTTTGAAGAGAGCCTCACTAAGGTATCCCTTTCCAACATCCACCCCATCCTTGGTGAGAACAAACTTATCAGACTCAAATACAAGTTTGAAACCTTTGTTACTGAGAATAGGAATCGAAATCAGATTCTTAGTAATTTCAGGAACATGCAAGACATCACTAAAAACAAGTTCTTTTTCAGAAGTCAGTTGTAGCTTCACTTTTCCCTTTCCTTCAATTTTTGCAGTAGAGCCATTCCCCATAAACATTGGTTCAAAATCCAAGACTTTCTGGTATGTGGAAAACATGGTTCGGGAGTTGAAAATGTGCCTTGTGGCTCCAGTATCAATCCACCAATCCACACAATTGCTAACCATGTTAGTTTGAATCAGAGCAACAAACTGATTTGGTGATTTAACCATGTTGGCTTGACCAGAATTTCCACTACCAGAATTGCCACCATTGTTTCCATTGTTCCCTCCATTATTCCCTCCATTGTTTCCTCCTTGACCCCTCCTGAATCTGCATTCTTTGGCCTTGTGTCCAGTTTTTCCACAAACATAGCATGAACCATAATTCTTTTTGAAATTCTTCTTGTTAGGGCCATGATTTTTGCCATCTTTGGAAGAGTTTTTGGAGCCTTGTTTTCCTTTCTTGTTGTTATGCTTTGTCCTTGAAGAACTTGCTTCTCCTATAAATTTTGCACTGGGTTCCAAGGAATTTTCATCTGCCTTCTCATTCAGTCCGTTATATTCTTCCACACGAATTCTCAACACAGTTGCTAAAAACTCATGTCATCAGTTAAGTGTTTAAGATATAGTTTGAAATTCTTCCAAGAAGGAGGAAATTTTTCAATGATTAAACCAACAAGAAAGTTAGAGTTTATACCCATACCTTCAACTTCAAGATCATGTGTAATGACTTGAATTTCCTCCACTTGTTTGATGACAGATTTGGTATCCCCCATCTTGCAATTCTTGAACTTTCCAATCATGACATTCTTGGAACATGCCACTTCTGTTTTGTATTTCTTTTCCAGTGATTACCATATCTCTCTTGCAGTAGTCATGGTAGAGTAGATATCATAGAGAGAATCATCCAAGGCATTCAGAATATAATTTCTACAATTATATTCATTTGTGTTCCAAGTTTCCACTACCCTTTGATGTTCTACCAATTAGGCTTCACTAGGTGGTGTTGTACCTTCTGCAGTGTTTATACTAGCAGGAGGAGAAGGAGAATCATTAGTGAGAACATTGGAAACATGAAGAGTTGTTAAATAAAACAACATCTTCTGTTGCTATCTCCGAAAATCTGAGCCTTTGAATTTCTCAGGCTTTTCCACATGTGTTTTGATGATGGATTGTTGATCCATTCTTCTACTTTTGATTTCTGTCTTAGATTGTTAGGACAGAAGTATACAATCAACAAATCTAATTGAAATAGAACAAAAGAAATTCAAATACATATAAAATACAAGAATTAGATTACAGAAAACATACTTCACTGTTGACTACACAAGAAAATATATCACGAATATGTATAGATTGAGGCCTGCTTTTGCAGTGTCCTAAGATAGAAATTTCCCTGGAATGGGTCTGTCTTGAGGATACAACAACCAATTCAAGAAAAGATATTGAATCTATCAAAATTCACCATGATCCCTTTTGACATCAAGAATGATTTTTTAGAGAAAGTGTTTGTGGTTCGTTAGCCTCTTAAATTCTGTCAGAAATCCTCCATTTATAGGTTTGCAATTGTGGTTATAAACCACCAACCAAAATTAACTACTAAAAAACTAACTGCAGTTAAATCTTTTATCTAACATAATTTTTTTTATAATTAATAAATAAAAATTAATTAATGATTAACTAAATTCAGATTATATATAAATATTATTTAGTCAAGAAGAGCCCAAGAGCCCCAAGGCCCTATCTTTGACCATTAATATTTTATAATCCATGCCTACTACTAGCTCAATTTTACTAGTCCAACACCACAACCCAAACCTAATTTGCTCAACCAATTACTTGATACAATTGAATAAATGAGTGGGACAAGTCTTATAAAGTGGGATAAAGTTTTCTTTTCTACCAATGTGGGATAAGTCCCACGTTGTAATTTTACAGATCAAAGTTCCAACAATATGTCCATAAACCTTACCTGAATTTCTATCATCATAATTATAATCAATAAATTTAATGTATTCGACCATAAAATCACAAGCAATGTTCTTCTCATTTGATACACCTTTGTAATATTCATAATTACCCCCAAATAAGAATGGTTTACATACTATTCCAACATTATTCTTAAGCTCCTTCCTCAACACATGTTACATGCATATTTATAAAACAATATTTTATATCGATAAAGTGATTACAAAAGGTTGGATACAAACTGACTAAGTTTTATTACAATTCATGTCTACCCAGGAATCTACTATTCATATACATACATGAACATTAAAATACAGAGAAATAATATTAACTATTCTAAATCTTTCAACAATATTAAACTATATTGGATACTCATCACCTACAATTGTTAAACATTGAGATGGATAAGCAATAACGCTTAGTGAATTCAATAAATAGATACAATATAATCTTATGCCTTATATATACCAATATGATAGAAGCAAAAAGGAACAAGAACAACAATAGCATATGCGTATCATATGTTAGGCTTTCAATATCAACTCAATATTTGATTCAAAGATTTACGATCAATGTGACATAACGATTTCAATACTTGATATGCATCAATAAAGCTTTGGCCCAAATGGCACAGAAGACATAATTTTTGATTAACATTTTGGTTGATTTCAGGCTTATAGCCCTGTCTAACCATTTGCCAATACTATAGAATAGAGTTCATTCTCTTACGGAGTCATGCTCTACATGGTTAGAGGCTACATACAATTCCTATTTAACCTTCTGCCAATGCCATAGAATAGAAGTCATTCTCTTACGAGACATGTTCTACATGGCCAAAGGCTACATACCAGTACCACCATGAATCTAAGTCCTTTCACTGATCACCTGGTCAAAGGTACAACCTTGCTATTAAAAATAGCGAATAAAAATAACACGGAAAATTAACTCGGAATAATAACACTGAAAAGCACATAGCACATATAACACATAACATACAATTGTTCCTATATATTGAACTCACCTTAAAATAATCGGGGGTTAAAATAGCAATTTGAGCAGCAATTCGGCTCTAAATACGACTTTCTGGGACGAAACCGGGGTTTTTATTTGAAAATTGTGTTGGATTAATGTCTAAGTCCATAACTATAATTGGTAAGACTTGACCCGACCCGTCATGGTCCATTTGGGTTGCATACCATCATGCACTTGGATAGACTATAATGAGAGAAATAAGACACTTATGGTTATTAATATATTATAAGTTCTAGTATATTAATAATAAGAATAATAAGATTATTTAATTAGTATTGATCAAGAATTAATCTAGGATTAATTAAGTGATCAAAAGAAGACTAATTAAATATATGGGTTGATTGTGTAAATCATCCATACTTGTATAGTGGGCTAATGCTCCATGGATTATCTAGTTGGGCCAAAACCCATATGATGCTCCATGGTGTATTTGAACCCATGGATCCAAGGAAATGGAAAGTCATGACAATTAGAGTTTACCCTAATTGTAACACTATATAAAGATCTTATTCTTGACCAAAATCGGCCACTAGTGAGAGTAAGAAAGGGCTAGCCGATTTTCATGAAGTGTAGAACTCTCTCAAGTTATTCTAAGTGTTTTGATGATTGTGAACCATTTGAGGTGTCACACTTGGGGCACTAGGCACTCAAGCTTCATGAAGACATTCTACATCAAAGAGGTATGTATTCTATCTTGTTATATTGATAGTTTTGTATGCTAGATTAGGATAATACCTTGGATGTTCATATTTGCATGTATAATAGAGAAAACATAGATCCAAGGTATTTAGGGTTGCATGTACACTTAGGAGTGTTAGAATGCTCATAACCCAACAGTGGTATCAGAGCCTAGGCTTGTTTTCTTGTTATACTAGCAAATGGAGCTGAAAAATCGAGTTTTGATGCTGTCAGCCCAGCAGACTCGCCGAGTCCATGAAGGGACTCGATGAGTCCAAGGCAAAATGCATCCAACTCGCCGAGTTGTGTTCGTGCACTCGACGAGTTGGACCCCAGACAGCATATTTTCGAGGTTCTTGGCTAGAAATGGACTAGGAACATTACCCTAAGTTGTTTTTGAACTTATAAACTTGTTTTTTAATGTGGTAATGTTCATGCTAATCCATTTTCAAAGATAATTGTCAATAGATTCATGTTTTGTATTAGTTTAAAGGTTAGACTAATTACATGAAAAAGTTTGATTTGAATTATCTTGTTCTTATGAGTTGCTTAGATTAATAGAAAAGTTGAATGAAATAGTTGTTTTCAATCCAAATTAATCTAAGAGTTGATTCTAAAATGTGTTTTTGTAACTTGTCCTCAAGTTATATGAAAAGTCACATTTAAGTTTCATAAAACTCATAAAAGTTGGCAAAGGTTACAAAAATGAAGAGTCTAGTTCTAATTAATTGGAGTTATGACTCCATAATTTGTCCTCAAGTTATGGAGGACCAAGAGTCTCTTCATTAAATAAATAAAAAAAATAAAAAAATGTAACCTTAATTAATTCCATAAGTTATAAAAATAAAGAAAAAGTTAATTCTTTATTAGTTTAAAGTCTTCCATAATTTGTCCTCAAGTTATCGAACTTGAAGAGTTTTTGGATTAAAACTACTTTAAATACATAAGTTATGGAATTAACTAGTTTTGAATAGTTTCAAAACTTGCCCTCAAGTTTTGGAATTTTTAAAGTTTTCTCTTATGAATACTTTAATTCCAAGTTAGCCCTTAGAATTTTAAAAGTTAAAATTCAACCCTTATACTTTATAATATTATAAGTTATTAATATATACATGTATAAGAGTAAAGTCGGTCTTACCGCTAGTACGCCTCATTCACAAAGCCGGTCTATAAGGTGGGTATAAGGTTGTTGCCTATAAAATGGCAACTTAATGGGTGTCCACTCTCACCCACCGCTTGCTTGACTGGTGGAGGGTCGTTAGCCGAACGGGTTTGACAGGATTATAATTCTCACTTCATTAAAAGTATTAATGATAAATACTAAGTAACTAAACTCTTATAAATACCCAATCTTAGTTACTTAGGAAAATGTGAAGAAGGTGCTAATCCATGAAATTACACTTTGCACTTTGTTTAAGTCGGTTAGTGGAGCGTGTGTGGTTAACCGGCACACTAACTCGTATTTAACAAGGTAGGCAAAGGGTAACTTAATGTTTATCATAGTATCGATGGAGCGTGTGTGGTTAACCGGCACATCGATTGAGGGATAAACACTTAAGGGTACCAAGTAATTTGCATGGTTACTTCACACCTTGTTTTGTGATCCTCGGCATCCCAGTCACAAAACCTGAAGGGCACACTCGAGATTGAAACATGCCATTGAACAGTTCAATGAATCTCAAAAGATCTAGGAATTTCAAATCCAATTAAAACCTAATAATACATTTCGTTTATCTTGGTGGAAATTGGTGAATCGTCATTCACCTACCTTCAAATTGTTTTATAGCTTGGATTACGGCATACCTCTTCTAAGTTATAAAATAGTTTGTTGGGTCCTAGCCTTAATATTTCATATTGGGGACTTTAAGATCAACTATCTTGAATATCTCCCGAAACATGTCTGTTTTAGACATTTATGATCTTCCCAAATCTCTTGAAACAAGCTTTCCTAAATGAAGATGATGTCCCATGGAAATCATACTTCTGTCACCTCCTCCAATTAATCTCCCTACCCCACAAGTTCTTTAAAAGTTTAAAGTCACTCGAGCCCTATTGGCAAGTAAAGGTCTTGGTGTGGTCACATCTTGGAGATGTAGTCACATATTGACAAGCCGGGAGAGTTAGGTGTCAAAGTCTTGAGAAAGTTGGTGGTTCAATCACTTTCTAAGTCACATAGTGAGTTCCTTTGGAACACCTATGAAACAGACTATGACAAGACCCTTAATTATCTTATCTATTTGCTAAGATCAACTTCCTGAAACTTGATGGACATTGATAATAGTGACACAGGAAATACAGAAAAAACATTCTCTTCCCAAGGAAAGGGATTGACCATAGTCAACTAGGTTGACCAAATGGTAAAGAGAAAAGGCTAAGTCTGTAATAGTCCCGTGTACCATTATCAAAGGGTCCATATGTTTATATTGCCAAAGGAAGGGTCATTAGTTGTGAAGCTGCCAAATTTACCTAAGGATGTTAAAGTCAATAAGTTTGACTCTACTTCAAGTAAAGTCCACTATCTAACTCTGTTAAGTTTCTATTCTGAGTTTCTTGATACATGATGTGACTGGGTCACATGGTAATGTTTTAAGAATCAAAGAAAAGTAAAGGAACTTAAAGAAAGAATATGCTGAATCTGATCGCATAGATGGATTTCTATCGCGCAGTTTGAAAATCGGATTCTTGAGCTAATTCTTAGGAGTTATGAGATGTTGCTTAGGAATAGATAACAACAAGGTTTTCATGTGGATTGTAAGGATAAGTTTTTCCGTATAGTTTTAAAATAAAAGAAAATTTTTGATTTTAGTTATTTTAAAATATCCTTACAATGGTATTTGAGGAAAAATTGTTACTTATATAATTCCATTAATAACAAGAGTGGAAATATGAAATTGATTCTTCATTTGTGGTAATGTCTAAATTTACCAAATAAGGAAAGACTCTCATCATCCAAAGTCTCAATTGGACCAGGACTTGGAATCATGCAAGTTCTATAGCGTGATGAATGAGAACTTTCAAGTATTGGAAAATTAAGACTGATTACTTGTTCACGTGAATGTGTGAGTCAAGTAATGGACTAAGGGATCAAGTACATAGTCTTGTGCACTGATTAAGTCCACCACAAAAGATATAAGGCTATTCGTCATAGTTTACTAAAGCTTAGTAAATATGATTATACTTACAAGCGTAAGTGTAACTCTGAGACATTGGAAAAGGTTCCAATGCATAGCAGAGCGAATAAGAAGAATCAAATTAGGCAGAAGGATAAAAGTTTCTCAAATCTGAAAAGATGGGAGAGTACTTTAGTATCAGTTTTGTGATCATCTTAATGATTAACAAACCATATCAAAATTAGTTCTCTAAGGAAGTCTTAGTGCATTCTTATGACTAAGAAGAAGGGATCTTGAATTGTTGAAATGGTTAAATCAAGAAGATGAGTCATACTTCGTTCCAATACAAGTCTTAGAGTCATACTCCAAGATTATAATTTGAGTGACACGTCTTTAAGAATGTTTAAAAACACTTATCAAATGTAAGAGTAAAAGTTTTCTACTCTTGTACATTTGAAATTGGTAAGTTGTGATGTTTTGGATAAAACAAAAACCAACTAAGGCCAATTGTGTGAAGTGTTTGTCTTGATTAGAATCCGCACGATCTCTGGGATGTTTGACAAGGGAGTCTTATAGGTCAAGAGGACAGTGGGAGTCTTAAAGGTCTTGAAGGTCTCAAGAACTAATCAAGAATGAAACCTGAAGTTCCTCACTAGCACACAACTTGAGGTTTATAACCTATAATGTTGACATATTCTGTGCTCATTCCAATCAAAGTTGGCTTTGCATATGAGTTCTTAGAATTCTCAATTGGTTGCACAACAACTTGGAAGCAATGGCAGGCCCTTGAGCTGCCAGGTGGCAAGAAGTTAAGATTGAGTTCAATCCATATGAGTTTGGATTTGTCATAATTCTTGTCTTGTGACTATGGTTATGACAATTCACATGGATAAGAACTCATACACCATTAAATCTAAGTGTCATAAGGTTTCTCTCCGATTCATGAAAATGATGGTGAGGAAACACTTCCACTAAGTAGATTTTAGCTAGATAGCAATTGTGATATTTGCATTCTCAAAGTCGTTAGTGGAGCGTGTGTGGTTTACCGGCACACTAACCTAGACTTGTGAGAAGTGGCAAAAAGGTCTAACCATTATGATTACGGCATCCCTCTTCATAATTGTTTAGACACACAAGTGTGCTATCTAAGGGAAGGTGTATGATTTTGATAAAGTTCTATCAAAACAATCCAGTATCAGAAATCTGAACTTTGGTCAATAAAGTATTGATTTCTAGAAGTCCAGCTGATTTCTGAGTACATGTCAAAGCTAGTGGGAGCATAAGTGTTATGCTAATAATCATCATGTTAGTGGGAGTATGATAATTATGATAAGTATTGCAAGTTAGCAATGTTAATTATAGAAAACAAAAGTTTCAACTGGGAAAGAGTTGTTTTGCTATAATTAAGGGAGAGGAAATTATACTTCATCTCAAATCTATAAGCTCAGATTGTGAGGTTTTAATCATTTAGTCAAGGATATATATGAATTTCATGTTGGAATGGCTCAACATAAGGAAATTCTGTATATGGGTCCATTATTTGCGTTCTAAAATTCGATTATGATTACGGCATCCCTTTTTATAATCTGAATTATGAGAACTTGGCAAATAGAAATGGAAATGTTATAGCAAAAGACTGGTTTAGTCTTTATGTGAGACATCATGAATTGTGTCCCATATGCTTCGGATATAGGATCGATTACATGTGTTATATTTATCCTTTCTAAAAGTTTCCAAATGCCTGGGGCATTAAGAAGGGAAAAGGTTTAGAACTGGATATGACTAAAAGGATTAAACAATTGTCGAGGACAATCTAAGGTTTACCAAAGATTGGTTGCTCAAGGACAGTTGGAAGTATAATGATAATTCTGGAAGGACCATATTGACATAATCTGTAAGGAGGCAACTCTTGTTCAGAAGTGATAGTCGTAATGGAATCTGGAAATGTTTCAAAGTTAGAATTTTCAATCTGTGTAAGATTAAGGAAACTTAATGCAAGAAAGATGGTTCCAAGGATTTGATCTCCTTTGGAATGCTCTGTAATGATTGTTGCCAAGTCTTTGTGAATTTGTGCATAATCGTTACAAGAGGATCAATGCATATAATTTTAGAATCTAACAGATTTCAGTAAATGGCATGAATTTGGAATTCTTGCATTTGCAGTAAGGATTTGGGAGTGTGAAAAGAGAATCATTGAAGATTATGTTCAATTGATCTAGTTCACAAAGTAAAGATCATAGACAAACATAGTATGCATACTTGGTGTATGGCATGACTAGTGTTTAGAAAAACAGAGTGTACATGCTTGGAGCATGGGACAACTATTGTTTTAAATTCAAGAATAATGTTGATAGCTGAAACAGTATACAATGAATAATGTGTAATCATATGGTGATAAATAAAAGGTGTTTTATTGATATTCATAAGTTCTGAGACCATATTGGATTCAATTATTATTGTGTTGCACTTTGCATGTTTTGACTTCCCGAATAAACTAGGTTATTCTTCCGGAATGACTAAGTTATTCAAACCATCCACAGTCAGTCATATGTTGGAAGTAGATATGAATTAAGACTGTCATGGGTTGGCTTGTAGAGGTCTAAGGTGTTGGACAAATGGCTACAACACTCATGAGTGCTCATAAGTTCTGAGTATTAGATTCAACCCGCGCTCATTGGAATCACTTCATGGATTTTATCACGAGTGATCATGAGACGATAATATCTTATATTCTTCAAACCTAGAGATATGAGTTGCTACTATGAGTTGGTTGTACATTGATTGCACGAAACTGCATTTGGTAACTCGGTGCTATAAAACGTGTCTTTGTGTATGATTCAACAAGTAGTAGAACAAGACATATGAGTCGAAGTTTATCCATTCCTTTTACCTTCGGGATAAAAGCGATATCTGTGGGCCCCTCGATGATTTGATGATGACAAATGGAAGTGCTCGGCCGGGCCAAGACTAATTTGATTTGTTCAATTAGTCAGTCGTCATAAATCGGAAATCGGGAAACAACAAATGGACAGAGAGAATGATTATAATCCATGTCTCAGTCCATATGATATCTAGAATGGAGGAATATATGATCCCTTATCTAATGGACAAGTCATTGATAAGATCAAAGTTCATCTACAAGGTCAGAGTTCGACAGAAGCTTTTGAGAGCTACGATTGCCAGTTGGTTCCTGAAGTCATACGCAATAATAGTTTTAGACTTATCCAAGTGGGAGACTGTTGGATTAATGTCTAAGTCCATAACTATAATTGGTAAGACTTGACCCGACCCGGCATGGTCCATTTGGGTTGCATACCATCATGCACTTGGATAGACTATAATGAGAGAAATAAGACACTTATGGTTATTAATATATTATAAGTTCTAGTATATTAATAATAAGAATAATAAGATTATTTAATTAGTATTGATCAAGAATTAATCTAGGATTAATTAAGTGATCAAAAGAAGACTAATTAAATGTTGGATTAGTGTCTAAGTCCATAACTATTTTGGTATGTACTTGACCCGATGGTGCATGGTCCTTTTGGGTTGCCTTCACCAAAGCAACTTGATAAATTGATTTATGGAGAGTAAGGATTAAATATGATTTATTAATGTATTATGAGAATAATATATTAAAGGAGAAATCATATTGTTTAATTAATATTAGTCAATAATTAATTGGTAATTAGTTTTGTGACTAAAAGAGATTAAGTAAACTTAAGGGACTGGAATTGTAATTATAGGATAATTGCAATTTGGGCCATGGATTGCCTTATATTAAGGGATGGACGAATTCTAATGGGAAACCCATAGGGAAATCGTCCATGGGCTTAATTAAAGGAGTCTATGGGTTGCTTAGGGCTTAAGCATCCAAATTAGGGTTTCCTTGTTAGATAACCCTAATAGCCCAACTATATAAAGACCCCTTAAGGCTCAAAAACGTGGCTAATGTTCTGGTAAGGGTTTACACATGTTTTTGACAGCCTCCATCCTCTTTCCTCTTCATCCTCTTGCTTATGGTGTTTGTGAGCCATTAGAGGAGTGACACTTGTGACTCTAAGCATTCCAAAGTCAATTCAAGGAGATTTGGGATTGTTATTGCTACATAACAATCAAGGTAACACTATAAACTTATTCTCATGTTAATATGATTATATGTATGCTAGAATTAGGGTTTATAGTCTTGGATTCAAAGCATGTACAATAGAGAAACCTAGATCCAAGCATTAGGGTTTGTATGAGCACATAGGATGTCTTATGACCAAAACCCATCAGTGGTATCAGAGCCTAGCTTGGTTTCAATTGTATTGATGCATTGTATAACTGGAAAATCATTTTTTGGGCTTTATGACTGAGGAACTCGGCGAGTACAGTGTAGTACTCGGCGAGTTCGAGCATCAGATAATGCTTATCTCGGGATTTCTTGCTGTTTTTGCATATGGATAGTTACCTTATCATATTAGATCAATATAAATCCGATTTTATGATATATATGACTATATTATTGATCTAATTAAAGATAATTATCAATTAACAAGATAATTGTTTCCTTATAAGATAATTGATTAATTATTTTGAGTAAATTGATAAATTGTTTTGCAAGAGATCATTAAATAAATCAAATATGGATAATTATGTGATTAAATGTTAATTTAAAATTATTTGTTATTTGATCCTTGTTGTTATGAAAAGTTTCATATTTTACCCTTTAGGTTTTATAATTTAAATTTGAACCCAAAAGTTTTGAAGTTTTGAAATTTAAATAATTAAAACCCTAATGTTTTGAAAAAGGTTTCAAAACTTGCCCTCAAGTTTTGGAATTTAAAAGTTGATTAAAAGGTTTAATTAGAAATGTTAAATTCTAAAATTCGAGAAATGTTTTGAAAAGTTCAAATCACACCCTTATGGTTTTATTAATTAATTAAGGAGTATAATTAAAAGAGGTTTAATAAATCCATAAAAGTTTAGGTTAACCTTTTAATTGAATTAAAAGTGTAATTGTTAAAGTTAACCATATAGTATTTTGAAAGTGTGAAATACACTCTATACTATATATAACATTAAAAGTCTAACATTATATATATGTATGAGTAAAAGTTAGTCTTACCATTAGTACGCCTCATTCACGAAGCTGGTCTATAAGGGGTGTTTAAGGAAATTGCCTATAAAATGGCGATTGAATGGGTATCCACTCTTACCCACCGCACTCTTGACTAGTGGAGGGTCGTTAGCCGAACGGGTAGGATAGGACGAATACTTCCACTATAAGTATAATGAAATACCAAGTAACTAAATGTTTTTCAAATTCCCAATCTTAGTTACTTAGGCAAAAGTGAATTGATGTAATTCCATGAAATTACACTTTGTGCCCTTGCGAAGACGTTAGTGGAGCGTGTGTGGTTTACCGGCACACTAAATGGTTCTAAGCAAAGGTAGCAAAGGGTGACTCAATGTTTGTCATAGTTCGGTGGAGTGTGTGTGGTTTACCGGTACATCGAATAGGTGATTGTAACATGTGAGGGCACCATGTAGTTTGCATGGTTATTCACACCCGCTTTGTGATCCTCGGCATCCCAGTCACAAACAAGAGGGGCATATCGAGATTTAAACATGCCATTGAAATGTTCAATGAATCTCAAAGGATCTAGGAGTTTTCATAGATTTAAAACTTAAATTTCTTTTTCATTTTTTCATGGTGGAAATTAGTGAATCGTCATTCACTTACCCTCAAATGTTCTTCAATTTGGGTTACGGTATCCCTCTCCCGAGTTGTAGAATATTGTGTTGGGTCCTAGCCTTGGAATTTCATTTGGGTGATTTACCAAGGACTCAATCAATCAACTAACTTGAATTCATTTTTCTCCCGATGTCAAAGTTCGACAACTATGGTCTTCTCAAATCCCGTGGAACAAGCATTCCACATGAAGATGATATTCCACGATTCGATCGAGGAACAAGAAATCATGCTTCACTTCCTCCTCCTCCTCCAATTATTCTCCCTAACCCACAAGATTGTAAAATTGAAAGGTTCAATATCACTCAAGCCCTTTTGGCAAGTAAACATAAAGAGGGCAAGTCGGTGTGTGCACACGTCTTAGGGATGAAGTCACACATTGATAGGTTAAGAATGATGGGATCCGTTGTCTGTGAAGAGATGGCTGTTGATTGGGTTCTTCAGTCACTTCCTAACTCGTATAGTGAGTTCGTAAGAGAGTACTATATGATGAACCACGACGTGACACGTATAGATCTCACCTACATGCTTATTGCTGCTGAATCAACAATGGTTTGGCACAATAGAAAAGCAAAGTTGATTGGAGAATCTTCCTTCAAGACCTCTATGGATTTAGACAATGGAAATCGAAGACATCCAATGATCGAAAAGTTTGATCATAAGTGAAAGGCGATGTCTGAAGTAGTTCCATGTGTTGTTCCAAAAGAATCAATTTGCTTTTATTGCCAAGAGAATGGGCATTGGAGACGAAGTTGCCCTATTTACCTAAGAGATCTAAGAGATGGGAGAGTCGAAAGTATGACTACGCTTTAGGTAAGAATCCACTATCTAACTCCATTAAGTTCCTATTCATTGATTCTTAATACATGATGTGATAAGATTGCATTTGAATGTTTTGAAAGATCGGTAAAAAGAAAGGAAGCTTGATAAGAGAGCAAGATGAATCTAATCACAAGAGATGGATCTCGATCTCATGGACTTGAAGATTGGATTTTGAGCTTAGATAGTTATGATAGAGTTGTTAGAAATTTTCCTTTTACATAGTTTTCAATAGATTTTGCATTGTAGGGACAAATGTTTTCCGCTACTTTTATAAATAAAATAAATTTTGTTTGACTTATTTATTTATTTGTTTACTTCCTTGCAATGAAATCGTTATGTGAAAATTGATGTTTGCATATTTCTACAACGAATGTATATGATTCTTAGTTATGTTATTTATGGATATGATTCTTAGTTTGCATATTTCTACCCATCATTAAATATATGGGTTGATTGTGTAAATCATCCATACTTGTATAGTGGGCTAATGCTCCATGGATTATCTAGTTGGGCCAAAACCCATATGATGCTCCATGGTGTATTTGAACCCATGGATCCAAGGAAATGGAAAGTCATGACAATTAGAGTTTACCCTAATTGTAACACTATATAAAGATCTTATTCTTGACCAAAATCGGCCACTAGTGAGAGTAAGAAAGGGATAGCCGATTTTCATGAAGTGTAGAACTCTCTCAAGTTATTCTAAGTGTTTTGATGATTGTGAACCATTTGAGGTGTCACACTTGGGGCACTAGGCACTCAAGCTTCATGAAGACATTCTACATCAAAGAGGTATGTATTCTATCTTGTTATATTGATAGTTTTGTATGCTAGATTAGGATAATACCTTGGATGTTCATATTTGCATGTATAATAGAGAAAACATAGATCCAAGGTATTTAGGGTTGCATGTACACTTAGGAGTGTTAGAATGCTCATAACCCAACAAATTGGACTTTACTCGGGCAGAGTTTCGACTTGAAAATAAGATTTTCTCGGGAACTTCGGGGCGTCGGGGCTTGCTTCAGATGCCGGGAATAATAAAGGGACTTCTGTGGGTTAAAAGTGGATAAAAATAGGAGTAAAGGGTGTAAAAGAATGAAAATGAACAAACATTTCCGGATACCTTCGCATCCCTTTTATAGGGTGCGAAGCAACTTACAACGCTGGGCGTACTACATCGGTACGCGGGGCGTACTAGGCGTGGTAGCAGCTCGGTTCCCGGGTCTTGGACGTGGCTCTACGTGGTGATCACGTGAAGACGGTAGACGTAGCTGACTCCGGACCGGATACGTGCGAGGTACGCTGGGCGTAACCTCGTGTACGCGGGGCGTACGGCTCCGGATAATACTTTGAATTTTCATTTATTTTTATTTAATAACTTCAAAAATTCATACCTTTCACATATGAACTCCGTTTTTGACGTTCTTTATATGCACGCGTAGATGAGAATATAATCTACAAATTTCCTTTAGACTTCATCGGCTAATTTTGAATTCATTTTTATTATTATATTTTTAACAGACCGGAACGGGAAAAGTCCGTTAAAAATTCATAACTTCTTCATCCGATGTTCGTTTTTGTCAGACTTTTTACCGGTGTAGTACAAATGACGAGATCTTCAATTCTTATTCAGATTGTATCGGCTGAATATCGCTCGATCTAAAATTCGAGTTTTTAGCTGTCTACTGCTAATCCGAAATTTAGAAAAATCATAACTTCCTCATACGAAGTTAGATTTTGGCGTTCTTTTTATCGAACTTCTCGTTTTAACGAATACTACGACTTTCATTTAGATCACTAAGGCTAAAAAGTAGTTTATCAAAAACTCACTTTTTACGTCATTCAGCACCATGCCGGTTTTGTCGTGGATCTTCGATCGGTCATAATTTCTTCGTTATAACTCGGATTTCGACAAAGTTTTCGCCTAAACATTTCTAACGAGATTATTTACAACTTTCAATAATAAATTTTTGCTCATTTAAAATTTTATATTTTTGCTAAATTTCACTATTTGACTTTTAATTGAAATCTCATAAGACTTCCAATATTTTCTGAGTGATTCTAAACACAGTTTTACTTCATTATTAGTAAAAAAAAGTATCTGTTAGAACTCAACACCCAATTTCACATAATGTTATCCTCTTTTATATTTTACAATACACGATAATTGAACGTGTATGTTACAAATACCTCATCCTTTTGAGGATTTCGTCCCCGAAATCATAATGATTAAAATGATGATATTTTACTCTTATCTTATTCTTATTCTCCCAAGTTTAATTTGGGCCTTGATGGTGTTTCCACTTGACAAGCACCAACTTCACTTCTTTATTACATAGATTAGTCGTTCTTTCATTTACGATCTCTTCTACATATCTTAAGTTATTATCGAGTTTCACCTCGGATAATGGAATCATTTCTTCATATACGCTTCAACGTTTACATAGATGTCTTACATGAGATATATCATGTATATTTGCCAAGTCTTCAGGCAATTCCAAGCAGTATGCTTGCTTACTAATCGTTATTTCTTCCAAAGTCGCATAACGCCTTTTCATGAAATACCTTCAGTATTACTAAATCATCCACCCGGAATTCTACGGGTCGTTTCCTCTTTCCTGCATAGGACATTTGTTGATCCTAAGCCACTTTCATTCTTTCTTGGAAAATTTGTATCTTGTCAGTGATGTCTTGAATCATTTCAGATCCTTCAAAGATCTTCTGTCCTACGTCATGCCAACATATTTAAGTATGACATTTACGCTCATACAGTACTTTATATACCTTCAGTATATTTTCTACTGTTTGGATTGCTCTCTTCTCCTGACCATTTGTCTGAGGATTATAAGTTGTACTAAGAGCAACTCGAGATCCTAATTCATGCTTCATTCTCGCCTAAAAGTGGGGAGTGAAATGAGTATCACAATCGGAAATAATCTTTAGTGGCGCACCATGTCTTGCCACAATTTTGTCTAAGTAACTTACGCGTATTTCTCCAATGGAGTCGTTTCACATGTGGCAAGAATATATGCACTCTTCATCAGCCAGTCGATAATTATCCAAAGGTTATCATGCTCCGTTTTCTTCTCCTCTTTCAAGGTATTAACTGTAAAAAGCCGGATAAGTAGAATATCCCTTCGAAATAATTTACTAGTTTTTAAGAAAGAAATTTATTATTTTCACCGTAGACATGAATAGAATCTTCCCTTTTGATAGGGATACATATCATCTCTTTGTAGCACAAGAGCTTTGCGTGGTTCTTTAACAACCAATCTATGTCGAGAATAATATCAAAGATAGGAATTAGGTTAGCAGGAAGATTATAACTTTCAATTCCTATAACACTAACTCTATAGGCTTTATCAACAATTAATGATATATTTCATATGTTATCTATATGAAATGATTGGACAATTGCGTAACAAGCAATTTGAAAAGAATGTGCGAATTTATAAGGCACGAAAGAATCTGAGGCATCATTATCAAATAACATGTGAGAAGATCTAAAGTTTACGAGAAAATTACTAGTCACAACATCTGAGTCCTATCTTACTTCCTCCCTGGTAATCTAAAAAGTACGATATTTAACTTTTAGTTTGCCAAATGATTGTCAAACTCTTCAAACTTATTAATTACTAGTGGTGCTCAAACCTGCACCCGCTCATCATTCTCTATTGGGCTTTCGATCCTAATCTTTGAGTTAAAACTCAATTCTCATTGTAGATTCCTGCTCCTTCTTGGTTTATAGACTAAACCCACGATAAGGTCTTTACTTTTGCTATAACCGCAACTCGAATGGTTTTATTCTAATGACATTTGTATTTATAACACACAAGACACATAACAAACCAAACTCTTGTATTAGAATTAGATCAAATAAATCAAGCTAATGGAATAAAGAAAATGAAAAGAGTTTGATCAACACGCAGATGCTTTGGAACAGAAAGAGTAGCACCACGTATCTCTAATTCGTGTTTTCGGATCTACACATCTATTAGCTTTTGGAACCTCCTCCTTTTTAGTTGGAGTACTCTTTCATTGTTGAACGGAAACTTGACTCCCCGCCATTTGACTAGTAAGAGTAGGGCAGAAACATTTCACATGTCCAGTAACACCACATAGCAAGTCACATCTATACCTAATGATTGCTCAATCCTTTAATGAAGATCGTTATATTTCTATCGACTACCTCGAGCATTTACTTCTTCAGTATTCCTACTGAAGTTTTGTCACTATATAAGATATGGTTCTCTGAACCAATCAACTCCTTTCGCGGATTTATACTAATCGGACTCGATTCTTTATGAAATTAAGAGTTGAACAATACTTATCTTCTTAGTCATTACCGAATCGAAGGTAACGACACACATGAATAAAACGGAATCATTTACTAGCTTGTTGGTAACCTTGTGACTTTTTCCTGATCCAAGTGTGAGTCCTGTGCTTCCAGTAGTATAGGCCTCTACTACTATTCACACCTACTCATACTCATCCCAAGTATTGTCTCGTAGTTCCCAAGTCACCATTCAAAAGTTTTCACAAAGCAACTTATCACACATGAATGTGTTTAAACAAATACATACAACAGTTTTTCCTAGACTCAACTAGGATTTTCACGTTTCTATCAAACGTATATTGGATTACCTATACTCGCCTTCTAGGATTCTTCTCATATATCCTAATACTTTTCCATAGGTCGATAGAAATTTTAGTTCCATTTCTTCATGTAAATTCTTTCTCGAATAGCGTCAACTCTACAAGACACACTATTCCAAAATTTACTCTAGCAGCATGGAGACAAACGGTCTTCTACTACTTGCATCATCATCTAACTCATGCAAACCATCATGCACATTTTTTCATTTCATTATTCTTCCTTGAAATCGATATTCTTGTATCTGATTAAGTCTAAGTCTACTTCATAGGAGTCTATCCTAAAAAATAGTCTGCATCATAGCTGCATTTCAACAAGCTCTACTAGCTTCAACTTGGTTCTCTGTCATTCCTGACTACAACATCTCTTATCATACGATACTATGGGTGTATTTCTTCTTATCTTGTACCTCATCAATTGAGATACCATCGAAGTATTGATCGCCATCTTCGGTTCTTCCGAATCTCTAAACAATCACTGCTCCAATCTGAATAGCGGTAGAACAACTTCGTGGATTTACACCAACACATTTATTTTGCCCAAACGTTTTTCAAACGCACATCTTTCTTCCAAAGATGTTATTATATATCAAACATACTTTAAATGTATATTACCACTCTATTGGTATTAATACACTTTTTACGATAACAATTCATATTTATTATTTTACGATATCTTGCGATCGCTTATTTATAAACTTATCGATGTCAACTATCATAAGTCTCTTTATCACTTTGAAAAATTCTATTACGAAAATTCTTAGAATTCTGAACATAAAATTTTCTAAACCAAGGTCGGCAACAGACCTTAAGCTTTCTCAAATAATAGTAATTATACATAAGCACTCTAAGGCATGCTATATTCATTTATCATTTAGCACATATTAGAATATAAGGCATATGTCCTCTTAATATTCTAGTGCTTGACTCCATTAGGTATTCAACCCAAAATATACCAGATACATATCGTATCAGCTTTACTTAACAATTCTTGTTTAAGCTTAGAAATTTTCAAAATTTCTAGTTCACTTAAACTAATTTTCTTAAAATTTTGAAGTAACTTAATATCTTAGAATACTAGGGTTTATCACTACCCATTCCCCCACTTAAATATTTCCTATGGTTTGTATCCATATACTTATTATGAATCAGCTCATATACCGAGCTTCCAACAGTTTAAGTCTAAATACCAATCCGTGATATTTAGTTCACTTAAACCATTGCTCTGATACCATGATTGAAAGACCCTAACTTTCGTATTTATGAAAGACCCAAACTTTCATACTATTCCAACATTATTCTTAAGTTCCTTCCTCAAAACATGCTACATGCATATTTATAAAACAGTATTTTATATTGATAAAGTGATTACAAAAGGTTGGATACAAACCGACTAAGTTTTATTACAATTCATGTCTACCCAGGAATCTACTATTCATATACATACATGAACATTAAAATACAGAGAAATAATATTAAATATTCTAAATCTTTCAGCAATATAAAACTATATTGGATACTCATCACCTACAATTGTTAAACATTGAGATGGATAAGCAATAACGCTTAGTGAATTCAATAAATAGATACAACATAATCTCATGCCTTATATATACCAATATGACAGAAGCAAAAGGGAACAGGAACAACAATAGCATATGCGTATCATATGTTAGGCTTTCAATATCAACTCAAGATTTGATTCAAAGATTTACGATCAATGTGACATAACAATTTCAATACTTGATATGCATCAATAAATCTTTGGCCCAAATGGCACAGAAGACATAATTTTTTATTAACATTTTGGTAGATTTCAGGCTTATAGCCCTGTCTAACCATTTGCAATACTATAGAATAGAGTTCATTCTCTTACAGAGTCATGCTCTACATGGTCAGAGGCTACATACCATTCCTATTTAACCTTCTGCCAATGCCATAAAATAGAAGTCATTCTCTTATGAGACATGTTCTACATGGCCAGAGGCTACATACCAGTACCACCATGAATCTAAGTCCTTTCACTGATCACATGGTCAAAGGTACAACCTTGCTATTAAAAATAGCGAATAAAAATAACACGGGAAAATAACTCGGATTAATAACACTGAAAATCACATAGCACATATAACACATAACATACCATTGTTCATATATATATTGAACTCACCTTAAAATAATCGGGGGTTAAAATAGTAATTTGAGCAGCACTTCAGCTCTAAATACAACTTTCTAGGATGAAACCGGGGTTTTTATTTGAAAAGTGGACTTTACTCGAGTAGAGTTTCGACATGAAAATAAGATTTTCTTGGGAACTTCGGGGCTTGCTTCAGATGCCGGGGATGATAAAGGGACTTCTGGGGGTTAAAAGTGGATGAAAATAGGAGTAAAGGGTGTAAAAGAATGCTTAACTACTTGGAAGACGTGGTGGACAGCTGTGCTACCATAAGGCAAGAAATTAAGATTAAGAAAGTTCGATCCATATGAGTTTGAATTTGTCGTAAACTTTTGTTTTAACAAATTCACATGGATAGGGACACATACACCGTTTACATCTAAGTGTCATAAGATTTTCTCCTTCATGAAAATGATTGTGAGAAAATGCTTTCACTAAGAAAGATTTTAAAAGATAGTGATTGTAAAATTGCATTCTCGAATTCGATCATGGTTACGGCATCCCTTTCCATAATTTGAATTGTGAGGTTTGGCAATTAGTCTTAATCGTTAAGACACACATATGAACTATCTAAGGCAAAAGTGTATAAGTTCAAGAAGCCTTGATAAAAGAGATTATCAAAGCACTAAGTATTAGAAACATGAACTTAAGAAATTCAATAAGTATTGTTTTTCTGAAAGTTAAGATGTTTATGAATACATGTCGAAGCTAGTGGAAGCATAAGTGTTATGTTTTATAATAATCATCATGATAGTGGGAGCATAAATGTTATGATTGTATGATTATTAAGGCAAGTATTGCATAGTTGGCAATATTAATTATAGAAAACAAGAGTCATACTTTGCAAAGTTGTAAGAGTTGAAAGGTTGTTTTGCTATAATTAAGGGAGAGAATATTATGCTTCATTTCAAATCTAAAGGATTAGGTTGTGGAATGTTAATAAATTTAGTCAAAGGTACATAGTGTGTTCTTAAAATTTCGATTATGATTACGGAATTCCTCTTCACAATTCGAATTTTGAGAACATAGAAAATAAAACATTGTGCGTCGTGTCCCATACGCTTCGAGTATAGGATCGATTGCAAATGCTTTAATGTTTGACCATTCTAAAAATTTCCAAATGTCTAGCACATTTAGAGGGAAAAGGGACTAGAATCGGTTTTGACTAAAATAATTAAACAACTATCAAAGGACAATCCAAAGTTCGATGAGGATTGGTCGCTTGTGAGTAGTTGGAAGTATAGTATTGGAAATTATGGAAATGTTTCCATATTGGATGGACCATATCGACATTATTAGGAATAGATAAGATTCTATTAAAAAATAAGTTGTCATATGGAAAATATGGAAATGTATCTATATTGGGAATTGAATATTGAAAATCTATGTCTAGATTAGAAACTTTTATGCAAAAGGATGTTCAAAGGAATGTACTTTGAGTGAGAGACATCATATCTAAGGAATTGTCTTGTAACAATCTACGTTAGAGGACTTTGTAATATCATTGGCAATAGTCTTTGAGACTTTAGTGCAGTGACATTACAAAAGGATCGTTGCATAAAGTGTTAGAATCAAGTATATTCTATTTCACAAAAGTAAGAACCATAGGTAAACATTGTGTGCATGCTAGGAGCATGGGAGAAGTGTTAGAATTCAAGTAAGAAGTTGATTACCCGAAACGACAAATAATGAGTAATCGATATGGTGATAAATAAAACGTGTTTTGTTTATACTCAAAGGTTTGAGGCCATATGGGATTAGTATTATTCTTGTGTTTCACTTTGCATGTTTTGACTTCCAGAATAATTGAGTTTATTAAGAATAATCGAATTATTCAAACGGGCCACAGTCGTTCATATGTTGGAAGTAGATATGAATGAAGACTATCGTGAATTGGTGTGTGGATTGTCTAGAAGAGTAGTAGACATAAGCAAATGTTTGCTGCAACGTTCATGAGTGCTTATGAATATGATTTGAGCATTGGATTAAACCCATGCTCACTTGGATCACTCCATGAATTGTATTACGAGTGATTAGTGAGACGATAACATCTTATATTCTTGAAACCGAGATGTGTGAGTTGTATCTTGCTAATTGGTTGCACATTGATAATATGTAAACGCACTAGTAACTTGGTGTTATAAAACATATTATTGTGTGTAATTCGGTGAGTGAGTGCAAGCGAGCATTGTATCAAAGTTTATCTGTTCCTTTTATCCAAAGTAGGATAAAAGCGATATCTTTTGGGCCCCTCGATGGTTTAGTGATGACAAACGTAAATGCTCGGCCGGGCTAGGGCTAATTTGATTTGTTCAATTAGTCTGTCGTCATAAATCAGAAATCGAGATATAGTACAAAGAGAATGATTTGAAATCATATCTCATACGATATTTAGAATGGAGGAATATATGATCCCTTATCTAAGGACACGCGTATCTGATATGATCAGAGTTGACAGCGGCTTTGGAAAGCTACGATTGCAGATCAGGATCTGAAGTCATACGCAGAATAGTTGTTAGACTTATCCAAGTGGGAGACTGTTGGATTAGTATCTAAGTCCATAACTATTTTGGTATGTACTTGACCCGATGGTGCATGGTCCTTTTGGGTTGCCTTCACCAAAGCAACTTGATAGGATGATTTATGGAGAGTAAGGATTAAATATGATTTACTAATGTATTATGAGAATAATATGTTAAAGGAGAAATCATATTGTTTAATTAATATTAGTCAATAATTAATTGGTAACTAGTTTTGTGACTAAAAGAGATTAAGTAAACTTAAGGGACTGGAATTGTATTTATAGGATAATTGCAATTTGGGCCATGGATTGCCTTATATTAAGGGATGGACGAATTCTAATGGGAAACCCATAGGGAAATCGTCCATGGGCTTAATTAAAGGAGTCTATGGGTTGCTTAGGGCTTAAGCATCCAAATTAGGGTTTCCTTGTTAGATAACCCTAATAGCCCAACTATATAAAGACCCCTTAAGGCTCAAAAACGTGGCTAATGTTCTGGTAAGGGTTTACACACGTTTTTGACAGCCTCCATCCTCTCTCCTCTTCATCCTCTTGCTTATGGTGTTTGTGAGCCATTAGAGGAGTGACACTTGTGACTCTAAGCATTCCAAAGTCAATTCAAGGAGATTTGGGATTGTTATTGCTACATAACAATCAAGGTAACACTATAAACTTATTCTCATGTTAATATGATTATATGTATGCTAGAATTAGGGTTTATAGTCTTGGATTCAAAGCATGTACAATAGAGAAACCTAGATCCAAGCATTAGGGTTTGTATGAGCACATAGGATGTCTTATGACCAAAACCCATCAGTGGTATCAGAGCCTAGCTTGGTTTCAATTGTATTGATGCATTGTATAACTGGAAAATCATTTTTTGGGCTTTATGACTGAGGAACTCGGCGAGTACAGTGTAGTACTCGGCGAGTTCGAGCATCAGATAATGCTTATCTCGGGATTTCTTGCTGTTTTTGCATATGGATAGTTACCTTATCATATTAAATCAATATAAATCCGATTTTATGATATATATGACTATATTATTGATCTAATTAAAGATAATTATCAATTAACAAGATAATTGTTTCCTTATAAGATAATTGATTAATTATTTTGAGTAAATTGATAAATTGTTTTGCAAGAGATCATTAAATAAATCAAATATGGATAATTATGTGATTAAATGTTAATTTAAAATTATTTGTTATTTGATCCTTGTTGTTATGAAAAGTTTCATATTTTACCCTTTAGGTTTTATAATTTAAATTTGAACCCAAAAGTTTTGAAGTTTTGAAATTTAAATAATTAAAACCCTAATGTTTTGAAAAAGGTTTCAAAACTTGCCCTCAAGTTTTGGAATTTAAAAGTTGATTAAAAGGTTTAGTTAGAAATGTTAAATTCTAAAATTCGAGAAATGTTTTGAAAAGTTCAAATCACACCCTTATGGTTTTATTAATTAATTAAAGAGTATAATTAAAAGAGGTTTAATAAATCCATAAAAGTTTAGGTTAACCTTTTAATTGAATTAAAAGTGTAATTGTTAAAGTTAACCATATAATATTTTAAAAGTGTGAAATACACTCTATACTATATATAACATTAAAAGTCTAACATTATATATATGTATGAGTAAAAGTCAGTCTTACCATTAATAGGCCTCATTCACGAAGCTGGTCTATAAGGGGTGTTTAAGGAAATTGCCTATAAAATGGCGATTGAATGGGTATCCACTCTTACCCACCGCACTCTTGACTAGTGGAGGGTCGTTAGCCGAATGGGTAGGATAGGACGAAACCTTCCACTATAAGTATAATGAAATACCAAGTAACTAAATATTTTTCAAATTCCCAATCTTAGTTACTTAGGCAAAAGTGAATTGATGCAATTCCATGAAATTACACTTTGTGCCCTTGCGAAGACGTTAGTGGAGCGTGTGTGGTTTACCGGCACACTAAATGGTTCTAAGTAAAGGTAGCAAAGGGTGACTCAATGTTTGTCATAGTTCGGTGGAGCGTGTGTGGTTTACCGGCACATCGAATAGGTGATTGTAACATGTGAGGGCACCATGTAGTTTGCATGGTTATTCACACCCGCTTTGTGATCCTCGGCATCCCAGTCACAAACAAGAGGGGCATATCGAGATTTAAACATGCCATTGAAATGTTCAATGAATCTCAAAGGATCTAGGAGTTTTCATAGATTTAAAACTTAAATTTCTTTTTCGTTTTTTCATGGTGGAAATTAGTGAATCGTCATTCACTTACCCTCAAATGTTCTTCAATTTGGGTTACGGCATCCCTCTCCCGAGTTGTAGAATATTGTGTTGGGTCCTAGCCTTGGAATTTCATTTGGGTGATTTACCAAGGACTCAATCAATCAACTAACTTGAATTCATTTTTCTCCCGATGTCAAAGTTCGACAACTATGGTCTTCTCAAATCCCGTGGAACAAGCATTCCACATGAAGATGATATTTCACGATTCGATCGAGGAACAAGAAATCATGCTTCACTTCCTCCTCCTCCTCCAATTATTCTCCCTAACCCACAAGATTGTAAAATTGAAAGGTTCAATATCATTCAAGCCCTTTTGGCAAGTAAACATAAAGAGGGCAAGTCGGTGTGTGCACACGTCTTAGGGATGAAGTCACACATTGATAGGTTAAGAATGATGGGATCCGTTGTCTGTGAAGAGATGGCTGTTGATTGGGTTCTTCAGTCACTTCCTAACTCGTATAGTGAGTTCGTAAGAGAGTACTATATGATGAACCACGACGTGACACGTATAGATCTCACCTACATGCTTATTGCTGCTGAATCAACAATGGTTTGGCACAATAGAAAAGCAAAGTTGATTGGAGAATCTGCCTTCAAGACCTCTATGGATTTAGACAATGGAAATGGAAGACATCCAATGATCGAAAAGTTTGATCATAAGTGAAAGGCGATGTCTGAAGTAGTTCCATGTGTTGTTCCAAAAGAATCAATTTGCTTTTATTGCCAAGAGAAGGGGCATTGGAGACGAAGTTGCCCTATTTACCTAAGAGATCTAAGAGATGGGAGAGT
Source organism: Lactuca saligna (assembly GCF_052625555.1). Lineage (NCBI taxonomy): Eukaryota > Viridiplantae > Streptophyta > Magnoliopsida > Asterales > Asteraceae > Lactuca > Lactuca saligna. Next base: position 82,539,296 of record NC_136425.1, on the reverse strand, counting down.
CAAAAGTATGACTACGCTTTAGGTAAGAATCCACTATCTAACTCCATTAAGTTCCTATTCATTGATTCTTAATACATGATGTGATAAGATTGCATTTGAATGTTTTGAAAGATCGGTAAAAAGAAAGGAAGCTTGATAAGAGAGCAAGATGAATCTAATCACAAGAAATGGATCTCGATCTCATGGACTTGAAGATTGGATTTTGAGCTTAGATAGTTATGATAGAGTTGTTAGAAATTTTCCTTTTACATAGTTTTCAATAGATTTTGCATTGTAAGGACAAATGTTTTCCGCTGCTTTTATAAATAAAATAAATTTTGTTTGACTTATTTATTTATTTGTTTACTTCCTTGCAATGAAATCGTTATGTGAAAATTGATGTTTGCATATTTCTACAACGAATGGATATGATTCTTAGTTATGTTATTTATGGATATGATTCTTAGTTTGCATATTTCTACCCATCATTAAATATATGGGTTGATTGTGTAAATCATCCATACTTGTATAGTGGGCTAATGCTCCATGGATTATCTAGTTGGGCCAAAACCCATATGATGCTCCATGGTGTATTTGAACCCATGGATCCAAGGAAATGGAAAGTCATGACAATTAGAGTTTACCCTAATTGTAACACTATATAAAGATCTTATTCTTGACCAAAATCGGCCACTAGTGAGAGTAAGAAAGGGATAGCCGATTTTCATGAAGTGTAGAACTCTCTCAAGTTATTCTAAGTGTTTTGATGATTGTGAACCATTTGAGGTGTCACACTTGGGGCACTAGGCACTCAAGCTTCATGAAGACATTCTACATCAAAGAGGTATGTATTCTATCTTGTTATATTGATAGTTTTGTATGCTAGATTAGGATAATACCTTGGATGTTCATATTTGCATGTATAATAGAGAAAACATAGATCCAAGGTATTTAGGGTTGCATGTACACTTAGGAGTGTTAGAATGCTCATAACCCAACAAATTGGACTTTACTCGGGCAGAGTTTTGACTTGAAAATAAGATTTTCTCGGGAACTTCGGGGCGTCGGGGCTTGCTTCAGATGCCGGGAATAATAAAGGGACTTCTGGGGGTTAAAAGTGGATAAAAATAGGAGTAAAGGGTGTAAAAGAATGAAAATGAACAAACATTTCCGGATACCTTCGCATCCCTTTTATAGGGTGCGAAGCACCTTACAACGCTGGGCGTACTACATCGGTACGCGGGGCGTACTAGGCGTGGTAGCAGCTCGGTTCCCGGGTCTCGGACGTGGCTCTACGTGGTGATCATGTGAAGACGGTAGACGTAGCTGACTCCGGACCGGATACGTGCGAGGTACGCTGGGCGTAACCTCGTGTACGCGGGGCGTACGGCTCCGGATAATACTTTGAATTTTCATTTATTTTTATTTAATAACTTCAAAAATTCATATCTTTCACATATGAACTCCGTTTTTGACGTTCTTTATATGCACGCGTAGATGAGAATATAATCTACAAATTTCCTTTAGACTTCATCGGCTAATTTTGAATTCATTTTTATTATTATATTTTTAACAGACCGGAACGGGAAAAGTCCGTTAAAAATTCATAACTTCTTCATCCGATGTTCGTTTTTGTCAGACTTTTTACCGGTGTAGTACAAATGACGAGATCTTCAATTCTTATTCAGATTGTATCGGCTGAATATCGCTCGATCTAAAATTCGAGTTTTTAGCTGTCTACTGCTAATCCGAAATTTAGAAAAATCATAACTTCCTCATACGAAGTTAGATTTTGGCGTTCTTTTTATCGAACTTCTCGTTTTAACGAATACTACGACTTTAATTTAGATCACTAAGGCTAAGAAGTAGTTTATCAAAAACTCACTTCTTACGTCATTCAGCACCATGCCGGTTTTGTCGTGGATCTTCGATCGGTCATAATTTGTTCGTTATAACTCGGATTTCGACAAAGTTTTCGCCTAAACATTTCTAACGAGATTATTTACAACTTTCAATAATAAATTTTTGCTCATTTAAAATTTTATATTTTTGCTAAATTTCACTATTTGACTTTTAATTGAAATCTCATAAGACTTCCAATATTTTCTGAGTGATTCTAAACACAGTTTTACTTCATTATTAGTAAAAAAAAGTATCTGTTAGAACTCAACACTCAATTTCACATAATGTTATCCTCTTTTATATTTTACAATACACGATAATTGAATGTGTATGTTACAAATACCTCATCCTTTTGAGGATTTCGTCCCCGAAATCATAATGATTAAAATGATGATATTTTACTCTTATCTTATTTTTATTCTCCCAAGTTTAATTTGGGCCTTGATGGTGTTTCCACTTGACAAGCACCAACTTCACTTCTTTATTACATAGATTAGTCGTTCTTTCATTTACGATCTCTTCTACATATCTTAACTTATTATCGAGTTTCACCTCGGATAATGGAATCATTTCTTCATATACGCTTCAACGTTTATATAGATGTCTTACATGAGATATATCATGTATATTTGCCAAGTCTTCAGGCAATTCCAAGCAGTATGCTTGCTTACTAATCGTTATTTCTTCCAAAGTCGCATAACGCCTTTTCATGAAATACCTTCAGTATTACTAAATCATCCACTCGGAATTCTACGGGTCGTTTCCTCTTTCCTGCATAGGACATTTGTTGATCCTAAGCCACTTTCATTCTTTCTTGGAAAATTTGTATCTTGTTAGTGATGTCTTGAATCATTTCAGATCCTTCAAAGATCTTGTGTCCTACGTCATCCCAACATATTTAAGTATGACATTTACGCTCATACAGTACTTTATATACCTTCAGTATATTTTCTACTGTTTGGATTGCTCTCTTCTCCTGACCATTTGTCTAAGGATGATAAGTTGTACTAAGAGCAACTCGAGATCCTAATTTATGCTTCATTCTCGCCTAAAAGTGAGGAGTGAAACGACTATCACAATCGGAAATAATCTTTAGTGGCGCACCATGTCTTGCCACAATTTTGTCTAAGTAACTTACGCGTATTTCTCCAATGGAGTCGTTTCACATGTGGCAAGAATATATGCACTGTTCATCAGCCAGTCGATAATTATCCAAAGGTTATCATGCTCCGTTTTCTTCTCCTCTTTCAAGGTATTAACTGTAAAAAGCCGGATAAGTAGAATATCCCTTCGAAATAATTTACTAGTTTTTAAGAAAGAAATTTATTATTTTCACCGTAGACATGAATAGAATCTTCCCTTTTGATAGGGATACATATCATCTCTTTGTAGCACAAGAGCTTTGCGTGGTTCTTTAACAACCAATCTATGTCGAGAATAATATCAAAGATAGGAATTAGGTTAGCAGGAAGATTATAACTTTCAATTCCTATAACACTAACTCTATAGGCTTTATCAACAATTAATGATATATTTCATATGTTATCTATATGAAATGATTGGACGATTGCGTAACAAGCAATTTGAAAAGAATGTGCGAATTTATAAGGCACGAAAGAATCTGAGGCGTCATTATCAAATAACATGTGAGAAGATCTAAAGTTTACGAGAAAATTACTAGTCACAACATCTGAGTCCTATCTTACTTCCTCCCTGGTAATCTAAAAACTACGATATTTAACTTTTAGTTTGCCAAATGATTGTCAAACTCTTCAAACTTATTAATTACTAGCGGTGCACAAACCTGCACCCGCTCATCATTCTCTATTGGGCTTTCGATCCTAATCTTTGAGTTAAAACTCAATTCTCATTGTAGACTCCTGCTCCTTCTTGGTTTATAGACTAAACCCACGATAAGGTCTTCACTTTTGCTATAACAACAACTCGAATGGTTTTATTCTAATGACATTTGTATTTATAACACACAAGACACATAACAAACCAAACTCTTGTATTAGAATTAGATCAAATAAATCAAGCTAATGGAATAAAGAAAATGAAAAGAGTTTGATCAATACGCAGATGCTTTGGAACAGAAAGAGTAGCACCACGTATCTCTAATTCGTGTTTTCGGATCTACACATCTATTAGCTTTTGGAACCTCCTCCTTTTTAGTTGGAGTACTCTTTCATTGTTGAACGGAAACTTGACTCCCCGCCATTTGACTAGTAAGAGTAGGGCAGAAACATTTCACATGTCCAGTAACACCACATAGCAAGTCACATCTATACCTAATGATTGCTCAATCCTTTAATGAAGATCGTTATATTTCTATCGACTACCTCGAGCATTTACTTCTTCAGTATTCCTACTGAAGTTTTGTCACTATATAAGATATGGTTCTCTGAACCAATCAACTCCTTTCGCGGATTTATACTAATCGGACTCGATTCTTTATGAAATTAAGAGTTGAACAATACTTATCTTCTTAGTCATTACCGAATCGAAGGTAACGACACACATGAATAAAACGGAATCATTTACTAGCTTGTTGGTAACCTTGTGACTTTTTCCTGATGTAAGTGTGAGTCCTATGCTTCCAGTAGTATAGGCCTCTACTACTATTCACACCTACTCATACTCATCCCAAGTATTGTCTCGTAGTTCCCAAGTCACCATTCAAAAGTTTTCACAAAGCAACTTATCACACATGAATGTGTTTAAACAAATACATACAACAGTTTTTCCTAGACTCAACTAGGATTTTTACGTTTCTATCAAACGTATATTGGATTACCTATACTCGCCTTCTAGGATTCTTCTCATATATCCTAATACTTTTCCATAGGTCGATAGAAATTTTAGTTCCATTTCTTCATGTAAATTCTTTCTCGAATAGCGTCAACTCTACAAGACAAACTATTCCAAAATTTACTCTAGCAGCATGGAGACAAACGGTCTTCTACTACTTGCATCATCATCTAACTCATGCAAACCATCATGCACATTTTTTCATTTCATTATTCTTCCTTGAAATCGATATTCTTGTATCTGATTAAGTCTAAGTCTACTTCATAGGAGTCTATCCTAAAAAATAGTCTGCATCATAGCTGCATTTCAACAAGCTCTACTAGCTTCAACTTGGTTCTCTGTCATTCCTGACTACAACATCTCTTATCATACGATACTATGGGTGTATTTCTTCTTATCTTGTACCTCATCAATTGAGATACCATCGAAGTATTGATCGCCATCTTCGGTTCTTCCGACTCTCTAAACAATCACTGCTCCAATCTGAATAGCGGTAGAACAACTTCGTGGATTTACACCAACACATTTATTTTGCCCAAACGTTTTTCAAACGCACATCTTTCTTCCAAATATGTTATTATATATTAAACATACTTTAAATGTATATTACCACTCTATTGGTATTAATACACTTTTTACGATAACAATTCATATTTATTATTTTACGATATCTTGCGATCGCTTATTTATAAACTTATCGATGTCAACTATCATAAGTCTCTTTATCACTTTGAAAAATTCTATTACGAAAATTCTTAGAATTCTGAACATAAAATTTTCTAAACCAAGGTCGGCAACAGACCTTAAGCTTTCTCAAATAATAGTAATTATACATAAGCACTCTAAGGCATGCTATATTCATTTATCATTTAGCACATATTAGAATATAAGGCATATGTCCTCTTAATATTCTAGTGCTTGACTCCATTAGGTATTCAACCCAAAATATACCAGATACATATCGTATCAGCTTTACTTAACAATTCTTGTTTAAGCTTAGAAATTTTCAAAATTTCTAGTTCACTTAAACTAATTTTCTTAAAATTTTGAAGTAACTTAATATCTTAGAATACCAGGGTTTATCACTACCCATTCCCCCACTTAAATATTTCCTATGGTTTGTATCCATATACTTATTATGAATCAGCTCGTATACCGAGCTTCCAACAGTTTAAGTCTAAATACCAATCCGTGATATTTAGTTCACTTAAACCATTGCTCTGATACCATGATTGAAAGACCCTAACTTTCGTATTTATGAAAGACCCAAACTTTCATACTATTCCAACATTATTCTTAAGTTCCTTCCTCAAAACATGCTACATGCATATTTATAAAACAATATTTTATATTGATAAAGTGATTACAAAAGGTTGGATATAAACCGACTAAGTTTTATTACAATTCATGTCTACCCAGGAATCTACTATTCATATACATACATGAACATTAAAATACAGAGAAATAATATTAACTATTCTAAATCTTTCAGCAATATAAAACTATATTGGATACTCATCACCTACAATTGTTAAACATTGAGATGGATAAGCAATAACGCTTAGTGAATTCAATAAATAGATACAACATAATCTCATGCCTTATATATACCAATATGACAGAAGCAAAAGGGAACAGGAACAACAATAGCATATGCGTATCATATGTTAGGCTTTCAATATCAACTCAAGATTTGATTCAAAGATTTACGATCAATGTGACATAACAATTTCAATACTTGATATGCATCAATAAAGCTTTGGCCCAAATGGCACAGAAGACATAATTTTTTATTAACATTTTGGTAGATTTCAGGCTTATAGCCCTGTCTAACCATTTGCCAATACTATAGAATAGAGTTCATTCTCTTACAGAGTCATGCTCTACATGGTCAGAGGCTACATACCATTCCTATTTAACCTTCTGCCAATGCCATAAAATAGAAGTCATTCTCTTATGAGACATGTTCTACATGGCCAGAGGCTACATACCAGTACCACCATGAATCTAAGTCCTTTCACTGATCACATGGTCAAAGGTACAACCTTGCTATTAAAAATAGCGAATAAAAATAACACGGGAAAATAACTCGGATTAATAACACTGAAAATCACATAGCATATAACACATAAGATACAATTGTTCATATATATATTGAACTCACCTTAAAATAATCGGGGGTTAAAATAGTAATTTGAGCAGCACTTCAGCTCTAAATACGAATTTCTAGGACGAAACCGGGGTTTTTATTTGAAAATTGGACTTTACTCGAGTAGAGTTTCGACATGAAAATAAGATTTTCTTGGGAACTTCGGGGCTTGCTTCTGATGCCGGGGATGATAAAGGGACTTCTGGGGGTTAAAAGTGGATAAAAATAGGAGTAAAGGGTGTAAAAGAATGAAAATCAAGAAACATTTCCGGAGACTTTCGCATCCCTTTTATAGGGTGCGAAGCACCTTACTACGATGGGCGTACTACATCGGTACGCGGGGCGTACTAGGCGTGGCAGCAGCTCGGTTCCCGGGTCTCGGACGTAGCTCTACGTGGTGATCATGTGAAGACAGTAGATGTAGCTGACTCCGGACTGGATACGTGCGAGGTACGCTGGGCGTAACCTCATGTACGCGGGGTGTACGTCTCCGGATAATACTTTGATTTTTCATTTATTTTTATTTAATAACTTCAAAAATTCATATCTTTCACATATGAACTCCGTTTTTGACGTTCTTTATATGCACGCGTAGATGAGAATATAATCTACAAATTTCCTTTAGACTTCATTGGCTAATTTTGAATTCATTTTTATTATTATATTTTTAACAGATCGGAACAGGAAAAGTCCGTTAAAAATTCATAACTTCTCTATCCGATGTTCGTTTTTGTCAGACTTTTTACCGTTGTACTATAAATGATGAGATCTTCAATTATCATTCAGATTGTATCGGCTGAATATCGCTCGATCTAACATTCGAGTTTTTAGTTGTCTACTGCTAATCCGAAATTTAGAAAAAATCATAACTTCGTCATACGAAGTCAGATTTTCGCGTTCTTTTTATCGACCTTCTCGGTTTAACGAATACTAAGACCTTCATTTAGATCACTAATGCTAAAAAGTAGTTGATCAAAAACTCACTTTTTACGTCATTCGGCATCGTGTCGGTTTTGTCGGGGATCTTCGATCCGTCATAATTTCTTCGTTATAACTCGGATTTCGACGAGGTTTTCGCCTAAACATTTCTAACGTGAATATTTACAACTTTCAATAATAAAATTTTACTTATTTAAAATTTTATATTTTCGCTAAATTTCACTATTTGACTTTTAGTTGAAATCTCATAAGACTTCCAATATTTTCTGAGTGAATCTAAACACAGTTTTACTTCATTATTAGTAAAAAAAACTATCTGTTAGAACTCAACACTCAATTTCACATAATATTATTCTCTTATATATTTTACAATACACGATAACTGAATGTGTATGTTACACATATCCTATTGCTTAGGTGATCATTTTCTTAAATTTTAGCAATATATAGTCTTGTGAAGATATATCACCTAAATATACAATCATTTTTTTTTGGTAAATATCTAAAACACTTTCTATTTTTTAATAACATTAACTTTATGTTAGGTTTTGGAAATAAGTTGTGTCTAGATGTTATTATTTCGATTTCAAAATGTATTTAATCTTAGGTTTGCAGTTCTAAACTGTTGACTTATGTGACAACCCAAAAGATTTTGATCAAGCAAAGTCTAGATTGTAACCATATGCAAGTAAATTCACAATATAACCTTATTACGAATAAACTATTGAAAGCCATAAGGGCATTAGTGGTATGGGTAGTTATATAAGTTCATATATATATATATATATATATATATATATATATATATATATATATATATATATATATATATTAGAAATCATATTTAACCTAGTATCCCACCCACCGTAGAACACCCAAAGACCGTAATCACTTCTCATAAAGCATCATAACCAAAATCACTTTCCCATGAAGCACTAAGGCCATAAACAAAAGCTAAAAGAGTAGCATGAACCGAAAACTACCTTATTAGGCCATACTTTAGCCGTAAACACCCTTTGTGGATCATATTTGGACCGCAAACACCTTCCTAGAACCATTAGGACCGAAATCCTTAAGGGATGGGGTGATTTCAGTCACATTAAAGTGTTTCCAAGGGAGTCTAAGGTCTAGAGGAGGAAGCAGACAAAAATGGTGGACTTTAGGATGTGATTTCACCCCTTTTTGTTAGTGTCAAATATGTTGTAATGTGTCGAAGTTATTTGAGTCAGTTTAGAAAGTTATTTTATCTATTTACTAAGGCATAATAGTTTCAAAGTCTTGATGTTTAGTCCTTAGTATTTTTTGTATACTTTCAGATTTCTCCTGTAAATAGGAGTTATACTCAAGGTTAGATAGAACATTTCAAGGTCTTTCTATCTAAAACTCTTTGTGTAATTGAAAGTATAATGGAGCTATAAACCAGATCTTATTTACTCTTCGTGTTTAGACTACTTTGATTACTCTAATTACATTGATACTTGATTTACTCGTTTCTACAATTGGTATCAGAGAGAGAATCATACTATAATGATCTGATTTTCATTATGTATCAATCGTATTTTGAATCTCATATTGGATTCTAAATTTTTTGCACATTTGATACTGAAAATCATTCTAGATCTTCAATTGTGATTTGATTTTACAACGAGTTTGTATAATCAAGTGTTCTTCTTGTTCTTTCTATTTAATTCATCCGTCTATTCTCAAATTTCTAAAGTTTTTCTTTGAATTCATCAATACATCCATGGAAAATTTTAACATGAACATGATAACATCGTATTTTCATCTCCTTGGATCATCTACGAAGATTCCAATGTTGATTCCAGAGTATTACGATCAATGGGCTGATCAAATGGATGATTACTTGAACGGCTGTAACACCGTAAATTTTGAAACAAAATTTTCATTTAAAACTCACATAATTCTCATAACACGTTTCACAAAATCCCATTTAATTTATTTACAAAACACAACCCTATAATTATTTAATAACAATCCAGGATCCTCAAATCATGACTCCTTCTCTGGTGTGTACAATCGAGCCAATGTCTTCCCACGATTATTAGTAAAACTTGAAAGATATAACACATAACAGGTTAAGCATGAAGCTTAGTGAATTCCCCAAAATACCATGCACACATAATTAGCCACTTGAGGCTATAACTCTGTAAGACCCTTCGGTCAATGTGTCTTAATGGGACCCTCCAGCCCCATAATACGTTGGACCCTCCAGTCAATGTGTCTTAATGGGACCCTCTAGTCCCACAATGTTGGAATAGTGTCTAAGGCTGCAACTATATTAGGCAAGTATTTGATCCGGTTGTGCATGGTCCTTTTGGGTTGCCTTCACCATAGCAACTTGATGGATGATTTGTTAAGAGAGAGTAAATATTATAAGGAATAATATATGGTTATTTGATTAATATAAGTCATAAATTAATTGGAATTAATTTGGTGACTTAAAGAGATTAATTAAATAAAGGGGTATAAACTGTCAATTGTTTGATAGTTAAACTTTAGACTATAAATCCATTGGGATATGCTTTGGACGAATTCTATGAGATATAGGATAGCTAAAATCATCCAAAGGTTTATCTATGGAATGGATTTGGATAGCCTTAAGAGAAGATTATCCAATTAGGGTTTAGGTTGTAACCCTTAAGGAGTCTACAAGTATAAATAGACCCTAGGGGTGAGGGAATTTGACACACCATCTAAAGTAGAGATACTCTGGCCGAATTCCTCCCCTCTCCTCTCTCCTAAATCATCTTGCTTGCTATTGGTGTTTGTAAGCCATTAGAGTAGTGACATTTGTGACTCTAGAAGCTCCAAGACAACAAGATCAACAAGGAATCCAAAGGTATGATTCTAGATCTATTTCAATGTTGTTATTTAACCTAATTAGCCATTAGAAGTCTTGGATTCAAAGCATGTTTAATTAGAAAGCCTAGATCCAAGCATTAGGGTTTTGCATGCACACATAGGAAAGTTCTTATGGCTAAAACCCATCAGTGGTATCAGAGCCTAACTTGGTTTTCTTTAAATTGTTGCTTGATTAACTGAAACAAACCTGCAAAATTAGATTTTGGGTTTGTGAGTCATGGACTCGGCGAGTTCCAAAGTGGACTCGGCGAGTAGGCCTGTACTCGGCGAGTCCGGGCATCTGGATTAGGCAAAACCGGGATTTTTTCATGTTTATCTTATGGAAACTTACCTTAATCATATTAGATCAACCCTAATCCGTTTTTTTTTATATATATGACTATCATCTTGATCTAATTAAAGATATTTATCATCTAATAAAATATTTAATTTCCTTATGTGATAAATGATTAATTATTTTGATAATTATCTTAAAAGAAATCTTGGATAAATCAAATAAAGATAATTAGGATATTAATTGTTAATTGGAATTATTTGTTATTGGATCCTTCATGTTTTAAATGTTTAAAACCTACCCTAAAGTTTTGAAATTTATATTTGTGATTAAAAGTTTTAATTTAGACAACTTAAATTTCAAACCCTAGATTTTGAAAAAGTTTTAAAATACAACCCTATACTAATATGATATTACTAGAATAATATATATATATATATATATATATATATATATATATATATATATATATATATATGTGTGTGTATAACTAAATGCTAGTCTTACCGTTAGTAGGCCTCATTCACGAAGCCGATCTATAAGGTGGGTATAAGGTTGCGGCCTATAAAATGGCGCTTAATGGGTGTACACTCACACCCACCGCTTGCTTGATTGGTGGTGGGTCATTAGCCGAACGGGTAGGATAGGGCAACCTCATCTTCTCATTAAAAGTATAATAAGAAATACAAAGTAACTACACGTTTTAAAAATTTCCCAATCTTAGTTACTTTAGGAAAAGTGAAGTGATGCAATCCCATGAAATTACACTTTGCACCTTGCTAAGAAGTTAGTAGAGCGTGTGTGGTTTACCAGCACACTAATTGGTTCTAAGCGAAGGTGGCAAAGGGTGATTCATTGTTTATCATAGTTCGATGGAGCGTGTGTGGTTTACCAGCACATCGAATAGGTGATCGTTACAATGAAGGCACCATGTGAATTTGCAAGGTAATTCACACCCGCTTTGTGATCCTCGGCATCCCAGTCACAAACAAGAGGGGCATATCGAGATTTAAACATGCCATTGAATAGTTCAATGAATCTCATCCGAACCTAGGAATTCTCAAAAACACTTAGGACTAATAGTTTAAGTTTTGTAATGGAGAATTAGTGAATCGTCATTCACTTACCTTCAATTTATTTACATGTTAGATTACGGCATCCCTTTTCTAGTATGTAAATGTTATTGTTGGATCCTAGCCCTAATTTTCTTATTGGGTGATAATTAGGGATTATTATTCTAATCTATCTTTGTCCTTTTTCTAATTGAAGATGTCGAACACAAACAACGTTGCTGCTAGTTCTTTCACGTTGATGAGCCTTTGCCAAAAGGTCACCTTCGATGCAACGAACTTTAGCGAATGGATAAGATACATTCACACCATTGCTCGCTATGAGGATAAAGAGTATGTCCTCGATGAGAAGCTAGATAAAATCAACCCCGAAGTTGCTACTCCTGAAGAAATCACCGCCTTTGAAACTCATGAGCGAGATGCAACGAAGGTACATTGCAACATGATCGCCACCATGAACTCCGAATTCCAAAAGTCCTACGAGGACATGTATCCATACGAGATGCATCAAGACTTGTTGGAGAGATACCACCAAAACGCGAGACAAGAGCATTACGAGATTTTCACTAACATGATCTCCGCTAAGATGGGTCATGGAGAATCTCTTACCGTGCACCTGCAAAAGATGCAAAGGTATGTCGACCGCCTTTGCAAGTTAAATGTTGACTTCGGTGAAGACTTGGCGATCGACATGGTGCTTCACTCTTTGCCTCCAATGTACAACCAATTTAGGATGACCTACCACATGAACAAGGAAGAGGTCACCCTAAGCAAACTCCAAGGTCTCTTGAAGGTCGCTGAGAGCAACTTCAAGGACAAGTCTGTTGCACCTACTCCTAATCCGTCCGCTGCTCCTGTCTTGGCTATTGGTAAAGGGAAGGGAAAGAAGAGGAAAGCTTCATTGAATAACTATCGCAAGGTGAAAGCCCGAGATGGTGCCTCTTCTAGTGGGACCAAAGTTGATCCCGCTAAGCCCTGCTCCAACCCAAAGGAGGCAGAGTGCCACCACTGCCACAAGATAGGACATTGGAAGAGAAGCTGCCCGGATTACCTGCAAGCGATCAAAGAAGGAAAGATCAAGCCATCTTTCGCAGGTATATACACAATCAAATCTAACGATTCTAATCATGCTATTTCTTGGGTTCTTGATACCGGTTGTGGTTATCATATTTGTTCTAATGTGCAGGGACTAAGAAGAAGTAGGGATGTAGAGCAAGGAAGGATCAATCTAATCATGGGGAACAGAAGATCGTCGCCTGTGACCAAGATTGGAGTGTATTCTTTAGTGCTTAGGAATAGTTTGGTTTTAGATTTGAACAATTGTTGCTATTCGCCAGAAATGGCTAGAAACATCATTTCATTTCATGGTTTATATAGACAAGGATTTAGATTTTCTTTTAATAATGAGAATGGTTCTATTTTGGCTTATCTAAATGGTGTCTTTTACTTTGAAGCTATACCATGTAATGGAATATATGAAACTGTTATGATTGTTGATAACTTAGGAAATGATGTTTTGAATATTGATTCTTCCACTAGTATGGATAAAGCATCCTTGTGGCATTGTCGTCTTGGACATGTCAACAAGAAACGCATAGCACAACTCCAAAAGGATGGAGTGTTGGAGTAATTCGACCTTAGGGAAGATGACACATGCGAGTCTTGTTTACTTGGAAAGATGACTAAGTCACCCTTCATGAGTACTTGTGAAAGGGGTGAGGGGCTATTGGACCTAATACATTCCGATGTATGTGGACCCTTTAGATCAACCACGAAGGATGGGAACCGCTTCTATGTGACTTTTACCGATGACTATAGTAGATATGGGTATATCTACTTAATCAAGCAAAAGTCAGACACCTTTGAAAAGTTCAAAGAGTTCAAGAATGAAGTGGAGAATCAATTGGGCAGGAAAATCAAGATGCTTCGATCCGATCGAGGAGGAGAGTACCTAAGTCTTGAATTCCACGATTATCTCAAGGGGTGTGGAATAGTTTCGCAATTGACGCCTCCTAGGACACCGCAGTTGAATGGTGTGGCAGAAACGCGTAATCGAACCTTATTGGATATGATTCACTCTATGATGAGTCGTGCTTCACTACCTATCTTCTTTTGGGGGTATGCCTTAGAGACTGCCGCCCATATCCTTAACCGAGTCCCTACTAAGAAGGTTGCCAAAACACCTCACGAGATGTGGACAGGGAAAGCTCCCTCGTTGGCACATATCAAGGTTTGGGGTTGCGAGGCTTTCGTAAGACGAGATACTCACGACAAGCTTGAACCTCAAAGTGAGCGATGTATTTTCATCGGCTACCTGCAAACTTCCTTTGGATATCTCTTCTATAGACCGAAAGACAATGTTGTCTTTGTTGCGAGGAGAGGAGTTTTCCGAGAGCGAGAACTCATGATCCAAGGAGACAGTGGGAGGCAAATCGAACTTGAAGAGATTCAAGAGTCGATAGATGAAGGAACCTCTACCGCTGGCATTCAACCCGAGGAGGAAACTCTGGTTGAACCGATTGACGAATCCTTACCTCTTAGACGTTCCGATAGAGTTAGAGTTCATCCCCAGTTTTATGGCTTTCATATTACTACCGAAGGGGACACGTATATTAGTGATGGTACACTAATAAATCTTGATGAACCTAATAGCTATAAGGAAGCCATGGCAGGCCCGGAGTCTGCGAAATGGAAAGAGGCAATGGATAGCGAGATCCAATCCATGTACGATAACCAAATTTGGAATTTGGTTGATTATGTGCCCGAACGTAAGACCGTTGGGTGCAAATGGATCTTCAAAAAGAAGACCGACGTGGATGGGAACGTACACACATATAAGGCGCGATTGGTCACGAAGGGCTTTACTCAAACTCCTGGAGTTGACTCTGATGAGACCTTCTCACCAGTTGCGAAGATTAAATCTATTAGAGTGATGCTAGCAATTGCCGCATTTCATGATTATGAGATTTGGCAAATGGATGTCAAGACCGCTTTTCTTAACGGAAAGTTGGCTGAGGATGTTTACATGGCTCAGCCAGAGGGGTTTGTGGATCCGAAGCATCCGAATAGAGTGTGTAAGCTTGAGAAGTCCATTTATGGACTTAAGAAAGCGTCTCGCAGATGGAATCTTTGCTTCGATGAGAAAGTCAAAGAGTTTGGATTTGTACGAAGCGAAGACGATCTTGTGTATATGTCAAAGCCAGTGGGAGTATAGTAAGCTTTCTCGTTCTATATGTCGATGACATATTACTCATAGGGAATGACATCCCGACTCTGCAGGAGGTCAAGTCCTGGCTCGGGAAGTGTTTCGCTATGAAGGACCTCGGAGAGGCTTCTTACATTTTGGGAATAAGGATAGTAAGAGAAAGAAGTAAGAGACTACTTGGACTTAGTCAGAATACTTACTTAGAGAAGGTACTAAAACGTTTTAGTATGGAAAACTCAAAGAAGGGAGAATTACCGATACAAGGAAATTCCAAGTTGAGTAAGACTCAAAGTCCGAGTACCGAAGCTGAGATAGTAGAAATGAGCCGAGTACCATACGCTTCCGCAGTTGGCTCAATCATGTACGCTATGACTTGTACTCGCCCAGATGTAGCCTTCGCTTTGAGCATGGTTAGCAGATATCAAGGGAACCCTGGCAAAGCACATTGGATTGCGGTGAAGAACATCCTTAAGTACCTTCGGAGGACGAAAGAATGGTTCTTAGTCCTTGAAGGGAGTGATGACTTGAAGGTGCAAGGTTATAGTGACGCCAGCTTTCAGACCGACAGGGACAACTACCGTTCACAGTCGGGCTGGGTCTTTACCCTAAATGGAGGAGCAATGACATGGAAGAGTTCCAAGCAGGAAACCGTAGGTGATTCAAGGTGCGAATCAGAGTACATTGCAGCGAGCGAAGCGTCGAAGGAGGCAATATGGCTAAAGAACTTCATTGGTGATCTTGGAGTTGTGCCGGCCATAAAGGAGCCCATGGAGATTTTCTATGATAACGAAGGTGCGGTTGCCTTGACCAAGGAACCGAGGGATCATGGTAGATCTCGACATATCGACAGAAAATATCACTTCATTAGACATCGTGTAGAAGAAGGACAACTCGTAGTAAAGAGGATATCATCAGAAGATAACCCAGCAGATCCGCTTACGAAGCGACTGAGTAGGGTTAAGCACTTGCAGCATGCTAGGAGTATTGGGCTGAAGGATGATATTAGTATAGATTAGATAGTATTAGAAACGTATAATAGATAAATGTAATTAACATTTGATGATTAAATAAAGGAGTTTTATTTATGAGTAAAGTTACTGTCACATGTTAATTGTTTAACTATTGTTTCACTTTGCATGTTTTGACTTCCAGAATAATTGAGTTTATTAGGAATAATCGAATTATTCAAATGGTCCACAATCGTTCATATGTTGGGAGTAGATATGAATGAAGATTGTCATGAATTGGTGTGTAGAATGTCTAAATGGTGTTAGACATAGCAAGGGTTGCTGCAACGTTCATGAGTGCTTATGAACTGGTTTTGAGCATTGGAATAAACCCGCGCTTGTTGGAATCACTTTATGGAATACGATATAAAAGGTGATCGCAAGACGATAATATCATATAGTCTTAAAACCTAGATATATGATTTATTATTTGTTAATTGATTGTGCATTGATAATGTGAAAACGCATTAGTAACTTGGTGTTATAAAACGCATTGTTGTGTATAGTTGGTTAATTAATAAGTAAATGCATATAAGTCGAAGTTTATCTGTAAATTTTATCCTAAGAGGGTAGAAGAGATATCTCGGCCACTCGATGATTTGATTTGACTTATGTGCCGGGCCCAGTTAGAACTGAATTGATGTGTTTGATTAAGTTCTATGTCAAATAAATCGGAGATCGAGAAATCAAATGCTTGACTAACCATTCCATAGGATTGTCAGCATGATATCTAACAGAGGACTGTAAGATCCCTTATCTAAAGGACAAGATTGATTAGATCAGAGTTGATAGCGTCTTTGAGAGCTACGATTGCAAACCGAATTGTACTTGTATAGTTACTAGACTTATCCAAGTGGGAGACTGTTGGAATAGTGTCTAAGGCTGCAACTATATTAGGCAAGTATTTGATCCGGTTGTGCATGGTCCTTTTGGGTTGCCTTCACCATAGCAACTTGATGGATGATTTGTTAAGAGAGAGTAAATATTATAAGGAATAATATATGGTTATTTGATTAATATAAGTCATAAATTAGTTGGAATTAATTTGGTGACTTAAAGAGATTAATTAAATAAAGGGGTATAAACTGTCAATTGTTTGATAGTTAAACTTTAGACTATAAATCCATTGGGATATGCTTTGGACGAATTCTATGAGATATAGGATAGCTAAAATCGTCCAAAGGTTTATCTGTGGAATGGATTTGGATAGCCTTAAGAGAAGATTATCCAATTAGGGTTTAGGTTGTAACCCTTAAGGAGTCTACAAGTATAAATAGACCCTAGGGGTGAGGGAATTTGACACACCATCTAAAGTAGAGATACTCTGGCCGAATTCCTCCCCTCTCCTCTCTCCTAAATCATCTTGCTTGCTATTGGTGTTTGTAAGCCATTAGAGTAGTGACATTTGTGACTCTAGAAGCTCCAAGACAACAAGATCAACAAGGAATCCAAAGGTATGATTCTAGATCTATTTCAATGTTGTTATTTAACCTAATTAGCCATTAGAAGTCTTGGATTCAAAGCATGTTTAATTAGAAAGCCTAGATCCAAGCATTAGGGTTTTGCATGCGCACATAGGAAAGTTCTTATGGCTAAAACCCATCAGTTGGACCCTCTGGTCCGGTCTCGTATCAGAGCCCTCCGGTATCATAGTTCGTTGGACCTTTCGGTCCGGTCGGTAAAGCTCCACATAGCATCAATCACAAAGACATAATGTAGAACAAACAATATAAAACAGGATAACATAATACTTAATGTAAGCACGTAAGACCTTACGGTCACGCATAAGAACCACTCTAGGTAAAGTATAGTGAGAAGACTCACCGATGATGAATAGCCCCTATAAACGTCGTTGCTACGCACCGGCCTCTAACTCTGTGCCAAACCCGTAATTATCCCAGTTAGGAACTAAGTCCCAACTCTCACTCATTAGGCTTAAAGGTAGTCCACTAACCAGCCCATCAATGAACTAAAAGCCATTGGGCCCACCAAGGCCCAACAATAAATGGGCTCTCACGAGGCCCAACTCTCTTACATCTAATGGCAAGCCCAACTCAAGGCATATATATATATATATATATATATATATATATATATAATCCTCTGGTCCAAGACTCTATTGCAACAAGTCCAAACTCATGGCCCAACACTCAAGGCCCAAAATGAGTCTTTGCCAAAAATTCTACAAGGAGGTTACGCGTGGCGTACCTCTGTTGGTACGATCAGCGTACTCACGAATCCATATTGAACATCGGGGGACACTGGGGCAGTACACGGGGCGTATAGGAATTACGGTCAGCGTACTCCCCAGATTCACTATTTCTTCCACAATATGCACCAAAACTCACTAAATCACCAAAATGCTCAAGAATCACTCAAATGGAGGCATAGGGTAGATTTCTAGGGTTTAGAGGGATGGAGCTTGAATATATTAGGGTTTGATTATGAAAAAGGAGCTTAAATAGGGTCGATGACCCTAAAATAGGGTTCGGGTCTGATTGGCGTACGCCCATCGTACATATGGTACGCCCAACGTACTCTGAAGAACATTCACAACCACCTATGGTCAGTATGCCCAGCGTACTCGAAAGTACGCCCATCGTACTTCCTTCTTCACTAGTACACCAAGCTTCTGCTTTGTGTACGCCAAGCGTACTCGGCTAAGCCTGCAACCACAAACTTCTGAAGGCCATAACTTCTTCGTTATAAATCTGTTTCCAACGGTCCTTATATCCACGAAAAGGTAATAACAAGCCCTACACTTCTATCAGCTTTATTCCTCATGAAGCCCACTCGA
Source organism: Lactuca saligna (assembly GCF_052625555.1). NCBI lineage: Eukaryota > Viridiplantae > Streptophyta > Magnoliopsida > Asterales > Asteraceae > Lactuca > Lactuca saligna. Next base: position 82,520,280 of record NC_136425.1, on the reverse strand, counting down.
ACTCAGATCCAATATTCATGAAAATCCTGCACCAACGCCTTTAACAAGACATTTGGGCTCTAAAGCACAAACTGAACTCTTTTATCACACAACCTACCTTACCCATATCCCCAAAAGGGCCTAAACCTTTCTCCTTCAAAGTCTCAAAACTTTCTCATAGTCGGATTAAGGCCCACGAGCCTCAAATCACAGAACAATCTGGAACAGGATGTTACAATTATTCTCCCACTTAAATTCGATTTTTCCCTCGAAATCGTTGGTTTTCTTCGCATAGATTGAA